>NC_137858.1:22507705-23707705 GCF_948465745.1 Chenopodium album | reverse complement strand
AAATAGTAAGAAGCATTCCCATTTTCTACATGCTCTTTCTAATGAACTTATAAATGCTTGAATCATGTCAAATATATGTATTTATAACTGCCTAAGAATAGAAATCACAAAAAAAAAAGCAAGTTATAAGGTTTAAAGGTCTTGTAGAACCGAAATCAAGGAAATTCGAGTAAAATGGGAAAAAGCATTCCCATTTTCAACATGCTATTTCTAATGAACATGAAAAGGCTTGAGTCATGTCAAACATATGTATTTATAACTTCATAACAGAATAAATCACAAAAAAAGGATGTTATAAGGTTTTAAGGTCTTCTAGAACCAAAATCAAACATTTTCGGGCAAAATGGTAAGAAGCGTTCCCATTTACTACATGCTCTTTCTAATGAACTTATAAATTCTTGAGTCATGTCAAATATATTTATTTGTAACTGCCTAAGCATAGAAATAACAAAAACAAAGCAAGTTATAAGGTTTTAAGGTCTGGTAGAATCGAAATCAAGCAAATTCAGGCAAAATGAGAAGAAGCGTTCCTATTTTCTACACGCTCTTTCTAATGAACTTGAAAAGGCTTGATTCTTGTCTAATATATGTATTTATAACTTCCTAAGAAAAGAAATCACAAAAAAAGCATGTTATAAGGTAAGGTTTTAAGGTGTTTTAGAACCAAAATCAAGCAAATTCGGCCAAAATGGGAAGAAACGTTCCCGTTTTCTACATGCTCCTTCTAATGAAATTATAAAGGGTTCAATAATATCAAATATATGTATTTGTAACTGCCTAAGCAAATAAATAACAAAGAGAAAGCAATTTATAAGGTTTTAAGGTCTGGTAGAACCGAAATCAAGCAAGTTCGGGAAAAATGAGAAGAAGCGTTCCCATTTTCTACATGCTCTTTCTAATGAACTTGAAAAGATTTGATTAATGTCAAATACATCTATTTATAACATGCTAAGAAAAGAAATCACAAAAACAAAGCATGTTATAAGGTTTTAAGGTCTTGTAGAGCCAAAATCAAGCAAATTCGGCCAAAATGGGAAGAAGCATTCCCATTTTCTACATGCTCTTTCTAATGAACTTGAAAAGGCTTGAGTCATGTCAAATATATGTATTCATAACTTCCTCACAAAAGAATTCACAAAAACAAAGAAATTCATAAGGTTTTAAGGTCTTGTAGAACCAAATTCAAGCAAATTCGGGCAAAATGGGAAGAAACGTTCCCATTTCTACATGCTCTTTCTAATGAACATATAAATGCTTCGATCATGTCAAATATATGTATTTATAACTCCATAAGAAAGTAAATCACAAAAACAATGCAAAATTCGGGCAAAATAGTAAGAAACATTCCCAAATTCTACATGCTCTATCTAATGAACTTATAATTGTTTGAATCATGTGAAATATATGTATTTATAAATGCATTAGCATAGAAATCACAAAAAAAAAAACAAGTTATAAGGTTTTAAGGTCTTGTAGAACTGAAATCAAGCAAATTCGGGCAAAATAGTAAGAAGCATTCCCTTTTTCTACATGCTCTTTTTAATAATCTTGAAAAGGCTTAATTCATGTCAAATATATGTATTTATAACTGCCTAAAAAAATAAATCACAAAAACAAAGCAAGTTATATGGTTTTAAGGTCTTGTAGAACCAAAATCAAGCAAATTCGTGCAAAATAGTAAGAAGCATTCCCATTTTCTACATGCTCTTTCTAATGAACTAAAAAAAACTTGATTAATTTTAAATATATGTATTTATGATCCCTAACCATATAAATAACAAAAACAAAGCAAGTTATAAGGTTTTAAGAACTGGTAGAACCAAAATCAAGCAAATTCGAGCAAAATAGGAAGAAGCACCCATTTTTTACATGCTCTTTCTAATGAACTTGAAAAGGCATGATTCATGTCAAATATATGTATTTATAACTTCCTAACAAAAGAAATCACAAAAACAAAGGATGTTATAAGGTTTTAAGGTCTTTTAGAACCAAAATCAACCAAATTCGGCCCAAATGGTAAAAAGCGTTCCCATTTTCTACATGCTCTTTCTAATGAACTTATAAAGGCTTGAATTATGTCAAATATATGTATTAGTAACTACCTAAGCGTAGAAATCACTAAGACAAAGCAAGTTATAAGGTTTTAAGGTCTAGCAGAACCGAAATCAAGCAAATTCGGGCAAAATGGGAAGAAGCGTTCCCATTTTCAACATGCTCTTTCTAATGAACTTGAAAAGGCTTGATTCATGTCAAATATATGTATTTATAACTTCCTAAGAAAAGAAATCACAAAAAAAAGCATGTTATAAGGTTTTAAGGTCTTGTAGAACCAAAATCAAGCAAATTCGGCCCAAATGGGAAGAAGTGTTCCCATTTTCTACATGCTCTTTCTAATGAACTTATAAAGGCTTGAATTATGTCAAATATACGTATTTGTAACTGCATAAGCATAGAAATCACTAAGAAAAAGCAAGTTATAAAGTTTTAAGGTCTGGTAGAACCGAAATCAAGCAAATTCGGGCAAAATGAGAAGAAGCGTTCCCATTTTCTACATGCTCTTTCTAATGAACTTGAAAAGGCTTGATTCATTTCAAATATATGTATTTATAACTTCCTAAGAAAATAAATCACAAAAATAAAGCATGTTATAAAGGTTTTAAGGTCTTGTATAGCCAAAATAAAGCAAATTCGGCCAAAATGGGAACAAGCATTCCCATTTTCTACATGCTCTTTCTAATGAACTTGAAAAGGTTTGAGTCATGTCAAATATATGTATTCATAACTTCCTCACAAAAGAAATCACAAAAACAAAGCAATTCATAAGGTTTTAAGGTCTTGTAGAACCAAAATCAAGCATATTCGGGCAAAATAGTAAGAAGCATTCCCATTTTCTACATGCTCTTTCTAATGAACTTATAAAATAATATATATTTATTTATCGCCTTCGTTTTATTCTAAAAGTGATTGAACGATTATTAATTCCTTATAATATTTCTTTTGTATAGAACAAGATGACTTGTTTTCGTTTTATTAATTACAACATATTATGTAAATTACTTCAATGACTCTTAATAAATTAGCAACAATTTATAACACAACTTGTTTCTAATGGCAACAAATTAAAATTTGATGTCATTTAAGCAACAAATAGTAAAACAAGTGTCTCCAATAGCAACAACTAGAAATTTTGTTGCCAAACGTTTTGTAAAATGGCATTGCTAAATGACAACAAATAAAAAATCTGTTGTCATCTAGCAATAATAATGAGACGGCTAATTTCTAATAGGAGCAATTCAAAAATTTGTTGCCTCAATTTGTTTCTAAATCGCTACAAATAAAAAATTGGTTGTCAGAATTTGTTGATATATGGAAACAAGACAAAATTTGATGAAATCTAGTAACAACTAGTAAGACAACTTGTTTTCAATAGCAACAAAAAAGAGATATATTGAATCAAATGAAAGTCAAATGCATTCAATAAAGGTTATTGGGTCAAATGAAAGTCAAACACATTCATACAAAGCTTTTTGAATCAAATAAAACTCAAATGCATTCAACAAAGCTAATTGAGTCAAATGAAAGTCAAACACATTCAACAACGATTTTTGAATCAAATGAAAGTCAAATACATTCAATAAAGATAATTGAGTCAAATGAAAATCAAACACATTCAAACAAAGCTTTTTGAATCAAATGAAAGTCAAATGCAATCAACAACGATAATGAGTCAAATGAAAGTCAAACACATTCAAACAAAGCTTTTAGAATCAAAAGAAAGTAAAATGCATTCAACAAAGCTAATTGAGTCAAATGAAAGTCAAACACATTCAAAGAAAGCTTTTTGAATTAACTGAAAGTGAAATGCAATTAACAAAGCTAATTGAGTCAAATGAAAATCAAACACATTCAAACAAAGGTTTTTGAATCAAATGAATGTAAAATGCAACAACTAGTAAGACGGCTAATTTTAATAGGAGCAATTCAAAAATTTGTTGCCTCAATTTGTTTTTAAATTGCTACAAATAAAAATTTAGTTGTCAGAATTTGTTGATATATGGAAACAAGACAAAATTTGATGAAATCTAGCAACAACTAGTAAGACAACTTGTTTTCAATAGCAACAAAAAAGAGATATATTGAATCAAATGAAAGTCAAATGCATTCAACAAAGGTAATTGGGTCAAATGAAAGTCAAAAACATTCATACAAAGCTTTTTGAATCAAATAAAACTCAAATGCATTCAACAAAGCTAATTTAGTCAAATGAAAGTCAAACACATTCAACAACGCTTTTTGAACCAAATGAAAGTCAAATGCATTCAACAAAGATTATTGAGTCAAATGAAAGTCAAACTACTTCAAACAAAGCTTTTTGAATCAAATAAAGTCAAATGCATTCAACAAAGATAATTGAGTAAAATGAAAGTCACACTAGGTGAAAAAAGAAGATTGGCACCGCCCTAAGGCCACCGGTTTAAAAAACCGGTGGAGAAAATATAGGGAAAAATAGGCGGGATTTTTAGGGGAGGTTATTGCCACCGGTGGGGAAAACCATTATCCCACCGGTTTGAAGTTTGAACCAAACCGGTGGCTTTTCATCTAAAAAAAAACAAGCCCCCCCTATATAAACCCTAACCCTACCCAAATTTCACTCACAGCCTCCTCCCCCTCTCTCTCTCCTCTTCGTGCTCTCCTTCTCCCACCTCTCTCTCTCTCGTCTACGTTCTCCCACCTCTCTCTCTCTCCTCGTCGTGCTCTCATTCTCTCACCACCACCACCACCACCACCACCACCACCACAACCATCCTCTTATCTCTCCTCTCTCTCGTCTCTCCTTCTCTCACCTCTCCCTCTTTCTCGTCTCTCCTTCTCTCACCTCGACTACCGCAACTAACCACCACCTATATCCACCAACACTGCTACCACCCCAACTAAAACCACCAACACCGGTACTAACCACCCTCGACAAACCCTCAAAGCCCTCCGACAACACCACAGTCTCCCTCTTCGTACTGAAAATATAGGTTTTCAGGTCAAAATTGACCATGAAAAGTCTAGATCTAGAGTTTTCATGGTCGAAATTGGCCTTTTAAACCTGATTTCAATGTTTTTGTGTTTCGAATGAAGGTATTTTTTCTGATTTTTTTTTGTTTTTGTTAATTTTTGGGATGTTATTTGCCTCGGCTGTGGTTTTAGGTGGGTGGTGGGGTGGTTGGGTCATTTTAGGTGGCTGGTGGGGGAGGTTGGTTGGTAGATCTAGGTTGTTAGACTTCGGTCGTGGTTATTGATGGGTGGTGGTTGGTTGGTAGATCTAGGTTGTTGGACTTCGGGTTTTTTACCAACAAAGGTGCGTATGAGTTCGGTGATTATCCAATTGGTTGAACAAAAGGGTTGATAACTCTAAGAATTGGACTTCTTTGTTTCTTTTTTTTTTTGGATATTTTGATTTTAGTTTGTGAAATTTTGTTGAGTTTTGATCTGTTTAGTTTCGGGTTTCTTTGGATTTTGCTTTTTCTTCATAGATTTTCTGGGTTTGTGTAATTGTTGTGTTTCTGTTTGAGTAATTTTCTGGGTTCTTGATTTGAATTATTAATTTCTGGGTTTTAATTGATGTAGAGGTTACTTGATGCAATGCAACAAGGATTCAAGATTTTGATTTTGGAATATTGTTTTTGATGTTGTAATATTTTTTTTATTGTACATAACAATATAGCGTTTTTTTTCATTGTCTGAATTAATTCATTGTAAATTTTTTTATTTTTTTTTGTATTGTACAACAAATTAATGTTGAATATAATCACTGTTTTAATTAATTCATTGTAATTTTTTTATTTTTTTTTGTATTGTACAACAAATTAATGTTGAATATAACGTGATTATATTTCATTGTCTTTTGGGTTTTTCTTTTTTATTACATTATTATTATTATTGCTGAAAAAAACAAATAAAAAAAAATGTATATGTTATTGCCACCGGTTAACCGGTGGCATTTATGTTTAAAATAATTAAAAAAACAAAAGCGGGTAGCATTATTACTTGTTTTTGCCACCGGTTTTGAAAGGGTGGCTTTTTAAAGGATAATTGCCACCCCCCAAATGACCACCGGTTCAAAACCGATGGCATAGGGGGGTTTTGAACCGGTGGCCAATTGGTTTTTTCTACTAGTGTCAAACACATTCAACCAAAGGTTTTTAAATCAAATGAAAGTCAAATGCATTCAACAAGGATAATTGAGTCAAATGAAAGTCAAACATATTCATACAAAGCTTTTTGAATCAAATGAAAGTCAAATGCATTCAATAAAGCTAATTGAGTCAAATGAAAGTCAAACACATTCAAACAAAGCTTTTTGAATCAAATCAAAGTCAAATGCATTCATCATAGTTAATTGAGTCAAATGAAAGTCAAACACATTCAAACAATGCTTTTTTAATCAAATGAAAGTCTGACGTGGGAAAATTAGGTCGTTGAACTAATCCTCCTAAGCCAAACAAAATTTATAAACACTCAACAAACCTAAATACAAGTATAGAGGTAAGTCAAGGGTCGAACCCAAAGGAACGGTAATGTCTAAGTGTTTCTAATTATGTGCCTAAGCTAGGTCGAAGGCGAAGGGTAAAAGAGGACACTAACAACTACTAAGACAAAGAAACCAAACAAGTAAAATGCTAGGGATTAGGATTCACTTATAATAGCAATGAACAATGCAAATTGGTTTAGGAAGTTGACTAAGTCAAGCAATGTGAGGGAAGATCAATTATGCAACCAAAGGAGCATATCAAGCTATTCTCCTAGAGGTCTAACTAGCGTCAACTACGATAAACTCTAGCTAGGAAACATCACAAGACACCTCAATCGTGTAAATGCAAGCCACAAATCAATGGTCCGTATCAATGTGATCTTACAATGCAATCTAGTGTGAATAACTAGGGTGATCAAGCCTAAATCAAACACACACATGCACATAATCAATTAACCAATTTAATCACATCATCAACTCCATCAAAATCCCCAATCTACATCAATCCATTACATAATACAAGCTTCACCAAATCCCTAACCAAACAACTACTCTAGCAACATCATCAATTCAACAAACAACTAAGAAATCAACAATCTACAATCAAAGAATCAACAATCAAAGAAGAACAATAACTCTAATCAAACATCAACCATCAAATCATCAAAATCTAATCAAAATCAAACAATCTAAACATGAATACTAAACAAAACAATAAATGAGATAGAGTTTAGAAATGCTCATTGATAATAAAGTAGATCTCCAATACAATTGTCACCATTGGATCTTCAATCTCTCAATCACCATTGAAATTCTTCACTTTCTCTCTCTAAAATCTACTCCTAAAGCTAACCCCTAGATCTAGAGAGAGAAGCTCTCAACTAAGCTAAGAATATGATCTAATTCTAATATGAAACTTCTTGCTACAAAAAAGGAAGGAAATCACTATATATACAAAGGAGAAGGTCGGTTTTGACGCCCAAGAATAGACCCACGCAGGTGCGGGCGCTCGGAGGAGAGAGATAAGTGCGCACGGGACACACCCAGAAAGGTGCGCCCGCACACACCCCATGTGCGGCCGCACACGACATATGTGCGGCCGCACTCTCCCCGAGTGCGCCCGCACATATCTGGCAACCTCCTCTTCTTCTCTTCGTCCTAGCTCATGGGGTGCACACATCCTAGATGATGATGATGGAGGACAAAGTAGGCAGAAACTTCCTTGGAAATCTTGAAGAAAATGAGCCATGAGAAAGGCATATACAAGGCCTTGAAGCATGCCCCTTGGATCCCCCCTTTGACTTGAAACTTCTTGCACAAGCTTTAGGCATGAAAACAATGAAAGATCATGGAGAGGAAGCTCGGGAATTCTTGGACAATCAATCACAACCTACAAACAAAGGATAAAAATCAAGTAAAATAGAAAAATATCAAGTAAACTAGAAAAGACATAAAATAGAGAAACTAACTACAAAAAGCATAAAATGAAGAAAACAAGAATAAAACTAAGGAAAACTAAAGAAAGGAGTAATAAAATGGAATGAAATTCATCCAAAAAGGGACCAAATGAGTGCCATAAATGTCACTCATCAAATTCCCCCAAGCTAAACTTTTGCTCGTCCTCGAGCAAAACAAAGCAAGAAAGATCAAGGATGAAAGATTTATTGAAAATGAAAAAGAAAGACTCAAGATAAGAATATACACTAAGACTCACTGTCGTAGGAATCACGGTTGTTTTTAGCTACAACAAGCCCTTTAAACCCCAAAGTCGCCTATGAGGACGAGTGAGGTCTCGTAAGGGTATCCTAAGAGTTTGAGCCATAACTCTCATAATAATACAAACAAGGCAAAGCATGAAAAAGAAAACAAAATACAAGAAAAGCAAACAAATGTTCATGAAAGGACTTTTGCAAATGTACAAGCACAAGTGGATGCAAATCTTTCTAAACAAGTAAGGGAGTGCACGTTCCAAGATACCCATGGTTGATTGAAACATAAATATGCTAAGCATAGGAACTAGCTTTCACAATCCACTTTCATCCCAAACGATCTTACCGCGTTCTTCCTAATAGCTTCAAATCGACCTCAAATGAGCATCCCAATGATTCCACGAAGGAACCGGAAAAAGAGAATTTTAAGGCTACTCGACATCTTGACTTTTGCATCCCCTCTCCCTATTCCTAAAACTCACATTCCTCTCCACCGATGAATGACTCAACCATTTAGGTCAAAAGGTCTTTCCCCAAGGTTGTAACGTTAAGGCAAAAGGGTGAAGGTAGGCTAAAATTTAAAATTTGGTGGTTTTCCTAATAGTGAAGCAGAGAATGGCCAATTCTTAGAATCACAATCAAGTAGTCACCAAACAAAAACAAACTAACACCCCCAAGATTATTCAAAGCTATAAATCACAAACATATACACAAAAAGCGTGAGAACGCTTCCCCCCAAGCTTAAATGGAGCATTGTCCTCAATGCTCAAAAAGGGAGAAAGCTCACATCAAAATATTTTTGAATTTTTTCATTTTTCACTTTTTTTTTTTCTTTTTTTATTTTGATAGTGCTTTGTCCTCGCCTCTTGTAACTTTGGACGGCTTTTTCAACTTTGCACTTATTTGTCCATGTCTTTTATAATATAGGACGACTTTTACTCATACTCATTTGCCATTATTCACAAGGAAAATATAACACAATCTTGCTTTCATAAGAACCAAACATTCCAACTTCTCCACCACAAACTCCATCAAGAATGATCAATTGCTTCACAAAAACCAAGAAAAGTAGAAAAATGAAACAAAAGGCCAAAGATCTAAAGATGTGGCTTGAAAAGAAGGTAAAAGGTTCAAATGGTTGCAAGAAGGCAAATGTAAACCCAAAAATAAAGAAAGAAACGAACTATCCTAAAAATGAAAAATACCACCCCGAAAAAGGTGCCTTTGTCCTCCCTAAATGGTTCGGTCTCGGATTCAAGATCTATGAGTCAAGTTTCAAGATTAGGTTTGCAAAAAGTCAAGGATCCATGCCGCTCATACAAGTAAGGTAGAAGGCTTGAAAAACATAGAACTCACATGGTTGTAGCAAAAACTCACTATTGGTGTCAAATCGACTATAGGAAGCAACTACCAAACGGGCCACAAACAAGTAGAATCCGGCTTCATGTTCCCACTAGTTCTAACCAACTACCTTAGCATGCTTTATCCTAGAATCAACCAAGCGTACTCTCAAACCGTGCACACCGTTACCATTTAAGAAGAAAAGCATTCAATTATACAAGTCCAAATGTTATTATGTCCAAAGCAAGAACAAACAAAACACATTGCAAATTTGCCTTGATAGAAACAAAAATCTTTTTGGAGTTTTTCAAAATATAAGAAACATGGAAAAGCATATACAAAGGTGCATAACACATAAAGATCAACATCCCACCAAACATGATAGAATACCCTCCCCCAAGCTTGAATGAGACATTACACTCAAATCATAAATCATATAATCCATGGGAGGGGAAAACAAGGAGATCAATCCAACAACCTACATATGTCCAACAAGTCATCATTCCACTAGAGAAAGAGCAAGGAAGGATATTACCGGATATTAGGTGGGTGTAAATACCCGCAAATGACCCAATTAAACCTTTCATAGCTAATTTCCCAAGAATTGAACCTTGTTTCCATGTGCTAGCAAAAATAGGAGTCGACCTTCCTTGATTCTTGATCCAAATCGAAGCACCAAAGTATATCAAGTCATGTACCTAGCAAAAGGCACACAAAAATTTCCATGAGAGAAAAATCTATTCTAAAAAGAAAAGGAAAATCTAATCTAAAACACGGGTTACTTCCCGAGAAAGGCTTGCTTAAGGTCCAAGCTTGACCGCTCTAGTAAAATAATATTGCAACGATCGCAAGAACTTGTCAAATGCACTACTACACATTTCATATGAGAGCAGGTATGCACATGACAAAAATAAGGCATGCAACAAGCATAGTGCACACCTATGGAGTTGAGAAGAAGTATGCCAAGAAGAAGAAGGAGAGAAGGGAAAAACAAGAATATAAGAAAAAGGAAGAGAAATTAAAGAAAAAGAAGAAGGCATACTCTTCCCAACAAAATATTTTTGGTTGAAAATCCCACCATCATCCTCAAAAGTCATCAAATGAGGCACTTGAGGGACTAAAGGCTTTTCAAGAGGAGGGGATATGAGAAAAGAAGGTAATGACATGGAATAAGAGGGAACAAGATCAAGCTTTCTTGAAAATGAGGTGTAAGGTGAAGGAATAGGAATTGGTTGCTCACTTACACCACTATCCATTGAAACACAAGCTCTCTCATCCAATGATCTTACATCCAAAGGGCTCTCCTCCAACTCATCATCATTCAAATCAAGCTCATTCTCAATCACATCCTCCTCACAAACTTCACACCCTAAGAGAGCTCTCAAAAGCTTTAAATCATGATCAAGGTTCAAAGGAAGCTCATCAAAGGATTGAGGGTCAAACTTGGGAGGTAGCTCAAAATAATCATGAGAAGTACAATCTCCCTATAAAAAGGCCTCATCCATCTCAATGGTGGAAAATGTAGAAGAGAAAGGGTTATCAAAGGTGAAAGAGGAGGGCAATGGTTGAAAATTTGAGATAGGAGTTGGAGATTTAACCTCACCAAACACTTCACTCTCATCTTCATAATCATCTAAAGTAGGTTCTACCTTTTCAACCTTATCACATGGGACCTCTTCTTCATCAAAATCATCTAAGCTCAAGGCCTCACCCTCAAAGAAACCATGGTCATCATACAAAGGAGATGGAGTTGAAGAAGGTTGGTCTTCAAAATTGAGGAATGGGGGAATGAAATTGCAATCAAGGGAGGTGGGTGGGGAAATGGACTCTTCAATTGGTTTTTCAACACTCAAAACCTCTTGGTTCTCATCACCCTCAAACATCCAATCTCCCATAGAGACTACTTCATCCTTCTCACCCTCATTCTCTCTCCTCACAACTTCTCCACGCTTCAAAAATTACAATGTCCCATCCTTCTTAACTTGAATTAATGTTTCCTCAAAATTAAGAGAAGTCAACCATTTTAGTTTCTCTTCAACTCCATGTAAAGGGTCAGTGGAACAAAATTCAACTTGGGAAGGAGGTTCAAAATGCAAACTCTCTTTTGGAACATCCATCTCTACACCCTTTTCCTCACTCATAGGCTCTCTAATGTCCTCCTCACACACCTTAGGCCTCTTAAAACAATCATCATCATCTTCTTCCACATCTACCAAAGTAGTAGAAACTTCATTTACATTCAATAATGATGACATTGATTCTCCATCTCCTCATTCTTTCTAAAAACAACCTCATTGCTCTCTTCAAACTTTTTCAACAATTCCATTTGGCTTCATACAATCTCCAAATGTCTCATCTCATTTGGTTCCAAATTATAATTCATCTCCAATTTTCTCAAAGAACCACCAATTTGATTATAAGAAGACTCAATGTTAGGCTCCAAGGTTTTCAAAGGTGAAGAGAGTTGAGGAGCATAATGAGGGAAAGAATTATGAGCAAGCATGTGATGAGGATCAACACTAGAGATATGAGTGGCATCATTAATATGGGGAATGGGGGCACAAGTAGGCATGCAAGATTCATTATTCATGGAACATGGACCATAACAATCATCAATATATAGAAGCATTAGAACAACCATGACCACGATTATAACTATCTCTAGCAAACCATACATAAAAATCCCAAGCATCATCAATTGACAATGCCCGAAATTTACCATTAAACATGCTTTCAACAATGTCTCTAGTTTGCTTAGTCAAATTATGATAACAAATCTCACAAGCCTCCCAAAGATCATAACCATGGTAACTAATGAATTCCTCTAATCTATTAAAGTACATCCAAAATGGCTCATTCTCAAATTGAGGAAACGAGGTATTTTCCATTTTTATACAAAACAAGCAAAAATCAAATAAAAGAAAAGTATACACAAAGACCTAGACTCAAGCAATCAAAAACACTCAAACATAGACACCGTTCCCCGGCAACGGCGCCATTTAGACGTGGGAAAATTAGGTCGTTGAACTATTCCTCCTAAGCCAAACAAAATTTATAAACACTCAACAAACCTAAATACAAGTATAGAGGTAAGTCAAGGGTCGAACCCAAAGGAACGGTAATGTCTAAGTGTTTCCAATTATGTGCCTAAGCTAGGTCGAAGGCGAAGGGTAAAAGAGGACACTAACAACTACTAAGACAAAGAAACCAAACAAGTAAAATGCTAGGGATTAGGATTCACTTATAATAGCAATGAACAATGCAAATTGGTTTAGGAAGTTGACTAAGTCAAGCAATGTGAGGGAAGATCAATTATGCAACCAAAAGAGCATATCAAGCTATTCTCCTAGAGGTCTAACTAGCGTCAACTACGATAAACTCTAGCTAGGAAACATCACAAGACACCTCAATCGTGTAAATGCAAGCCACAAATCAATGGTCCGTATCAATGTGATCTTACAATGCAATCTAGTGTGAATAACTAGGGTGATCAAGCCTAAATCAAACACACACATGCACATAATCAATTAACCAATTTAATCACATCATCAACTCCATCAAAATCCCCAATCTACATCAATCCATTACATAATACAAGCTTCACCAAATCCCTAACCAAACAACTACTCTAGCAACATCATCAATTCAACAAACAACTAAGAAATCAACAATCTACAATCAAAGAATCAACAATCAAAGAAGAACAATAACTCTAATCAAACATCAACCATCAAATCATCAAAATCTAATCAAAATCAAACAATCTAAACATGAATACTAAACAAAACAATAAATGAGATAGAGTTTAGAAATGCTCATTGATAATAAAGTAGATCTCCAATACAATTGTCACCATTGGATCTTCAATCTCTCAATCACCATTGAAATTCTTCACTTTCTCTCTCTAAAATCTACTCCTAAAGCTAACCCCTAGATCTAGAGAGAGAAGCTCTCAACTAAGCTAAGAATATGATCTAATTCTAATATGAAACTTCTTGCTACAAAAAAGGAAGGAAATCACTATATATACAAAGGAGAAGGTCGGTTTTGACGCCCAAGAATAGACCCACGCAGGTGCGGGCGCTCGGAGGAGAGAGATAAGTGCGCACGGGACACACCCAGAAAGGTGCGCCCGCACACACCCCATGTGCGGCCGCACACGACATATGTGCGGCCGCACTCTCCCCGAGTGCGCCCGCACATATCTGGCAACCTCCTCTTCTTCTCTTCGTCCTAGCTCATGGGGTGCACACATCCTAGATGATGATGATGGAGGACAAAGTAGGCAGAAACTTCCTTGGAAATCTTGAAGAAAATGAGCCATGAGAAAGGCATATACAAGGCCTTGAAGCATGCCCCTTGGATCCCCCCTTTGACTTGAAACTTCTTGCACAAGCTTTAGGCATGAAAACAATGAAAGATCATGGAGAGGAAGCTCGGGAATTCTTGGACAATCAATCACAACCTACAAACAAAGGATAAAAATCAAGTAAAATAGAAAAATAACAAGGAAACTAGAAAAGGCATAAAATAGAGAAACTAACTACAAAAAGCATAAAATGAAGAAAACAAGAATAAAACTAAGGAAAACTAAAGAAAGGAGTAATAAAATGGAATGAAATTCATCCAAAAAGGGACCAAATGAGTGCCACAAATGTCACTCATCAAACTCAAATGCATTCAACAAAGCTAATTGAGTAAAATGAAAGTCAAACTCATTCAACAAAGCTTTTTGAACCAAATGAAAGTCAAACACATTCAAACAAACCTTTTAAAATCAAGTGAAAGTCAAATGCATTCAACGAAGATAATTGAGTCAAATGAAAGTCAAACACATTCATACAAAGTTTTTCGAATCAAATGAAAGTAAAATGCATTCAACAAAGCTAATTGAGTCAAATGAAAATAAAACACATTCAAACAAAGCTTTTTGAATCAAATGAAAGTGAAATGCAATTAACAAAGCTAATTGAGTCAAATGAAAGTCAAACACATTCATACAAAGCTAATTGAGTCAAATGAAAGTCAAATGCATTCTACAAAGCTAATTGAGTCAAATGAAAGTCAAACACATTCAAAAAAAGCTTTTTGAATCAAATGAAAGTCAAATGCATTCAACAAAGCTACTTGAGTCAAACGAAAGTTAAACACATTCAAATAATGATTTTTGAATCAAATGAAAGTCAAATGCATTCAACAAAGATAACTGAGTCAAATGAAAGTCAAACACATTCATACAAAGATTTTTGATTCAAATGAATGTCAAACACATTCAAACAAAGCTTTTTGGATCAAATGAAAGTCAAACGCATTCAACAAAGCTAATTGAGTCAAATGAAAGTCAAACACATTCATACAAATCTAATTGAGTCAAATGAAAGTCAAATGCATTCTACAAAGCTAATTGAGTCAAATGAAAGTCAAACACATTCAAACAAAGCTTTTTGAATCAAATAAAGTCAAATGTATTCAACAAAAATAATTGAGTCAAATTATAGTCAAACACATTCAAACTAAGCTTTTTGAATCAAATGAAAGTCAAATGCATTCATCATAGGTAATTGAGTCAAATGAAAGTCAAACACATTCAAACAAAGATTTTTTAATCAAATGAAAGTAAAATACATTTTACAAAGATAATTGAGTCAAATGAAAATCAAACACATTCAAACAAAGCTTTTTGAATCAAATGAAAGTCCAATGCATTCAACAAAGATAAATGAGTCAAATGAATGTCAAACACATTCAAACAAAGCTTTTTAAACCAAATTAAAGACAATTGCATTCAAAAAAGCTTTTTGACTCAAATGAAAGTCAAACACATTCAAATAAAACTTTTTGAATCAAATGAATGTCAAATGCATTCAATAAAGATAATTGAGTCAAATGAAAGTCAATTACATTCATGCAAAGCTTTTTGAATCAAATGAAAGTCAATTGCAATAAAAAAAGATAATTGAGTCAAATGAAAGCCAACACATTCAAACAAAGCTTTTTGATTCAAATGAAAGTTAAATGCATTCAACAAAGTTAACTGAGTCAAATGAAAGTTAAACACATTCAAACAATGCTTTTTTATTCAAATGAAAGTCAAATGCATTCAACAAAGATAATTGTGTCAAATTAAAGTCGAACACATTCATACGAAAATTTTTGAATCAAATGAATGTCAAACACAATTCAAACAAAGCGTTTTGAACCAAATGAAAGTCAAATGCATTCAACAAAGCTAATTGAGTCAAATGAAAGTCAAACACATTCAATTAAAGCTTTTTGAATCAAATGAAAGTCAAATGCATTCAACAAAGATAATTGAATCAAATGAAAGTCAAATACATTCAAACAGAGCTTTTTGAGTCAAATGAAAGTGAATTGCAATTAACAAAGATATTTGAGTCAAATGAAAGTCAAACACATTCAAACAAAGCTTTTTGAATCAAATGAAAGTCAAATGCATTCAACAAAGCTTTTTGACTCAAATGAAAGTCAATCTTGTTCAAACAAAGCTTTTAGAATGAAATGAAAGTCAAATGCATTCAATAAAGATAATTTAGTTAAATGAAAGTAAACACATTCATACAAAGCATCTTGAATCAAATGAAAGTAAATGCATTCAAAAAAGATAATTGAGTATAATGAAAGTCAAGCACATTCAAACAAAGCTTTTTGAATCAAATGAAAGTCAAAAGCATTCAACAAAGCTAATAGAGTCAAATGAAAGTCAAACACAATCAAACAACGCTTTTTGAATCAAATGAAAGTAAAATGCATTCAACAAAACTAATTGAGTCAATTTAAAGTCAAACACATTCAACCAAAGCTTTTTGAATTAAATGAAAGTGAAATGCAATTAACAAAGCTAATTGAGTCAAATAAATGTCAAACACATTCAAACAAAGCTTTTTGAACCAAATGACACTCAAATGCATTCTACAAAGCTAATTGAGTTAAATAAAAGTCAAACACATTCAAACAAAGCTTTTAGAATCAAATGAAAGTCGAATGCATTCAACAAAGCTAATTGAGTCAAATGAAAGTCAAACATATTCAAACAAATCTTTTTGAATTAAATGAATGTGAAATGCAATTAACAAAGCTAATTGAGTCAAATGAAAGTCAAACACATTCATACAAAACTAATTGAGTCAAATGAAAGTCAAATGCATTCTACAAAGCTAATTGAGTCAAATGAACATCAAACACATTCTAAAAAAGCTTTTTGAATAAAATGAAAGTCAAATGCATTCAAGAAAGCTAATTGAGTCAGTTGAAAGTCAAACACATTCATACAAAGCTTTTTGAATCAAATGAATGTCAAACACATTCAAACAAAGATTTTTGAAACAAATGAAAGTCAAATTCATTCAACAAAGATAATTGAGTCAAATGAAAGTCAAACACATTTAAACAAAGCTTTTAGAATCAAATGAAAGTCAAATGCATTCAACAAAGCTAATTGAGTCAAATGAAAGTCAACCACATTCAAACAAAGATTTTTGAATTAAATGAAAGTGAAATGCAATTAACAAAGCTAATTGAGTCAAATGAAAGTCAAACACATTCATACAAAGGTAATTGAGTCAAATGAAAGTCAAATGCATTATACAAAGCTAATTGAGTCAAATGAAAGTCAAATGCATTATACAAAGCTAATTCAGTCAAATGAAAGTCAAACATATTAAAAAAAAGCTTTTAGAAGCGAATGAAAGTCAAATACATTCAACATAGCTAATTGAGTCAAATGAAAGTCAAACACATTCAAACAATGCTTTTTGAATCAAATGAAAGTCAAATGCATACAATAAAGATAATTGAATTAAATGAAAGTCAAACATATTCATACAAAGTTTTTTAAATCAAATGAATGTTAAACACATTCAAACAAAGCTTTTTGAACCAAATAAAAGTCAAATGCATTGAAAAAAGATAATTGAGTCAAATGAAAGTCAAACGCATTTAAGAAAGATAATTGAGTCAAATGAAAGTCAAACACATTCATACAAAGCTTTTTAAATCAAATGAAAGTCAAACACATTCAAACAAAGCTTTTTGAACCAAATGAAAGTCAAATGCATTCAACAAAGATTATTGAGTCAAATGAAAGTCAAACTCATTCAAATAAAGCTTTTTGACCCAAATAAAGTCAAATACATTCAACAAAGCTTTTTGACACAAATAAAAGTCAAAGACATTCAAACAAAGCTTTTTAAATCAAATGAAAGTCAAATGCATTCAACAAGGATTATTCAGTCAAATGAAAGTCAAACACATTCATACAAAGCTTTTTTATTCAAATGAAAGTCACATGCATTTAACAATGCTAATAGAGTTGTAACACCCCAATAATTCTCTCTTAAAAACCTGTGAGAAACCTGTATATAACCTGAACAAATTCAAGAGAATTACTGGTGTGCTACCTCCACGTGTTCAAACGTTAAGGCAATCTCAGAAATTACCAGCGGAAAACCAAAACAGTTTTAAATAAACCTCAAAACAAAGTATTTAAATCAAAATAAGTATTACAAGTTGGAACCATTAAGGCCCTTATTCAAAACCCCAAAGAAATACTAAGTGATTAAATTCAGTGTTTAAACAAACTTAAACCAAGAGAAATAGTGTCAAATAAAATCGTGTTAAAATAAAGTCAAACTTGCAAGGCAAATGAAATGAAAGCAACCAACTCTCTACTCAAGATCCCACAACCCTGATGCATGCTGCATGTGAGAGAACCTGCGGTTAATCTGCTCCGCAATATTACAAGTGTAAAAATTGGATCGTCACAGGGTCATTTAAAGGCGAAGCCCATGACCAAAGAAGGACACACACACACAAAAGCACGTAATCAGCAAAGCTGAGTACATACAAGCTGCAAAGTAAAATAAGGAAATACCTATGATGCTACTAGTAATCATTCATACGCATCATTAAATAACAAACTCGACACATGACTCGATTATCCAATTTATTAAGACTCCACTAGTTAATAGTAGCTAACTCATTTCAATTTATTCATTGGATTTAGCAATAGACAAGGTTGTCCAACCCATGTCCCATTTGGAACATCAATAAAGAAAAACCCCATGCCTCCTTTCGGAAACATCAATAAACATCCAACGACCACGGGCGCGACTCCGTGACCGTAGTTAGTATGAGATCTCACCTAACTCCTAGTTTTGAAAAATATTTGAAATAAGAGACTCGTAGATCAGACGGCCTCGAGAAAAGTACACGGCTAATACCCCATGTACCCAACCCCTGATTGTCATTACTCCAGAAGTGCACCAATCCAGAGTTTTATTGCTCATCCATCTTGCACTTTACGTGATTTACAGGTTTAGACTTGGTGATGACTCATATGCATAACAATTCAATCAATCCAATATCAATTCAATCAAATAAAACAACTTTTCAATTTCAATTCTTGATTTATTAGTGGCAAGCAACATTTATTATTTATTCCTTTACTACCTCGGTGTATAAACACCTTGAGTGCATAAGGCACCCCAAACTCTTAACCTTGTCTTATAAGACATGAACCATTCCTTTACTCATCCTATTTCATTAAATCATGAATGAGTAATAATTAAATCATTTCACCAATCACATACCTTTGCCTCTAAGCGCACCTTGCATAATTAGTACATAACCAATAATCGCAATAAGGAATAGTGCACATCAAATGAAATTCACAATGTATAACCAAACAATTTAACCCAGTCATCCCTAGACATGATACTAAGTTCTCGATCCATCCTTAAACATGCACCTAAAAGCAAGGTTTTGTAACTTGTACGTACCTTGAGTAAACAATTCGATTGGCCACTTTAGAGACTAGAAATCACCTTCTTCAAAGTCCTCTCCTAAACCAAATAATAAGGAATAAATCAATACAAAAGCAATTAAAATTACAGCAATACTAAAGTATTTAAAAACCTCTCAAACCATTAAAATAAAGCCCTTAAATTAATCCCACTAGCCAAAACTAGTAGTACAACATCCCAACTACAAGTTTATGTGTTAAAATCATGAAAATATAGTGTTTTATATCAAATTACAGCAACTTTAAAGTGGTTAAATAAATCTGAAAATTTGGTTTAAGCATATAAAATAATCCCATAAGCATAATTATTTGAAATAGTCATTATATAGCAATTTAGTGTGATAAAAACCCAAAAATACATCAATTCAATGTAATTAGAGGCTTCAAAATAAAAGATATAAAATCTGAAAATTATTTTTAAGATTAGAATATAAAGTTCAAAGCTTTTTCAATCACAAAATACCCACAATAAATATTTTATAGGTTTAGAAGCATAAAAATATGAAATCAACACTACTAAACCATAAAAATTGAAACTTTATTAAATCTGAAAATTTATATACAACCAAAATAATCATATTTTGACATACTTTGAACATAGAATAATTAAGTAACTAGTTTAGTACATAATTAAGCCTTTAAACATGAAAAATCAACACTTTAATGCCCTAAATTCATACATAATCAAATCTGAAAATTAATATACTAATTTAAACATACAAAACCCATAAATTTATAATCTTTTGTAATTTATACATAATATCAAAGCCTAGTAATAATTTCACTATTGAATTCAAATAAAAATTGAAACTTTAATTAAAAATAACAAGAATAAGAGAAGGAAAAATAAGGGGAAAGAGAAGGGAGGAGGAGGCGAACTGCTGCTGGTGGTTCGGCTGGCGGCGCGGCGACAGGGGGCGGTGGTCCGGCAGCAGGGACGGTGGCTGCTGGCGGCAGCAGCAGTTAGCAGTTTCAGGTTTGTGTTTTTTTTTTTTTTTTTGATCGGGAAACAGTAGGAGGGAGAAGGAGTATAAGGGTTTTTTTTTTTTTTTTTCTGTTTCACGTGAAAGAGAGAAGGAGAATGGGTGAATGAAATTTTATTTTATTTTTACGTAAGAGGAGAAGGGTTTGAGGGTTTTGGGGTTTTTTTTATTTGGGCTTTAGTTTCCTAATTAGATTAGGAGTAGTATTTCTAATTAGATTAGAATTATTTGTAAATCAATAAAAATACACTAGTTTATTTTAAATCCTTCCATAAAATAATTTATTTAATGAAATTACCTTAAATATAATTACAAGAATAATATATAAATAAATTATAATTAAATTAAAATATGGGGGATTACAATCTACCCCTCTTAAAAGAAGTTTCGCCCTCGAAACTTAACCCAAAAACCATAATTTTTCCAAAATCATTCAAACTTTATGTGTTTTGTATTGCTGTAAATTGCTTGTTTCTAAACAAACATACTTAACAAATCGGACTTTGTACTCAATGAACTCATATTTGGCTTAAGTTTACATACTTTTATTGTATGTAAACGCAATAATAATGCATAATGATAACCAAAAACATGCAAAAACGTGCAAACTCAAGCAATAAATGGTATAGTTGTGGTAAAAGCGCGAAATTACATCGCATTCTTCCCCCCTCAAAAGAAAAGAGTTACGCCCTCGTAACTCACCTCGTCAAATAACTCGGGATACTTGTTCCTCATCTCTTCCTCGGCCTCCCAAGTAGCTTCTTCATATTCCTGATTAGACCAAAGGACCTTCACTATCTTCACATCCTTGTTTCTAGTACTACGCACTTTGTGATCTAGTATATTTACTGGTCTTTCTTCATAAGTTTGAGACTCATCTAATTGAATAGTCTCCGGTTGTAAAACATTGGTTTCACTAGGCACATACTTCTTTAGCTGGGAAATGTGGAACACATCATGCATTTTCTCAAACTCCATTGGCAAAGCCAATCTGTAAGCCACCTTTCCCACACGTTGGAGGATTTCATATGGCCCCACATACTTAGCACTAAGTTTCCCTTTCTTGCCAAATCGCATCACACCTTTTGTTGGAGAAACTTTTAGAAAGACCTTGTCCCCAACATTAAACTCGTCATCTCTCCTCTTCAAGTCAGCATAACTTTTCTGTCTATCTTGTGCTGCCTTGATACGCGACTGGATTAGTTTCACCTTGCCCACCATATCCTCAATGAAATCTGTACCCAAAGTAACCCGTTCACTGTAGTCATTCCAGCAAACTGGACTTCTGCACTTCCTTCCATACAATGCTTCAAAAGGTGCCATCTTGATGCTTGCATGGTAACTGTTATTGTAGGAGAATTCGATCAAAGGTAGGTGATCCTCCCAATTTCCTTGGAAATCTAAAGCACAAGCTCGCAACATATCCTCCATGGTTTGGTTTGTTCTCTCAGTCTGACCATCTGTTGCAGGGTGAAAAGCAGTACTCATCTTCAATGTTGTCCCAAGGTTCTCTTGCACTTTTTGCCAAAACTTGGATAGAAATCTCGAGTCTCTATCTGACACTATGTCCTTGGGAACCCCATGCAACCGAACTACATTCTTTACATAGACACTTGCTAGTTGCTTCTTTTTCCAGGTCTCTTTGATAGGAATGAACATCGCTGACTTAGTAAGTCTGTCCACAATCACCCAAATCGTGTCATTCCCAGAACGAGTCTTGGGTAGGCCTGTCACAAAGTCCATGGATATAGAATCCTACTTCCATTCCGGTATCTCCAAGGGTTGTACTTTTCCCATGGGTCTCTTGTGATCTATCTTCACCTTCTGGCACGTCAGACACTTGGATACAAACTCAGCTACCTCTCTCTTCATATTCGGCCACCAATAGAACTCTTTCAAGTCCTTATACAATTTATCTCCCCAGAGTGAACTGAATAAGGTGTATTATGGCACTCCTCCATGATTTTTCTTTTAATATCCTCACACTTTTGTGGAATACACCATCTCTCCTTATATCTCAAGCTCCCATCCTCATGAATCTTGAATTCAGTCTCTGCACCACTAGTCACCCGATCCCTAATCTTCTGAAACGACTCATCCTCCAGTTGCCTTTCTCTAATCTCCTCAAATATTGTAGGTTGGATGGTTAAAGCACTCAGTAATCCCTCTAACTCTCCTTGATTGATAACCTCAAAGTTCAATCTCCTCATATCTTCACACAACTCATTAGCCACAATTAAAGCATTGACATTATGACTCGACATTCTGCTAAGGGCATCAGCAACTACATTTGCCTTTCCCTCATGATACTGAATGTGGACATGGTAGTCTGTGAGGTACTCTAGCCATCTACGTTGCCGCATATTCAAGTGATCTTGGGTGAAGATGTACTTTAGGTTCTTATGGTCTGTGAAGATCTTACAAGAAACACCATAAAGGTAGTGCCTCCAAATCTTCAAGGCAAACACAACAGCTGCGAGCTCCAGGTCATGGGTAGGGTAATTTACTTCATGTTTCTTCAGTTGTCTCGATGCATATGCGATCACTTTTCCATTTTGCTGTAAGACACATCCCAAACCATGCTTCGAAGCATCACTATACACTTCGAATCCTTCTCTCCCATCAGGTAATATCAGCACTGGTGCAGTGGTCAATCGCTCTTTGAGGGTTTGAAAAGCTGACTCACAACTCTCATTCCACTCAAACTTACTCTGCTTCTTCATAAGGGTGGTCATGGGTCTAGCTATCTTCGAAAAATCCTTAACAAACCTTCTATAATACCCAGCTAATCCCAAGAAACTACGAACATCAGTCACATTCTTAGGTGTGGGCCACTCACTTACTTCCTTAATCTTCGCAGGATCCACAGATACACCCTCTTTCGAGATGTAATGCCCCAAAAATGCAACTTTCTCCAACCAAAAATCACACTTAGAAAACTTAGCATACAACTTGTTCTTTCTAAGAGTTTCAAGGGTAGTTCTCAAGTGCTCAGCATGCTCTTCCTCATTCTTCGAATACACCAAAATGTCATCAATGAACACAACTACAAACTTATCCAAAGACTCGTGAAACACTCGGTTCATCAAGTCCATAAATATGGCTGGTGCATTGGTTAACCCAAAAGGCATGACAGTAAACTCATAATGCCCATATCGAGTTCTAAAGGCTGTTTTTGGAATGTCTTTGTCTGCAACCTTCAACTGGTGATACCCCGACCTCAAATCAATCTTCGAAAACACACTTGCCCCCTTTAGCTGGTCAAACAAGTCATCTATCCTAGGTAAAGGGTACTTATTCTTCACAGTCACATTATTCAGCTCTCTATAATCAATACATAGGCTCAAACATCCATCCTTCTTTTTCACAAATAACACAGGTGCTCCCCAAGGTGATGCACCAGGCCTAATGAACCCCTTGTCTAACAACTCCTGTAATTGAGCCTTTAGCTCACTCATCTCAGCTGGTGCCATTCTATAAGGTGCTTTTGAGATAGGTGTAGCTCCTGGGACTAAGTTAATGGTAAACTCAAGTTCCCTCTTAGGTGGCATTCCCGAAATTTCTTCTGGAAAAACATCTAAAAACTCATTCACAATGGGTACATCCTCCATCCGCCTACTCTCACTCATACTCAAGTCTTGGACACAGCAAAAGTACAATGGACATCCCTTACTCACTAGCTTCTTGACCTTCAAAGCAGAAATAATCCCAAAACCCTAAGGCTTCCCTAAACGTCTATATGACACCATCTTACCCAAAGGATCTCTCAACTGCAACCTCTGCATCTTACAGTCTATCTTGGCCTTGTATGAACTCAGCCAATCCATCCCCAGAATTACATCCAAATCCCCTAGATTAAACTCAATAAGATTCGAAGGAAAGATAGCTTCTCCTATTTTTAAAGGCAAGCCTTTGAATATTCTATTACAATGGAAAAGTTTGCCTGTAGGCAGACTGACCGACACATCAACATGACTAGACTCAGTTAAGTTTAATTTGCGCACAACAGAAGTAGAAATGAAAGAGTAAGCTGCTCCAGAGTCAAACAAAGTGTTGACAGAGACAGAATGAATAGAAAAAGTACCAGTAACTACATCTGAGGACCTCTCAGCTTCTCCCATGCTCATCACAGTCAAGCGTCCGGGAGTGTTGTTTCTTGCCTGGTAACCATTGTTGTTGTTGTTGCCTGAGTTGTTGTTGCTGTTGCCAGATCTGTTGTTGTTGTTGCTACCATTCCCAAACTTCCCATTCTGACCATTTCCCCTGTTCCCCTGGTTGTTGAAATTGTTAGGCCTCTGTTGGGTGTTCCCACCATTCCCACCATTTCCCTGTTGTTTCTGTTTGGTGTAACACTCATATTCCCTGTGCCCCTTCTTGTTACAGAACCGACAAGTTACTAAATTCCCATCACAGTCTCTCCCAGGGTGGTGTCTCCTACACCTCTTACAATGGTAGGTTCTCTCTCCATTGTTAACATTAGAAGAGTTGCTAGCAGTTTGGTCACCTCTATCAAATGAGTTCCCATTTCTAGGCCTCTTATAGCTACTTTGGTGCTCTGGTCTCCCAAAGTCCTTTCTCTTCTCCCCGGCCTTGGCAGTCTCTCCTACACTCTTAGAATTTAGATGGTACATGTGGGCAGCTCTTTCATATACCTTGTCTAGAGTTTTAAATACCTTCCCCGCTAGGTCTTTTTGCAGTTGGTTAGTTAATCCTTGCTCAAATCTCTGAGCCTTCAGTTCTTCAGTGGGTACTACTTCAGGGGCAAACCTAGCAAGTGCCATAAACTTATTATAATACTCGGAGATTGTCATCTGCCCCATTTCCAGGTTTATGAACCCCTGGGCTTTTTGTTTCTTTAGGAAGGGAGGGTAAAATTTGTCTCTTAAAGCGGTTTTGAATACCTCCCAACCAAAGTTAGGCTTGGCTTTCACTAGCTCACAGTTATCTCTCCACCAAATGTTAGCTTCGTCCTTAAGATACATGGCTGCCTGATCCACCTTCAGATTATCAGGGCAGTTCAGTGCCATGAACAATTTGTCAAACTCGCGTATCCAATTCTATAAGAAGGTGGGGTCCGCACCTCCCTTGAACACTGGGGGTCTTACTTGTGCTAGCTTCTTGAACATTTCTGCCTGGGGGTCAAGCTGATCCCCTCGGTTTTGGTTCAGATTCTCTGCCAACATTCGGATGGCCTCAGCAAGGGCGGCGTTATTGGCCATGGTAGTTTTACGCCTGAAAATATAGGGACATCATACTCTAGTTCAAATACCATACGCATATACTCACAGAATCATCATAATAAATATCACATATATTGGTTCAAAAGGGCACCTTGCTTTGCACCCCTTTGTCCCAAGTAGAATCATGCAAATATAAACACAATTCACACCCAAATTCAAGTAGAGTTAAGAAAAATAATCCCCATACCACGTCACTCTTACTAGTTTAATCATAACCAAAGGAAATATCTTAAAATCTTTATTTTAACTTTCTTTGGCTCACAAATATTAGTAAAATGAAACTTTAATATAAAATAATGACTTTATTATAACTTAAATAAAAGTATGAATCCCAAAGAATAATAACTCTATAGCTCTAGCTACTTATTTAAATCAATCATCTAAAGCATACTATAATAAAGTTCTAATAACTATTATTAATGGCAAGTTGCCTTATTCATGCTAACTCTACCCTAAAAAAAATAAATCTCAAGGTATCACATTGCTGTTCCTATCTTTCTTTTCATCATAGTTATTAACATCAAAATCGGGATCCTTTTCATCATCTGAGTCTTCAATAGTTATATACTTGTGAAGCGGATTAGGATTCCTAGTAGCTCTCTTTCCCGCATTTGGATCTTCCAGTGGTGGTTGTAGCCATTCAAGGTTATCCTTATCTGGAAAGTCAATAAGGGTATAGTCATGGAACATTCTTGTATAAGTTTTAATCTTATGCTTCTTATTCTTCGCAGTCTTAAATTCATGTATATACTGGTAGTCTTCTTCATCAGGATTATCTGGCGTCATAGTCTTTTCGAACCTCTCTAAGGTATCTTCACTTCGCGCATCATTCTCATCCTCAGACACAACAACGGGGTTGTTCCTAATAGCATTATTCGTGCTTCCAGACGTGCTTACTGAGTCACTCATCTCCTTTCTACGTCATCCCAACGCAACGAACATACAAAAGCATAACACAAGCACATCACAAAACACATCAATTAAGACATTAATTACTACATGTTAGATAAATAAGAAAATGACACTTCAAGTGACAATAAAATGTAAAGATATGTATGAAATATGCATGCATTCCCTTCTTAAGTCTACCCAAATCTCACCAAGTAGACTAAATAAACTTCAAAATCATTTTAGATAAAACATTTGAAACATATTAAGCTTCGAAAAATCACTTTAGCCTTTGAACTTAAATCCTCAATGTTAGTTAGTTAGTTAGGCGCCTAAGACATATTAAGCTAATTGGCTTTAGTGGTAATTAAATCTAAACCTAAGCTCCCAGATACCACTTTGTAACACCCCAATAATTCTCTCTTAAAAACCTGTGAGAAACCTGTATATAACCTGAACAAATTCAAGAGAATTACTGGTGTGCTACCTCCACGTGTTCAAACGTTAAGGCTATCTCAGAAATTACCAGCGGAAAACCAAAACAGTTTTAAATAAACCTCAAAACAAAGTATTTAAATCAAAATAAGTATTACAAGTTGGAACCATTAAGGCCCTTATTCAAAACCCCAAAGAAATACTAAGTGATTAAATTCAATGTTTAAACAAACTTAAACCAAGAGAAATAGTGTCAAATAAAATCGTGTTAAAATAAAGTCAAACTTGCAAGGCAAATGAAATGAAAGCAACCAACTCTCTACTCAAGATCCCACAACCCTGATGCATGCTGCATGTGAGAGAACCTGCGGTTAATCTGCTCCGCAATATTACAAGTGTAAAAATTGGATCGTCACAGGGTCATTTAAAGGCGAAGCCCATGACCAAAGAAGGACACACACACAAAAGCACGCAATCAGCAAAGCTGAGTACATACAAGCTGCAAAGTAAAATAAGGAAATACCTATCATGCTACTAGTAATCATTCATACGCATCATTAAATAACAAACTCGACACATGACTCGATTATCCAATTTATTAAGACTCCACTAGTTAATAGTAGCTAACTCATTTCAATTTATTCATTGGATTTAGCAATAGACAAGGTTGTCAAACCCATGTCCCATTTGGAACATCAATAAAGAAAAACCCCATGCCTCCTTTCGGAAACATCAATAAACATCCAACGACCACGGGCGCGACTCCGTGACCGTAGTTAGTATGAGATCTCACCTAACTCCTAGTTTTGAAAAATATTTGAAATAAGAGACTCGTAGATCAGACGACATCGAGAAAAGTACACGGCTAATACCCCATGTACCCCAACCCCTGATTGTCATTACTCCAGAAGTGCACCAATCCAGAGTTTTATTGCTCATCCATCTTGCACTTTACGTGATTTACAGGTTTAGACTTGGTGATGACTCATATGCATAACAATTCAATCAATCCAATATCAATTCAATCAAATAAAACAACTTTTCAATTTCAATTCTTGATTTATTAGTGGCAAGCAACATTTATTATTTATTCCTTTATACATCGGTGTATAAACACCTTGAGTGCATAAGGCACCCCAAACTCTTAACCTTGTCTTATAAGACATGAACCATTCCTTTACTCATCCTATTTCATTAAATCATGAATGAGTAATAATTAAATCATTTCACCAATCACATACCTTTGCCTCAAAGCGCACCTTGCATAATTAGTACATAACCAATAATCGCAATAAGGAATAGTGCACATCAAATGAAATTCACAATGTATAACCAAACAATTTAACCCAGTCATCCCTACACATGATACTAAGTTCTCGATCCATCCTTAAACATGCACCTAAAAGCAAGGTTTTGTAACTTGTACGTACCTTGAGTAAACAATTCGATTGGCCACTTTAGAGACTAGAAATCACCTTCTACAAAGTCCTCTCCTAAACCAAATAATAAGGAATAAATCAATACCAAAGCAATTAAAATTACAGCAATACTAAAGTATTTAAAAACCTCTTAAACCATTAAAATAAAGCCCTTAAATTAATCCCACTAGCCAAAACTAGTAGTACAACATCCCAACTACAAGTTTATGTGTTAAAATCATGAAAATATAGTGTTTTATATCAAATTACAGCAACTTTAAAGTGGTTAAATAAATCTGAAAATTTGGTTTAAGCATATAAAATAATCCCATAAGCATAATTATTTGAAATAGTCATTATATAGCAATTTAGTGTGATAAAAACCCAAAAATACATCAATTCAATGTAATTAGAGGCTTCAAAATAAAAGATATAAAATCTGAAAATTATTTTTAAGATTAGAATATAAAGTTCAAAGCTTTTTCAATCACAAAATACCCACAATAAATATTTTATAGGTTAAAAGCATAAAAATATGAAATCAACACTACTAAACCATAAAAATTGAAACTTTATTAAATCTGAAAATTTATATACAACCAAAATAATCATATTTTGACATACTTTGAACATAGAATAATTAAGTAACTAATTTAGTACATAATTAAGCCTTTAAACATGAAAAATCAACACTTTAATGCCCTAAATTCATACATAATCAAATCTGAAAATTAATATACTAATTTAAACATACAAAACCCATAAATTTATAATCTTTTGTAATTTATACATAATATCAAAGCCTAGTAATAATTTCATAATTGAATTCAAATAAAAATTGAAACTTTAATTAAAAATAACAAGAATAAGAGAAGGAGAAATAAGGGGAAAGAGAAGGGAGGAGGAGGCGAACTGGTGCTGGTGGATTGGCTGGCGGTGCGGCGGCAGGGGGCGGTGGTCCAGCGGCAGGGACGGTGGCTGCTGGCGGCAGCAGCAGTTAGCAGTTTCAGGTTTGTGTTTTTTTTTTTTTGATCGTGAAACAGTAGGAGGGAGAAGAAGGAGTATAAGGGTTTTTTTTTTCTGTTTCACGTGAAAGAGAGAAGGAGAATGGATGAATGAAATTTTTTTTTTTTTTACGTAAGAGGAGAAGGGTTTGAGGGTTTTGGGGTTTTTTTATTTGGGCTTTAGTTTCCTAATTAGATTAGGAGTAGTATTTCTAATTAGATTAGAATTATTTGTAAATCAATAAAAATACACTAGTTTATTTTAAATCCTTCCATAAAAAAATTTATTTAATGAAATTACCATAAATATAATTACAAGAATAATATATAAATAAATTATAATTAAATTAAAATATGGGGGATTACAATAGTCAAATGAAAGTCAAACACATTCAAACAAAGCTTTTTGAATCAAATGAAAGTCAAATGCATTCATCATAGTTAATTGAGTCAAATGAAAGTCAAAACAATGCTTTTTTAATCAAATGAAATTCAAATGCATTCAACAAAGCTAATTGAGTCAAATGAAAGTCAAACTCATTCAACAAAGCTTTTTGTACCAAATGAAAGTCAAACACTTTCAAACAAAGCTTTTAAAATCAAGTGAAAGTCAAATGCATTCAACGAAGTTAATCGAGTCAAACGAAGGTCAAACACATTCATACAAAGCTTTTGAATCAATTAAATGTCTAATGCATTCAACAAAGCTAATTAAGTCAAATGAATTTCAAACTCATTCAACAAAGCTTTTTTAATCAAATGAAAATCAAACACATTAAAACAAAGCTTTTTTAATCAAATGAAAATTAAATGCATTCCACAAAGTTAATTGAGTCAAATCAAAGTCAAACACATTCAAACAATGTTTTTTGAATTAAATGAAAGTCTAATGCATTCAACAAAGATAATTGAGTCAAATGAAAGTCAAAAACATTCATACAAAGCTTTTTGAATCCAATGTATGTCAAACACATTCAAACAAAGCTTTTTGAACCAAATGAAAGTCAAATTCATTCAACAAAGATAATTGACTCAAATGAAAGTCAAACACAATTAAATAAAGCTTTTTGATTCAAATGAAAGTCAAATGCATTCAACAAAGTTTTTTGACTCAAATGAAAGTCAAACACATCAAACAAAGCTTTTTGAATCAAATGAAAGTCAAATGCGTTCAATAAAGATAATTGAGTCAAATGAAAGTTAAACACATTCAAACAAAGATTTTTGAATCAAGTGAAAGTTAAATGCATGCAACAATGCTAATTGAGTCAAATGAAAGTCAAACACATTCAAACAAAGCTTTTTGAATCAAATGAAAGTCAAATGCATTCAACAAAGATAATTGAGTCAAATGAAAGTCAAACACATTCAAACAAAGCTTTTTTAATCAAGTGAAAGTAAAATGCATTCAACAAAGCCAATTGAGTCAAATGAAAGTCAAACACATTTGATAGGCCGTCGTCGAACCTACCAAAGAATAAGTCCTATCTTGGTCTCCCTAGCTAATAGCAAGGGTAAGAAAGGGTTGAACCCAAGAGAGGGGTTGAATCACCCACCTAGATATTACCGCATAAATAAGCTAAATGATGTCGAAATTGGGTTGGTTTTATGTAACAAGTAGTAGTTCAAAATTAACTAAAGCTAGGGGAGATTAACAATATTTAGAGGATTCTAGGGCTCGGGTTATACCACTCAACTTCATCACAAATCACGATTAGCATGGACAAACAAGGTAAAATAAGGGATAGAATAGTGGAAATCATCTAAAGCACCCAACTACTCTCTTAAGCTAGAGGGATTACTTGAATCATAAATACAACCTACTATCGTGGTTACAAAGCATAAAACAAGTGTTAAAGCATAATCACGATGACATAAACATTCCCTTGACTAGAAATTCCTATTCTCATGGCATTTCAAGTCAATCAAGCACAAGGGAGCTAACTCAAGTTCATCTCTCGATCCTTCGTTGAGAAAGCTTGGATAATAGTTCTAGCAATGGCCATATACAAGAACTAAGCAATTAAACCACTTAAGCTCAACTAATTAACACCCAACAAGTACTGAATTAGCACATGCAACAAGTAATTAGTGACTACATTGAGGGTTGGTCGTGGGTTTAAGTAGTGTCGTTGGTCTACTAGCCCTAATCAAATTAATTATTTAGGGAAATTCTCAATGTTAATCATTAACTATTTTTTTCTCAATGGTAAAGGGCTCAATTTTTAATTATCTTTGGTAATCAAACATTAATGTGGTTAATCAAATGGTAACTTATGTTTAAGTGTTGGTTAATTATTTAACCACGGTTAATGACATAAGATGCGGAAAGACGATTTTGCCCCCATTTATTTGACTCCAACCAACTGTGTCAAATCACTTAAAGTGAAGGGGTTTGATCGTTCATCTTCATCAATTGGAAAAATCAAACTCTGAGAATTGGAGAGGAATTTTGCGAAGAACTTCAATAAAAAAAACTGCTCCTTCATCTCAGCCTATAAGAAGGTCACCAAGAACAAAGAAGGGTGTCTCTGCCTCCCAGCCTGCTTAGTTAGCTTGGTTACAAGTCAATTTGTTTTTTGGACAAATATGGTTATTTTTCTGATGTTTTATGGACATATTTGATAGTTATGATGCAATTTGTCTAGGTAATTTATGTTAGCAGACATGGCAGTAAGTTATGTGAACCAAATCAGACATGTTTATTGGTAGTATTTGAATGCTATGATGTTTTTTTGGATATAATTGCTTATATTGATAAGGTTTGGTTGCAATTCACTGATGTCTTGTTCACATTGTTTATCAATCCAATTTACTTATATCCTGTTCTGTTATTGGATGCAAACAAATTCAGAAATTGTAGCAACAATTTTATTGATAATAGCATAAAAGCCTTTCACAGTACATTGATGAACCATAGCATACCAAAACAAAGGAATGCATACATTACTACTTAGAAACAACAAACAATAACACAAAATACAAAATCAGAGCCATTTTGACAACATTTTTCATGAAATTGGCCAAATCCTCGACTTTTGTCTTCAAAGAAGCAGATGAAGCACCTTCGACCTCGAATTCATCACCTGCCTTGACTACATCTTCTTCCTTAACCCACGCAAAATAATTGCAGCCCCTACACTTGAAAAATAGCCTCCGTGGGTTTTTCATGGTTTCAGATACTTTCACCGCCGCGATTTTTGGGGAAGAACAATTGCAAGTAACAACCTTCACCCACTCAAGATTGTCGTCCATGGTGATAGCCTTCATTGATACAGAGGATGAACCCGATTTTGCCATAAGCCTTAGTTTCCAAAACGAAGAACCCTAGAATCTGGAAACATAAGAAATCGAGAGATATTTGGGGATTTTAATAAATTAAGGGTAAATGGGTTAGGGAAATCAGAACAAAAAAATTGGAGGGAAAAAATTAAGGGTAAATAAGTCAAATAAGTGTAATTTAACCATGGTTAACAATTTCATTAACCAACACTTAAACATAAGTTACCATTTGATTAACCACATTAATGTTTGATTACCAAAGATAATTAAAAATTGAGCCCTTTACCATTGAGAAAAAAAAAATAGTTAATGATTACCATTGAGAATTTCCCAATTATTTATAACCTAAACTACCCTAATACGAGTATAGGGGTAAGTAAAGGGTCGAACTCAAAAGGACTAAGTGTATCAATCTATGCTAATTAGACTACTAGGAAAGCTTGTGAGATAGAAAAGTTCAACTAAACACTACTAAGAGCAAATAACTAAAACTAGGGAAAGTGGAATCCAATTACATCAATACATTCAATAACATCAAACAATTAGATGAAAATGACCTCGATTAGGAACAATCAACACATTTAACTCACTCTCGCACAATTAAACATGTTAATTATCCTACTAAACTAATTCACTCTCGTGCAACTAGCCTAGCAAAGGTATGGAAGATTTTAGAGCTCTCAACCAACTCACTCTCGCGCAATCGATTAAAAACACAATTAAGAACATAGAATCAATTAGCTAGAAAGATTCTAATCCATAAAAACATCATCCATACATAATAATCAAGAAATAATTTCATACTAATCACCATCAATCATTCAATTCAATTTATTAACATAACCTTCATCCAATTCCCTAGAATAAGACCTAAGCTAACATGATAAACAAAAACATGGAAAACAAGGTAAAATAATAATAAAAGCAAGAATCAAACAACCAAACTAATTAATCTACTCAAATAAACAAATAAATAAGCAAAAACAATAATAAATGAAAGCAATAAAGGTGAGAGAAAGTTAGGAAAACTCATTGAATAATTGAGAAGAAAAATCCACAAATTTTCTTCTTCAAAATCCCAAAAACTCCATGAAAAATCTAAGCTTTCTCTCTCTAAACTACTCCTAAACTAGAGAGAGAAACTCCTAATCTAACCCTAAGAGAGAGAAAAATAAAAGAACTAAACTACTCTAGTCTAATCTAGGGTAGAAAAATGTTAAGTGTTGAAAGTTATGAGGAAATAACCCCAAAAGGGTATTTATAATACAAGCTAAGAAAAATTAAAAGAAAAGAGAAAATAAAATTAAACTAAAACAAATAAAATAACTAAACTAAAAACCAAAAAAAAAACAAAACTAAAAATAAAATAAAATAAAAGGAAAATAAAAAAGAAAAATGCAAAACCCAAAATCCCCAAAATGATAACAGACCCCGATTCCACTTCCTCCTCCAAACTTAGCTGCTCTCGTCTCCATTGAAGCGCATCCATCATCACCGTTCATACTTCATCGTCATCAATCAAGCATCAATCAAGGCCGTTCAATTTTCATTAAACTCACGTGAGAAGCTCGTGATTGAACCCACAATTGCGCGCCCGCACAGACATCGCACAGAAGTCGCGCAAACCTTCTGCCTCGACTCTGATTTTGGAGTCCAATTGGTGTGCCTTCTGACAGACCTGCGCGGCCGCGGAGGTCTAGGTAGTTGCAATTGGAGTTGCGATGTTGGTGTTGTTGATGTTGTGTTGTCGCTGCTGTTGGTGTTGTTGATGGCTGACGAGTTGCGAATTGGATGGGATTGGTGGCGAAATGGGTGGCGCAGCAGGTGAGGTGGTGTGAGGGCAGGGGAAGTGAAGTGAGGGAAGCAGGGGAGGTGTGTGGTGGTAAGTGGTGGTGCTGCGTGACTGCTGTTGCTGTTGTTGCAGTTGCTGTGGTGGAGTGAGTGAGTGAGAAGCGTGGTTAAGTGGTGATTTTGGTGGCGAAATAGGAGGTGAGGCTGGGTTGCGTGAGGTAGCAGGGGATTGGTGTTGGTGGTGTTGTGGGGGGTAAGGGAGTTGCGTGGGCTGGTGCTGGTTGTGTAAGAGTGGCTGCGGTGGAGGTTGGTGGTGTTGGGCTGAGTTGTATTGCTGTGAGATGCTGGTGTTGTTGAGGGGAGCAGGGGAAGAGCAGGGGATTGGGTGGCTGATTGTGGTGGGCTGCTGTGTGCGTGAGGGAGCAGGGGATTTGGTGTGGTGGAGGATAAGGGAGGTGCGGTGAAGGTTAACGCTGGCAGCAACAGGTTGTTAGGGGCAGCAGGTAGTGCCTCGATGTTTGGCTCAAATCATGTGCCTCGAATCTCGGACTTTGAACTCGAACACAATCCTACACAAACCAAGAAAACCGAGGAGAGGATCGGGACATAAAATAAAATAAATAAAATAGAAATAAATAAAAATGAAAATAAATAAAGGACGAAATAAAATAAAACCAAGACAAATAAAATAAAATAAATAAAATAGAAATAAAATAGAAAATAAGGGACATAAAACTAAACTAAAAAAAATAAAATTAAAACTACGCAAGTAAATAAAATAAAATAAAATACGAAAATAGACTAAAACTAATAAAATAAAGAAAATAAACTAAAACGCTCCAAAAATACTCAAAATAAATATAAAAGACGAGAATAATAAAATAATAGAAATAAAGGATAAAAAAGGTAAAATTATTGGAAAATAAGCCGGAATACGACTCAATAAACACCCTAAAAAAGACATAAAAGTCACTTTTCAAACTCCCCCAAGCTTACCTTTTGCTCGTTCTCGAGCAAATTAACATGAAACACGGGAGAAGGAGAATGATTTATTCAAGCAAAGCTAGAACACTAAAGGAGACAAGAATGTACACTAACTCACTTTCGTAGGAATCACGGTCACTTTTAGCAACTAATGACAAGCCCTTTAAACCCCTAGATCGCCCTAGAGGACGAGTGTGCTCTCGTGAGGGTGTCCTAAGAGTTTAACCCACAACTCTAAATAAAAACCAAGGCACGGCAATAAAAAAGAAAAGAAAAAGAAACGTAAAAAGAAAATGCAAAACACAAATTCATATATGGACAAGAGATAGGAACAAGCACCAATGAATGCAAACCTTTCTAAATGGACAAATGTATGCACGTTCCAAGATGTCAATGGTTGATTGAAACATAACATATGCTAAGCATAGAGAACTAATTAGGACTCAATCCACCCTAGCCCCAACCAATCGGGCCGCGTTCTCTCCACTAGCTTCAAATCAACCCTTAAGCTAGCTTCTCATGATTCCACGAAGGAACCGGAAAAAGATAAAGAAATGAAAAACTTTGAGAAGGTGATCCCGACATCTCAACTATGCATACTCTCTCCATAGGTTTGAAATCTATCTCCCTCCACTGTTCTTTGACCTAACCCCACTAATGTCTAAGGGTCTTTTATTGGGTTGTAACGTAAGGCTTAGGGTTAAGACAGGGTAAAAATTTGAAAATTTTTGGTGATATTTCCTAAGTGAAGCAAAAGAGTGGCCTACTCTAAAAAAACAAACTCAAGAATTCACAAAATATCAAACAAAAATACCAATAATGCCATCTCCCCCAAGCTTACTCAACACTAACACACAATATATACAAAAAATGAAGGAACACTCCCCCCCCCCCAGCTTGAACGAAGCATTGTCCTCAATGCTTAAACTAGGGAAGAGAAACAAAACCAACTAAAATATATTTCTGTTTTTTTATTATTTTATTTATTTATGTATTATTCTTTTTTTTTTTTATGATCTCCTTGCCTTTTTTTAACTATGGACGGCTTTTTCTTGAAACTTCATTTGACTTTCTTGAATTGCATTTTCACTTTTCTTGCATATTCTTTTCAAGCTCAATTTTCAAAACCTTACTTAAACCAATTCACAAAGTTTTCTTGCTCATGATCAACACTCTCAAAACTCAAACCTCACATGCCAATGCTTCACTAACTAAAAGGGTTGGTAAACATAGGCCATTGGGTTTGTAATGTGGTTAAGACAAGAAAGGGAAAATTAGGCTCAAATTGGTTAGCAAGTATGTTGATGCAAAATAGAAAACCAAATTTGTAACAAAATAAAAAGAAGATAAAGAAAAATGAGAAAATGTGCCCTTTTCCTCCCCTAGAGTGGCTCGGTCACGATCTTGGGAGCTAGAGGTCAAAACAAGGATTAAGACATGCATAGTTAAGGATCCTAAATTGCCGCTCAACAAGGTGAAGAAGGCTAGAACAAATGAAGCTCACAAGGGATTATAACCAAACAAATACCAACCAAGGGTTTCAAATCCACTATAGAGAGCAACTCCATCTTACCACATTCCCGTGAACTAAGGCTTCATGGACCCCTAAAAGTTCTTAACCCGACTACCTTAGCATATAGTATCCTAGAGTCAACCAATGACACTCTCAAACCGTGCATACATTTACCACTTAGGAAGAAAAACATTCAAGAATACAAGTCCAAATCAATATGTCCCAAATAAGAACAAACAAAACACATTTTGCCAAAATTACCTTGAAAGTAAACAAAAATCTATTTGGACTTTTCAAAATATAAGAGAAGACATGGAAATGCATATACAATGGTGCATGGCATAAATGAATCAACATCCCACCAAAGCATGATAGAATACCCTCCCCCAAGCTTGAATGAGACTATATACTCAAACATAAACCAAATAAACCATGGGAGGGGAAAAGAAAGATTTCAACCCAATAAACCAACACATGTCCAACGAGTCACCAACCATTAGAGAAAGAGCTAGGAAAGATATTACCGGATATTGGCGGGTGTAAATACCCGCAAACGAACCAAATTAACCTTTCAAAGCCGATTTTCTTTTGAATTGAATCTCGATTTCCATATGCTAGCAAAAATAGGCATTAAACTTCCTTGTTTCTTGATCCAAACCAATGCATAAGTGTATATCAAGTCATGTACCTAGCAAAAGGCACACAAACATTTCCATGAGAGAAAATCTAATCTAAAAAGAAAGGAAAATGAAAGCAATAAAAACCTCGGGTTACTTCCCGAGAAAGGCTTGTTTAATGTCCAAGCGAGACCGCTCTAGTAAATAATATTGCAATGAACGCAAGAGCTTATCAAATGCACTACTACACATTTCATATGATAACAAGTAGGCAATTGAAGGGAGGAGAACGTGCAACAAGATTATTGCACGTAAGTGAGGAGGAAGATGCCAAAAGAAAGAAGAAAAATCAAAAGAAAAAGCAAGAAAATAAGAAGAAAAAGAAGAAGAAGAATAAGAAAAAGAATAAAAGGGCAAAACCTCCTCAAAATCTTTTTGGGTGGCATAATCACCCATTTCCTCAAAAATGGGAGGATGAGAAGGAAGAGTCTCATCAAAGAAGAGAGGGTCCTCAATAGGCTTTAAGACAAAGGAGGGGAGGAACATAGGATAGTAGGGGATGTGGTCAAATTTCCTTGAGAAAGGGACATGAGGAAGGGGAGGAGAAACAATGGTCTCACAAAGCCTCACATCACCAATGAGGGCATGAAAATCAATCATAGAATCCTCAAAAGAACACTCATGACTCACATCTCCCTCAAACAAAAACTCTCCAATAGAAACAACCTCATCCTCCTCTCTATCACAACGATGCACAACCACTCCCTCGACAAACTCAAAGCCTAGAGTCTCAAAACCATGCATGAAAGGATAAAGGTTTCTCTCAAACTCATCCCTTTCCCATGAAGCATTGCCAATGAACTCTCTCAAATGGCTATAATGCTTGGTTACCCTTCAATGAATATACTAGACATAGCCTCAAAAGAATCCAAAGATTCATGGATAGAAGGGTCACAAACAAGCAAAGTAAACTCATCAAGATGGGGAAGGGGGTTGGAATCCTCAAAATCGACATTTTCCTCACTCTCCACTCTTCCACCATCACTCAAGTGACTCTCAATTTCTCTTGGTAGCTCAAACTCACCATCATCATCCTCATGAACTCCCTCATTCAAAATTAAAGATGGCTCAGTCACATCCTCACCAAGGGAAGCTCTCAAAGGGGGTGAATAAGGGGAAGGATGGCGCTCAAGCTCAAAAGGAGAAAGAAAAGGATCAAAAGCCTCAAAAATCCTCTCATCACAAGAAACTCTCTCCTCACCTTCACACCCTTGGCCCACATCATCCTCAAAAACACTCTCACACTCCAAATGAGGTGCCTCACATCCATTCACATTAACCATAGCACTCATCACTTGGGCAAGCCTCACTTCTCTCAATTTTTGTTCCTCTTGAAGCTCTTGGAGTTGTTGGGTGAGATATTGCATTTGAGAAAGAATTTAGGGAGTAATATTATCGGGTTGAGGTTCATGATCAATATCAAATCGCACATCATCAAAATTAGCACAAACCTCATCACAATGAACATAAGAGGGGAGGGGGTCAACATGCATATTTGGTTCATCACAAGGTACATTAGAAGTATCAAGAGAATTCATGCAAAAATTAAAAGAATCTTGATATTGAGAATCAAAATAAGAAACATTACATTCTCTATCATAAGAATCTCTAGCAAGCCAAGTGAAGAAATTCCAAGCATCATGCATAGACAAATGACGGAATATACCATTGTGCATTATCTCAACCATACCCCTAGTATACTCATTCATGCCCCAATAAGCTATACCACAAGCATCACTAAGAGAACATCCATGGAAACTAAGAAAACCATCTAATCTATCAAAGTAAGCATAAAAGGGTTCATCATCAAATTGAGGAAAGGATAAACATGCCATTTTTGTACAAAGAACAAAGAAAAGCAAACAAAAATAAAATAATATACAAGAACCTAGATAATCTAATCAACACAAACTAATGAACGCCTTAGTCCCCGGCAACGGCGCCAAAATTTGGTCGCGGGTTTAAGTAGTGTCGTTGGTCTACTAGCCCTAATCAAATTAATTATTTATAACCTAAACTACCCTAATACGAGTATAGGGGTAAGTAAAGGGTCGAACCCAAAAGGACTAAGTGTATCAATCTTTGCTAATTAGACTACTAGGAAAGCTTGTGAGATAGAAAGGTTCAACTAAACACTACTAAGAGCAAATAGCTAAAACTAGGGAAAGTGGAATCCAATTACATCAATACATTCAATAACATCAAACAATTAGATGAAAATGACCTCGATTAGGAACAATCAACACATTTAACTCACTCTCGCACAATTAAACATGTTAATTATCCTACTAAACTAATTCACTCTCGTGCAACTAGCCTAGCAAAGGTATGGAAGATTTTAGAGCTCTCAACCAACTCACTTTCACGCAATCGATTAAAAACACAATTAAGAGCATAGAATCAATTAGCTAGAAAGATTCTAATCCATAAAAACATCATCCATACACAATAATCAAGAAACAATTTCATACTAATCACCATCAATCATTCAATTCAATTTATTAACATAACCTTCATCCAATTCCCTAGAATAAGACCTAAGCTAACATGATAAACAAAAACATGGAAAACGAGGTAAAATAATAATAAATGCAAGAATCAAACAACTAAACTAATTAATCTACTCAAATAAACAAATAAATAAGCAAAAACAATAATAAATGAAAGCAATAAAGGTGAGAGAAAGTTAGGAAAACTCATTGAATAATTGAGAAGAAAAATCCACAAATTTGCTTCTTCAAAATCCCAAAAACTCCATGAAAAATCCAAGCTTTCTCTCTCTAAACTACTCCTAAACTAGAGAGAGAAAAACAAAAGAACTAAACTACTCTAGTCTAATCCAGGGTATAAAAATGTTAAGTGTTGAAAGTTATGAGGAAATAACCCCAAAAGGGTATTTATAATACAAGCTAAGAAAAATTAAAAGAAAAGAGAAAATAAAATTAAACTAAAACAAATAAAATAACTAAACTAAAAACCAAAAAAAACAAAACTTAAAATAAAATAAAATAAAAGGAAAATAAAAAAGAAAAATGCAAAACCCAAAATCCCCAAAATGATAACAGACCCCGATTCCACTTCCTCCTCCAAACTTAGCTGCTCTCGTCTCCATTGAAGCGCATCCATCATCACCGTTCATACTTCATCGTCATCAATTGATCCGTGCCATTTATGGCACCTTTAGGCTATGTTTTCTTTATATTTCTATGCTTGTTTTTAGTCGTTTGTGTCGTGTTTATAGAGAACAATGCTCGATTTGTGTTATTTTGTGTTAGTTTAGAGAAATGCATGCTTTTAAAGGTTTTATTATCATTTTATTCATTTCTCGGTTATTTCTCTCGCTTCTCCGTTTCTTTGTGTTGTTTTGTAGGTACGTCGCGGGCTATACGCATGGAAATTGAAAATAGCACCCACTAACATCAATATGCACTTTTCGGAATTGAATTTGAGTTTGAAACAAAGGAAAACGAAGGATTGCAAAGTATCAAATAGGACCTTTGTGCATTGTTTCAGCCATATCTCAAGTTATAGAGATCTGATTGATGTGATTTAAGTTGGGTTGGAAACTAGACTTAAAGAGCTTTCCAATGATAGGTCGCACGCCCTCATACAATTCATAGATTGAGAGTTACGGCCTTCCAAAGTTAGCCCTGAAATTCTGCCGCGGGCGCGGGCTACATTACCCGCGGGCGCGGGGTTGCTGCAGCTCCAAATCTGCCGTTTTTGGGCAGTAAGCACCCGCGGTTATCCCGAGGGCTCCCTGAGGGCGCGGGACATGGCCCCGCGGGCGCGGCCGATTTCTTCGCGGGCGCGGGTTTCTGGGTCTTATACGATTTTAAGCTTCTTTTCTCCTTTTGTTTATATAGTTTTTGGTTTCCTTTATTCTTCATTCATGTAATTCTTTAGTTTTAGGATTGTTTTCTCTCTCTTAGGTTGAGAGCTTCTCTCTCTAGATTAGGCTAGAATAGGAGTAGTTTTAGAGAGAGAAAGTGAGGAATTTCAATGGTGATTGAGAGATTGAAGATGCAAGTGTCACAATTGTGTTGGAGATCTTATTAACTATCAATGAGCATTTCTAAACTCTATCTCATTCAATTGCTTTGTTTAATTTGATGTTTGTTTTGTTTGATTTTGGTATTTGATGTTTGATTAGAGTATTTGTTCTTGATATTTTGTTGATTCTTGTTCTCTTTACTTGATAGTTCATTTGATCATGTTTCTTGAGTAGTTTACTTGCTAGGGTTTGGGTAAACATGTGTGATTGATGGATTGAGATTGATTTGGGAATTTGAGTAGTTCTTGTATTGTGATTAAATTGATTCATAGAGGTTTGCATGTTGCATAAGTTTGATTGGAGTAGCTAACCATGATTACTAGCATTGATTGCATGATTGAATTGATTGACATGACCACTTGATATCGATTTGATCATAATTAGTTGAGTATTTGGTTATGTTTCTTCATATTGTTTAGCACTAGAGAAATCTATGTTAGAGAGTGTGAGGATGATTAGTTGAATGCCCCTAATTGCTCCTACTATTTGTCTTTGCATTGCTTGGATTGCTTGACTCCCTAATTAGCTTGGTTATCATGAATGCATGTTGATCCCCATTCCCTAGTATTTCATTTGTTTGGTTCTTGATTTAGGAAGTAGAATAGCGTTACCTTTCACCTTGGACTTCGACCTAGCTTAGGCGTTAATTAGAAATACTTGAACATAACCGTTCCTAGTGGTTCGACCCTTGACTTACCTCTATACTTGTATTTAGGTAGTTTAGTGATTATAAATTTGTTTGACCGTAGGGAGGATTAGTTCAACGACATAGTTTTCCCCACGTCAAAATGGCGCCGTTGTCGGGGAACGGTGTCTATTTTTGAGTGTTTTTGATTGCTTGAATCTAGGTCTTTGTTATTACTTTTCTTTTATTTTATTTGATTTTTTTTTTGTTTGCTTTGTAAAAAAATGGCATGTCTCTCATTTCCTCAATTTGACAATGAGCCTTTTTGTGAATATTTTAATAGACTAGAGGGATTTCTTGATTGTAATTGTTGTAATATTTGGGAGGCTTGTGAGATTTGTTATTTTGGTTTGAATGAGCAAACTAGGGATGAAGTTGAATGCATGTATAATGGTGAATTTAGAGCATTGTCAATTGATAATGCTTGGGATTTTTATGTTTGGTTTGCTAGGGATGTCGATAATAGGGATAATCATGTTCCTAATATTGATGTGCAATGTCTTGATTCTTCTAATGTTAGCATGATTTCCCATGATTTGTCACATGATCCCATTAGTGAACCTAGAACGCATGATTTCAACTCTATTTCCCCTTTTGTTCATAATGATGAAGTACATGCTCAAGTTGATGCTAATGGTGTGTTTCAATATTCTTCATTATTTACTATGCCTTCTTGTGATGTGCTTCATTCCCTTAATGATGAATCTTATGTTCTTGATTTTGCCCCCACTCCCCAATGTTATGTATATGCTCATGATCTTAATGTTGATCCTTCCAACCTTGGTTGTATTTCTTCTCCTCTTGTTGAGCCTCAACCTTCTATATCTTTTGAATCTCTTGTTGATATATTTGAATCTCAAATTAGGCACATTGAGCTTGATAATGAGTTTGGGCCTAGTAAGGAGATGATTCTTAATTGTATGAGAGGTCAATTAGAGATAATGAAAAAGAATGAGGAGCGTCTTGAGGAGGAAAGAGAAGAAAAGAAGAGTTAGAAGGCCAATTGTCATCCTTGATGCTTATTTGTGAAAAATCCCAATTTAGTGTGTGTGTTGAGGAGGATGATGATGATCATTTTGAACAACCAAGAGTGTGTGAGGATCCTATTGTTGAGCATAGGAGTGAAGGAAAGGGAGTTGAGAGTGATGATGATTATGATGATTTTGTGAATCTAAACTCCTCTTCCTTGGTTGATTATGATGAGCCTCAAGTGTATGAATGTGACTCTTCTATCCATGAGTGTTTGGACTTGTTTGAGGTTATGTCCAATGTGTTTATTGAGAGTCAAATGAAAACCCATAGCCTTCTAAGTGAGTTCATTGATGATGCTTCATGGGAGAGAGATGATTTTGAGTTATATTTGCATCCATTCATGCACGGTTTTGAGGACTGGGTTTTGAGTTTGTGGAAGGAAAAGTTGTTTATTGTGGTGCAAAGAAGGATGAGGTTGATTCCTTTGGAGTTTTTGAGCTTGAGGGAAATGTCGATTGTGAGAGGACTTCATTTGAGGACTCTATGATTGATTTTCATGCCCTCATTGGCAATGTGAGACCTTGTGTTGAGGGAGTCACGAACCCTTTGCCTATTTCTCATACCCCTTTTTCTCAAAGGTTTGACCACATCCCATATTTCCCTATTTTTCTCCCTTCCTTTGTTGATAAGCCTATTGGGGACTCCCTTGTCTATAATGATCTTAATGTCCCTCATTTGTCTATTATTGAGGAAAAGGGTGATGGTGCTACCCAAAAATATTTTAGTGAGGAGGATTTGCCTTTTTCTTTTTCTTTCCATTCTTTTATTCCCCCTTCTTCTTCTTCTTCTTCTTCTTCTTCTTCTTCTTCTTCTTCTTCTTCTTCTTCTTCTTCTTCTTCTTCTTCTTCTTCTTCTTCTTCTTCTTCTTCTTCTTCTTCTTCTTATTTTCTTGTTTTTCCTTTTGATCCTTCTTCTTCTTTCTTTTGGCACCTCCCTTCTCACTTGCGTTCAATGATCTTGTTGCACGTTTTTCTTCCGTCATTTCCCTACATTCTCTCTTATGAAATGTGTAGTAGTGCATTTGACAAGCTCTTGCGTGCGTTGAATTATTATTTTTCTAGAGCGGTCAAGCTTGGACCTTAAGCAAGCCTTTCTCGGGAAGTAACCCGTGTTTTAGATTAGATTTTCCTTTTCTTTTTAGAATAGATTTTCTCTCATGGAAATTTTTGTGTGCCTTTTTGCTAGGTACATGACTTGATATACTTCGGTGCTTTGATTTGAATCAAGAATCAAGGAAGGTTGACTCCTATTTTTGCTAGCATATGGAAACAAGGTTTAATTCTTGAGAAATTAGCTTTGAAAGGTTAAATTAGGTCATTTGCGGGTATTTACACCCACCTTATATCTGGTAATATCCTTCCTTGCTCTTTCTATAGTGAACGATGACTTGTTGGACATATGTTGGTTTGATTAGATTGATCTTCTTGTTTTTCCCCTCCCTTGGATTGTTTGATTTATGTTTGAGTGTAATTTCTCTTTCAAGCTTGGGGGAGGGTATTCTATCATGTTTGGTGGGATGTTGATTCATGTATGCTATGCACCTTTGTATATGCTTTTCCATGTTCTTATATTTTGAAAAACTCCAAAAAAAATTTGTTTCTATCAAGGCAAATTTGCAATGTGTTTTGTTTTGTTCTTGCTTTGGACATAATAACATTTGGACTTGATTAATTGAATGCTTTTCTTCCTAAATGGCAGTGGTGTGCACGGTTTGAGATTACGTTTGGTTGATTCTAGGATAAAGCATGCTAAGGTAGTTGTCTAGAACTAGGGGGGTCATGAAGCCGGATTCTACTTGTTTGTGGCATGTTTGGTAGTTGCTCCCTATCTTCAATTTGACAACCTTAGTGAGTTTTTGCTACAACCATGTGAGATTTATATTTGTTCAAGCTTTCATCATATTCTTGCATGAGCGGCATGGTGTCCTTGACTTTGCAAGCCTAATCTATAAGGCTTGATGTATGATTCTTAAGCCCGAGACCGAGCTATCTAGGTAGGACAAAGGCACCTTTTTCAGGGTGGTATTTTTTATTTTTAGGTTAGTTTGATTCATTTTTGTTTTTGGGTTTCCATTTGCCTTCTTGCAACCATTTGAGCCTTATACCTTCTTTTCAAGCCACATCTTTAGTTCTTTGGCCTTTTTTTTCATTTTCTTTCTATTCTTGGTTTTTTGTGAAGCAAATTGATCATGTACGATGGAGTTTGTGGTGGATAAGTTGGAAATTTGGTTTTTATGAGTGCTATTTTGTGATTAAGTCTTCTTTGTGAATAATGGCAAGTGTTTGAGTAAAAGTCGTCCTTAATCATAAAAGGCATGGACTAATAAATTGCATTATAGAAAACGCCGTCCGAATTTAGCAAAAGGCGAGGACATTGCAAGTTTAAGTAAAAAAACAAAAAAAAAATTGAAAAAAAATTGAAAATTCCAAAATATTTTGATGTATTCTTTTCTCCTTTTAAGCATTGAGGACAATGCTTCATTTAAGCTTGGGGGAGAAGCGTTTACGCTTTTTGTATATATTTCTTGTGAGTATAGCTACAAATAAGCTTGGTGGTGTTGTTTTTGTTTGGTGATTTCTTGATCGTGTTGTTAAAGATTGATCACCCTTTTGCTTCACTTTTTAGGAAAACCGCCAAATTTTAAAAATTTTAGCCTACCTTCACCCTTTATGCCTTAAGTTACAACCTTGGGGAAAGACCTTTCGACCTAGAAAATTGAGTCACTATTCGGGGGAGGGAATCATGGGTCATTGCCTAAGGAAAGGGGATGCGAAGTCAAGATGTCGAGTAACCTACAAATTTGATCTTTTTCCGGTTCCTTGGTGGAATCTATGAGATGCTCACTAAGGGGAAATATGAGATTAGTAGGGGGAACGCGGTAAGACCGTTTGGGATGAAAGTGGAGTGTGATAACTAGTTCCTATGCTTAGCATATTTATGTTTCAATCAACCTTAGGTATCTTATAGCGTGCACTCCCTTACTTGTTTAGAAAGATTTGCATTCACTTGTGCTTGTACATTTGCAAAAGTCCTTTCATGAACATTTGTTTGCTTTTCTTGTATTTTGTTTTCTTTTTCATGCTTTGCCTTGTTTGTATTATTATGAGAGTTATGGGTAAACTCTTAGGATACCCTTACGAGAGCATCACTCGTCCTCTAGGGCGATCTAGGGGTTTAAATGGCTTGTCTTTAGTTGCTAAAATTGACCGTGATTCCTACGAAAGTGAGTTAGTGTATATTCCCATATTCTCTAGTTTTCTTGTTTCTTTCTTTGCTTGAATAATGTCATCATTTTTCCCTTGGGTTGGATTTTGTTTTGCTCGAGGACGAGCAAAAGTTGAATAATGTCATCATTTTTCCCTTGGGTTGGATTTTGTTTTGCTCGAGGACGAGCAAAAGTTTAGCTTGGGGGAATTTGATCCGTGCCATTTATGGCACCTTTAGGCTATGTTTTCTTTATATTTTTATGCTTGTTTTTAGTCGTTTGTGTCGTGTTTATAGAGAACAATGCTCGATTTGTGTTATTTTGTGTTAGTTTAGAGAAATGCATGCTTTTAATGGTTTTATTATCCTTTTATTCATTTCTCGGCTATTTCTCTCGCTTCTCCGTTTCTTTGTGTTGTTTTGTAGGTACGTCGCGGGCTATACGCATGGAAATTGAAAATAGCACCCACTAACATCAATATGCACTTTTCGGAATTGAATTTGAGTTTGAAACAAAGGAAAACGAAGGATTGCAAAGTATCAAATAGGACCTTTGTGCATTGTTTCATCCATATCTCAAGTTCTAGAGATCGGATTGATGTGATTTAAGTTGGGTTGGAAACTACACTTAAAGAGCTTTCTAATGATAGGTCGCACGCCCTCATACGATTCATATATTGAGTGTTACGGCCTTCCGAAGTTAGCCCTGAAATTCTGCCGCGGGCGCGGGCTACAGTACCCGCGGGCGCGGGGTTGCTGCAGCTCCAAATCTGCCGTTTTTGGGCAGTAAGCACCCGCGGTTATCCCGAGGGCGCGGGCTTGGGCCGTGGGCGCGGCTATCGGGGTGTCCGTTCCCCTCCGCGGGCGCGGCCGATTTCTCCGCGGGCGCGGGTTTCTGGGTCTTATACGATTTTAAGCTTCTTTTCTCCTTTTGTTTATATATTTTTTGGTTTCCTTTATTCTTCATTCATGTAATTCTTTAGTTTTAGGATTGTTTTCTCTCTCTTAGGTTGAGAGCTTCTCTCTCTAGATTAGGCTAGATTAGGAGTAGTTTTAGAGAGAGAAAGTGAGGAATTTCAATGGTGATTGAGAGATTGAAGATGCAAGTGTGACAATTGTGTTGGAGATCTTCTTAACTATCAATGAGCATTTTTAAACTCTATCTCATTCAATTGCTTTGTTTAATTTGATGTTTGTTTTGTTTGATTTTGGTATTTGATGTTTGATTAGAGTATTTATTCTTGATATTTTGTTGATTCTTGTTCTCGTTACTTGATAGTTCATTTGATCATGTTTCTTGAGTAGTTTACTTGCTAGGGTTTGGGTAAACATGTGTGATTGATGGATTGAGATTGATTTGGGAATTTGAGTAGTTCTTGTATTGTGATTAAATTGATTCATAGAGGTTTGCATGTTGCATAAATTTGATTGGAGTAGCTAACCATGATTATTAGCATTGATTGCATGATTGAATTGATTGACATGACCACTTGATATCGATTTGATCATAATTAGTTGAGTATTTGGTTATGTTTCTTCATATTGTTTAGCACTAGAGAAATCTATGTTAGAGAGTGTGAGGATGATTAGTTGAATGCCCCTAATTGCTCCTACTATTTGTCTTTGCATTGCTTGGATTGCTTGACTCCCTAATTAGTTTGGTTATCATGAATGCATGTTGATTTCATTCCCTAGTATTTCATTTGTTTGGTTCTTGATTTAGGAAGTAGAATAGCATTACCTTTCACCTTGGACTTCGACCTAGCTTAGGCGTTAATTAGAAATACTTGAACATAACCGTTCCTAGTGGTTCGACCCTTGACTTACCTCTATACTTGTATTTAGGTAGTTGAGTGATTATAAATTTGTTTGACCGTAGGGAGGATTAGTTCAACGACATAGTTTTCCCCATCACGTGAGAAGCTCGTGATTGAACCCACAATTGCGCGCCCGCACAGACATCGCACAGAAGTCGCGCAAACCTTCTGCCTCGACTCTGATTTTGGAGTCCAATTGGTGCGCCTTCTGACAGACCTGCGCGGCCGCGGAGGTCTAGGTAGTTGCAATTGGTGTTGCGATGTTGGTGTTGTTGATGTTGTGTTGTCGCTGCTGTTGGTGTTGTTGATGGCTGACGGGTTGCGAATTGGATGGGATTGGTGGCGAAATGGGTGGCGCAGCAGGTGAGGTTGGTGTGAGGGCAGGGGAAGTGAAGTGAGGGAAGCAGGGGAGGTGTGTGGTGGTAAGTGGTGGTGCTGCGTGATTGCAGTTGCTGTTGTTGAGTGAGTGAGTGAGAAGCGTGGTTAAGTGGTGATTTTGGTGGCGAAATGGGAGGTGAGGCTGGGTTGCGTGAGGTAGCAGGGGATTGGTGTTGGTGGTGTTGTGGGGGGTAAGGGAGTTGCGTGGGCTGGTGCTGGTTGTGTAAGAGTGGCTGCGGTGGAGGTTGGTGGTGTTGGGCTGAGTTGTATTGCTGTGAGATGCTGGTGTTGTTGAGGGAGCAGGGGAAGAGCAGGGGATTGGGTGGCTGATTGTGGTGGGCTGCTGTGTGCGTGAGGGAGCAGGGGATTTGGTGTGGTGGAGGATAAGGGAGGTGCGGTGAAGGTTAACGCTGGCAGCAACAGGTTGTTAGGGGCAGCAGCTAGTGCCTCGATGTTTGGCTCAAATCATGTGCCTCGAATCTCGGACTTTGAACTCGAACACAATCCTACACAAACCAAGAAAACCGAGGAGAGGATCGGGACATAAAATAAAATAAATAAAATAGAAATAAATAAAAATGAAAATAAATAAAGGACGAAATAAAATAAAACCAAGACAAATAAAATAAAATAAATAAAATAGAAATAAAATAGAAAATAAGGGACATAAAACTAAACTAAAAAAAATAAAATTAAAACTACGCAAGTAAATAAAATAAAATAAAATACGAAAATAGACTAAAACTAATAAAATAAAGAAAATAAACTAAAACGCTCCAAAAATACTCAAAATAAATATAAAAGACGAGAATAATAAAATAATAGAAATAAAGGATAAAAAAGGTAAAATTATTTGAAAATAAGCCGGAATACGACTCAATAAACACCCTAAAAAAGACATAAAAGTCACTTTTCAAACTCCCCCAAGCTTACCTTTTGCTCGTCCTCGAGCAAATTAACATGAAACACGGGAGAAGGAGAATGATTTATTCAAGCAAAGCTAGAACACTAAAGGAGACAAGAATGTACACTAACTCACTTTCGTAGGAATCACGGTCACTTTTAGCTACTAATGACAAGCATTTTAAGGATGTTATAAGGTTTTAAGGTCTTAAAAAACAAAGGATGTTATAAGGTTTTAAGGTCTTCTAGAACCAAAATCAAGCATTTTCGGGCAAAATGGTAAGAAGCGTTCCCATTTTCTACATGCTCTTTCTAATGAACTTATAAAGGCTTGAATCATGTCAAATATATGTATTTGTAACTGCCTAAGCAAAGAAATCACTATGACAAAGCAATTTATAAGGATTTAAGGTCTTGTAGAACCGAAATCAAGCAAATTCGGGAAAAATGAGAAGAAGCGTTCCCATTTTCTACATACTCTTTCTAATGAACTTGAAAAGGCTTGTTCATTTCAAATATATGTTTTTATAACTTCCGAACAAAAGAAATCACAAAAAAAGGATGTTATAAGGTTTTAAGGTCTTGTAGAACCAAAATCAAGCATATTCGGGCAAAATGGTAAGAAGCATTCCCATTTTCTACATGCTCTTTCTAATGAATTTATAAATGCTTGAATCATGTCAAATATATGTATTTATAACTGCCTAAGCATAGAAATCACAAAAAAAAAGCAAGCTATAAGGTTTTAAGGTCTGGTAGAATCGAAATCAAGCAAATTCGGGCAAAATGAGCAGAAGCGTTCCCATTTTCTACATGCTCTTTCTAATGAACTTGAAAAGGCTTGATTCATGTCACATATAGGTATTTATCACTTCCTAATAAAATAAATCACAAAAATAAAGCATGTTATAAGGTTTTATGGTCTTGTAGAGCCAAAATCAAGCAAATTCGGCCAAAATGGGAAGAAGCGTTCCCATTTTCTACATGCTCTTTCTAATGAACTTATAAATGCTTGAATCATGTCAAATATATGTATTTATAACTGCCTAATCATAGAAATCACAAAAAAAAAAGCAAGTTATAAGGTTTTAAGGTCTTGTAGAACCGAAATCAAGGCAATTCGAGCAAAATGGGAAAAGGCATTCCCATTTTAAACATGCTCTTTCTAATGAACATGAAAAGGCTTGAGTCATGTCAAACATATGTATTTATAACTTCAACAGAATAAATCAAAAAAAAAAATGGATGTTATAAGGTTTTAAGGTCTGGTAGAACCGAAATCAAGCAAATTCGGGCAAAATGAGAAAAAGCGTTCCCATTTTCTACATGCTCTTTCTAATGAACTTGAAAAGGCTTGATTCATGTCAAATATATGTATTTATAACTTTCTAAGAAAACAAATCACAAAAATAAAGCATGTTATAAGGTTTTATGGTCTTGTAGAACCAAAATCAAGCAAATTCGGGCAAAATAGTAACAAGCATTCCCATTTTCTACATGCTCTTTCTAATGAACTTATAAAATAATATATATTTATTTATCGCCTTCGTTTTATTCTAAAAGTGATTGAACGATTATTAATTCCTTCTAATATTTCTTTTGTATAGAACAAGATAACTTGTTTTCGCTTTATTTATTACAACATATTATGTAAATTACTTCAATGACTCTTAATAAATTAGCAACAATTTATAACACAACTTGTTTCTAATGGCAACAAATTAAAATTTGATGTTGATTTGGGTAAAAATACCCTAGGCCAGTTGGCCCAATCAGAGTCCGCCACGTGTCACTGAAAGGGGCGCCACCTTGGACCTCTCAGGGAATGACACGTGGCAGACGGATAAAAGGACCTGGGATTGGCGGCTTTCAGGCCCAAATCCCGAGATCTGCAAAAGCTGCGTGAATATTCCCTAGGGCACGAAACCCTAGGGAGTGCACGTTTTTCGAGAAGCCTATAAATAGGAGATAACCTCCTCATTTATGGCTACAGATACATATACATACGCGTGAAACATTTACTCAGTGATTACTAATCATTGTTAGAACTGTCACTCTCAAGAGAACAGTACACCCGAGCTCGGAATCCGAGCAGATAACCCTTTACATTCCGCACCTTATTCTTCGGACTTAGACTAACTTAAGCTTCGGAGGCGGACCACCGACCATTCGGTGCTCCGTTATTTTGCAGGTACAGGCATCCAAGCGAGCATCCAGTCTTAGTGTTGTAACTCTCCCAAGGGACTTAAAAAACCCCGAAACATTTGGCGCCGTCTGTGGGGAGAGTACCTCTAAGATGGCCTCTTTGGAAACTGTACCCATTTCTATAACTAATCGGCCTCCAGAAACCAATCGGCCACTGGAGACTAATCAGCCACCAGAGACCAATCGGTCCCTGGACGAAGTGTTGGTCCAGACGGACCATGATTCAAGTGACGACGGTGACGTCGAAACTTATACTACTAGAGATGGGTCCCTCATCTCCAGGCGCATCCGCAGCAAGGAAAAGCGGGAGCGCCCTCACTCTCAGAATGCTCCGAGCGAACCAGCCAGGCATTCAAAGAAGCCGTCTGATTCTACCCATGCGGAAGGGTCAGACCCAGTAACCAGAGACGAGCTCATGAAGCTTGTGAGCACTCTCCGTGGTGAGATAAAACAACTCACCAACAAGAAGTCGGCTACTCCTGCCAAGGAACAGTCGGCCAAAAAGTCAGCCCAAACGGGCAAGAACAAATCAATCAGGGACCGACAGCCGACTCCTCATCCCAAGGACAAGGCTCGGCCTCAGTTTGACCTTTCAAGACTCCGTTTCCCAGAAACGGTTGCAAGAAAAGCCATTCGGCATGTTCAGCCGAATGGTAACAAGAAAACATTCTCTGATGCTCGACATTACATCGAGCAGAAGAGGAATGAGCTTTCAGAGTCGGCCTCAACGTCGACTTATCACGACAGCTCCCAGCATACCTCGTTGAGGTATTCACATTCTGTGCATGAGACTCCAATAAGCAGCCCCCTGGTTCAAGTTGGACCTCATGTCATCCAGCCGGCTCAGTACATGGCTCAGCCATTGTTCCAAACGCCTGCTCAACCTTACATCCAGCCTGCTTTCTTTGGAGGACAGGCGGCATGCGGCTATCAGCCAATGGACTGGCAGCTTAGGCTGCAGCACCTTGGAGACCAACCCTCTGCTTTCTCTAAGGAAATAACCGACGCCGAACAGCCGGCCAAGGTTAAAAATGTGTTGGTAGGAACCTATGATGGGACCACCAACCCCAAAGACCACCTGCTAGCATACACCCACCTCATGTATTTACAAGGGCTGGATGATGCCGTATGGTGTCGCTGCTTTCCAGCCACGCTGAAGGGCATAGCCCAGCAGTGGTTCGGCAACTTGCCCGCTGGTTGCATTAATAGCTTCAAGACGCTTGCGTTCTTGTTTGCCTCCAATTTCTCTATGAACATCCCTGCCAAGAAGACAAGCCTTGATCTTGGCAATATACAGCAGGGAGATAGAGAAGGCTTGCGTTCCTACGTCAGGCGGTTCAATCTGGTACGAATCCAGATCCATGGGCTATCTGACGAGGTCGCCTTTACAGACTTTTTCAAAGGTCTAAAGGACGGTTCTACATTTAAGTACGAACTTGTCCGAAAGCAGATTTTCACTCTGCAGGGAGCGCTGCGAGAGGCGGAAGCCTATATACAGGCAACTGAGCTCTGCTCCTCCAACAAACAGTCGGACTCTAAGAGGTCCGACCGACAGAAGGAGAGTCGGCCTGCTCAGTCGGCTCCCAAGCCAGAAGAAAGCAAAAAGAAAAAGCAAGTCTGGGCCGTTGATAACTCTGATCAGCCGGCCCAGAAGAAGAAGAAAGAGTGGAAACCGTACGCCCCAAGGTACGAATTCCATAAGGACTGCTGCTCCATCTTGATGGAAATCAAGGACCGACTGACTCTTGAGAAGCCGACTCCAATGAGAGGTTCCATTGAAAATCGGAACAAAAATAAACATTGCCACTTCCATGAACATGTCGGTCATGACACCAACGACTGCTTCAGCCTCAAACGAGAGCTTGACCGTCTGGCCGACAAAGGACAGCTAAAGTCCTATGTAAAGTCCAAAGTGACTTCAAAGGCGACTCAGGGGCAGTCCAAAAAGAAGGCTCCCCAACCGACTGTTAGTACCGACACCGATGAAGATCCGGTATATACCATAGCAGGCGGATTCGCCGGAGGTGGCCCGACCATTCGGGGCACCAAGGATCATCTGAAAAGGATGATCCACTCTGTTGAAGAGGGAGAGGCGGCAGGCACATCCGCCTTCCCCGAAGTCATCATCACCGAAAGGGACAGAGGCAAAGTCCGTCGGCCGCATGATGACCCTGTGGTCATTGAATGTAAAGTGGCCAACCAACTGGTTGGTCGAATCTTGATCGACACAGGCAGTTCCTCTGACCTCATCAGCCTCAAATGCTTGTCCAACCTCAAGTACAAGCCAGACAGCATGATGAAGGTTTCTCACACCCTTGTAGGGTTTGGGGGAGGACTCGTGCACCCAGTCGGACGGATAGATTTGCCCATCCGGCTGGGGCAAAAGGGAAACGGTCGACATATGACCATCCGTTTCCTCGTGGTTGAAGAGCTTACTGCTTACAACCTCATCTTTGGTCGACCCACTCTTAATGAGTGCAAGGCTGTCATCATTCCTGCCCTCATGCTCGTTAAGTATGAGAGGGATGATGGCACAGTCGGCTCCCTTAATGGGGACCAGAAGACAGCTCGGGAGTGCTATCTCTCGGATGTCAAGCCCGCGGCCGCAGCAGCCGTTCGAGGCAAACAAACAGTCGACCTTGATGATGATAAAGACCAAGCGGCCCCACCAGCTGAGAAAAAGAGAAAAATTGATCAACTGGTGGCGGTCAAAAAAGAGAAAAAATAGCAATCACTGACCGGGGAACGTTCGGATGATCTCCGTCCCCAGCCGACTGGTGAACACATTGATATCCCTCTGGACGACGCTCGGCCAGAGCGGACTGTTAAGGTAGGGACGGTTGCATTTGCTAAGCTAGGTGACAGTTTGCACCAGCTTCTGAAAGAATTCAAAGACACCTTTGCCTTTGAAGTAGAAGAGATTCCTGGCATAAGCCCGGTTCTCGCTGTCCACAAACTAGCCGTAGATCCTAAAAAGAAGCCCATTCGGCAAAAGAAAAGAAATCACGGCGAAGAAAGAAGTCGGGCGGCAGCAGCTGAAGTTAAAAAGCTGTTGGACGCCAAGTTCATTCGGCCATGCAACTTCCCTGATTGGGTAGCTAACGTTGTGTTAGTAAAAAAGCCGAATGGTACTTGGCGGATGTGTGTTGACTACACCGACCTGAACAAGGCATGTCCGAAGGATAGTTATCCATTGCCAAAGATCGACAGTCTGGTCGATTCAACAGCCGGACATGCCCTGATGAGTTTTATGGACGCCTATTCAGGCTTCCACCAGATTCCCCTGTGGAAAAAAGATCAAGAAAAGACGGCATTCGTCACTGATCAGGGGTTGTTCTGTTATACTGTGATGCCGTTTGGTTTGAAGAATGCGCCTGCTACTTTCCAACGAATGATTAATACGGTCTTTATTAATTAGATTGGGAGGAATGTAGAAGCATACATTGATGACATGATAGTCAAATCCAAACTACAAGTGGATCACCTCACTAATCTCCGAGAAACATTCGCCACACTTAGGCGGCACAAGGTCATGCTAAATCCAAAAAAGTGTGTCTTTGGTGTTGAGTCTGGGAAGTTTCTCGGATTCCTGATTGATCAAAGGGGAATAGAGGCCAATCCTGAGAAAATACAGGCGATCATCGACATGAAGTCGCCCCGTACTGTGAAAGAGGTTCAAAAGCTTACAGGTTGTCTGGCGGCCCTAGGGAGATTCCTCAGTCGGTCAGGCGATAAGTGTCTCTACTTTTTCCAAGCAATCAGGAAGAAGACTAATTTTGAATGGGGTAGTGATGCAGAGGCGGCCTTTCAAAAGTTAAAAACTCATTTGCACTCTTTGCCGAGGCTTGTTAGCCCTTTGCCCAAGGAGACGCTCTTCATGTATCTGGCCGTCTCCGATCATGCCCTCAGCGTTGTCCTCTTAGCTGAAAGAGACGGCACTCAGCTCCCGGTCTATTTCATCAGCCATGTTCTCAGGAACGCTGAGCTTCGATACCCCATGGTTGAAAAGTTTGGTCTTGCCCTCTACATGGCCATCAAGAAATTGAAACCTTACTTCTTGGCACATGCGGTAGTGGTCTATACTGACCAGCCGATCAAGCGGCCTCTGACAACCTTGGAGTCTTCTGGACGAATGCTTAAATGGGCGATTGAAATGCAAGGATTGGAAATCACTTACGAACCCAGGAAAGCAATAAAGGGGCAAGCATTCGCCGATTTTATTGTGGAAATGACAAGGTCGGCTGCTCCGGATGACACTAGTCAGGTTTGGAAAGTGTATGTGGACGGGAGCTCCACTACGAACGGCTGTGGTGCAGGGATTATCTGTCAGTCTCCTGAGGGGGACAAATTTGAATATGCACTACGGTTCAAGTTCCAGGTCTCTAATAATGAGGCCGAATATGAAGCCCTGCTTGCTGGCATTCGGTACTGTAAGGCAGCAGGGGCAAAGAAAATTGACGCCTGCTCAGACTCTCAATTGGTCGTACTCCAAGTCAATGGAACGTATGAGGCCACTCATCCGGCCATGATAAAATATCAGCAGGCGGTCAAGGCTGAAGTTGGGACACTTGAAGAATTTACACTAAGTCAAGTGCCCAGGTCTTCTAACCATCAGGCGGATGCCTTGTCCAAGCTAGCATCATCCGCCTCTTGTGAAACGCCTCGGTCAGTCTTCTGGGAAGTCATGGAAAAAAGGAGTATCTCTGAAGAAGATCCCATTAGAGTTCTTGACCGAAGCTCAACCTGGATGGACAACATCCGAACTTACCTTACAGACGGCAAGCTCCCTGACTCACCACAGGAGGCGGCTGTTTTAAAAAAACGAGCGGCTAACTTCGAGTTGCGACAAGGAGAACTCTTCAGGGCTGGTTTTCTGAAGCCTCTGTTGAAGTGTGTTACCCCTGAGAAGGGTAAGGAAGTCCTTGAAGAGTTGCATGCAGGATTCTACGCCTCCCATATAGGGGGCAGATCCCTTGCTGCCAAAGCCAGGCGGCTTTACTTCTGGCCTACACTGGAGTCGGATGCAATGGAGTTGGTGAAAAAATGTGACAAATGTCAAAAATTTGGCAAGCTCATTCATCGTCCGGCTACAGACCTGTCGGCCATCCACAGCCCAATACCCTTTGCCAAATGGGGCATGGACATTCTGGGGCCATATACAGCCGCACCAGGCGGCAAGCGCTACATTTTGGTGGCTGTGGATTACTTTACTAAGTGGGTAGAGGCGGAGGTAGTCAAAAACATTAAAACAAAAGATGTTATTTCCTTCATCTGGAGAAACATAATCACTCGCTTCGGGGTGCCCATGTCTATGGTTTTTGACAATGGTCCTCAATTTGAGACGCCTCAACTCAAGACTTGGCTGGGAGACCAAGGGATCTCTAGCTTTTTTGCATCAGTCGGCCGGCCTCAAGCAAACGGCCAGGTCGAGGCCTTCAACAAGTTAATCTCAGACGGAATTAAAAAGAAAATTGAACGGGCTGGTGGCCTTTGGGCGGATGAATTACCACACGTCCTCTGCTCCATCAGGACGACTGCTAAAGGGGCAACTGGAGAGACCCCATTCCTTATGGTGTATGGTGCAGAAGCTGTCTTGCCCATTGAACACTATGAGCCGACTCTTCGAATCATGTTGTATGATGAGGAGGCAAATTGGGAGGCCATGCGTCTAGCATTGGATTCACTACCAGAGCGCAGGGGCAATGCTGCTTTGCGCCATGAAATATACCGTCTGAGAATGACTCGGGCTTACAACAAAAGAGTACACAAGCGTCCTCTCAAAGTGGGGGACTTTGTGCTACGAAAAATGGAAGCAGTCGGTAGGGCGAATGAGCAGGGAAAGCTAACCCCAAATTGGGAAGGCCCCTACCGAATCTATGAGAAAATAAGAGACGGCACCTACCGCCTGGAAGAACCAGACGGCAGGCAGCTGCCCAGAACTTGGAATGTAGACAACTTGAAAAAGTACTACTTCTAAGTACGAATGTAAATGCTTCAATTTTGTTATCTCAAAGGTTTGTTAATGAGAATATGTTTCCCTTTTTCAAACTTTTATTATTTTCAGCACTGTCTGTACCAGCTACAGACGGCCAATATGTTTGAAAGGCGTCTGTCTCAACAGCAGACGTCCCAAACCCTTTGAAGGAGCCGATTGTTCTAAACAGTCGTTCCTACGAAATTTTATTAAGTTCATACCAACATTTACTTAATCAATTACGAGGCCCAAGGCCAGATATATATAAAAAGAGACCGAATGGTCACAGTCTGCTCCAACATGAGTATGACCGTCTGCTCCAACATGAGTCAGATAACCGGCGACGCCCATTTGGGTGAATTCGTCGAGGAGAAGCATCTCCCATTTGGGTGGCACATTGCTCTACGAATATACAAGCGGCCCAACCGAATGGTAAGGCAGCACTCGCAGTTGTTTGTTTTAATCGAAAGTGAAATCTAAAAGGCCAAAATTTTCTATCTGTTCTAGCAGAGTTCGGAAATGGTCACTGTTTCATAAGTAGAGGCTAACCGAGGCATAAAGCCGGATGCGCCTGTTTTAGCTCAGGGGCAAAACAGGCGGAAAAATTTTATTAAAATGCGTTAAGCTACCTACTTAGCACTTATGTGAGGCTATCAGCCGGATGCCGCCTGGTCCCTACCTATGGGGCAAGATAGGCGGATGAATTATTTTAACGAAAATGAGTTAAGTCCCAGACTTAACACTTTAATCTCAATGAGCCCAATGGCCGGATGCGCCTGTTTTTGCTTATGGGGCAGAACAGGCGGGGATTTTTCCTTAGCATAACAGCTAAGTTGGAAATTTGAGTTCTGTTCGAGCCAATGGCCGAATGAACACTTATTTTTGCCAAATTCTGGATGGACGTTTGCCGCGTGGTTTGGGGCAATCACTATAGTGATTGATTGACTTAGAAACTATGAATACTCTTCTAAGTATCAATAATTTCCAAGTCAATCAATCTCATAAACCGAAACCACTCGACATCCGTCCAGGGGCAAGAACATTCGCATGGTATACAGGTTATAATACTTAGCCAAAAAACATGCAAAAATTAACAATTCAAAGGACAGAATATGAAAAACTTCAGCCAAGTGGCCGAATGATTCAAATTAAAAATGACCAATCGCCACCAGACGATTGGTTAAATTGTTACCTGGCAAAGCCAGGGAAATTGTCAGATTACCCGACCCCTCGGTCGGTAAAGATACATAAATACTCGGCACACAGGCCGGAAAAACAAGAACTTGGCCATTCGGCCGCAGAAACAACAAATAAAAGCTTAAGTGATCAGGGGAGAGCCTCTTCATTGGCAGCCGGCCTGTTGTCCTTCGGCTGCTCTGCATCATCTCTCTCTCGCTCCCCCGCCTGATCTCCCTCCTCCTCCCAAGAGGACGACTCCTCAGAAGAGTCGGACCCAGAGCCTTCAGCAGCCTCGGCCTCAGCATCAGCTTTGGAAGCTTCTTCCATCTCCTCAAGGAGGCGAACGTCGAGAGCTTTGCTGAGCTCATCAAACTTGGACTTCCAAATCTGATAGTCCGAGCCTGGCTGAACAGCTGCCCAAGTGTCCCGCATGATGATCTCATTGTCCCTGATCATTTGTTTGACCAGTTCAGATCTCTCTTGCTCGGCACGGGACTCGAACTTGGTCCTCAGCTGGAGCTCCTGGTTGGTAAGTTTATGCTCCAGGCGACTCACCCTATTCTGGGCCCTTTCGGCCTCATCCTTGGCATCCTGAAGGGGTTCGAGCTCCGCCTTAAGGGATTTAATCTCCTTCTTGAGGTTGGAGACCTGAAGGCGGGCCGAGTCCAGATCCTTCTTCACCTGCAGATTGGCCTCCGACTGCGAATACATCATATCAAGCGTCAGAAATTCATTCTGAGCAATATCAAATTGAGCCCTATCCAAGGCGGACTCGGCCTGAGCCTTAGCAGCTTTTACCTCTTTGGACTTCTCCTTGAGGGGTTTTCCGAGTCCTTGGACGCGCAGCATGGCCTGCAAAAAGAAGCCGGATGGTTAATAACCAGGCGGATAAAAGAGAACGACGAATGTTAAGGCAAGGCTAAGTTTACACCTCACAAAGGTTCCCTAGAATACCATCAAGGTCTAGGGTGCCGACTCCTCTGACGGATGTTTTATCATCCGGATCAATCGCCCTCAGCATGGACTTGGCCATTTGAACTACAGTCGGCCTCTGTATGGGAACTACAAGAAGAAAAAGTTAGAAAAATACTCAAGTATGGATAACTTGAAGAAAGGAAAAGGGGACGAATGGTTCTTACCATCTTCCTCATCCACCTCCTCTTCCCCCAGAACCCTCTTCTGACCGGTAGAAGAGGCGGGCCTTTTCCCCAAAAGCCTCTCCTTACCGGATGAAGATGGGGGTTTTTCCCCCCAGAAACCTCTTCTCACCAGCAGGGGCGTCTGAGGGTCTCTTAGGCTTATGAGCAACGTGCTTCCGGCCGCCTTTGCCGGATGCGCTCACATCACCCGCCCTAGTCTTTTGGAGCTTGGGGTCGGATGGTTTGGACGGGGATTTGGAGGAGGTACCCTGTGTCATTGAAGACAAAACAAAGGTCGGTAAACCTTCAGCAAAGGATAAGCATTAATCAGAAAAATGCTAAGGACAAAAGCTCACCCCTGGGGTACCGGCTGGTTGCTGCTCTCCCACCCTTGCAGTGGTGGCTTCCGTCCTGTTAAGGACGTTTGATCTGTATCTGGCAGCAGATACAGCCGGCTTCCTGGAGGCCGAGAGTTTCTCCATTGCTTTGTCTACAAAAAAGAATCAAGTGTTAATACACATTAAACAAGTGAAGACAAACAAAATAAATATGGCATATTAAACAGACGGTCGACTACCTCTCGGCATCTCAGTACTTAGCCCACAAGCGGCCAAGAACGTCCCTTCCTCAAACCATTTGTACAAAGGGAGATAGCATTGAGGGGTGACTTCCTTGTCCCCCTCATCATTTGTCTTCACAAACACGGTGAACAAACCCGCGTCCATGATCTCTTCCTTTGCTCGTCTAGGAAGAGCTGGCAATGCACTCCTGCCTGCTAGGAGAGGTGGATCCTTGTTCCACCTGTTATACTTTTGGTTCATGCGGCGGTCGGCAGTTTTGACTATGTAGAACTTAGTTCTCCAGTCTTTCAACTTGTTCTCTTTGCCGACAGCCATCATGTACCCCTTGCAAGTAGTCAAGGTGTACCAGCCCTCGCCACCCCTAGCAGGCGCCCTGCTAAGATAATGCATGTGGGCGAATGCTTCAAAGCTCGCCTCCACTTCCAGCATCTCGCAGGCGGCAACGTACCCTAGAATATTCCCATTTTAAACATGCTCTTTCTAATGAACATGAAAAGGCTTGAGTCATGTCAAACATATGTATTTATAACTTCAACAGAATAAATCAAAAAAAAAAATGGATGTTATAAGGTTTTAAGGTCTGGTAGAACCGAAATCAAGCAAATTCGGGCAAAATGAGAAAAAGCGTTCCCATTTTCTACATGCTCTTTCTAATGAACTTGAAAAGGCTTGATTCATGTCAAATATATGTATTTATAACTTTCTAAGAAAACAAATCACAAAAATAAAGCATGTTATAAGGTTTTATGGTCTTGTAGAACCAAAATCAAGCAAATTCGGGCAAAATAGTAACAAGCATTCCCATTTTCTACATGCTCTTTCTAATGAACTTATAAAATAATATATATTTATTTATCGCCTTCGTTTTATTCTAAAAGTGATTGAACGATTATTAATTCCTTCTAATATTTCTTTTGTATAGAACAAGATAACTTGTTTTCGCTTTATTTATTACAACATATTATGTAAATTACTTCAATGACTCTTAATAAATTAGCAACAATTTATAACACAACTTGTTTCTAATGGCAACAAATTAAAATTTGATGTTGATTTGGGTAAAAATACCCTAGGCCAGTTGGCCCAATCAGAGTCCGCCACGTGTCACTGAAAGGGGCGCCACCTTGGACCTCTCAGGGAATGACACGTGGCAGACGGATAAAAGGACCTGGGATTGGCGGCTTTCAGGCCCAAATCCCGAGATCTGCAAAAGCTGCGTGAATATTCCCCAGGGCACGAAACCCTAGGGAGTGCACGTTTTTCGAGAAGCCTATAAATAGGAGATAACCTCCTCATTTATGGCTACAGATACATATACATACGCGTGAAACATTTACTCAGTGATTACTAATCATTGTTAGAACTGTCACTCTCAAGAGAACAGTACACCCGAGCTCGGAATCCGAGCAGATAACCCTTTACATTCCGCACCTTATTCTTCGGACTTAGACTAACTTAAGCTTCGGAGGCGGACCACCGACCATTCGGTGCTCCGTTGTTTTGCAGGTACAGGCATCCAAGCGAGCATCCAGTCTTAGTGTTGTAACTCTCCCAAGGGACTCAAAAAACCCCGAAACAGATGTCATATAAGCAACAAATAGTAAAACAAGTGTCTCCAATAGCAACAACTAGAAATTTTGTTGCCAAACGTTTTGTAAAATGGCATTGCTAAATGACAACAAATAAAAAATTTGTTGTCATCTAGCAATAATAATGAGACGGCTAATTTCTAATAGGAACAATTCAAAAATTTGTTGCCTCAATTTGTTTCTAAATTGCTACAAATAAAAAATTAGTTGTCAAAATTTGTTGATTTATGGAAACAAGACAAAATTTGATGAAATCTAGCAAAAACTAGTATAAAAACTTGTTTTCAATAGCAACAAAAAAGAGATATATTGAATCAAATGAAAGTCAAATGCATTCAACAAAGGTAATTGGGTCAAATGAAAGTCAAACACATTCATACAAAGCTTTTTGAATCAAATAAAACTCAAATGCATTCAACAAAGCTAATTAAGTCAAATGAAAGTCAAACACATTCAACAACGCTTTTTGAATTAAATGAAAGTCAAATACATTCAACAAAGACAATTGAGTCAAATGAAAGTCAAACACATTCAAACTAAGCTTTTTGAATCAAATGAAAGTCAAATGCATTCAATAAAGATAATAGAGTCAAATGAAAGTCAAACACATTAAAACAAAGCCTTTTGAATCAAATGAAATTCAAATGCATTCAACATAGCTTTTTAACTCAAATGAAAGTCAAACACATTCAAACAAAGCTTTTTAAATCAAATGAAAGTAAAATGCATTCAACAAAGCTAATTGAGTCCAATGAAAGTCAAACACATTCAAAGAAAGCTTTTTGAATTAAATGAAAGTGAAATGCAATTAACAAAGCTAATTGAGTCAAATGAAAATCAAACACATTCACACAAAGGTTTTTGAATCAAATGAATGTAAAATGCAACAACTAGTAAGACGGCTAATTTCTAATAGGAGCCATTCAAAAATTTGTTGCCTCAATTTGTTTCTAACTTGCTACAAATAAAAAATTAGTTGTCAGAATTTGTAGATATATGGAAACAAGACAAAATTTAATGAAATCTAGCAACAACTAGTAAGACAACTTGTTTTCAATAGCAACAAAAAAGAGATATATTGAATCAAATGAAAGTCAAATGCATTCAACAAAGGTAATTGGGTCAAATGAAAGTCAAACACATTCATACAAAGACTTTTGAATCAAATAAAACTCAAATTCATTCAACAAAGCTAATTGAGTGAAATGAAAGTCAAACACATTCAACAACGCTTTTTGAATCAAATGAAAGTCAAATACATTCAACAAAGACAATTGAGTCAAATGAAAGTCAAACACATTCAAACAAAGCTTTTGGATTCAAATGAAAGTCAAATGCATTCAACAATGATAATTGAGTCAAATGAAAGTCAAACACATTCAAACAAAGCTTTTTTAAATCAAATGAAAGTCAAATGCATTCAACATAGCTTTTTGACTCAAAAAAAAGTCAAACACATTCAAACAAAGCCTTTTAAATCAAATGAAAGTCAAATGCATTCAACAAAGCTTTTTGACTCAAATGAAAGTCAAACACATTCAAATAAAACTTTTTAAATCAAATAAAACTCAAATGCATTCTTTAAACCTAATTGAGTCAAATGAAAGTCAAACACATTCAACAACGTTTTTTGAGTCAAATGAAAGTTAAATGCAACAACTAGTAAGACGGCTAATTTCTAATAGGAACAATTCAAAAATTTGTTGCCTCAATTTGTTTCTAAATCGCTACAAATAAAAAATTAGTTGTCAGATATTGTTGATATATGGAAACAAGATAAAATTTGATGAATTCTAGCAACAACTAGAAAGACAACTTGTTTTCAATAGCAACAAAAAAGAGATATATTGAACCAAATGAAAGTCAAATGCATTCAACAAAGGTAATTGGGTCAAATGAAAATCAAAAACATTCATACAAAGCTTTTTGAATCAAATAAAACTCAAATGCATTCAACAAAGCTAATTTAGTCAAATGAAAGTCAAACACATTCAACAACGCTTTTTGAACCAAATGAAAGTCAAATGCATTCAACAAAGATTATCGAGTCAAATGAAAGTCAAACTCATTCAAACAAAGCTTTTTTAATCAAATGAAGTCAAATGCATTCAACAAAGATAATTGTGTCAAATGAAAGTCACACTAGGTGAAAAAAGAAGATTGGCACCGCCCTAAGGCCACCGGTTTAAAAAACTGGTGGGGAAAATATGGGGAAAAATAGGTGGGATTTTGAGGGGAGGTTATTGCCACCGGTTCGGTTCGAACCGGTGGGGAAAACCATTATCCCACCGGTTTGAAGTTTGAACCAAACCGGTGGCTTTTCATCTAAAAAAAAACAAGCCCTCCCTATATAAACCCTAACCCTACCCGAATTTCACTCACAGCCTCCTCCCCCTCTCTCTCTCCTCTTCGTGCTCTCCTTCTCCCACCTCTCTCTCTCTCGTCTACGTTCTCCCACCTCTCTCTCTCTCCTCTTCGTGCTCTCCTTCTCTCACCACCACCACCACCACCACCACAACCATCCTCTTATCTCTCCTCTCTCTCGTCTCTCCTTCTCTCACCTCTCCATCTTTCTCGTCTCTCCTTCTCTCACCTCGACTACCGCAACTAACCACCACCTATATCCACCAACACTGCTACTAACCACCTCAACTAAAACCACCAACACCGGTACTAACCACCCCCGACAAACCCTCAAAGCCCTCCGACAACACCACAGTCTCCCTCTTCGTGATGAAAATATAGGTTTTCAGGTCAAAATTGACCATGAAAAGTTTAGATCTAGAGTTTTCATGGTCAAAATTGGCCTTTTAAACCTGATTTCAATGTTTTTGTGTTTCAAATGATGGTATTTTTTCCGATTTTTTTTTTTATTTTTGTTAATTTTTGGGATGTTATTTGCCTCGGCTGTGGTTTTAGGTGGGTGGTGGGGTGGTTGGGTCATTTTAGGTGGCTGGTGGGGGAGGTTGGTTGGTAGATCTAGGTTGTTGGACTTCGGTCGTGGTTATTGATGGGTGGTGGTTGGTTGGTAGATCTAGGTTGTTGGACTTCGGGTTTTTTTTACCAACAAAGGTGTGTATGAGTTTGGTGATTATTCAATTGGTTGCAGAAAAGGGTTGATAATTCTAAGAATTGGACTTCTTTGTTTCCTTTTTTTTTGGATATTTTGATCTTAGTTTGTGAAATTTTGTTGTGTTTTGATCTGTTTAGTTTCGGGTTTTTTTGGATTTTGCTTTTTCTTCATAGATTTTCTGGGTTTGTGTAATTGTTGTGTTTCTGTTTGAGTAATTTTCTGGGTTCTTGATTTGAATTGTTAATTTCTGGGTTTTAATTGATGTAGAGGTTACTTGATGCAATGCAACAAGGATTCAAGATTTTGATTTTGGAATATTTTTTTTGATGTTGTAATATTTTTTTTATTGTACATAACAATATAACGTTTTTTTCATTGTCTGAATTAATTCATTGAAATTTTTTTTTATTTTTGTTTTGTATTGTACAACAAATTAATGTTGAATATAATCATTGTTTTAATTAATTCATTGTAATTTTTTTATTTTTTTTTGTATTGTACAACAAATTAATGTTAAATATAACGTGATTATATTTCATTGTCTTTTGGGTTTTTTTTTTATTATAATATTATTATTATTGCTGAAAAAAAACAAATAAAAAAAAATATACATGTTATTGCCAAATTCAAACAAAGCTTTTAAAATCAAATGAAAGTCAAATTCATTCAACAAAGCTAATTGAGTCAAATGAAAGTCAAATACATTCGAATAAAGCTTTTTGAATCAAATGAAAGTAAAATGCATTCAACAAAGCTAATTCAGTCAAATGAAAAATAAACACATTCGAACAATGCTTTATGAATCAAATGAAAGTCAAACACATTCATACAAAGCTTTTTGAATCAAATGAATGTCAAACACAATCAAACAAAGCTTTTTGAACCAAATGAAAGTCAAATGCATTCAACAAAGATAATTGAGTCAAATGAAAGTCAAACACATTTAAACAAAGATTTTTGAATCAAATAAAGTCAAATGCATTCAACAAAGCTTTTTGACTCAAATAAAAGTCAAACACATTCAAACAAATCTTTTTAAATCAAATGAGACCAATGCATTCAACAAAGATAATTAAGTCAAATGAAAGTCAAACACATTCATACAAAGCTTTTTGAATCAAATAAAGTCAAATGCATTCAACAAAGCTAATTGAATCAAATGTAAGTCAAACACATTCAAACTAAGCTTTTTGAATCAAATGAAAGTCAAATGCATTCATCATAGGTAATTGAGTCAAATGAAAGTCAAACACATTCAAACAAAGCTTTTTTTAATCAAATGGAAGTAAAATACATTCAACAAAGATAATTGAGTCAAATGAAAGTCAAACACATTCTAAAAAAACTTTTTGAATCAAATGAAAGTCAAATGCATTCAAGAAAGCGAATTGAGTCAAATGAAAGACTAACACATTCAAATTATACTTTTTGAATCAAATGAAAGTCAAATGCATTTAACAAAGATAATTGAGTCAAGTGAAAGTCAAACACATTCATACAAAGCTTTTTTAATCAAATGAATGTCAAACACATTCAAACAAAGCTTTTTGAATCAAATGAAAGTCAAATTCATTCAACAAAGACAATTGAGTCAAATGAAAGTCAAACACATTTAAACAAAGCTTTTAGAATCTAATGAAAGTCAAATGCATTCAACAAAGCTAATTGAGTCAAATGAAAGTCAACCACATTCAAACAAAACTTTTTGAATTAAATGAAAGTGAAATGCAATTAACAAAGCAAATTGAGTCAAATGAAAGTCAAACACATTCATACAAAGCTAATTGAGTCAAATGAAAGTCAAATGCATTATACAAAGCTAATTGAGTCAAATGAAAGTCAAATTCATTATACAAAGCTAATTCAGTCAAATGAAAGTCAAACATATTCAAAAAAAGATTTTAGAATCAAATGAAAGTCAAATGCATTCAACACAGCTAATTGAGTCAGATGAAAGTCAAACACATTCAAACAATGCTTTTTGAATCAAATGAAAGTCAAATGCATACAACAAAGATAATTGAATTAAATGAAAGTCAAACACATTCATACAAAGCTTTTAGAATCAGATGAATGTCAAACACATTCAAACAAAGCTTTTTGAACCAAATAAAAGTCAAATGCATTCAAAAAAGATAATTGAGTCAAATGAAAGTCAAATGCATTTAAGAAAGATAATTGAGTCAAATGAAAGTCAAACACATTCATACAAAACTTTTTGAATCAAATGAAAGTCAAACACATTCAAACAAAGCTTTTTGAACTAAATAAAAGTCAAATGCATTCAACAAAGATTATTGAGTCAAATGAAAGTCAAACTCATTCAAACTAAGCTTTTTGACCCAAATAAAGTCAAATGCATTCAACAAAGCTTTTTGATTCAAATAAAAGTCAAAGACATTCAATCATAGCTTTTTAAATCAAATGAAAGTCAAATGCATTCAACAAGGATAATTAAGTCAAATGAAAGTCAAACACATTCATACAAAGCTATTTTAATCAAATGAAAGTCACATGCATTTAACAATGCTAATAGAGTCAAATGAAAGTCAAACACATTCAAACAAAGCTTTTTGAATCAAGTGAAAGTTAAATGCATGCACTAATGCTAATTGAGTCAATTGAAAGTCAAACACATTCAAACAAAGCTTTTTGAATCAAATGAAAGTCAAATACATTCAACAAAGATAATTGAGTCAAATGAAAGTCAAACACGTTCAAACAAAGCTTTTTCAGTCAAGAGAAAGTAAAATGCATTTAACAAAGCTAATTGAGTCAAATGAAAGTCAAACACATTTGATTGGCCGTCGTCAAAACCTACCAAAGAATAAGTCCTATCTTGGTCTCACTAGCTAATAGCAAGGGTAAGAAAGGGTTGAACCCAAGAGAGGTGTTGAATCACCCACCGAAATATTACCGCATAAATAAGCTAAATGAAGTCGAAATTGGGTTGGTTTTATGTAACAAGTAGTAGTTTAAAATCAACTACAGCTAGGGGAGATTAACAATATTTAGAGGATTCTAGGGCTCGGGTTATTCCACTTAACTTCATCACAAATCACGATTAGCATGGACAAACAAGGTAAAATAAGGGATATAATAGTGGAAATCATCTAAAGCACCCAACTACTCTCTCAAGCTAGAGGGATTACTTGAATCATGAATACAACCTACTCTCGTGGTTACAAAGCATAAAACAAGTGTTAAAGCATAATAACGATGACATGAACATTCCCTTGACTAGAAATTCCTATTCTCATGGCATTTCAAGTCAATCAAGCACAAGGGAGCTAACTCAAGTTCATCTCTCGATCCTTCGTTGAGAAAGCTTGGATAATAGTTCTAGCAATGGCCATATACAAGAACTAAGCAATTAAACCACTTAAGCTCAACTAATTAACACCCAACAAGTACCGAATTAGCACATGCAACAAGTAATTAGTGACTACATTGAGGGTTTTACCCAAACCCTAGAAAATTATATTACTCACAATCCATGGAAATTAAAGCAATTAAGGATTTCAAACAACTCATGAGGATAATTAAACTAAGAATTAAGCTAATTAACAATCTAAACATACAAGAATCAAGCAAATAATTAACAACAAAGCAAGAAGAAATAGGGGAAAAGAGTGAGAAAAATATTACTAGAAGCTTGAACTTGAATAACAATGGAGGAACTTGTCTTCTACAATGATTGAGATTGAAAATTCCAAACTAATAATTAAAATCTAACTAATGATTTGAGTGTATTTGTGTTTCTACAATTACAAACTAAGAGGAAGCACTAAAAACTTAGATGTCGTACAATAAAGCCAAAAGGGGTATTTATAATACCCTCATCAAATAAAAAGGACGGAGAAAACAAGAGTCTGGTACGGCTACAGGTGCGCACGGACGTGCCAGGGGTGGCACGAACGTGCAACCCAAGTGCCACGAACGTGGCACCCTAGGCACGGCCGTGCAGATTTGGTCAGTAGCATCAAAATGAGCCAAGTGAGATGCACGGCCGTGCAGCTTTTGGCACGGACGTGCTGTCTGACTTGCACGGACGTGCTGAAGCCTTGCATGTCCGTGCCAAATCAGGCAATAGCATCTGCTTCCTGCGACAATCCTGCACGGTCGTGCAGGACATGGCACGGCCGTGCAGGGTCTTCTAAGGCCCTTCTCTTCACATTTTCTTCAGTTTTGCTCCATTGTGACGGCTTCAAACCTCGGTCTATCATCCATATGCCTCAAATGATCGTCTTTGGGCCTAAAATTTCAACAATAACACTAACAACCAGTGAAGCAAGGGATACACAAAAATCGATTGAAAATAGGATAGAAGTGAACCAAAATGCTAATATATCAAGTAAACAAGGTTCAAAAATCACCCTAAAATCATATAAAATAACAAGTTATCAACATTCAAAGAAAGCTTTTTGAGTTAAATGAAAGTGAAATGCAATTAACAAAGCTAATTGAGTCAAATGAAAGTTAAACACATTCAAACAAAGCTTTTTGAATCAAATGAAAGTCAAATGCATGCAACAAAGCTAATTGAGTCAAATGAAAGTTAAACACATTCAAACAAAGCTTTTGGAATAAAATTAAAGTGAAATGCAATTAACAAAGCTAATTGAGTAAAATGAAAGTTAAACACATTCATACAAAGCTTTTTGAATCAAATGAATGTCAAACACATTCAACCAAAGCTTTTTGAAACAAATAAAAGTCAAATGCATTCAAAAAGATAATTGAGTCAAATAAAAGTCAAACACATTCAAACAAAGCTTTTTGAATCAAATGAAAGTCAAATGCATTCAACAAAGAAAATTGTGTCAAATGAAAGTCAAACAATTTCATACGAAGCTTTTTGAATCAAATTAATGTCAAACACATTCAAACAAAACTTTTTGAACCAAATGAAAGTCAAATTCATTCAATAACGATAATTTAGTCAAATGAAAGTCAAACATATTCAAACAAAGCTTTTTGAGTCAAATGCATTCAACAAAGATAATTGAGTCAAATGAAAGTCAAACACATTTAAACAAAGGTTTTTGAATCAATTGTAAGTCAAATGCATTCAGCAAAGCTTTTTGACTCAAATGAAAGTCAAACACATTCAAACAAAGCTTTTTGAATCAAATGAAAGTCAAATGCATTCAACAAAGTTAATTGATTCAAATGAAAGTCAAACACATTCATACAAAGCTTTTTGAATCAAATGAATGCATTCAATAAAGATAATTGAGTCTAATGAAAGTCAAACACATTTATACAAAGCTTTTTGAATCAAATGAAAGTCAAACGCATTCAACAAAGATAATTAAGTCAAATGAATTTCAAACACATTCAAACAAAGCTTTTTGAATCAAATGAAAGTAAAATGCATTCAACAAAGCTAATTGAGTCAAATGAAACTCAAACACATTCTAACAAAGATTTTTAAATCCAATGAAAATAACATGCATTCAAAAAGGCAAATTGAGTCAAATGAAAGTCAAACACATTCAAACAAAGCCTTTTGAATTAAATGAAAGTGAAATGCAATTAGCAAAGCTAATTAAGTCAAATGAAAGTTAAACACATTCATACAAATCTTTTTAAATCAAAATGAATATCAAACACATTCAAACAAAGCTTTTTGAACCAAATGAAAGTCATATGCATTCAACAAAGATAATTGAGTCAAATGAAAGTTAAAAACATTAAAACAAAGCTTTTTGAATTAAATAAAAGTCAAACATTCAAGCAAAGCTTTTTGAATCAAATGAAAGTCAAACGTTCAAACAAAGCTTTTTTAAATCAAATGAAAATCAAATGCATTCATCAAAGCTAATTGAGTCAAATGAAAGTCAAAAATTGTAACAAAGCCTTTTGAATAAAACGAAAGTCAAATGCATTCAACAAAGTTAATAGAGAGAAATGAAAGTCAAATAAAATAAAGCTTTTTTAATCAAATAAAATTCAAATGCATTCAAAAAAGCTAATTGAGTTAAATGAAAATAAAACTCATTCAACAAAGATTTTTGAATCTAATGAAATTCAAACACATTCAAACACTTTTAAAATAAAATGAAAGTGAAATGCATTCAACGAAGCTAATTGAGTCAAATAAAAGTCAAACACATTGATACAAAGGTTTTTGAATCAATTGAAAGTCCAATGCAATCAATAAATCTTATTGAGTCAAATGAAATTCAAACTCATTCAACAAATCTTTTGTTATCAAATGAAAGTCAAACACATTAAAACAAAGCTTTTTTAATCAAATGAAAGTTATATTCATTCCACAAAGTTAGTTGAGTAAAATGAAAGTCAAACACTTTCAAATAAAGCTTTTTGAATCAAATGAAAGTCAAATGCATTCAACAAAGAGAATTGAGTCAAATGAAAATCAAACACATTTATACAAAGCTTTTTGAGTAAAATGAAAGTCAAATGCATTCAACAAAGCGTTTTGACTCAAATAAAAGTCAAACATATTCAAACAAAGCTTTTTGAATAAAATTAAAGTCAAATGCATTCAACAAAGGTAATTGAGTCAAATGAAATTCAAACACATTCAAACAATACTTTTTGAATCAAATAAAAGTTAAATGCATTCAACAAAGCTAATTGAGTTAAATGAAAGTCAAACATATTCAAACAAAGCTTTTTGAATCAAATGATAGTCAAACACAATTAAACAAAGCTTTTTGAATTCAATGAAAGTGAAATGCAATTAACAAAGCTAATTGAGTCAAATGAAAGTCAAACATATTCATACAAAGCTAATTGAGTCAAATGAAAATCAAATGCATTCTACAAAGCTAATTGAGTCAAATGAAAGTCAAACACATTCAAACAAAGCTTTTTGAATCAAATGAAAGTCAAATGCATTCAACAAAGCTAATTGAGTCTAATAAAAGTCAAACACATTCAAACAAAGCTTTTTATATCAAATGAAAGTAAAATGCATTCAGCAAAGCTAATTGAGTCAAATGAAAGTCAAACACATTCAAAAAATTGTTTTTGAATCAAATGTAAGTCAAATGCATTTTACAAAGATAATCGAATCAAATGAAAGTCAAACACATTCAAACAAAGCTTTTTGAATCAAATGAAAGTCAATTGCATTCAACAAAGCTAATTGAGACAAATAAAAGTCAAACACATTCAAACAAACCTTGGTAAATTGAATGAAAGTGAAATGCAATTAACAAAGTTAATTGAGTCAAATGAAAGTCAAACACATTATACAAAGCTAATTGAGTCAAATGAAAGTCAAATGCATTTTGCAAAACTAATTGAGTCAAATGAAAGTCTAACACATTCAAAGAAAGATTTTTGAGTCAAATGAAAGTCAAATGCATTCAACAATGCTAATTGAGTCAAATGAAAGTCAAACACATTCAAACAAAGCATTTTGATTCAATTGAAAATCAAATGTATTCAACAAAGATAATTGAGTCAAATGAAAGTCAAACACATTCAAACAAAGCTTTTTGAATCAAATGAAAGTCAAATGTATTAAACAAAGCTAATTGAGTCAAATGAAAGTCAAACACATTCAAACAAAGCTTTTTGAATCAAATGAAAGTAAAATGCATTCAACAAAGCTAATTGAGTCAAATGAAAGTCAAACACATTCAAACAAAGCTTTTGGAATAAAATTAAAGTGAAATGCAATTAACAAAGCTAATTGAGTTAAATCAAAGTTAAACACATTCATACAAAGCTAATTAAGTCAAATGAAAGTCAAATGCATTCTGCAAAGCTACTTCAAATGAAATTCAAACACATTCAAATAAAGCCTTTTAACTCAAAGGAAAGTCAAATGCATTCAACAAAGCTAATTGAGTCAAATGAAAATCAAACACATTCATACAATGCTTTTTGAATCAAATGAAAGTCAAATGCATTCAACAAAGATAATTTATTCAAATGTTAGTCAAACACATTCAAACAAAGCTTTTTGAATCAAATGAAACTCAAATGCATTGAACAAAGCTTTTTGACTCAAATGAAAGTCAAACACATTCAACAAAGCTTTTAGAATTAAATGAAAGTAAACACATTCATACAAAGCTGATTGAGTTAAATAAAAGTCAAATGCATTCTAAAAAGCTAATTGAGTCAAATGAAAGTCAAACACATTCAAACGACGCTTTTTAAATCAAATGAAAGTCGAATGCATTCAACAAAGCTAATTAAGTCAAATTAAAGTTAAACACATTCAAACGAAGCTTTTTGAATCAAATGAAAGTAAAATGCATTTAACAAAGCTAATTGAGTCAAATGAAAGTCAAACACATTCATACAAAGCTAATTTAGTAAAATGAAAGTCAAACACATTCATACAAAGCTTTTTGAAACAAATGAAAGTCAAATGCATTCGATAAAGATAATTGAGTCAAATTAAAGTCAAACACATTCAAACAAAGCTTTTTGAATTAAATGAAACTGAAATGCAATTAACATAGCTAATTAAGTCTAATGAAAGTCAAACACATTCATACAAAGTTAATTAATTCAAATGAAAGTCAAACGCTTTCCACAAAGCTAATTGAGTCAAATGAAAGTCAAACATATTCAAACAAAGATTTTTGAATCAAATGAAAGTCAAATGCATTCTACAAAGTTAATTGAGTCAAATGAAAGTCAAACACATTCAAACAATGCATTTTTAATCAAATAAAAGTGAATTGCATTCAACAAAGCTAATTTAGTCAAATGAAAGTCAAATCCATTCAACAAAGCTTTTTAAATCTAATGAAAGTCAAACCCATTCAAACAAAGCATTTAAAATAAAATGAAAGTCAAATGCATTCAACGAAGCTAATTGAGTCAAATGAAAGTCAAAGACATTCATACAAAGCTTTTTGAATCAATTGAAAGTCCAATGCATTCAATAAACCTTATTGAGTCAAATGAAATTCAAACTCAATCAACAAAGCTTTTTTTATCAAATGAAAGTCAAACACATTAAAACAAAGCTAATTAAGTCAAATGAAAGTTAAATTCATTTAACAAAGTTAATTGAGTTAAATGGAAGTCAAACACATTCAAATAAAGCTTTTTGAATCCAATGAAAGTCAAATGCATTCAACAAATTTAATTGAGTCAAATGAAAGTCAAACACATTCAAACAAAACTTTTTGTATCAAATATAAGTAAAATGCATTCAACAAAGCTAATTGAGTCAAATGAAAGTCAAACACATTCAAACAATTGTTTTTGAATCAATTGAAACTCAAATGCATTCAACAAAGATAATTGAGTCAAATGAAAGTCAAACACATTCATACGAAGCTTTTTGAATCAAATGATAGTAAAATGCATTCAACAAAGCTAATTGTGTCAAATGAAAGTTAATCACATTCATACAAAGCTAATTGAGTCAAATGGAAGTTAAATGCATTCTACAAAGCTAATTGAGTCAAATGAAAGTCAAACACATTCAAACAAAGTTTTTTGAATTAAATGAAATTCAAATGCATTTAACAAAGCTAATTGACTCTAATGAAAGTCAAACACATTCAAACAAAACTTTTTGTATCAAATATAAGTAAAATGCATTCAACAAAGCTAATTGAGTCAAATGAAAGTCAAACACATTCAAACAATTGTTTTTGAATCAAAAGAAACTCAAATGCATTCAACAAAGATAATTGAGTTAAATGAAAGTCAAACACATTCAAACGAAGCTTTTTGAATCAAATGAAAGTAAAATGCATTCAAAGCTAATTGAGTCAAATAAAAGTCAAACACATTCAAACAAAGCTTGTTGAATTAAATGAAAGTTAAATGGAATTAACAAAGCTAATTGAGTCAAATGAAAGTCAAACACATTATACAAAGCTAATTGAGTCAAAAGAAAGTTAAATGCAATTAACAATGCTAATTGAGTCTAATTGCAGCACTGCCACAACACTGCAGCAGCACTGCCACAGCACCGCAACAGAGTAGCAGCAGCAGCAGCTCACTGCCGCAGCACAGCAGCAACACTGTCGCAACAGAGCAGCTGCATTATAACAGCACTGCAGCAGCTGCATTCTGTAAATGACATACCAATTTAATCTTAATTTGTTCGGTTGATTTAGATCCTTGGCAATGGATTGGCATTTCTTTCCCAAGCCTCTTTCTATTTAACGAATATTGGGCAGACTTCTTTTTGAAGGTATCAGTTGCTCTAATAGCTGCAAGTCGTTTCCTAATGCTTTGGTGACACCATTTAGCACGATAACCTTTTGTTGTGAACATCTTACTCACCACATTAGAAAGGCGTCTAAAACATTTTTGCTGCCATCCTTTCTTTACCATTTTTTCCATTGAAGGATCCCAAGAGAACTTAGCCTTTTGAGCAATGATGCACCACTTGTTAGTGATATATAATTTATTAAAGGAAAAATTGATTTTGAATTTTAAAAAATATCAGGTTTCATAATGAAAAATACCTTAAAGGCTTTCCACCAAATTGCTTTTGCTTCTTTCGGAACCTTAGCCCAGTTAATCCATGGCCCCATAAAATAAGTCTTATATGAAGTTTCAACAACTTCATCTACAACTTCACGAAAATGAAACCTGTTTCATAAACACTGAAATTAGAAACAATATATATATATATATATATATATATATATATATATATATATATATATTCCTCCGTTTCTATTTAGTTGACGCGTTTGATTTAGGCACATATATTAAGGAGAGGAGAGAGAGTGATAGAGAATGAAAAGGCAAGTGGGGTAGCTTGTAAATGCAAGGCAAAAAATTTACCTAAAAAGGAAACATGTCAACTAAAAAGAAACTTCCTAAAAAGGAATACGTGTCAACTAAAAAGAAACGGAGGTAGTATTAACTAAGGTTACTCACCGTCCCTCAGTTTTGTGCAATACTTGAGAAGCATCTGGATTACCCGTGTCATCAGGAAACTCTACTTCCTCTTCATTTTCGTTATAGCCAGCACCATCTGCATGATCAATTTCCATCTCCTCTTGATCCCTATATAGTTCTTCCATATGAGAATTATCATTCATTTCACCATGTGATGGTGTTTGTTGAGAAGAAAGTTGTGATGAAACATTAGGTTGACGCCTAATGATTGGACCCCTTCCATTAAAGCCACCTCTAGTTAGAACTATTTTTGTGTATCTGCACACTAGAAAATGAGAAAAGACAAGGTAATATAGGCACTGTAAGAGTTAAATATACTAAAGAAGTAATATTAACTATATGATATAAATTTCATATAATATAAAATTTAATTATCAAAATTACAATAACAAGAAGTTAAAGGCATTAAAAATATTTGAAAATTAAGATAAACCAAAGTAAAAAGTAAAATGTCTAATCTAAAATGAACTATTTTCTTCATCTTCCTCGTCATCATCATCTTCCTCTAATTCCTCCTCCTCCTCCTCCTCCTCCTTCTCCTCCTCATCCTCTCCCTCTTCCACTTCCTCATATTCATTACAAGAAAGCTCTTGGACTTCTTCCTCACCTACTTCAAATTCAGATAACAAAGGAGGATTTTCAATTGAAGCAACTTGGAATGCATTAGGCTCAACGGGCGCATCAATAACTCCTCTTGCCTTAATGTTGAAAACAAACCACCACTAATTTCTTTCATTACTACTACTACTACTAGGACAAGGAGTATAATATACTTGTTCGGCTTGATATGCCAGTACGAACGGATCATATTTTGGATATCGTTTTGAATGGTTCACCTCAACAAGATTATACTTATCATGTATCCTAATGCCAGATCCAACATCAAACCACTCACACTTAAACAACATTGTTGTATAACGCTTTCTTGCTCCAACATAAGTTAACTCTATTATTTCTTGTAGAATTCCATAATAATCACTTCCTTGGACACTTTTCACACATATACCATAATTCATAGTTGACTTGTTGTAACACCCCAATAATTCTTCCTTTTCCAAACCACTTACTTTAAATAAAATAGTGGAGAACCATTGACATGTTACCGCCACGTGTTAAAACATTAAGGCTTTATCAAAGTATTGCAGCGGAAAACCAAACATAATTTTTTAAAATAACACAGTTCAGAAAACGAATAAGCCAAGGCTTACAAGTTGGAACCATAAAGGCCCTTATTTAAAACCAAACCAGTAATCAAAATCCATGACATAAACGAAATAGCAAAGCATAAATAAGTTCAACACAAGAATCGAATACTCTCAATCACACAATCCCTTGACAATGCGTTTGTCAAATCCCTGAACTTCACATCATCAAGCTAACCTGTGCAATACTGCTCCCCAATAATACAAGTGTAATAATTGGATCATCACAGGGTCATTGAAAGGCGAAGGCCTTGACCAAAGAAAGACACACACAAAAGTACGCAATCAGCAAAGCTGAGTACATACAAGTTACAACGCACAAAACCTAGCATGCTCAACTAATTAAAGTAAATAAACATATAACACAAATTCATTAATCAAGACTCCACACTTAAACAATTCAATTGACTCAACATACTTACTAACCTAAACATGACACTACTTGCAACGAAGTAGACATGTACGTACCTCGTGTAAACAATCCTTTGCGCAAATTTTAATCACTTAAAAGTCTCCTAAGGAATAATCACCTCCTAGAAAATAACCCATAATCACAAATTAATACATATAAAAAATTTCAGCAATATAATCTACATTAAAAGTCCTTAAAACTTCCTTTAAAACATGTTTTTATGCTTAATTAATCATTAGAAATTGACTAGGAACAAAAGCCCCAAATTAATTAGTCATTAGAACCCTAAAATCCCAATTTCAATATATTAAAACCCTAGGTTTTATAATTATAAAATCTGAAAATTATAATAACAATTATAAATCTGAAATTAATAATTTAAACTATCAAAAACATGATTTTGATACTAAAAATATAATCTTTATACTACAAAAATAAAACCCAAAACAAAAGTAATAATTTTGAAGCAAAATATAAGAAAACAAAGGAGGAAGAAGGGGGAAAAGGTGGCTGCGGTGGTAGGCGCTAGCTGGGTGGTCGCCGGCGACCAGGTGGCGGCGGCAGGGAGGCCCGCCGGTGGTGGCAGCAGCCATGAACAGGAGCAGCAGCAATGGTAGTTGGGGGAAGCAGTGAGCATGGCTCACGTAGGAAGGAGGAGGAAGCTCACGTAGGAAGGAGGAGGAAAAGAAAAGAAAGAAAAAAAAGAAAAGGAAAAGAAAGGAAGAAAAAAAAAAAGAAAAAGGAAAAAGAAATTAAAGGAAAAAGAAAATAAAGGAAAAATAAAATAAAGAAAATAAAGAGGAGGAAATATAAGACTAACCTTTTGTGTGGGGAAAAAAATTTGGGGATGTATGGGGTATTTATAGGGGAGATAGTGGTGTAGGGTTAGTTTTAAGATTGGGCCTCCTAAAATTAATGGGCCAATTAGATAAATGAAATGGACTAGCTTTTTTTAATATGTATGGCATAAATGTAGAATGGACAATTAAAAATCCTTTTAGAACAAAATCAATTATCAACCCAAAAATAATTTGGAACTTTAAAACTTAAATCTCGGAAAAACACACATAAATATTATAAATGAAATAAAAATTCATTTATAATATATTTATAAATACGGGGGATTACACTTGTTTTTTCCATGAGAAAGAGTATGAAAATGATAGCCATTGATGTGATAGTGATTAAATTTTCGAACTCTTGTTAGTGGTCCAAATGCTAATGAGCGAACAATGTCATTTTTGATGCCCTTTTCCAAAACCTATATTAATCAAAGGTTCAAAATGTCATTACGGTCATATACTAACATGCTAAAAACACTAGTTAATCATATATTTAATTAGTATTTTATATTAGTTAAGTGACTTACATAATCTTAGAACCAATCAGGATATATGTCTTCATATTTGATCCAAACTTCATCTGAACTTTGGCATCTATGTTCTCTGATCATTTGTTCTTCAAACAAACTGTTAATTATATTAGTATGTAAACATATAGATATGTTACGAGCGACATGTTATGGTACTTTTATAGAAATTTACCTTTCATATTGCTGTAGAGTTTCACAATTACTTAGAACATATCGGTGAGCAACTTTGTAATCTTTTTCAACAAGGTAACAAAATTGACCTTCTAACGAACTATGTCCAAAAGTTGAAGAGAACATCTCAGGTAAGTCAGGATTATTGTTCAATTCACTTTTAGCATGTGCACCCAATCCTAAATCCTTCACCTTAGAGCCAACTTCTTCTTCAAAATAAAGGGAGCAAAAATTTGTTACCTCCTCGAGTAGGTAGGCATTACAAATTGAGGCTTCTACTCGCGCTTTATTACCCACTTTCCACTTTAAATGGTATAAAAACCTATAATAAAAAATGCTAAGTATCTTCAAATTAATTTTAAAAAAAAGAAAGTAAAAGATGAATTTTATATAATTACCTCTCAAAAGGGTACATCCACCTATATTGAACCGGCCCACCAATTTTTGCCTCATATGGCAAATGAATAGGAAGATGCTCCATACTATTAAAAAAACCAGGCGGAAATATTCTCTCTAATTTGCAAATAATTTCAAGAATATTTTCTTCCAATCGCACCATGTCAGTAATTTTTAAGGTGGTGGCGCAAAGATCTCTAAAAAATTGGCTCAACTCAGTAATAACATTCCACACATTTAAGGGTAACAAGTCTTTAAATACCGCTGGTAGCAATCGTTGCATAAAAACATGACAATCATGACTTTTCATACCGAATAGCTTACACTCCTTTAAATCAACGCATCTACCTAAATTAGAAGCATATCCATCAGGAAACTTTAATTTCTTCACCCATTCTCAAATAAGTTTCCTTTTCTCTTTAGGCGACACAAAAGGAGCATTCGGTTTTAAAGTCCGTTTTTCCCCTTTACTATTAACAACATCTTGCGCCTCCAATTTTCGTCGTTTACAATACTCCCCCAAGTCTCTTCTTGCTTTCACATTGTCTTTAGTTTTACCCTTAACATCCATTACAGTGTGAAACACATTATCAAATATATTTTTTTCAATGTGCATGACATCAAGATTGTGGCGTATCAAGAGCTTGCTCCAATATCGAAGCTCCCAAAAGACGCTCTGCTTTGTCCAATGGTGGAACTTTCCATATCCTTCTGCCTCGTTATCATCACCCCTTATTTGCTCAACAGTTTTTGGAAATAAAGATACTCGATTCCAAATGTCCTCACCACTCATTCGTGGTGGTGGGGAATCATTCTCAACTCTGTCTTTAAAAAAAGCACTCTTATTTTTTCGAAAATTATGATCAAGGGGTAAAAACTGACTGTGACAATTAAACCAACTTTGTTTTCCACCATTTTTAAGAGTGAAAGCCTTAGGGTTTTCCATACAATATGGGCAAGCTAATCTACCCGACGTGGTCCATCCTGAAAGCATGCCATAAGCCGAAAAATCACTAATAGTCCAAAGCAATGCAGCCTTCAATTGAAAATTTTGTTTTTGCGAGATGTCGTAAGTCAGTAACCCAACCTCCCGTAATTGCTTTAACTCTTCAATAAGAGGTTGCAAGTACAAATCGAGATTCCCTTTAGGATTCTTCGGACCTGGAATTATCAAACTTAGAAACATAAAAGGTTTCTTCATGCACAATTCAGGTGAAAGATTATAAGGAGTTAAAATGACGGGCCAACAAGAATATTGCCAACCTGTCTTTCCAAATGGTGAAAATCCGTCGGTACAAAGACATAGTCGGACATTTCTAGGCTCCGCAGCATAAGAAGGGTACTCTTTATCTAGGTGTTTCCACGCCTCTCCATCACTTGGATGAGACATAAGGCCATGAACTCGAGGATTATCTTTATGCCACCTCATCTGCTCCGCAGTAGATCTTGTTGCATATAATCTTTGTAATCTCGGGCCTATAGGAAAGTAAATAAGAGCACTATGAGGAGAATTGTTTCCACTTTCTCTAAGTGTCTTATAACGACTTCCTTTGCAATATAGACATTCTTTGAGATCTTTGTGTTCCTTCTAAAATAACATACATCCATTTGGACATACATGAATCTTTTGGTGCAGAAGTTCTAGCCCTTCAAGCAATTTCTTAGTCTTGTAAAAACTATTTGTCATCTTGTTTTCATCTGGGCACATGTCTTTCATTAAGGAAGCAACACCATCTATAGCTTTATGTGGAATATTATACTCGCACTTGGTGTTTGCCATCCTTGCAGCAGCAGACAATACAGACAACTTGCAGCCATCATACAATTGCTCTTCCGCTGCCTTCAACATGTCAAAGAACTTCTTGTAACTAGCATGTGGCTCTTCTTCAATATTTTCTAAACCACCTTCTAGTCCAAAGGCATCTAATACCATGTTTCTATATGGGTTCAATGCATCCTCGGTGGATATGGAGCTGCTACTTTGGGATTCTCTTTGGAAGTGCAGTTCACCATGAAAAACCCATTGGAAATAGTTAGGCAAAAAACCATGCCTATAGAGATGCTCATTAATGGTATCAAGATCTTGATAAGGAATATTTCGACACTGTGCACATGGACATTTCATCACACCATCTATCACGACATTGTCTTGTGTGGTAGCAAATGTAATAAATTCATTGACCTTTTTTGCAAAGGTTGGACTAAGGAATTTTCCTTCTAACCGTTTAAACATCCATGCTCGATCCTCCCTCATTATATAGCAGTTTCACTAAAAAATAAATGATACAAAAAGCATAGACAAAGTAAGTAAAGCACTTAGACGAATGACATTCTTTTAGGTCATTTAACTATTTAAGGTCATCAAAATGAAAATTATTGTTACCAATTAACATCATATGAGAAGAAGCGTTCCCATTTTCTACACACTCTTTCTAATGAACTTGAAAAGGCTTGATTCATGTCTAATATATGTATTTATAAATTCCTAAGAAAATAAATCACAAAAAAAAGCATGTTATAAGGTTTTAAGGTCTTGTAAAACCAAAATCAAGCAAATTCGGCCAAAATGGGAAGAAGCGTTCCCATATTCTACATGCTCCTTCTAATGAACTTATAAAGGCTTGAATAATGTCAAATATATGAATTTGTAACTGCCTAAACAAATAAATAACAAAGAGAAAGAATTTTATAAGGTTTTAAGGTCCGGTAGAACCGAAATCAAGCAAATTCAGGCAAAATAAGAAGAAGCGTTCTCATTTTCTACATGCACTTTCTAATGAACTTGAAAAGGCTTGAGTCATGTCAAATATATGTATTTATAACTTCTTAACAAAAGAAATCACAAAAACAAAGGATGTTATAAGGTTTTAAGGTCTGGTGGAACCAAAATCAACCAAATTCGGCCGAAATAGGAAGAAGTGTTCCCGTTTTCTACATGCTCTTTCTAATGAACTTATAAAGGCTTGAATCATGTCACATATATATATTAGTAACTTCCTAAGCATAGAAATCACTAAGACAAAGCAAATTATAAGGTTTTAAGGTCAGGTAGAACCGAAATCAAGCAAATTCGGGCAAAATGAGAAGAAGCGTTCCCATTTTCTGCATGCTCTTTCTAATGAACTTGAAAAGGCTTGATTCATGTCAAATATATGTATTTATAACTTCCTAACTAAAGAAATCACAAAAAAAGGATGTTATAAGGTTTTGAGGCCTTGTAGAACCAAAATCAAGCATATTCGGGCAAAATAGTAAGAAGCATTCCCATTTTCTACATGCTCTTTCTAATGAACTTATAAATGCTTGAATCATGTCAAATATATGTATTTATAACTGCCTAAGCATATAAATCACAAAAACAAAGCAAGTTATAAGGTTTAAAGGTCTTGTAGAACCGAAATCAAGGAAATTCGAGTAAAATGGGAAAAAGCATTCCCATTTTCAACATGCTCTTTCTAATGAACATGAAAAGGCTTGAGTCATGTCAAAAATATGTATTTATAACTTCATAACAGAATAAATCACAAAAAAAAAGGATGTTATAAGGTTTTAAGGTCTTCTAGAACCAAAATCAAGCATTTTCGGGCAAAATGGTAAGAAGCGTTCCCATTTTCTACATGCTCTTTCTAATGAACTTATAAATGCTTGAGACATGTCAAATATATTTATTTGTAACTGCATAAGCATAGAAATCACAAAAACAAGTCAAGTTATAAGGTTTTAAGATCTGGTAGAATCAAAATCAAGCAAATTCAGGCAAAATGAGAAGAAGCGTTCCTATTTTCTACACGCTTTTTCTAATGAACTTGAAAAGGCTTGATTCTTGTCTAATATATGTATTTATAACTTCCTAAGAAAAGAAATCACAAAAAAAACATGTTATAAAGTAAGGTTTTAAGGTGTTGTAGAACCAAAATCAAGCAAATTCGGCCAAAATGGGAAGAAGGGTTCCCGTTTTCTACATGCTCCTTCTAATGAAATAATAAAGACTTCAATCATATCAAATATATGTATTTGTAACTGCCTAAGCAAATAAATAACAAAGAGAAAGCAATTTATAAGGTTTTAAGGTCTGGTAGAACCGAAATCAAGCAAATTCGGTTAAAATGGGAAGAAGCGTTCCCATTTTCTACATGCTCTTTCCAATGAACTTATAAATGCTTGAATAATGTCAAATATATGTATTTGTAACTTCCTAAGCATAGAAATCACTACGAAAAAGCAAGTTATAAGGATTTAAGGTCTAGTAGAACCGAAATCAAGCGAATTCGGGCAAAATGGGAAGAAGCGTTCCCATTTTCTACATGCTCTTTCTAATGAACTTGAAAAGGCTTTATTAATGTCAAATATATCTATTTATAACATTCTAAGAAAAGAAATCACAAAAAAAAGCATGTTATAAGGTTTTAATTTCTTGTAGAACCAAAATCAAGCAAATTCGGCCCAAATAGGAAGAAGCGTTCCCATTTTCTACATGCTCTTTCTAATGAACTTATAAAGGCTTGAATCATGTCAAATATATGTATTTGTAACTGCCTAAGCATAGAAATAACTAAGACAAAGCAAGTTATAAGGTTTTAAGGTCTGGTAGAACCGAAATCAAGCAAGTTCGGGAAAAATGAGAAGAAGTGTTCCCATTTTCTACATGCTCTTTCTAATGAACTTGAAAAGATTTTATTAATGTCAAATACATCTATTTATAACATGCTAAGAAAAGAAATCACAAAAACAAAGCATGTTATAAGGTTTTAAGGTCTTGTAGAGCCAAAATCAAGCAAATTCGGCCAAAATGGGAAGAAGCATTCCCATTTTCTACATGCTCTTTCTAATGAACTTGAAAAGGCTTGAGTCATGTCAAATATATGTATTCATAACTTCCTCACAAAAGAATTCACAAAAACAAAGAAATTCATAAGGTTTTAAGGTCTTGTAGAACCAAAATCAAGCAAATTCGGGCAAAATGGGAAGAAACGTTCCCATTTCTACATGCTCTTTCTAATGAACATATAAATGCTTCGATCATGTCAAATATATGTATTTATAACTCCATAAGAAAATAAATTACAAAAACAAAGCAAAATTCGGGCAAAATAGTAAGAAGCATTCCCAAATTCTACATGCACTATCTAATGAACTTATAATTGTTTGAATCATGTGAAATATATGTATTTATAGATGCATAAGCATAGAAATCAGAAAAAGAAAGCAAGTTACAAGGTTTTAAGGTCTTGTAGAACTGAAATCAAGCAAATTCGGGCAAAATAGTAAGAAGTATTCCCTTTTTCTACATCCTCTTTTTAATAAACTTGAAAAGGCTTAATTCATGTCAAATATATGTATTTAACTTCCTAACAAAATAAATAACAAAAACAAAGCAAGTTATATGGTTTTAAGGTCTTGTAGAACCAAAATCAAGCAAATTCCGGCGAAATAGTAAGAAGCATTCCTATTTTCTACATGCTGTTTCTAATGAACTAAAAAAAACTTGAATAATGTTAAATATATGTATTTATACTGCCTAACCACAGAAATAACAAAAACAAAGCAAGTTATAAGGTTTAAGGACTGGTAGAACCAAAATCAAGCAAATTCGAGCAAAATAGGAAGAAGCACCCATTTTTTACATGATCTTTCTAATGAACTTGAAAAGGCATAATTCATGTCAAATATATGTATTTATAACTTCCTAACAAAAGAAATCACAAAAACAAAGGATGTTATAAGGTTTTAAGGTCTTTTAGAACCAAAATCAACCAAATTCGGCCCAAATGGTAAAAAGCGTTCCCATTTTCTACATGCTCTTTCTAATGAACTTATAAAGGCTTGAATCATGTCAAATATATGTATTAGTAACTTCCTAAGCATAGAAATCACTAAGACAAAGCAAGTTATAAGGTTTTAAGGTCTAGTAGAACCGAAATCAAGCAAATTCGGGCAAAATGGGAAGAAGCGTTCCCATTTTCTACATGCTCTTTCTAATGAACTTGAAAAGGCTTGATTCATGTCAAATATATGTATTTATAACTTCCTAAGAAAATAAATCACAAAAATAAAGCATGTTATAAGGTTTTAAGGTCTTGTAGAGCCAAAATCAAGCAAATTCGGCCAAAATGGGAACAAGCATTCCCATTTTCTACATGCTCTTTCTAATGAACTTGAAAATGCTTGAGTCATGTCAAATATATGTAATTCATAAGGTTTTAAGGTCTTGTAGAACCAAAATCAAGCAAATTCGGGCAAAATAGTAAGAAGCATTCCCATTTTCTACATGCTCTTTCTAATGAACTTATAAAATAATATATATTTATTTATCGCCTTTTTTTTATTCTAAAAGTGATTGAACGATTATTAATTCCTTCTAATATTTCTTTTGTATAGAACAAGATGACTTGTTTTCGTTTTATTTATTACAACATATTATGTAAATTACTTCAATGACTCTTAATAAATTAGCAACAATTTATAACACAACTTGTTTCTAATGGCAACAAATTAAAATTTGATGTCATTTAAGCAACAAATAGTAAAACAAGTGTCTCCAATAGCAACAACTAGAAATTTTGTCGCCAAACGTTTTGTAAAATGGCATTGCTAAATGACAACAAATAAAAAATATGTTGTCATCTAGCAATAATAATGAGACGGCTAATTTCTAATAGGAGCAATTCAAAAATTTGTTGCCTCAATTTGTTTTTAAATTGCTACAAATAAAAAATTAGTTGTCAGAATTTGTTGATAAATGGAAACAAGACAAAATTTGATGAAATCTAGCAACAACTAGTAAGACAACTTGTTTTCAATAGCAACAAAAAAGAGATATATTGAATCAAATAAAAAGCAAATGCATTCAACAAAGGTAATTGGGTCAAATGAAAGTTAAACACATTCATACAAAGCTTTTTGAATCAAATAAAACTCAAATGCATTCAACAAGGCTAATTGAGTCAAATGAAAGTCAAACACATTCAACAACGCTTTTTGAATCAAATGAAAGTCAAATACATTCAACACAGACAATTGAGTCAAATGAAAGTCAAACACATTCAAACAAAGCTTTTTGAATCAAATGAAAGTCAAATGCATTTTGGCATATTGTGAAAGATGATATTTATGCTAGTGTTATTGATTTCTTTAATAATGGGATTTTGCCTAGGCAATGGAATTGTACAACTATTACTTTGGTCCCTAAAGTCCTTTCTGCTTCTCATGCTAAGGATTTTAGACCTATATCCTGTTGTACTGTGGTCTATAAGCTCATTTCTAAAGTCATAACTACTAGGCTTGCTGCTGTCATTGGTGAGGTGATTGATGATGCTCAGGCAGGGTTCATTCCTGGCAAGCACATTGGTGACAATATTCTTCTTGCAACTGAATTGATCAAAGGCTATGATCACAAATTTATCTCTCCTAGGTGTATGGTTAAGGTGGATTTGAAGAAAGCCTATGATTCGATTGAGTGGGGTTTCTTGATCACTGTCATGCAAGAGCTTGGTTTCCCTCAGAGATTTGTTGATTGGATCTGGAATTGTCTTACTTCTGTCTCTTATTCTATTCTTATTAATGGTTTTCCTGCCCCCCCTTTGAAGCTAAGAAAGGGCTAAGGCAAGGTGATCCTATGTCTCCCTTTCTCTTTGCTATTGGTATGGAATACCACTCCAGATGCCTTGATGAGCTTAGGTTGTCTCCTGACTTTAACTTTCACCCTAGATGTGAAAAGTTAAACCTAACTCACATGATGTTTGCTGATGATTTATTGATGTTTTCTCGAGCTGATAGTGTTTCTGTTAGGCTTCTCTTCCAAGCCTTCTCGAAATTCTCGGGTGCCTCTGGGCTTTCTGCTAATCTTGATAAAAGGGAAGTCTACTTTGGAGGAGTCTCTGTTGATGTTCAGAATGAGTTGAGGGAGCTTCTTGGTGTTTCTCAAGGCTCCATTCCTTTTAGGTATCTTGGGGTCCCTCTCTCTTCAAAGAAGCTTACTATTACTCAGTGTAGGCCTTTGGTGGAGAGAGTCACTGCTAGGATTCAAGGGTGGATGGCTAAACACCTGTCCTATGCTGGGAGGCTTCAATTGGTGAAGAGTGTGTTGTTTGGTATACAGACTTATTGGGCTCAAATTTTTATTCTTCCGAAGAAAATTCTGAAAGAGATTGAGGCTAGGTTCAGATGCTTTCTTTGGACTGGATCCTCTGCTCCTGCTAAGAAGTCTTTGGTTGCTTGGAATAATGTTTGCCTTCCTAAAGTTTGTGGTGGCTGGCATCTGCTTTCTCTTCCTGAGTGGAATAAAGCAGCTGTCATTAAGTTACTTTGGGATATTGCTCACAAGGCTGATAATCTTTGGGTTAAGTGGGTTCATATCTACTATTTCAAGCACAAAGATTGTTGGACCGCTCCTACCCCTGCTAGATGCTCCTGGTTCTTGAAGAAGATTTTGAGTTGTAGAGATATTGTGAATGATCAAGGGGGATGGGATGGTTTTGTTCAGGGCAACAACTTGAAAATCAAGAAGCTTTATGCTGCTATTAGGCCTCAAGTGCCTAAAGTTCCTTGGAAGAGAGTCACTTGCCATAACTTAGCAACTCCCAAGAGTGTTTTTATCTTGTGGCTTGCTTTGTGGAATAGGCTTGTCACTAAGGATAGGTTGCTTCAATGGCACATCTCTTGTGATCCAAAGTGTTTTCTATGTCTGAATGGCAATGAAAGTGTTCAACACTTATTTTTTGATTGTGATTTCTCTAGAAAGGTTTGGAGCAAGGTTTTGGGGATCTTACATGTTTCCAAGCCTGTTCAGCAGTTTAGTGATGAGGTCGATTGGATGAAGAAAATCTGCAGAAGTTCCAGATTGAAGAATAAAGTGATCCAGGTGGCCTTTACTGAAACAGTTTATGGTATTTGGATCCAAAGGAATGCAGTTCTCTTTACTGGTTGTTGCAAATCTGTTGATGCCCTTGTTCGGGATATTGTCTTTCATTCAGTTTGTAGGATCGCGGCGGGAAGCAAATATTTGATTATTTAGGGCTTGTCTCGGGCTCCTTTTTTCTTGAAGCTGAGGCTCCCGATGCATCTTTCTTTGTTTGTTATTCCTTCTCTGCTGGATGTCTTCCTATGCTGTCTGCTGGTTGCTGTTTTTATGCCTTGCTGTCTGTGCACTACTGGTTGCTGACTGTTTGCTGTCACTGCTGCCCTGTTGTGTGTGCTACTGCTTTGCTGTTGTGTTGTTGTTTTTGTTGTTGCAGTTTGTTGCTGCTGTGTGTTGCTGATTTTGGTGCTGGTTGCTGCTGTTGCACTGCTATCTGTTGCTGCAGCAATGCTGTCTTGCTGTATGCTGCTGCTGCACTGCTGTTTTGCTGCTTCTGCTCTGCTGTATTGCTGTATGCTGTTGCTTTTATGCTGCACTTTTGTACTGCTAGTTGCTGTTCTGGTTTTATGCTCCTGCTGCACTGCTGTTCTGCTGTCTGTGCTGCTGGTCTGCTGTCATGCTGCTGCTGCTCTGTTCTCTGCCTTGCTGTGCTTGTGCTGGTGCTGCTGTGCACTGTTGTGCTTGCTGTCTGCTGAGCTACTGCTTGCTGGCTTTGCTTGCTGAGCTGCTGTTTTTGTTGGTCTGTGCACTGCTATATGCTGTCTTTTGCTCTGTGCCCTGCTGTATGCTGTTTGGTGCAAGCTTTGTTGCTCTTTTTGTTGCCTATTTTTGTTTTATTGGTGTTTTGGGCAGTTTGCAGGCATGTCTGCTTCTGATTGTTGTTTTGTTGGCTTTTAGGTGTGTGGTTTTGTTGTTTTTTTTGGTTTTCTTGTTGTCTGGCCCTGGTTTCCGGAACCCTTCCTAGAAGGTGGCCGGAAATTTGAGTCCAGTTGTTCTAGGCCCTTCCTAGAACCCTTCCTAGAAGGTGGCTAGGTTTGGATCTAGAACTGGTTGTGGGGTTGGCCTGTTGTTTTCAGGTCTTTTGGTGTTCTGGTGGTAGTTATAACTTAGCTTTTGTAAGTTGTAACTTTCTTTCTTTCGTAATAAAATCTTATTTTCCAAAAAAAAAAAAGTCAAATGCATTCAACAAAGATAATTGAGTCAAATGAAAGTCAAACACATTCAAACAAAGCCTTTTGAATCAAATGAAATTCAAATGCATTCAACATAGCTTTTTGACTCAAATGAAAGTCAAACACATTCAAACAAAGCTTTTTAAATCAAATGAAAGTCAAATGCATTCAACAAAGCTTTTTGACTCAAATGAAAGTCAAACATATTCAAACAAAGCTTTTTGAATAAAATGAAAGTCAAATGCATTCAACTAAGCTAATTGAGTCAAATGAAAGTCAAACACATTCAAACAAAGTTTTTTGAATCAAAAGAATGTAAAATGCAACAACTGGTAAGACGGCTAATTTCTAATAGGAACAATTCAAAAATTTGTTGCCTCAATTTGTTTCTAAATCGCTACAAATTAAAAATTAGTTGTCAGAATTTGTTGATATATGGAAACAAGACAAAATTTGATGAAATATAGCAACAACTAGTAAGACAACTAGTTTTCAATAGCAACAAAAAGAGATATATTGAATCAAATGAAAGTCAAATGCATTCAACAAAGGTAATTGAGTCAAATGAAAGTCAAACACATTCATACAAAGCTTTTTGAATCAAATAAAACTCAAATGCATTCAACAAAGCTAATTGAGTCAAATGAAAGTTAAACACATTCAACAACGCTTTTTGAAACAAATGAAAGTCAAATACATTCAACAAAGACAATTGAGTCAAATGAAAGTCAAACACATTCAAACAAAGCTTTTGAATAAAATGAAAGTCAAATGCATTCAACAAAGAGAATTAAATCAAATGAAAGGCAAACACATTCAAACAAAGCTTTTTGAATCAAATGAAAGTCAAATGCATTCAATATAGCTTTTTGACTCAAATGAAAGTCAAACACATTCAAACAAAGCTTTTTGAATCAAATGAAAGTCAAATGCATTCAACAAAGCTTTTTGACTCAAATGAAAGTCAAACACTTTCAAACAAAGCTTTTTGAATCAAATGAAAGTCAAATGCATTCAACAAAGCAAATTGAGTCAAACGAAAGTCAAACACATTCAAACAAAGCTTTTTGAATCAAATGAATGCAAAATGCAACAACTAGTAAGACAGCTAATTTCAAATAGGAACAATTAAAAAATTTGTTGCCTCAATTTGTTTCAAAATCGCCACAAATAAAAAATTAGTTGTAGAATTTGTTGATATATGGAAACAAGACAAAATTTAATGAGATCTAGCAACAACTAGTAAGACAACTTGTTTTCAATAGCAACAAAAACGAGATATATTGAATCAAATTAAAGTCAAATGCATTCAACAAAGGTAGTTGGGTCAAATGAAAGTCAAACACATTGAAACAAAGCTTTTTGAATCAAATAAAACTCAAATGCATTAAACAAAGCTAATTGAGTCAATTGAAAGTCAAACACATTCAACAACGCTTTTAGAATCAAATGAAAGTCAAATACATCCAACAAAGACAATTAAGTCAAATGAAAGTCAAATACATTCAAACAAAGCTTTTTGAATCAAATGAAAGTCAAATGCATTCAACAACGATAATTGAGTCAAATGAAAGTCAAACACATTTAAACAAAGCTTTTAGAATCAAATGAAAGTAAAATGGATTCAACAAAGCTAATTGAGTAAAATGAAAGTCAAACACATTCAAAGATAGCTTTTTGAATTAAATGAAAGTGAAATGCAATTAACAAAGCTAATTGAGTCAAATGAAAATCAAACACATTCAAACAAAGGTTTTTGAATCAAATGAATGTAAAATGCAACATTTAGTGAGACGGCTAATTTTAATAGGAGCAATTCAAAAATTTGTTGCCTCAATATGTTTTTAAATTGCTACAAATAAAAAATTAGTTGTCAGAATTTGTTGATATATGGAAACAAGACAAAATTTGATGAAATCTAGCAACAACTAGTAAGACAACTTGTTTTCAATAGCAACAAAAAAGAGATATATTGAATCAAATGAAAGTTAAATGCATTCAACAAAGGTAATTGGGTCAAATGAAAGTCAAAAACATTCATACAAAGCTTTTTGAATCAAATAAAACTCAAATGCATTCACAACGCTAATTTAGTCAAATGAAAGTCAAACACATTCAACAACGCTATTTGAACCAAATGAAAGTCAAATACATTCAACAAAGATTATTGAGTCAAATGAAAGTCAAACTCATTCAAACAAAGCTTTTTGAATCAAATAAAGTCAAATGCATTCAACAAAGATAATTGAGTCAAATGAAAGTCAAACACATTCATACAAAGCTTTTTGAATCAAATAAAGTCAAATGCATTCAACAAAGCTAATTGAGTCAAATTAAAGTCAAACACGTTCAAACGAAGCTTTTTGAATCAAATGAAAGTCAAATGCATTCATCATAGGTAATTGAGTCAAATGAAAGTCAAACACATTCAAATAAAGCTTTTTAAATCAAATGAAAGTAAAATACATTTTACAAAGATAATTGAGTCAAATGAAAGTCAAACACATTCAAACAAAGTTTTTTGAATAAAATGAAAGTCAAATGCATTCAAAAAAGATAAATGAGTCAAATGAATGTCAAACACATTCAAACAAAGCTTTTTAAACCAAATTAAAGACAAATGCATTCAATAAAGCTTTTTGACTCAAATGAAAGTCAAACACATTCAAATAAAACTTTTTGAATCAAATGAATGTCAAATGCATTCAATAAAGTTAATTGAGTCAAATGAAAGTCAAACACATTTATAAGAAGCTTTTTGAATCAAATGAAAGTCAATTGCATTAAAAAAAGATAATTGAGTCAAATGATAGCCAACACATTCAAACAAAGCTTTTTGATTCAAAGTAAAGTCAAATGCATTCAACAAAGATAATTGAGTCAAATGAAAGTCAAATACATTCAAACAGAGCTTTTTGAGTCAAATGAAAGTAAATTGCCATCAACAAAGATATTTGAGTCAAATGAAAGTCAAACACATTCAAACAAAGCTTTTTGAATCAAATGAAAGTCAAATTCATTCAACAAAGCTTTTTGACTCAAATGAAAGTCAATCTTGTTCAAACAAAGCTTTTAGAATCAAATGAAAGTCAAATGCATTCAATAAAGATAATTTAGTCAAATGAAAGTAAACACATTCATACAAAGCATCTTGAATCAAATGAAAGTAAATGCATTCAAACAAGATAATTGAGTATAATGAAAGTCAAGCACATTGAAACACAGCTTTTTGAATCTAATGAAAGTCAAAAGCATTCAACAAAGCTAATAGAGTCAAATGAAAGTCAAACACAATCAAACAACGCTTTTTGAATCAAATGAAAGTAAAATGCTTTCAACAAAAGTAATTGAGTCAATTTAAAGTCAAACACATTCAACCAAAGCTTTTTGAATTAAATGAAAGTGAAATGCAATTAACAAAGCTAATTGAGTCAAATAAATGTCAAACACATTCAAACAAAGCTTTTTAAACCAAATGAAAGTCAAATGCATTCTACAAAGCTAATTGAGTTAAATAAAAGTCAAACACATTCTAACAAAGCTTTTAGAATCAAATGAAAGTCAAATGCATTTAACAAAGCTAATTGAGTCAAATGAAAGTCAAACATATTCAAACAAAGATTTTTGAATTAAATGAATGTGAAATGCAATTAACAAAGCTAATTAAGTCAAATGAAAGTCAAACACATTCATACAAAACTAATTGAGTCAAATGAAAGTCAAATGCATTCTACAAAGCTAATTGAGTCAAATGAACATCAAACACATTCTAAAAAAGCTTTTTGAATCAAATGAAAGTCAAATGCATTCAAGAAAGCTAATTGAGTCAGGTGAAAGTCAAACACATTCATACAAAGCTTTTTGAATCAAATGAATGTCAAACACATTCAAACAAAGCTTTTTGAAACAAATGAAAGTCAAATTCATTCAACAAAGATAATTGAGTCAAATGAAAGTCAAAGACATTTAAACAAAGGTTTTAGAATCAAATGAAAGTCAAATGCATTCAACAAAGCTAATGATGTCAAATGAAAGTCGACCACATTCAAACAAAGCTTTTTGAATTAAATGAAAGTGAAATGCAATTAACAAAGCTAATTGAGTCAAATGAAAGTCAAACACATTCATACAAAGGTAATTGAGTCAAATGAAAGTCAAATGCATTATACAAAGCTAATTGAGTCAAATGAAAGTCAAATGCATTATACAAAGCTAATTCAGTCAAATGAAAGTCAAACATATTAAAAAAATGCTTTTAGAATCAAATGAAAGTCAAATGCATTCAACACAGCTAATTGAGTCAAATGAAAGTCAAACACATTCAAACAATGCTTTTTGAATCAAATGAAAGTCAAATGCATACAATAAAGATAATTGAATTAAATGAAAGTCAAACATATTCATACAAAGTTTTTTGAATCAAATGAATGTCAAACACATTCAAACAAAGCTTTTTGAACCAAATAAAAGTCAAATGCATTCAAAAAAGATAATTGAGTCAAATGAAAGTCAAACGCATTTAAGAAAGATAATTGATTCAAATGAAAGTCAAACACATTCATACAAAGCTTTTTAAATCAAATGAAAGTCAAACACATTCAAACAAAGCTTGTTGAACCAAATGAAACTCAAATGCATTCAACAAAGATTATTGAGTCAAATGAAAGTCAAACTCATTCAAACTAAGCTTTTTGACCCAAATAAAGTCAAATACATTCAACAACGCTTTTTGATTCAAATAAAAGTCAAAGACATTTAAACAAAGCTTTTTAAATCAAATGAAAATGAAATGCATTCAACAAGGATTATTCAGTCAAATGAAAGTCAAACACATTCATACAAAGCCTTTTTAATCAAATGAAAGTCACATGCATTTAACAATGCTAATAGAGTCAAATGAAAGTCAAACACGTTCAAACAAAGCTTTTTGAATCAAATGAAAATTAAATGCATTCATCATAGTTAATTGAGTCAAATGAAAGTCAAAACAATGCTTTTTTAATCAAATGAAAGTCAAATGCATTCAACAAAGCTAATTGAGTCAAATGAAAGTCAAACTCATTCAACAAACCTTTTTGTACCAAATGAAAGTCAAACACTTTCAAACAAAGCTTTAAAAATCAAGTGAAAGTCAAATGCATTCAACAAAGTTAATCGAGTCAAATGAAGGTCAAACACATTCATACAATGCTTTTGAATCAATTAAATGTCCAATGCATTCAACAAAGTTAATTAAGTCAAATGAATTTCAAACTCATTCAACAAAGCTTTTTTAATCAAATGAAAATCAAACACATTAAAACAAAGCTTTTTTAATCAAATGAAAATTAAATGCATTCCACAAAGTTAATTGAGTCAAATCAAAGTCAAACACATTCAAACAATGTTTTTTGAATTAAATGAAAGTCTAATGCATTCAACAAAGATAATTGAGTCAAATGAAAGTCAAAAACATTCATACAAATCTTTTTGAATCCAATGAATGTCAAACACATTCAAACAAAGCTTTTTGAACCAAATGAAAGTCAAATTCATTCAACAAAGATAATTGAGTCAAATGAAAGTCAAACACATTCAAATAAAGCTTTTTGAGTCAAATGAAAGTCAAATGCATTCAACAATGTTTTTTGACTCAAATGAAAGTCAAACACATCAAACAAAGCTTTTTGAATCAAATGAAAGTCAAATGCGTTCAATAAAGATAATTGAGTCAAATGAAAGTTAAACACATTCTAACAAAGCTTTTTGAATCAAGTGAAAGTTAAATGCATGCAACAATGCTAATTGAGTCAAATGAAAGTCAAACACATTCAAACAAAGCTTTTTGAATCAAATGAAAGTCAAATGCATTCAACAAAGATAATTGAGTCAAATGAAAGTCAAACACATTCAAACAAAGCTTTTTGAATCAAGTGAAAGTAAAATGCATTCAACAAAGCTAATTGAGTCAAATGAAAGTCAAACACATTTGATAGGCCGTCGTCGAACCTACCAAAGAATACGTCCTATCTTGGTCTCACTAGCTAATAGCAAGGGTAAGAAAGGGTTGAACCCAAGAGAGGGGTTGAATCACCCACCTAAATATTACCGCATAAATAAGCTAAATGATGTTGAAATTGGGTTGGTTTTATGTAACAAGTAGTAGTTCAAAATCAACTAAAGCTAGGGGAGATTAACAATATTTAGAGGATTCTAGGGCTCGGGTTATACCACTCAACTTCATCACAAATCACGATTAGCATGGACAAACAAGGTAAAATAACGGATATAATAGTGGAAATCATCTAAAGCACCCAACTACTCTCTTAAGCTAGAGGGATTACTTGAATAATGAATACAACCTACTCTCGTGGTTACAAAGCATAAAACAAGTGTTAAAGCATAATCACGATGACATAAACATTCCCTTGACTAGAAATTCCTATTCTCATGGCATTTCAAGTCAATCAAGCACAAGGGAGCTAACTCAAGTTAATCTCTCGATCCTTCGTTGAGAAAGCTTGGATAATAGTTCTAGCAATGGCCATATACAAGAACTAAGCAATTAAACCACTTAAGCTCAACTAATTAACACCCAACAAGTACTGAATTAGCACATGCAACAAGTAATTAGTGACTACATTGAGGGTTGGTCGCGGGTTTAAGTAGTGTCGTTGGTCTACTAGCCTAATCAAATTAATTATTTATAACCTAAACTACCCTAATACGAGTATAGGGGTAAGTAAAGGGTCGAATTCAAAAGGACTAAGTGTATCAATCTATGCTAATTAGACTACTAGGAAAGCTTGTGAGATAGAAAGGTTCAACTAAACACTACTAAGAGCAAATAAGTAAAACTAGGGAAAGTGGAATCCAATTACATCAATACATTCAATAACATCAAACAATTAGATGAAAATGACCTCGATTAGGAACAATCAACACATTTAACTCACTCTCGCACAATTAAACATGTTAATTATCCTACTAAACTAATTCACTCTCGTGCAACTAGCCTAGCAAAGGTATGGAAGATTTTAGAGCTCTCAACCAACTCACTCTCACGCAATCGATTAAAAACACAATTAAGAACATAGAATCAATTAGTTAGAAAGATTCTAATCCATAAAAACATCATCCATACACAATAATCAAGAAACAATTTTATACTAATCACCATCAATCATTCAATTCAATTTATTAACATAACCTTCATCCAATTCCCTTGAATAAGACCTAAGCTAACATGATAAACAAAAAAATGGAAAACAAGGTAAAATAATAATAAAAGCAAGAATCAAACAACTAAATTAATTAATCTACTCAAATAAACAAATAAATAAGCAAAAACAATAATAAATGAAAGCAATAAAGGTGAGAGAAAGTTAGGAAAACTCATTGAATAATTGAGAAGAAAAATCCACAAATTTGCTTCTTCAAAATCGCAAAAACTCCATGAAAAATCCAAGCTTTCTCTCTCTAAACTACTCCTAAACTAGAGAGAGAAACTCCTAATCTAACCCTAAGAGAGAGAAAAATAAAAGAACTAAACTACTCTAGTCTAATCTAGGGTAGAAAAATGTTAAGTGTTGAATGTTATGAGGAAATAACCCCAAAAGGGTATTTATAATACAAGCTAAGAAAAATTAAAAGAAAAGAGAAAATAAAATTAAACTAAAACAAATAAAATAACTAAACTAAAAACCAAAAAAAAAACAAAACTAAAAATAAAATAAAATAAAAGGAAAATAAAAAAGAAAAATGCAAAACCCAAAATCCCCAAAATGATAACAGACCCCGATTCCACTTCCTCCTCCAAACTTAGCTGCTCTCGTCTCCATTGAAGCGCATCCATCATCACCGTTCATACTTCATCGTCTTCAATCAAGCATCAATCAAGGCCGTTCAATATTCATTAAACTCACGTGAGAAGCTCGTGATCGAACCCACAATTGCGCGCCCGCACAGACATCGCATAGAAGTCGCGCAAACCTTCTGCCTCGACTCTGATTTAAGAGTCCAATTGGTGCGCCTTCTGACAGACCTGCGCGGCCGCGGAGGTCTGGGTAGTTGCAATTGGAGTTGCGATGTTGATGTTGTTGATGTTGTGTTGTCGCTGCTGTTGGTGTTGTTGATGGCTGACGGGTTGCGAATTGGATGGGATTTGTGGCGAAATGGGTGGCGCAGCAGGTGAGGTTGGTGTGAGGGCAGGGGAAGTGAAGTGAGGGAAGCAGGGGAGGTGTGTGGTGGTAAGTGGTGGTGCTGCGTGACTGCAGTTGCTGTTGTTGCAGTTCCTGTTGTTGAGTGAGTGAGTGAGAAGCGTAGTTAAGTGGTGATTTTGGTGGCGAAATGGGAGGTGAGGCTGGGTTGCATGAGGTAGCAGGGGATTGGTGTTGGTGGTGTTGTGGGGGGGTAAGGGAGTTGCGTGGGCTGGTGCTGGTTGTGTGAGAGTGGCTGCGGTGGAGGTTGGTGGTGTTGGGCTGAGTTGTATTGCTGTGAGATGTTGGTGTTGTTGAGGGGAGCAGGGGAAGAGTAGGGGATTGGGTGGCTGATTGTGGTGGGCTGCTGTGTGCGTGAGGGAGCAGGGGATTTGGTGTGGTGGAGGATAAGGGAGGTGCGGTGAAGGTTAACGCTGGCAGCAACAGGTTGTTAGGGGCAGCAGCTAGTGCCTCGATGTTTTGCTCAAATCATGTGCCTCGAATCTCGGACTTTGAACTCGAACACAATCCTACACAAACCAAGAAAACCGAAGAGAGGATCGGGACATAAAATAAAATAAATAAAATAGAAATAAATAAAAATGAAAATAAATAAAGGACGAAATAAAATAAAACCAAGACAAATAAAATAAAATAAATAAAATAGAAATAAAATAGAAAATAAGGGACATAAAACTAAACTAAAAAAAATAATTAAAACTACGCAAGTAAATAAAATAAAATAAAATAAAATACGAAAATAGACTAAAACTAATAAAATAAAGAAAATAAACTAAAATGCTCCAAAAATACTCAAAATAAATATAAAAGACGAGAATAATAAAATAATAGAAATAAAGGATAAAAAAAAAGGTGAAATTATTGGAAAATAAGCCGGAATACGACTCAATAAACACTCTAAAAGTGACATAAAAGTCACTTATTAAACTCCCCCAAGCTTACCTTTTGCTCGTCCTCGAGCAAATTAACATGAAACACGGGAGAAGGAGAATGATTTATTCAAGCAAAGCTAGAACACTAAAGGAGACAAGAATGTACACTAACTCACTTTCGTAGGAATCACGGTCACTTTTAGCAACTAATGACAAGCCCTTTAAACCCCTAGATCGCCCTAGAGGACGAGTGTGCTCTCGTGAGGGTGTCCTAAGAGTTTAACCCACAACTCTAAATAAAAACCAAGGCACGGCAATAAAAAAGAAAAGAAAAAGAAACGTAAAAAGAAAATGCAAAACACAAATTCATATATGGACAAGAGATAGGAACAAGCACCAATGGATGCAAACCTTTCTAAATGGACAAATGTATGCACGTTCCAAGATGTCAATTGTTGATTGAAACATAACATATGCTAAGCATAGAGAACTAATTAGGACTCAATCCACCCTAGCCCCAACCAATCGGGCCGCGTTCTCTCCACTAGCTTCAAATCAACCCTTAAGCTAGCTTCTCATGATTCCACGAAGGAACCGGAAAAAGATAAAGAAATGAAAAACTTTGAGAAGGTAATCCCGACATCTCAACTATGCATACTCTCTCCATAGGTTTGAAATCTATCTCCCTCCACTGTTCTTTGACCTAACCCCACTAATGTCTAAGGGTCTTTTATTGGGTTGTAACGTAAGGCTTAGGGTTAAGGCGGGGTAAAAATTTGAAAATTTTTGGTGATATTTCCTAAGTGAAGCAAAAGAGTGGCCTACTCTCAAAAACAAACTCAAGAATTCACAAAATATCAAACAAAAATACCAATAATGCCATCTCCCCCAAGCTTACTCAACACTAACACACAATATATACAAAAAATGAAGGAACGCTCCCCCCCCCCCAAGCTTGAACGAAGCATTGTCCTCAATGCTTAAACTAGGGAAGAGAAACAAAACCAATCCAACTAAAATATATTTGTGTTTTTTTATTATTATTTTTTTTATTTATTATTCTTTTTTTTTTTTTTTTTTTTTTTTTTTTTTTTTTTATGATGTCCTTGCCTTTTTTTAACTATGGACGGCTTTTTCTTGAAACTTCATTTGACTTTCTTGAATTGCATCTTCACTTTTCTTGCATATTCTTTTCAAGCTCAATTTTCAAAACCTTACTTAAACCAATTCACAAAGTTCTCTTGCTCATGATCAACACTCTCAAAACTCAAACCTCACATGCCAATGCTTCACTAACTAAGAGGGTTGGTAAACATAGGTCATTGGGTTTGTAATGTGGTTAAGACAAGAAAGGGAAAATTAGGCTTAAATTGGTTAGCAAGTATGTTGATACAAAATAGAAAACCAAATTTGTAACAAAATAAAAAGAAGATAAAGAAAAATGAGAAAATGTGCCCTTTTCCTCCCCTATAGTGGCTCGGTCACGATCTTGGGAGCTAGAGCTCAAAACAAGGATTAAGACATGCATAGTCAAGGATCCTAAATTGCCGCTCAACAAGGTGAAGAAGGCTAGAACAAATGAAGCTCACAAGGGATTATAACCAAACAAATACCAACCAAGGGTTTCAAATCCACTATAGAGAGCAACTCCATCTTACCACATTCCCGTGAACTAAGGCTTCATGGACCCCTAAAAGTTCTTAACTCGACTACCTTAGCATATAGTATCCTAGAGTCAACCAATGACACTCTCAAACCGTGCATACATTTACCACTTAGGAAGAAAAACATTCAAGAATACAAGTCCAAAACAATATGTCCAAAATAAGAACAAACAAAACACATTTTGCCAAAATTACCTTGAAAGTAAACAAAAATCTTTTTGGACTTTTCAAAATATAAGAGAAGACATGGAAATGCATATATAATGGTGCATGGCATAAATGAATCAACATCCCACCAAAGCATGATAGAATACCCTCCCCCAAGCTTGAATGAGACAATATACTCAAACATAAACCAAATAAACCATGGGAGGGGAAAAGAAAGATTTCAACCCAATAAACCAACACATGTCCAACGAGTCACCAACCATTAGAGAAAGAGCTAGGAAAGATATTACCGGATATTAGCGGGTGTAAATACCCGCAAATGAACCAAATTAACCTTTCAAAGCCGATTTTCTTTTGAATTGAATCTCGGTTTCCATATGCTAGCAAAAATAGGCATTAAACTTCCTTGTTTCTTGATCCAAACCAATGCATAAGTGTATATCAAGCCATGTACCTAGCAAAAGGCACACAAACATTTCCATGAGAGAAAATCTAATCTAAAAAGAAAGGAAAATGAAAGCAATAAAAACCTCGGGTTACTTCCCGAGAAAGGCTTGTTTAATGTCCAAGCGAGACCGCTCTAGTAAATAATATTGCAATGAACGCAAGAGCTTATCAAATGCACTACTACACATTTCATATGATAACAAGTAGGCAATTGAAGGGAGGAGAACGTGCAACAAGATTATTGCACGTAAGTGAGGAGGAAGATACCAAAAGAAAGAAGAAAAATCAAAAGAAAAAGCAAGAAAATAAGAAGAAAAAGAAGAAGAAGAATAAGAAAAAGAATAAAAAGGCAAAACCTCCTCAAAATCTTTTTGGGTGGCATAATCACCCATTTCCTCAAAAATGGGAGGATGAGAAGGAAGAGTCTCATCAAAGAAGAGAGGGTCCTCAATAGGCTTTAAGACAAAGGAGGGGAGGAACATAGGATAGTAGGGGATGTGGTAAAATTTCCTTGAGAAAGGGACATGAGGAAGGGGAGGAGAAACAATGGTCTCACAAAGCCTCACATCACCAATGAGGGCATGAAAATCAATCATAGAATCCTCAAAAGAACACTCATGACTCACATCTCCCTCAAACAAAAACTCTCCAATAGAAACAACCTCATCCTCCTCTCTATCACAATGATGCACAACCACTCCCTCGACAAACTCAAAGCCTAGAGTCTCAAAACCATGCATGAAAGGATAAAGGTTTCTCTCAAACTCATCCCTTTCCCATGAAGCATTGCCAATGAACTCTCTTAAAAGGCTATAATGCTTGGTTACTCCTTTAATGAATATACTAGACATAGCCACAAAAGAATCCAAAGATTCATGGATAGAAGGGTCACAAACATGCAAAGTAGACTCATCAAGATGGGGAAGGGGGTTGGAATCCTCAAAATCGACATTTTCCTCACTCTCCACTCTTCCACCATCACTCAAGTGACTCTCAATTTCTCTTGGTAGCTCAAACTCACCATCATCATCCTCATGAACTCCCTCATTCAAAATTAAAGATGGCTTAGTCACATCCTCACCAAGGGAAGCTCTCAAAGGGGGTGAATAAGGGGGAGGATGGCGCTCAAGCTCAAAAGGAGAATGAAAAGGATCAAAATCCTCAAAAATCCTCTCATCACAAGAAACTCTCTCCTCACCTTCACACCCTTGGCCCACATCATCCTCAAAAACACTCTCACACTCCAAATGAGGTGCCTCACATCCATTCACATTAACCATAGCACTCATCACTTGGGCAAGCCTCATTTCTCTCAATTTTTGTTCCTCTTGAAGCTCTTGGAGTTGTTGGGTGAGATATTGCATTTGAGAAAGAATTTGGGGAGTAATATTATCGGGTTGAGGTTCATGATCAATATCAAATTGCACATCATCAAAATTAGCACAAACCTCATCACAATGAGCATAAGAGGGGAGGGGGTCAACATGCATATTTGGTTCATCACAAGGCACATTAGAAGTATGAAGAGAATTCATGCAAAAATTAAATGAATCTTGATATTGAGAATCAAAACAAGAAACATTACATTCTCTATCATAAGAATCTCTAGCAAGCCAAGTGAAGAAATTCCAAGCATCATGCATAGACAAATGACGAAATATACCATTGTGCATTTTCTCAACCATACCCCTAGTATACTCATTCTTGCCCCAATAAGCTATACCACAAACATCACTAAGAGAACATCCATGGAAACTAAGAAAACCATCTAATCTATCAAAGTAAGCATAAAAGGGTTCATCATCAAATTGAGGAAAGGATAAACATGCCATTTTTGTACAAAGAACAAAGAAAAGCAAACAAAAATAAAATAATATACAAGAACCTAGATAATCTAATCAACACAAACTAATGAACGCCTTAGTCCCCGGCAACAACGCCAAAATTTGGTAGCGGGTTTAAGTAGTGTCGTTGGTCTACTAGCCCTAATCAAATTAATTATTTATAACCTAAACTACACTAATACGAGTATAGGGGTAAGTAAAGGGTCGAACCCAAAAGGACTAAGTGTATCAATCTATGCTAATTAGACTACTAGGAAAGCTTGTGAGATAGAAAGGTTCAACTAAACACTACTAAGAGCAAATAGCTAAAACTAGGGAAAGTGGAATCCAATTACATCAATACATTCAATAACATCAAACAATTAGATGAAAATGACCTCGATTAGGAACAATCAACACATTTAGCTCACTCTTGCACAATTAAACATGTTAATTATCCTACTAAACTAATTCACTCTCGTGCAACTAGCCTAGCAAAGGTATGGAAGATTTTAGAGCTCTCAACCAACTCACTCTCGCGCAATCGATTAAAAACACAATTAAGAACATAGAATCAATTAGGTAGAAAGATTCTAATCCATAAAAACATCATCCATACACAATAATCAAGAAACAATTTCATACTAATCACCATCAATCATTCAATTTATTAACATAACCTTCATCCAATTCCCTAGAATAAGACCTAAGCTAACATGATAAACAAAAAATGGAAAACAAGGTAAAATAATAATAAAAGCAAGAATCAAACAACTAAACTAATTAATCTACTCAAATAAACAAATAAATAAGCAAAAACAATAATAAATGAAAGCAATAAAGGTGAGAGAAAGTTAGGAAAACTCATTGAATAATTGAGAAGAAAAATCCACAAATTTGCTTCTTCAAAATCCCAAAAACTCCATGAAAAATCCAAGCTTTCTCTCTCTAAACTACTCCTAAACTAGAGAGAGAAATTCCTAATCTAACCCTAAGAGAGAGAAAAATAAAAGAACTAAACTACTCTAGTCTAATCTAGGGTAGAAAAATGTTAAGTGTTGAAAGTTATGAGGAAATAACCCCAAAGGGGTATTTATAATACAAGCTAAGAAAAATTAAAAGAAAAGAGAAAATAAAATTAAACTAAAACAAATAAAATAACTAAACTAAAAACCAAAAAAAGAAAACCAAAAAATAAAATAAAATAAAAGGAAAATAAAAAAGAATAATGCAAAACCCAAAATCCCCAAAATGATAACAGACCCCGATTCCACTTCCTCCTCCAAACTTAGCTGCTCTCGTCTCCATTGAAGCGCATCCATCATCACCGTTCATACTTCATCGTCTTCAATCAAGCATCAATCAAGGCCGTTCAATATTCATTAAACTCACGTGAGAAGCTCGTGATCGAACCTACAATTGCGCGCCCGCACAGACATCGCACAGAAGTCGCGCAAACCTTCTGCCTCGACTCTGATTTAAGAGTCCAATTGGTGCGCCTTCTGACAGACCTGCGCGGCCGCGGAGGTCTGGGTAGTTGCAATTGGAGTTGCGATGTTGATGTTGTTGATGTTGTGTTGTCGCTGCTGTTGGTGTTGTTGATGGCTGACGGGTTGCGAATTGGATGGGATTTGTGGCGAAATGGGTGGCGCAGCAGGTGAGGTTGGTGTGAGGGCAGGGGAAGTGAAGTGAGGGAAGTAGGGGAGGTGTGTGGTGGTAAGTGGTGGTGCTGCGTGACTGCAGTTGCTGTTGTTGCAGTTGCTATTGTTGAGTGAGTGAGTGAGAAGCGTGGTTAAGTGGTGATTTTGGTGGCGAAATGGGAGGTGAGGCTGGGTTGCATGAGGTAGCAGGGGATTGGTGTTAGTGGTGTTGTGGGGGGTAAGGGAGTTGTGTGGGCTGGTGCTGGTTGTGTGAGAGTGGCTGCGGTGGAGGTTGGTGGTGTTGGGCTGAGTTGTATTGCTGTGAGATGCTGGTGTTGTTGAGGGGAGCAGGGGAAGAGCAGGGGATTGGGTGGCTGATTGTGGTGGGCTGCTGTGTGCGTGAGGGAGCAGGGGATTTGGTGTGGTGGAGGATAAGGGAGGTGCGGTGAAGGTTAACGCTGGCAGCAACAGGTTGTTAGGGGCAGCAGCTAGTGCCTCGATGTTTGGCTCAAATCATGTGCCTCGAATCTCGGACTTTGAACTCGAACACAATCCTACACAAACCAAGAAAACCGAGGAGAGGATCGGGACATAAAATAAAATAAATAAAATAGAAATAAATAAAAATGAAAATAAATAGAGGATGAAATAAAATAAAACCAAGACAAATAAAATAAAATAAATAAAATAGAAATAAAATAGAAAATAAGGGACATAAAACTAAACTAAAAAAAATAATTAAAACTACGCAAGTAAATAAAATAAAATAAAATACGAAAATAGACTAAAACTAATAAAATAAAGAAAATAAACTAAAACGCTCTAAAAATACTCAAAATAAATATAAAAGACGAGAATAATAAAATAATAGAAATAAAGGATAAAAAAGGTGAAATTTTTGGAAAATAAGCCGGAATACGACTCAATAAACACCCTAAAAGTGACATAAAAGTCACTTATCAAGGGTTTTACCCAAACCCTAGAAAATTAGAATACTCACAATCCATGGAAATTAAAGCAATTAAGGATTTCAAACTACTCATGAGGATAATTAAACTAAGAATTAAGCTAATTAACAATCTGAAAATACAAGAATCAAGCAAATAATTAACAACAAAGCAAGAAGAAATAGGGGAAAAGAGTGAGAAAAATATTACTGGAAGCTTGAACTTGAATAACAATGGAGGAACTTGTCTTCTACAATGATTGAGATTGAAAATTCCAAACTAATAATTAAAATCTAACTAATGATTTGAGAGTATTTGTGTTTCTATAATTACAAACTAAGAGGAAGCACTAAAAACTTAGATGCCGTACAATAGAGCCAAAAGGGGTATTTATATGACCCTCAAATAAAAAGGACGGAGAAAACAAGAGTCTGGTACGGCTACAGGTGCGTACGGACGTGCCAGGGGTGGCACGGACGTGCAGCCCAAGTGGCACGGACGTGCCACCCTAGGCACGGCCGTGCAGATTTGGTCAGTAGCATCAAAATGAGCCAAGTGAGATGCACGGCCGTGCAGCTTTTAGCACGGACGTGCTGTCTGACTTGCACGGACGTGCTGAAGCCTTGCACGTCCGTGCCAAATCAGTCAATAGCATCTGCTTCCTGGGACAATCCTGCACGATCGTGCAGGACATGGCACGGCCGTGCAGGGTCTTCTAAGGCCCTTCTCTTCACATTTTCTTTGGTTTTGCTCCATTGTGACGGCTTCTAACCTCGGTCTATCATCCATCTGCCTCAAATGATCGTCTTTGGACCTAAAATTTCAACAAAAACACTAACAACCAGTGAAGCAAGAGATAAAAAAAAATCGAATGAAAATAGGATAGAAGTGAACCAAAATGCTACTATATATATCAAGTAAACAAGGTTCAAAAATCACCCTAAAATCATATCAAATAACAAGTTATCAACATTCAAAGAAAGCTTTTTGAATTAAATGAAAGTGAAATGCAATTAACAAAGCAAATTGAGTCAAATGAAAGTTAAACACATTCAAACAAATCTTTTTGAATCAAATGAAAGACAAATGCATGCAACAAATCTAATTGAGTCAAATGAAAGTTAAACACATTCAAACAAAGCTTTTTGAATCAAATAAAAGTCAAATGCATTCAACAAAGATAATTGAGTCAAATGAAAGTCAAACACATTCATACAAAGCTTTTTGAATCAAATGAATGTCACACACATTCAAACAAAGCTTTTTGAAACAAATGAAAGTCAAATGCATTCAACAAAGATAATTGAGTCAAATAAAAGTCAAACACATTCAAACAAAGCTTTTTGAATCAAATGAAAGTCAAATGCATTCAACAAAGATAATTGAGTCAAATTAAAGTAAAACTCTTTCATACGAATCTTTTTTAATCAAATGAATGTCAAACACATTCAAACAAAACATTTCGAACCAAATGAAAGTCAAATTCATTCAACAACGATAATTGAGTCAAATGAAAGTCAAATATATTCAAACAAAGCTTTTTGAGTCAAATGCATTCAACAAAGATAATTGAGTCAAATGAAAGTCAAACACATTCAAACAAAGCTTTTTGAATCAAATGAAAGTCAAATGCATTCAACCAAGCTTTTTGACTGAAACGAAAGTCAAACACATTCAAACAAAGCTTTTTGAATCAAATGAATGTCAAATGCATTCAATAAAGATAATTGAGTCAAATGAAAGTCAAACACATTCATACAAAGCTTTTTTAATCAACTAAAAGTTAAATGCATTCAACAAAGCTAATTGAGTCAAATGAAAGTCAAACAAATTCAAACAATGCCTTTTGAATCAAATGAAAGTAAAATGCATTCAACAAAGATATTTGAATAAAATGAAAGTCAAACACATTCATAAAAAGCTAATAGAGTCAAATAAAATTCGAATGCATTCTACAAAGCTAATTGAGTCAAATGAAAGTAAAACACATTCAAACAATGCTTTTTGAATAAAATAAAAGTCAAATGCATTCAACAAAGATAATTGGGTCAAATGAAAGTCAAACACTTTCATACGAAGCTTTTTAAATCAAATGAATGTCAAACACATTCAAAAAAAACTTTTTGAACCAAATGAAAGTCAAATTCATTCGACAACGATAATTGAGTTAAATGAAAGTTAAACATATTCAAACAAATCTTTTTGAGTCAAATGAAAGTCAAATGCATTCAACAAAGATAATTGAGTCAAATGAAAGTCAAATACATTCAAACAAAGCTTTTTGAATCAAATGAAACTCAAATGCATTCAACCAAGCTTTTTGACTCAAATGAAAGTCAAACACATTCAAACAAAGCTTTTTGAATCAAATGAATATCAAATGCATTCAATAAAGATAATTGAGTCATGTGAAAGTCAAACACATTCATATAAAGCTTTTTTAATCAACTGAAAGTTAAATGCATTCAACAAAGCTAATTGAGTCAAATTAAAGTCAAACACATTCAAACAATGCTTTTTGAATCAAATGAAAGTCAAATGCATTCAACAAAGATAAATGAGCCAAATGAAAGTCAAACACATTCAAAAAAACTTTTTTAGTCAAATGAAAGTCAAATGCATTCAACAAAGTTTTTTGACTCAAATGAAAGTCAAACACATCAAAAAATGCTTTTTGTATCAAATGAAAGTCAAATGCATTCAATAAAGATAATTGAGTCAAAGGAAAATCAAACACATTCAAACAAAGCTTTTTGAATCAAATGAAAGTTAAATGCATGCAACAATGCTAATTGAGTCAAATGAAAGTGAAACACATTCAAACAAAGCTTTTTAAATCAAATGAAAGTCAAATGCATTCAAAAAAGATAGTTGAGTTAAATAAAAGTCAAACACATTCAAACAAAGCTTTTAGAATCAAATGAATGAAAGTAAAATGCATTCAACAAAGCTAACTGAGTCAAATGAAAGTCAAACACATGCAAACAATGGTTTTTGAATCAAATGAAAGTCAAATGCATTCAACAAAAATAAATGAGTCAAATGAAAGTCAAACATATTCGAACAAAGCTTTTTGAGTCAAATGAAAGTCAAGTGCATTTAACAAAGCTTTTTGACTCAAATGAAAGTCAAACACATTCAAACAAGGGTTTTTGAATCAAATGAAAGTTAAATGCATTCAATAAAGATAATCGAGTCAAATGAAATTCAACAACATTCAAACAAAGCTTTTTGAATCAAATGAAAGTCAAATGCATTAAACAAAAATAATTGAGTCAAATGAAAGTTAAACACATTCAAACAAAACTTTTTGAATCAAATAAAGTCAAATGCATTCAACAAAGATAATTGAGTCAAATAAAGGTCAAACACATTTATACAAAGCTTTTTGAATCAAATGAATGTCAAACACATTCAAACAAAGCTTTTTGAAACAAATGAAAGTCAAATGTATTCAACAAAGATAATTGAGTCAAATAAAAGTCAATCACATTCAAACAAAGCTTTTTCAATAAAATGAAAGTCAAATGCATTCAACAAAGATAATTGAGTCAAATAAAAGTCAAACACTTTCATACGAAGCTTTTTGAATCAAATGAATGTCAAACACATTCGATCAAAACTTTTTGAACCAAATGAAAGTCAAATTCATTCAACAACAATAATTAAGTCAAATGCATTTAACAAAGATAATTGAGTCAAATGAAAGTCAAACACATTCAACCAAGCTTTTTGACTCAAATGAAAGTCAAACACACTCAAACAAAGCTTTTTGAATCAAATGAATGTCAAATGCATTCAATTAAGATAATTGAGTCAAATGAAGGTCAAACACATTCATACAAAGCTTTTTTATTCAAATGAAAGTCAAATGCATTCAACAAAAGATAATTGAGTCAAATGAAAGTCAAACACATTCAAACAAGGGTTTTTGAATTAAATGAAAGTCAAATGCATTCAATAAAGATAATCGAGTAAAATGAAAGTCAAATACATTCAAACAAAGCTTTTGGAATCAAATGAAAGTCAAATGCATTCAACAAAGCTTTTTGACTCAAATGAAAGTCAAACACATTCATACAAAGCTTTTTGAATCAAATGAAAGTCAAATGCATTCAACAAAGCTAATTGAGTCAAATGAAAGTCAAACACATTCTTACAAAGCTTCTTGAATCAAATAAAAGTCAAATGCATTCAACAAAGCTAATTGAGTCAAAGTAAAGTCAAACACATTCAAACAAAGCTTTTTAAATCAAATGAAAGTGAAATGCAATTAACTAAGCTTGTTGAGTCAAATGAAAGTCAAACACATTCATACAAAATTTTTTGAATCAAAATAAAAGTCAAATGCATTCAACAAAGATAATTGAGTCAAATGAAAGTCATACACATTCAAACAAAGCTTTTTGAATCAAATGAAAGTCAAATGCATTCAACAAAGCTTTTTCACTCAAATGAAAGTCAAACAAATACAAATAAAGCTTTTTGAATCAAATGAAAGTCAAATGCATTTAATAAATATAATTGAGTCAAATGAAAGTTAAACACATTCATACAAAGCTTTTTGAATCAAATGAAAGTCAAATGCATTCAACAAAGCTAATTAAGTCAAATGAAAGTCAAACACATTCAAACAAGGCTTTTTGAATCAAATGAAAGTCAAATGCATTCACCAAAGATAATTATTTCAAATGAAAGTCAAACATATTCAAACAAAGCTGTTTGAATGAAATAAAAGTCAAATGCATTAAACAAAGATAATTGAGTCAAATGAAAGTCAAACACATTCAAACAAAGCTTTTTAAATCAAATGAAAGTCAAATGCATTCAACAAACCTAATTGAGTCAAATGAAAGTCAAACACATTCATACAAAGCATTTTGAATCAAATGAAAGTCAACATCATTCAACAAAGATAATTGAGTCAAATGAAAGTAAAACACATTCAAACAAAGCTTTTTGAATTAAATGAAAGTCAAATGCAATTAACAAAGCTAATTGAGTCAAATGAAAGTCAAACACATTCTTACAAAATTTTTTAAATCAAATGATAGTCAAATGCATTCAATAGAGATAATTGAGTCAAATGAAAGTCATACACATTCAAACAAAGCTTTTTGAATCAAATGAAAATCAAATTCATTCAACAAACCTTTTTGACTCAAATGAAAGTCAAACAAATTCAAACAAAACTTTTTAAATCAAATGAGAGCCAAATGCATTCAAAAAAGATAATTGACTAAATGAAAGTCAAACACATTCAAAAAAACCTTTTTGAATTAAATTAAAGTCTAATGCATTCAACAAAGAAATTGAGTCAAATGAAAATCAAACACATTTATACAAAGGTTTTTGAGTAAAATGAAAGTCAAATGCATTCAACAAAGCTTTTTGACTCAATTGAAAGTCAAACACATTCAATCAAAGCTTTTTGAATCGAATGAAAGTCAAATGCATTTAATAAATTTAATTGAGTCAAATGAAAGTTAAGCACATTCATACAAAGTTTTTTGAATCAAATGAAAGTCAAATGCATTCAACAAAGATAATTGAGTCAAATAAAAGTCAATCACTTTCATACGAAGCTTTTTGAATCAAATGAATATCAAACACATTCGATCAAAACTTTTTGAACCAAATGAAAGTCAAATTCATTCAACAACAATAATTAAGTCAAATGCATTTAACAAAGATAATTGAGTCAAATGAAAGTCAAACACATTCAAACAAAGCTTTTTGAATCAAATGAAAGTCAAATGCATTCAACCAAGCTTTTTGACTCAAATGAAAGTTAAACACACTCAAACAAAGCTTTTTGAATCAAATGAATGTCAAATGCATTCAATTAAGATAATTGAGTCAAATGAAGGTCAAACACATTCATACAAAGCTTTTTTATTCAACTGAAAGTTAAATGCATTCAACAAAGTTAATTGAGTCAAATGAAAGTCAAAGACATTCAAACAATGCTTTTTGAATCAAATGAAAGTCAAATGCATTCAACAAAGATAATTAAGTCTAATAAAAGTCAAATACATTCATAAAAAGCTAATAGAGTAAAATAAAAGTCAAATGCATTCTACAAAGCTAATTGAGTCAAATTTAATGAAAGTCTTCAAACACATTCAAACAATGCTTTTTGAATCAAATAACCAATGAAAGTCAAACATATTCATAAAAAGCTTTTTGAATCAAATGAATGTCAAACACATTCAAACAAAGCTTTTTGAACCAAATGAAGGTCAAATTCGTTAAACAACAATAATGAAGTCAAATGAAAGTCAAACACATTCAAATAAAGCTTTTTTAGTCAAATGAAAGTCAAATGCATTCAATAAAGATAATTGAGTCAAAGGAAAATCAAACACATTCAAACAAAGCTTTTTGAACCAAATGAAAGTCAAATTCATTCAATAACGATAATTTAGTCAAATGAAAGTCAAACATATTCAAACAAAGCTTTTTGAGTCAAATGCATTCAACAAAGATAATTGAGTCAAATGAAAGTCAAACACATTCAAACAAAGCTTTTTGAATCAAATGAAAGTCAAATGCATTCAACCAAGCTTTTTGACTGAAATGAAAGTCAAACACATTCAAACAAAGCTTTTTGAATCAAATGAATGTCAAATGCATTCAATAAAGATAATTGAGTCAAATGAAAGTCAAACACATTCATACAAAGCTTTTTTAATCAACTAAAAGTTAAATGCATTCAACAAAGCTAATTGAGTCAAATGAAAGTCAAACAAATTCAAACAATGCTTTTTGAATCAAATGAAAGTAAAATGCATTCAACAAAGATATTTGAATCAAATGAAAGTCAAACACAATCATAAAAAGCTAATAGAGTCAAATAAAAGTCGAATGCATTCTACAAAGCTAATTGAGTCAAATGAAAGTAAAACACAATCAAACAATGATTTTTGAATAAAATAAAAGTCAAATGCATTCAACAAAGATAATTGAGTCAAATGAAAGTCAAACACTTTCATACGAAGCTTTTTAAATCAAATGAATGTCAAACACATTCAAAAAAAACTTTTTGAACCAAATGAAAGTCAAATTCATTCGACAACGATAATTGAGTCAAATGAAAGTTAAACATATTCAAACAAAGCTTTTTGAGTCAAATGAAAGTCAAATGCATTCAACAAAGATAATTGAGTCAAATGAAAGTCAAATACATTCAAACAAAGCTTTTTGAATCAAATGAAACTCAAATGCATTCAACCAAGCTTTTTGACTCAAATGAAATTCAAACACATTCAAACAAAGCTTTTTGAATCAAATGAATATCAAATGCATTCAATAAAGATAATTGAGTCATGTGAAAGTCAAACACATTCATACAAAGCTTTTTTAATCAACTGAAAGTTAAATGCATTCAACAAAGCTAATTGAGTCAAATTAAAGTCAAACACATTCAAACAATGCTTTTTGAATCAAATGAAAGTCAAATACATTCAACAAAGATAAATGAGCCAAATGAAAGTCAAACACATTCAAAAAAACTTTTTTAGTCAAATGAAAGTCAAATGCGTTCAACAAAGTTTTTTGACTCAAATGAAAGTCAAACACATCAAAAAATGCTTTTTGTATCAAATGAAAGTCAAATGCATTCAATAAAGATAATTGAGTCAAAGGAAAATCAAACACATTCAAAGAAAGCTTTTTGAATCAAATGAAAGTTAAATGCATGCAACAATGCTAATTGAGTCAAATGAAAGTGAAACACATTCAAACAAGGCTTTTTGAATCAAATGAAAGTCAAATGCATTCACCAAAGATAATTATTTCAAATGAAAGTCAAACATATTCAAACAAAGCTGTTTGAATGAAATAAAAGTCAAATGCATTAAACAAAGATAATTGAGTCAAATGAAAGTCAAACACATTCAAACAAAGCTTTTTAAATCAAATGAAAGTCAAATGCATTCAACAAACCTAATTGAGTCAAATGAAAGTCAAACACATTCATACAAAGCATTTTGAATCAAATGAAAGTCAACATCATTCAACAAAGATAATTGAGTCAAATGAAAGTAAAACACATTCAAACAAAGCTTTTTGAATTAAATGAAAGTCAAATGCAATTAAAAAAGCTAATTGAGTCAAATGAAAGTCAAACACATTCTTACAAAATTTTTTAAATCAAATGATAGTCAAATGCATTCAACAGAGATAATTGAGTCAAATGAAAGTCATACACATTCAAACAAAGCTTTTTGAATCAAATGAAAATCAAATGCATTCAACAAACCTTTTTGACTCAAATGAAAGTCAAACAAATTCAAACAAAACTTTTTAAATCAAATGAGAGTCAAATGCATTCAAAAAACATAATTGACTAAATGAAAGTCAAACACATTCAAAAAAACCTTTTTGAATCAAATGAAAGTCTAATGTATTCAACAAAGAAATTGAGTCAAATGAAAATCAAACACATTTATACAAAGCTTTTTGAGTAAAATGAAAGTCAAATGCATTCAACATAGCTTTTTGACTCAATTGAAAGTCAAACACATTCAAACAAAGCTTTTTGAATCGAATGAAAGTCAAATGCATTTAATAAATTTAATTGAGTCAAATGAAAGTTAAGCACATTCATACAAAGTTTTTTGAATCAAATGAAAGTCAAATGCATTCAACAAAGATAATTGAGTCAAATAAAAGTCAATCACTTTCATACGAAGCTTTTTGAATCAAATGAATGTCAAACACATTCGATCAAAACTTTTTGAACCAAACGAAAGTCAAATTCATTCAACAACAATAATTAAGTCAAATGCATTTAACAAAGATAATTGAGTCAAATGAAAGTCAAACACATTCAAACAAAGCTTTTTGAATCAAATGAAAGTCAAATGCATTCAACCAAGCTTTTTGACTCAAATGAAAGTCAAACACATTCAAACAAAGCTTTTTGAATCAAATGAATGTCAAATGCATTCAATAAAGATAATTGAGTCAAATGAAAGTCAAACACATTCATACAAAGCTTTTTTAATCAACTAAAAGTTAAATGCATTCAACAAAGCTAATTGAGTCAAATGAAAGTCAAACAAATTCAAACAATGCTTTTTGAATCAAATGAAAGTAAAATGCATTCAACAAAGATATTTGAATCAAATGAAAGTCAAACACAATCATAAAAAGCTAATAGAGTCAAATAAAAGTCGAATGCATTCTACAAAGCTAATTGAGTCAAATGAAAGTAAAACACATTCAAACAATGCTTTTTGAATAAAATAAAAGTCAAATGCATTCAACAAAGATAATTGAGTCAAATAAAAGTCAAACACTTTCATACGAAGCTTTTTGAATCAAATGAATGTCAAACACATTCAAACAAAGCTTTTTGAAACAAATGAAAGTCAAATGCATTCAACAAAGATAATTGAGTCAAATGAAAGTAAAACACATTCAAACAATGCTTTTTGAATAAAATAAAAGTCAAATGCATTCAACAAAGATAATTGAGTCAAATGAAAGTCAAACACTTTCATACGAAGCTTTTTAAATCAAATGAATGTCAAACACATTCAAAAAAAACTTTTTGAACCAAATGAAAGTCAAATTCATTCGACAACGATAATTGAGTCAAATGAAAGTTAAACATATTCAAACAAAGCTTTTTGAGTCAAATGAAAGTCAAATGCATTCAACAAAGATAATTCAGTCAAATGAAAGTCAAATACATTCAAACAAAGCTTTTTGAATCAAATGAAACTCAAATGCATTCAACCAAGCTTTTTGACTCAAATGAAATTCAAACACATTTAAACAAAGCTTTTTGAATCAAATGAATATCAAATGCATTCAATAAAGATAATTGAGTCATGTGAAAGTCAAACACATTCATACAAAGCTTTTTTAATCAACTGAAAGTTAAATGCATTCAACAAAGCTAATTGAGTCAAATTAAAGTCAAACACATTCAAACAATGCTTTTTGAATCAAATGAAAGTCAAATACATTCAACAAAGATAAATGAGCCAAATGAAAGTCAAACACATTCAAAAAAACTTTTTTAGTCAAATGAAAGTCAAATGCGTTCAACAAAGTTTTTTGACTCAAATGAAAGTCAAACACATCAAAAAATGCTTTTTGTATCAAATGAAAGTCAAATGCATTCAATAAAGATAATTGAGTCAAAGGAAAATCAAACACATTCAAAGAAAGCTTTTTGAATCAAATGAAAGTTAAATGCATGCAACAATGCTAATTGAGTCAAATGAAAGTGAAACACATTCAAACAAAGGCTTTTTGAATCAAATGAAAGTCAAATGCATTCACCAAAGATAATTATTTCAAATGAAAGTCAAACATATTCAAACAAAGCTGTTTAAATGAAATAAAAGTCAAATGCATTAAACAAAGATAATTGAGTCAAATGAAAGTCAAACACATTCAAACAAAGCTTTTTAAATCAAATGAAAGTCAAATGAATTCAACAAACCTAATTGAGTCAAATGAAAGTCAAACACATTCATACAAAGCATTTTGAATCAAATGAAAGTCAACATCATTCAACAAAGATAATTGAGTCAAATGAAAGTAAAACACATTCAAACAAAGCTTTTTGAATTAAATGAAAGTCAAATGCAATTAAAAAAGCTAATTGAGTCAAATGAAAGTCAAACACATTCTTACAAAATTTTTTAAATCAAATGATAGTCAAATGCATTCAACAGAGATAATTGAGTCAAATGAAAGTCATACACATTCAAACAAAGCTTTTTGAATCAAATGAAAATCAAATGCATTCAACAAACCTTTTTGACTCAAATGAAAGTCAAACAAATTCAAACAAAACTTTTTAAATCAAATGAGAGTCAAATGCATTCAAAAAACATAATTGACTAAATGAAAGTCAAACACATTTAAAAAAACCTTTTTGAATCAAATGAAAGTCTAATGTATTCAACAAAGAAATTGAGTCAAATGAAAATCAAACACATTTATACAAAGCTTTTTGAGTAAAATGAAAGTCAAATGCATTCAACAAAGCTTTTTGACTCAATTGAAAGTCAAACACATTCAAACAAAGCTTTTTGAATCGAATGAAAGTCAAATGCATTTAATAAATTTAATTGAGTCAAATGAAAGTTAAGCACATTCATACAAAGTTTTTTGAATCAAATGAAAGTCAAATGCATTCAACAAAGATAATTGAGTCAAATAAAAGTCAATCACTTTCATACGAAGCTTTTTGAATCAAATGAATGTCAAACACATTCGATCAAATCTTTTTGAACCAAATGAAAGTCAAATTCATTCAACAACAATAATTAAGTCAAATGCATTTAACAAAGATAATTGAGTCAAATGAAAGTCAAACACATTCAAACAAAGCTTTTTGAATCAAATGAAAGTCAAATGCATTCAACCAAGCTTTTTGACTCAAATGAAAGTCAAACACACTCAAACAAAGCTTTTTGAATCAAATGAATGTCAAATGCAATCAATTAAGATAATTGAGTCAAATGAAGGTCAAACACATTCATACAAAGCTTTTTTATTCAACTGAAAGTTAAATGCATTCAACAAAGTTAATTGAGTCAAATGAAAGTCAAAGACATTCAAACAATGCTTTTTGAATCAAATGAAAGTCAAATGCATTCAACAAAGATAATTGAGTCTAATAAAAGTCAAATACATTCATAAAAAGCTAATAGAGTAAAATAAAAGTCAAATGCATTCTACAAAGCTAATTGAGTCAAATTTAATGAAAGTCATCAAACACATTCAAACAATGCTTTTTGAATCAAATAACCAATGAAAGTCAAACATATTCATAAAAAGCTTTTTGAATCAAATGAATGTCAAACACATTCAAACAAAGCTTTTTGAATCAAATGAAAGTCAAATGCATTCAACCAAGCTTTTTGACTCAAATGAAAGTCAAACACACTCAAACAAAGCTTTTTGAATCAAATGAATGTCAAATGCAATCAATTAAGATAATTGAGTCAAATGAAGGTCAAACACATTCATACAAAGCTTTTTTATTCAACTGAAAGTTAAATGCATTCAACAAAGTTAATTGAGTCAAATGAAAGTCAAAGACATTCAAACAATGCTTTTTGAATCAAATGAAAGTCAAATGCATTCAACAAAGATAATTGAGTCTAATAAAAGTCAAATACATTCATAAAAAGCTAATAGAGTAAAATAAAAGTCAAATGCATTCTACAAAGCTAATTGAGTCAAATTTAATGAAAGTCATCAAACACATTCAAACAATGCTTTTTGAATCAAATAACCAATGAAAGTCAAACATATTCATAAAAAGCTTTTTGAATCAAATGAATGTCAAACACATTCAAACAAAGCTTTTTGAACCAAATGAAGGTCAAATTCATTAAACAACAATAATGAAGTCAAATGAAAGTCAAACACATTTAAATAAAGCTTTTTTAGTCAAATGAAAGTCAAATGCATTCAATAAAGATAATTGAGTCAAAGGAAAATCAAACACATTCAAACAAAGCATTTTGAACCAAATGAAAGTCAAATTCATTCAATAGCGATAATTTAGTCAAATGAAAGTCAAACATATTCAAACAAAGCTTTTTGAGTCAAATGCATTCAACAAAGATAATTGAGTCAAATGAAAGTCAAACACATTCAAACAAAGCTTTTTGAATCAAATGAAAGTCAAATGCATTCAACCAAGCTTTTTGACTGAAATGAAAGTCAAACACATTCAAACAAAGCTTTTTGAATCAAATGAATGTCAAATGCATTCAATAAAGATAATTGAGTCAAATGAAAGTCAAACACATTCATACATAGCTTTTTTAATCAACTGAAAGTTAAATGCATTCAACAAAGCTAATTGAGTCAAATTAAAGTCAAACACATTCAAACAATGCTTTTTGAATCAAATGAAAGTCAAATGCATTCAACAAAGATAAATGAGCCAAATGAAAGTCAAACACATTCAAAAAAACTTTTTTAGTCAAATGAAAGTCAAATGCATTCAACAAAGTTTTTTGACTCAAATGAAAGTCAAACACATCAAAAAATGCTTTTTGTATCAAATGAAAGTCAAATGAATTCAATAAAGATAATTGAGTCAAAGGAAAATCAAACACATTCAAACAAAGCTTTTTGAATCAAATGAAAGTTAAATGCATGCAACAATGCTAATTGAGTCAAATGAAAGTGAAACACATTCAAACAAAGCTTTTTAAATCAAATGAAAGTCAAATGCATTCAAAAAAGATAATTGAGTTAAATAAAAGTCAAACACATTCAAACAAAGCTTTTAGAATCAAATGAATGAAAGTAAAATGCATTCAACAAAGATAATTGAGTCAAATAAAAGTCAATCACTTTCATACAAAGCTTTTTGAATCAAATGAATGTCAAACACATTCGATCAAAACTTTTTGAACCAAATGAAAGTCAAATTCATTCAACAACAATAATTAAGTCAAATGCATTTAACAAAGATAATTGAGTCAAATGAAAGTCAAACACATTCAAACAAAGCTTTTTGAATCAAATGAAAGTCAAATGCATTCAACCAAGCTTTTTGACTCAAATGAAAGTCAAACACACTCAAACAAAGCTTTTTGAATCAAATGAATGTCAAATGCAATCAATTAAGATAATTGAGTCAAATGAAGGTCAAACACATTCATACAAAGCTTTTTTATTCAACTGAAAGTTAAATTCATTCAACAAAGTTAATTGAGTCAAATGAAAGTCAAACACATTCAAACAATGCTTTTTGAATCAAATGAAAGTCAAATGCATTCAACAAAGATAATTGAGTCTAATAAAAGTCAAATACATTCATAAAAAGCTAATAGAGTAAAATAAAAGTCAAATGCATTCTACAAAGCTAATTGAGTCAAATTTAATGAAAGTCATCAAACACATTCAAACAATGCTTTTTGAATCAAATAACCATTGAAAGTCAAACATATTCATAAAAAGCTTTTTGAATCAAATGAATGTCAAACACATTCAAACAAAGCTTTTTGAACCAAATGAAGGTCAAATTCATTAAACAACAATAATGAAGTCAAATAAAAGTCAAACACATTCAAATAAAGCTTTTTTAGTCAAATGAAAGTCAAATGCATTCAACAAAGTTTTTTGACTCAAATGAAAGTTAAACACATCAAAAAAAGCTTTTTCAATCAAATGAAAGTCAAATGCATTCAATAAAGATAATTGAGTATAATGAAAATCAAACACATTCAAACCAAGCTTTTTGATCAAGTGAAAATTAAACACATGCAACAATGCTAATTGAGTCAAATGAAAGTCAAACACATTCAAACAAAGCTCTTTGAATCAAATGAAAAACAAATGTATTCAACAAAGGTAATTGAGTCAAATGAAAGTCAAACACATTCAAACAAAGCTTTTTGAATCAAATGAAAGTAAAATGCATTCAACAAAGCTAATTGAGTCAAATGAAAGTAAAATGCATTCAACAAAGCTAACTGAGTCAAATGAAAGTCAAACACATGCAAACAATGGTTTTTGAATCAAATGAAAGTCAAATGCAATCAACAAAGATAAATGAGTCAAATGAATGTCAAACATATTCAAACAAAGCTTTTTGAGTCAAATGAAAGTCAAGTGCATTTAACAAAGCTTTTTTGACTCAAATGAAAGTTAAATGCATTCAATAAAGATAATTGAGTCAAATGAAAGTCAAACACATTCAAACAAGGGTTTTTGAATTAAATGAAAGTCAAATGCATTCAATAAAGATAATCGAGTAAAATGAAAGTCAAATACATTCAAACAAAGCTTTTTGAATCAAATGAAAGTCAAATGCATTCAACAAAGCTTTTTGACTCAAATGAAAGTCAAACACATTCATACAAAGCTTTTTGAATCAAATGAAAGTCAAATGCATTCAACAAAGCTAATTGAGTCAAATGAAAGTCAAACACATTCTTACAAAGCTTCTTGAATCAAATAAAAGTCAAATGCATTCAACAAAGCTAATTGATTCAAAGTAAAGTCAAACACATTCAAACAAAGCTTTTTGAATCAAATGAAAGTGAAATACAATTAACTAAGCTTATTGAGTCAAATGAAAGTCAAACACATTCATACAAAACTTTTTGAATCAAAATAAAAGTCAAATGAATTCAACAAAGATAATTAAGTCAAATGAAAGTCATACACATTCAAACAAAGCTTTTTGAATCAAATGAAAGTCAAATGCATTCAACAAAGCTTTTTCACTCAAATGAAAGTCAAACAAATTCAAATAAAGCTTTTTGAATCAAATGAAAGTCAAATGCATTCAATAGATATAATTGAATCAAATGAAAGTTAAACACATTTATACAAAGCTTTTTGAATCAAATGAAAGTCAAATGCATTCAACAAAGCTAATTAAGTCAAATGAAAGTCAAACACATTCAAACAAGGCTTTTTGAATCAAATGAAAGTCAAATGCATTCACCAAAGATAATCGTTTCAAATGAAAGTCAAACATATTGAAACAAAGCTGTTTGAATGAAATAAAAGTCAAATGCATTAAACAAAGATAATTGAGTCAAATGAAAGTCAAACACATTCAAACAAAGCTTTTTAAATCAAATGAAAGTCAAATGCATTCAACAAACCTAATTGAGTCAAATAAAAGTCAAACACATTCATACAAAGCTTTTTGAACCAAATGAAAGTCAAACGCATTCACCAAATATAATTGAGTCAAATGAAAGTCAAACACATTCAAACAAAGTTTTTTGAATTAAATGAAAGTCAAATGCAATTAACAAAGCAAATTGAGTCAAATGAAAGTCAAACACATTCTTACAAAATTTTTTAAATCAAATGATAGTCAAATGCATTCAACAAAGATAATTGAGTCAAATGAAAGTCATACACATTCAAACAAAGCTTTTTGAATCAAATGCATTCAACAAACCTTTTTGACTCAAATGAAAGTCAAACAAATTCAAACAAAACTTTTTGAATCAAATGAGAGTCAAATGCATTCAAAAAAGATAATTGAGTAAATGAAAGTCAAACACATTCAAAAAAAGCTTTTTGAATCAAATGAAAGTCAAATGCATTCAACAAAGATAATTAAGTCAAATGAAAATGAAACACATTTATACAAAGCTTTTTGTGTAAAATGAAAGTCAAATGCGTTCAACAAAGCTTTTTGACTCAATTGAAAGTCAAACACATTCAAACAAAGCTTTTTGAATCGAATGAAAGTCAAATGCATTTAATAAATTTAATTGAGTCAAATGAAAGTTAAGCACATTCATACAAAGCTTTTTGAATCAAATGAAAGTCAAATGCATTCAACAAAGCTAATTAAGTCAAATGAAAGTCAAACACATTCAAACAAGGCTTTTTGAATCAAATGAAAGTCAAATGCATTCACCAAAGATATTTGTTTCAAATGAAAGTCAAACACATTCAAACAAAGCTTTTTAAATCAAATGAAAGTCAAATGCATTAAACAAAGATAATTGAGTCAAATGAAAGTCCAACACATTCAAACCAAGCTTTTTAAATCAAATGAAAGTCAAATGCATTCAACAAAGCTAATTGAGACAAATGAAAGTCAAACACATTCATACAAAGATTTTTGAATCAAGTGAAAGTCGAACGCATTCAACAAAGAAAATTAAGTTAATTGAAAGTCAAACACATTCAAACAAAGCTTTTTGAATTAAATGAAAGTCAAACACATTCAACAAAGCTTATTGAGTCAAATGAAAGTCAAACACATTCTTACAAAGCTTCTTGAATCAAATGAAAGTAAAATGCATTCAACAAAGCTAATTGAGTCAAATGAAAGTCAAACACATTCAAACAAAGCTTTTTGAATTAAATGAAAGTGAAATGCAATTAACAAAGCTAATTGAGTCAAATGAAAGTCAAACACATTCTTACAAAACTCTTTAAATCAAATGAAAGTCAAATGCATTCAACAAAGATAATTGAGTCAAATGAAAGTCATACACATTCAAACAAAGCTTTTTAAATCATATGAAAGTCAAATGCATTCAACAAACCTTTTTGACTCAAATGAAAGTCAAACACATTCAAAAAAAGCTTTTTGAATCAAATGAAAGTCAAATGCATTCAACAAAGATAATTGAGTCAAATGAAAGTCAAACACATTCAAACAAAGCTTTTTGAATCAAATGAAAGTAAAATGCATTCAACAAAGCTAATTGAGTCTAATGAAAGTCAAACATATTTAAACAAAGTTTTTTGTATCAAATGAAAGTAAAATGCATTCAACAAAGCTTATTGAGTCAAATGAAAGTCAAACACATTCAAAAAAAAACTTTTTGAATTAAATGAAAGTCAAATGCATTAAACAAAGATAATTGAGTCAAATGAAAGTCAAACACGTTCAAACAAAGCTTTTTAAATCAAATGAAAGTCAAATGCATTCAACAAACCTAATTGTGTCAAATGAAAGTCAAACACATTCATACAAAGCTTGTTGAATCAAATGAAAGTCAAACGCATTCAACAAACATAATTGAGTCAAATGAAAGTCAAACACATTCAAACAAAGCTTTTTGAATTAAATGAAAGTCAAATGCAATTAACAAAGCTAATTGAGTCAAATGAAAGCCAAACACATTCTTACAAAATTTTTTAAATCAAATGATAGTCAAATGCATTCAACAGAGATAATTGAGTCAAATGAAAGTCATACACATTCAAACAAAGCTTTTTGAATCAAATGAAAATCAAATGCATTCAACAAACCTTTTTGACTCAAATGAAAGTCAAACACATTCAAACAAAACTTTTTGAATCAAATGAGAGTCAAATGCATTCAAAAAAGATAATTGACTAAATGAAAGTCAAACACATTCAAAAAAAGCTTTTTGAATCAAATGAAAGTCAAATGCATTCAACAAAGATAATTGAGTCAAATGAAAATCAAACACATTTATACAAAGCTTTTTAAGTAAAATGAAAGTCAAATACATTCAACAAAGCGTTTTGACTCAAATAAAAGTCAAACATATTCAAACAAAGCTTTTTTAATCAAATGAAAGTCAAATGCATTTAATAAATATAATTGAGTCAAATGAAAGTTAAACACATTCATACAAAGCTTTTTGAATAAATGAAAGTCAAATGCATTCAACAAAGCTAATTAAGTCAAATGACAGTCAAACACATTCAAACAAGGCTTTTTCAATCAAATGAAAGTCAAAATGCATTCACCAAAGATAATTGTTTCAAATGAAAGTCAAACACATTCAAACAAAGCTGTTTGAATCATATGAAAGTCAAATGCATTAAACAAAGATAATTTAGTCAAATGAAAGTCCAACACATTCAAACAAAGCTTTTTAAATCAAATGAAAGTCAAATGCATTCAACAAAGCTAATTGAGACAAATGAAAGTGAAACACATTCATACAAAGCTTCTTGAATCAAGTGAAAGTCGAACGCATTCAACAAAGATAATTGATTCAATTGAAAGTCAAACACATTCAAACAAAGCTTTTTGAATTAAATGAAAGTCAAACACATTCAATAAAGCTTATTGAGTCAAATGAAAGTCAAACACATTCTTACAAAGCTTCTTGAATCAAATGAAAGTAAAATGAATTCAACAAATCTAATTGAGTCAAATGAAAGTCAAACACATTCAAACAAAGCTTTTTGAATTAAATGAAAGTGAATTGCCATTAACAAAGTTAATGGAGTCAAATGAAAGTCAAACACATTCTTACAAAACTTTTTAAATCAAATGAAAGTCAAATGCATTCAACAAAGATAATTGAGTCAAATGAAAGTAATACACATTCAAACAAAGCTTTTTAAATCAAATGAAAGTCAAATGCATTCAACAAACCTAATTGTGTCAAATGAAAGTCAAACACATTCATACAAAGCTTGTTGAATCAAATGAAAGTCAAACGCATTCAACAAACATAATTGAGTCAAATGAAAGTCAAACACATTCAAACAAAGCTTTTTGAATTAAATGAAAGTCAAATGCAATTAACAAAGCTAATTGAGTCAAATGAAAGCCAAACACATTCTTACAAAATTTTTTAAATCAAATGATAGTCAAATGCATTCAACAGAGATAATTGAGTCAAATGAAAGTCATACACATTCAAACAAAGCTTTTTGAATCAAATGAAAATCAAATGCATTCAACAAACCTTTTTGACTCAAATGAAAGTCAAACACATTCAAACAAAACTTTTTGAATCAAATGAGAGTCAAATGCATTCAAAAAAGATAATTGACTAAATGAAAGTCAAACACATTCAAAAAAAGCTTTTTGAATCAAATGAAAGTCAAATGCATTCAACAAAGATAATTGAGTCAAATGAAAATCAAACACATTTATACAAAGCTTTTTGAGTAAAATGAAAGTCAAATGCATTCAACAAAGCGTTTTGACTCAAATAAAAGTCAAACATATTCAAACAAAGCTTTTTGAATCAAATGAAAGTCAAATGCATTTAATAAATATAATTGAGTCAAATGAAAGTTAAACACATTCATACAAAGCTTTTTGAATCAAATGAAAGTCAAATGCATTCAACAAAGCTAATTAAGTCAAATGACAGTCAAACACATTCAAACAAGGCTTTTTGAATCAAATGAAAGTCAAATGCATTCACCAAAGATAATTGTTTCAAATGAAAGTCAAACACATTCAAACAAAGCTGTTTGAATCAAATGAAAGTCAAATGCATTAAACAAAGATAATTTAGTCAAATGAAAGTCCAACACATTCAAACAAAGCTTTTTAAATCAAATGAAAGTCAAATGCATTCAACAAAGCTAATTGAGACAAATGAAAGTGAAACACATTCATACAAAGCTTTTTGAATCAAGTGAAAGTCGAACGCATTCAACAAAGATAATTGAGTGAATTGAAAGTCAAACACATTCAAACAAAGCTTTTTGAATTAAATGAAAGTCAAACACATTCAACAAAGCTTATTGAGTCAAATGAAAGTCAAACACATTCTTACAAAGCTTCTTAAATCAAATGAAAGTAAAATGCATTCAACAAAGCTAATTGAGTCAAATGAAAGTCAAACACATTCAAACAAAGCTTTTTGAATTAAATGAAAGTGAAATGCCATTAATAAAGCTTATTGAGTCAAATGAAAGTCAAACACATTCTTACAAAACTTTTTAAATCAAATGAAAGTCAAATGCATTCAACAAAGATAATTGAGTCAAATGAAAGTCATACACATTCAAACAAAGCTTTTTAAATCATATGAAAGTCAAATGCATTCAACAAACCTTTTTGACTCAAATGTAAGTCAAGCACATTCAAACAAAGCTTTTTGAATCAAATGAGAGTCAAATGCATTCAATAAAGATAATTGAGTAAAATGAAAGTCAAACACATTCTAAAAAAGCTTTTTGAATCAAATGAAAGTCAAATGCATTCAACAAAGATAATTGAGTCAAATGAAAGTCAAACACATTCAAACAAAGCTTTTTGAATCAAATGAAAGTAAAATGCATTCAACAAAGCTAATTAAGTCTAATGAAAGTCAAACATATTTAAACAAAGTTTTTTGTATGAAATGAAAGTAAAATGCATTCAACAAAGCTAATTGAGTCAAATGAAAGTCAAACACATTCAAAACAAAGCTTTTTGAATTAAATGAAAGTCAAATGCATTCAACCAAGCTAATTGAGTCAAATAAATGTCAAACACATTCAAACGAAGCTTTTTGAATCAAGTGAAAGTAAAATGCATTCAACAAAGCTAATTGAGTGAAATAAATGCCAAACACATTCAAACAAAGCTTGTTAAATTAAATGAAAGTTAAATGCAATTAACAAAGCTAATTGAGTCAAATGAAAGTCAAACACATTATACAAAGCTAATTGAGTCAAATCAAAGTTAAATGCAATTTACAATGCTATTTGAGTCTAATTGCAGCACTGCCACAACACTGCAGCAGCACTGCCACAGCACTGCAGCAGCAATGCCACAGCTCCGCAACAGAGCAGCAGCAGCTGCAGCTCACTGCCGCAGCACAGCAGCAGCACTGTCAGAACAGAGCAGCTGCACTGTAACAGCACTGCCGCAGCAGCTACACTGCCGCAACACTACAGCAGCACTTCCACAGCACAGCAGCAGCACTGCCGCCACAACACAGTAGCAGCAGCACTGCCGAAGCAGAGCAGCAGCTGCACTACCGCCATAGCACAGCAGCAGCAGCACTGCCGAAGCAGGGCAGCAGCACTACCGCCACAGCACCGCCGCAGCAGCAGCCCTTTGGCATAAGAAAAAAAACGGATCGTTTATTTTCCACTAATTAAATCATTTATACCAACAATTAATAGATTACACTACTACTAATTTGGGGATCACAATCCTTCTGTGAATAACTAATAAAATATCAAATATCATGTTATAAATCATTCTGTAAATGACATACCAATTCAATCTTAATTTGTTCGGTTGATTTAGATCCTTGGCAATGGATTGGCATTTCTTTCCCAAGCTTCTTTCTATATAACGAATATTGGGCAGACTTCTTTTTGAAGGTATCAGTTGCTCTAATAGCTGCAAGTCGTTTCCTAATGCTTGGGTGACACCATTTAGCAAGGTAAACTTTTATTGTGAACATCTTACTCGAAAGGCATCTAGAACATTTTTGCTGCCATCATTTCTTTACTATTTTTGCCAATGAAGGATCCCAAGAGAACTTAGCCTTTTGAGCAATGATGCACCACTTGTTAGTGGTATATAATTTATTAAAGGAAAAATTGATTTTCAATCTTAAAAATTATCATGTTTCATAATGAAAAATACCTTAAAGGCTTTCCACCAAATTGCTTTTGCTTCTTTCGGAACCTTAGCCCAGTTAATCCATGGCCCCATAAAATAAGTCTTATATGAAGTTTCAACAACTTCATCCACAACTTCACGAGAATGAAACCTGTTTCATAAACACTGAAATTAGAAACAAAAAATAAATCTCCCCTCGTTCTGCCATTAGCTGCCAAAAAGTTGTCTAGTCCTTTACACACGATTTTTGCTCTGAAGTAAAGCATTAGTTCCTCTCAATGTATTTCATTGATTTTTATGATATGCTTGTTTGCATTAGATAAGTGATGCATGGAAATTTTATGTATGTAAAATTATTAGCTTTATAATAGGTATAGTGGTACACTTTTGGAATATTATTGTGCTGGTGTTTGTTGAGTATTCAAGTATACATTCATTCATGTGTTGTTTATGTCCTAAGCTGAAGTAAATTTAACAGGAACTTGCAAATTCTTTGCCTTAAGGGAACACTAGCTCCGGAACTTCATCAACTGCTACACATAAAGTCTATGTAAGAATATACGTAGTATTAAAACAAATGAAGTGTAATACTGTATATAGTTGTTGTTCTCTTTTATCTTGCATTTATGTCACTCTAATGAAGGAACAATTCAATTTTTGGATTCATACCTGAAGAATATAGAAATTTGAAAGAGTTGGAGTTGCTAGACTTGGGTTACAATAGATTTTGCGAATCAATTCCACACAAAATTGAACAAAACATCCCAAACCTGTAAGTTGCTGCAACATTTTTGCGTACATACTATAGAGAATATTCTAAATACAATGTTATTTTCTCTTTAGTCATTACGCCCACCCCTATTTAATCTGCAGTTTATTAAACAATAATGGATCATGCTGCCACGTCTCCTGATGTAGAAGATACAACGCTTCTTGAGGTTCATGAAGATAAGAGCCAGCTGAGTAATTATCTTAAAGTATACCACATCCTAGGTAATGTGGGACATTACTGATGACTGTAGGGAAGATTTACAGGTTACTTATTAGCAATACATCTACAAGAGAATTTCTCTGGCTACATGTTAAAGCATTAAGCCCTTGCATTAATATTCCTCTTAAATGAAACTGTTTAGCTTAGAAATGATCGAGATTAAAGGATGTGCTTCTTTGAGAGTAAAATGTCGTTTTCTTTGGTGAAGTCTTGATGATAACTTTCTCTTAACCTTAGGCAAAATGATCATGCAGAAGAGGTTAAACATTCAAGGATACTACAGGAGCGACTTCGAAGTGAAGCTCATGGTTCTGAGCAACTATTTACACCTGATGAGGCACGTGCAGGTGGTGAAGCTAATTATGATCATTCTAAAAGACACTACCACTTCTTAGCCTTTTTCTCAAGTTTTGTCTGTATTTAAGCATTTTATCATTCCTGTTATATGATTTCATTCAACAATGAATTGCATGTGATTTGTTAGATTTGTAGCTTGATTTTACAATTCTCATATTAGTTTTTGATTGAGAGTTTGATTTGTGAAGTTTTAGGATCAATTTGCTTTTGTTTTATGGGGTTTAGTTTGATTATCTTAATTTGCTATTCAATGTTTGAGCTTTATTAGCTTGATAATGCATATTGATAAGCAGCCAGCTGCCACCAGCAGGCGACTACATTCAGCCAGCCACAGGCAATAGGCAGCAGCAGTAGCTAGCCACAGGCAGCAGCATGTAGATGTTGGAATAATATCAGTTCTTGCTTAAATCGGGTAAAAATATGTTGAATTTACGTCATGCTTAATTAAAGCATTCTAGCTTTAGCAGTTTTGGTTTGGTTTGGTTACAAAAGTATTGATTAATTCGGACAAAGAATAAGAATTCGTTTGAGAAAATTTTATTTTGGATGAAATCATGTTGGTAACTAAAATTAGATACTTATATGTACTAGAATTCTCACAGATAAATGGTATATATCCCAATTATACACAAAAGTTATCATATTGTGGGGATTTTGTGAGTTGATTATATTGATGATATTTTTACTGCTGCCATTTTAGATTTTGAATTTATAATTTTTTAGAATTAGATTTTGGGCTGAAATAATGATATATTTATTTTTTTTGTTTAAAAGCTATTTTATAAACATGGTTTCTATATGATGCATTTCCATGTTTATAAATATGCTTTATGTTTTAAGGATGCCTTTATCTTAATCTCACACTTCACATTGTACAAATCTGCAGACGAAGAGGTGCTGATATGTGGGTGGCGTCTGATAAGTGCTGGTCTTGTAACAACCGAGTTTTTGTCCCGATCAGCAAGCAGCCAACCACAAGCAGCAGCTAGCTGCCACCAACAGGCAATCGCCAACAGCAGCAGCTAGCTTCTAGCAGTAGGCAGTCGGAACAATCCCTTCACATCAATCAGGAATATGATTGATGATTGTAGAAATATCCAGGTATCGTATACAGATAACCTAGAATGATTTTCATATTTACCCTAAAAGCAATTAAAGATGCCACACAATACTGCCACCAAGGGAGGAAGAGGCTATCAGCCTATTTTGCTATAGCAAGAAGATGAAGAATGTAATCAAAAGAAAGAAGTTGCAGTTTGTGAAGAGTTCTTGAAAACATTTGACAGTCATTTGAACTGGCTAGAGACTTTAATTAATGATACTTGAGTTACTCACATTCTGTTTGTATCACTAGCACATTTTTTCTCTGTTGTGTTCTAATTTGATTTTAAGAAGTGCCTACTAATTGCCTGCTGCTACCTTGCTGTACTACTGCTACCCGCCTTCGCGCCTTCTACATTGCGCTGCTATGCTACACATTATTATTGTCTTTTTTCGCCAGTATTTTGTAATTCTTTTTATTTTTAAATTAATTGTATGGTATAATTAACATCAAATTCTACTTGTATGAAAATAGTAACTTATATATATATATATTCTATTTTCTACATTGATTTAGCTTAAAAATGCTGTTGTGAAATGTTAAATTCACCAACCATATATGCACTAGCCTGGTTGAATTTGTGAGCCTTTAAGGTTAGAATTACCAATGCTAGTTATTTTTTCTAATCATCAACTAACATTGTCATACACACCTTGAGGTTAACGTTTTCAAATTGTTGAATAAATAATAATTTTGTTCCTACTGACAATAATTTGTTTATTATTATTATTTTAAAACCAATTTTCTAAATAATGACATGTATTATGCAAGGCAATGAAAACACATAAAACATTCGTTGTCATAGATACCTTGAAAAACCATTTTTAAAATTATTGCATTAGCAAGAATTTAATTGTTGTGATCTTTTTAGACAACATTTAAAATAATTGTTGTCTTATGTAAAAATAAATGGCTACATTTTACATATTGTTTTCTTACATAATCCAAAGCAACACTTTTTAAACCGTTGCATTGTCATATAGTACAGATTGTTCAAGATCAAGGTAGCAAACAAGAATTGTTGCCTTTTACTATCAAAGGCAACGTTTGTCATTTTGTTGCAATTTTGTCCGTTGCCTTTTCTCATTTTTTTTGTAGTGATGAAACCTGTTTCATAAACACTGAAATTAGAAAGAAAAGTGTATATATATATACATACCAATTCAATTGTACTTCCTCCGTTTCTATTTAGTTGACGCGATTGATTTAGGCACATATATTAAGGAGAGGAGAGAGAGTGATAGAGAATGAAAAGGCAAGTGGGGTAGCTTGTAAATGCAAGGTAAAAAATTTACCTAAAAAGGAAACGTGTCAACTAAAAAGAAACTTCCTAAAAAGGAATACGTGTCAACTAAAAAGAAACGGAGGTAGTATTAACTAAGGTTACTCACCGTCCTCAGTTTTGTGCAATACTTAAGAAGCATCTGGATTACCCGTGTCATCAGGAAACTCTACTACCTCTTCGTTTTCGTTATAGCCAGCACCATCTGCATCATCAATTTCCATCTCCTCTTGATCCCTACATAGTTCTTCCATATGAGAATTATCATTCATTTCACCATGTGATGGTGTTTGTTGAGAAGAAAGTTGTGATGAAACATTAGGTTGACACCTAATGATTGGACCCCTCCCATTAAAGCCACCTCTAGTTAGAACCATTTTTGTGTATCTGCACACTAGAAAATGAGAAAAGACAAGGTAATATAGGCACTATAAAAGTTAAATATACTAAAGAGGTAATATTAACTATATGATATAAATTTCATATAATATAAAATTTAATTATCAAAATTACATCAACAAGAAGTTAAAGGCATTAAAAATATTTGAAAATTAAGATAAACCAAAGTAAAAAGTAAAATGTCTAATCTAAAATGAACTATTTTCTTCATCTTCCTCTTCATCATCGTCTTCCTCTAATTCCTCCTCCTCCTCCTCATCCTCTCCCTCTTCCACTTCCTCATATTCATTAAAAGAAAGCTCTTGGGCTTCTTCCTCACCTACTTCAAATTCAGATAACAAAGGAGGATTTTCAATTGAAGCAACTTGGAATGCATTAGGCTCAACGGGCGCATCAATAACTCCTCTTGCCTTAATGTTGAAAACAAACCACCACTGATTTCTTTCATTACTACTACTACTACTAGGACAAGGAGCATAATATACTTGTTCGGCTTGATATGCCAGTACGAACGGATCATACTTTGGATATCGTTTTGAATGGTTCACCTCAACAAGATTATACTTATCATGTATCCTAATGCCAGGTCCAACATCAAACCACTCACACTTAAACAACACTGTTGTATAACGCTTTCTTGCTCCAACATAAGTTAACTCTATTATTTCTTGTAGAATTCCATAATAATCACTTCCTTGGACACTATTCACACATATACCATAATTCATAGTTGACTTGTTGTAACACTCCAATAATTCTCCCTTTTCCAAACCACTTACTTTAAATAAAATAGAGGAGAACCATTGACATGTTATCGCCACGTGTTAAAACGTTAAGGCTTTATCAAAGTATTGCAGCGGAAACCAAACATGCATATGTCTTTATAGTAACACAGTTCAGAAAACGAATAAGCCAAGGCTTACAAGTTTGAACCATAAAGGCCCTTATTTAAAACCAAACCAATAATCAAAATCCAAGACATAAACGAAATAGCAAAACATAAATAAGTTCAACACAAGAATCGAATACTCTCAATCACACAATCCCTTGACAATGCGTTTGTCAAAACCCTGAACTTCACATAATCAAGCTAACCTGTGCAATAATGCTCCCCAATAATACAAGTGTAATAATTGGATCATCACAAGGTCATTGAAAGGCGAAGGCCATGACCAAAGAAAGACACACACAAAAGCACGCAATCAGCAAAGCTGAGTACATACAAGTTACAACGCACAAAACCTAGCATGCTCAACTAATTAAATTAAATAAATATATAACACAAATTCATTAATCAAGACTCCACACTTAAACAATTCAATTGACTCAACATACTTACTAACCAATTCCAAACACTTGACTCTATATTTAATTTAAATAATTTAGTTTGGAGTAAGCAATAGACGAGGTTGTCCAATCCACCAAATCATTTTGGTCCCAAATGACCATTTGAAATAAAAGTTTAGCGCGATGCAAGAATGGGCGCGACTCCATTCTCACAAAGTTAGTCTAGGATCCCATCTAACTTTCATTATAAAAAAAAATGTAAATACTGATGTGTGTCATAAATGGCACACATTTGACGAGCATTTAGGTCCTTTCTATCCTCTTTTCATAGCTTTCATGCTTAATAAGTGCTTGGTTTTATGCTTTGTTTCTTAGTTTTACCTTTCCTCTCTTATTTTGTAGCTTTTGTGCATTTCGTTGGTTTTCTAGCCTTTTCTCCTTTATTTGCTCTATTTTCGTGGTTGTAGGTATTGGAAGAGGTTCGGGTCTTGATTTTGGTGATCCACTATGGTGGAAGAAGCTTTTGGATCAAGTTCATGGCATTTGGGAAGCTCAAGATGCAAAGAAGTGGAAGTTCCAAGCCTTGGCTCTTCTCTTGTGCTCGCTTGCGGTGCTCCCTTCAAAGGGAGTGTGTGCCCTCCAATATTAAGCCTTAGCTACTGCCACTCCTAGTGCCCATCACCATCATAAATCATGTGTGCACCCCTTGTGCTTGAAGAGTTGAAGATTCGAAGAAACCCAGCTGAGTGCGGCCGCACGCGCGGATGGTGCGGCCGCACACGAAGGATGTGCGGCCGCACACCATGGTGGTGCGGGCGCACATCCTTTTGTAGTGCGGCCGCACCAGCGTGGGTCTTTTCCGATCGGATTTTGACGATTTTCTCTCTCTTCTTACACCTATTTGAACCCAATTTTTGTAAGCAAGTTTCATAATAGAATTAGATCATATTCTTAGCTTAGTTGAGAGCTTCTCTCTCTAGATCTAGGGGGTTAGTTTTAGGAGTAGATTTTAGAGAGAGAAAGTGAAGAATTTCAATGGTGATTGAGAGATTGAAGATTCAATGGTGGCAATTTTATTGGAGATCTACTCTATTATCAATGAGCATTTCTAAACTCAATGAGTATTCATGTTTGGATTGTTTGATTTTGATTGGATTTTGATGATTTGATGATTGATGTTTGATTAGAGTAATTGTTCTTCTTTGATTGTTGATTCTTTAATTGTTGATTCTTTGATTGTTGATTGTTGATTTCTTTAGTTGTTGGTTGATTTGATGATGATGTTAGAGTAATTATTTGGTTAGGGATTTGGTGAAGCTTATGATGTAATGGATTGATGTAATTTGGGGATATTGATGGAGTTGATGATGTGATTAAACTTGGTTGATTGATCATGTGCATGTGTGTGATTAATTAGAGAGTAGCTAACTTTGATTATTGCACTAGATTGCATTGTAAGTTCACATTGATACGGACCATTGATTTGTGGCTTGCAATTTACACGATTGAGGTGTCTTGTGATTTTTCCTAGCTAGAGTTTATCGTAGTTGACGCTAGTTAGACCTCTAGGAGAATAGCTTGATATGCTCTTTTGGTTGCATGTTTGATCTACCCTCATATTGCTTGACTTAGTCGACTTTCCATTCCAATTTGCTATGATTCATTGCTATTATTTGCGGATCCTAATCCCTAGCTCTTTATATTTGTTTGGTTTCCTTGTTTTAGTAGCTGTTAGACTCATCTTTTACCCTTCGTCTTCGACCTAGCTTAGGCACATAATTGGAAGCATTTAGACATTACCGTTCTTTTAGGTTCGACCCTTGACTTACCTCTATACTTGTATTTAGGTTTGTTGAGTGTTTATAAATTTTGTTTGGCTTAGGAGGATTAGTCCAACGACCTAATTTTCCCACGTCAAATACCAAAAGAGAAGAGGATATGTTGATCAAACAAGCCTCGAAAAGCCACGGGCTACCACCGTGTACCCCAACCCATAATTGTCAATACTCTAGAAGTGCACGCTTTCTAGAGTTTTATTGCTCATCCTTGTTTCATTTTACGTGATAGCAATTTTAATTAATATCCGACTCATTCAAGTAGACCATACATAACAATAATAAATCAATTCACTTTTAATCTTATTTAGGACAATGGAGATCACATCACAAGTTGACCTTTAATTCCATTAAACTTTCAAATTATCCAAAATTGTTGAGCATAGTCAACCCACCTAGCCATTTCGGCTTAATAATCCACCTTTACTGAACATACTTACAAGTCATGATTGAGTAATAAATAAATAAATAACATTGTGGAATAATTAATAAATTTATTCCACTTAAACCATTCAATTCCAATCCTTTAATAATCCAAATATGGTTAACAAACCAATCCAATAAAATATGTTTGTATCAACATTCCATACGAACAATTAATCCAATATAATTCAACATACTTGCATCCATAATTCCATTCAAGCATATTTAATTCACCAAAACATGCCTCATAAACATAAATACATGAATTAATTAATATATAACCAAACAATTTCCATCCAATTGTTCTCTAATCAAGAAATTAAGTTCGTTCTTTTTGGTACCTAAACATGACACTACTTGCAACGAAGTAGACATGTACGTACCTCGTGTAAACAATCCTTTGCGCCACTTTTAATCACTTAAAAGTCTCCTAAGGAATAATCACCTCCTAGAAAATAACCCATAATCACAAATTAATACATACAAAAATTTCCAGCAATATAATCTACATTAAAAGTCCTTAAAACTTCCTTTAAAACATGTTTTTATGCTTAATTAATCATTAGAAATTGACTAGGAACAAAAGCCCCAAATTAATTAGTCATTAGAACCCTAAAATCCCAATTTCAATAAATTAAAACCCTAGGTTTTATAATTATAAAATCTGAAAATTATAATAACAATTATAAATCTGAAATTAATAATTTAAACTATCAAAAACATAATTTTGATACTAAAAATATAATCTTTATACTACAAAAATAAAACCCAAAACAAAAGTAATAATTTTGAAGCAATATATAAGAAAACAAAGGAGGAAGAAGGGTGGCTGCGGTGGCAGGCGCCGGCTGGGTGGTCGCCGGCGACCAGGTGGCGGCGGCAGGGACGCCCGCCAGTGGTGGCAGCAGCCATGAACAGGAGCAGCAGCAATGGCTCATGTAGGAAGCAGAAGGAAAAGAAAAGAAAAGAAAAAAAAAGAAAAAAAAAGAAAGGAAAAGAAAGGCAGAAAAAAAAAGAAAAAAAAAAGAAAAAAAAAAGAAAGGAAAAGAAAGGAAGAAAAAAAAAAGAAAGAAAGAAAAGTTGGGGGAAGCAGTGAGCATGGCTCACGTAGGAAGGAGAAAGAAAAGAAAAGAAAGAAAAAAAAGAAAAGGAAAAGAAAGGAAGAAAAAAAAATAAAAAGGAAAAAGAAAATAAAGGAAAAATAAAATAAAGAAAATAAAGAGGAGGAAAAATAAGACTAACCTTTTGTGTGGGGAAAAAAAATTTGGGGATGTATGGGGTATTTATAGGAGAGAGAGAGTGGTGTAGGGTTAGTTTTAAGATTGGACCTCATAAAATTAATGGGCCAATTAGATAAATGAAAGGGACTAGCTTTGTCTAATATGTATGGCATAAACGTAGAATGGATAATTAAAAATCCTTTTAGAACAAAATCAATTATCAACCCAAAAATAATTTGGAACTTTAAAACTTAAATCCCGGAAAAACACACATAAATATTATAAATAAAATAAAAATTCATTTATAATATATTTATAAATACGGGGGATTACACTTGTTTTTTCCATGAGAAAGAGTATGAAAATGATAGCCATTGATGTGATAGTGATTAAATTTTCGAACTCTTGTTAGTGGTCCAAATGCTAACGAGCGAACAATGTCATTTTTGATGCCCTTTTCCAATACCGATATTAATCAAAGGTTCAAAATGTCATTACGGTCATATACTAACATGCTAAAAACACTAGTTAATCATATATTTAATTAGTATTTTATATTAGTTAAGTGACTTACATAATCTTAGAACCAATCAGGATATATGTCTTCATATTTGATCCAAACTTCATCTGAACTTTGGCATCTATGTGCTCTGATCATTTGTTCTTCAAACAAACTGTTAATTATATTAGTATGTAAACATATAGATATGTTACGAGCAACATGTTATGGTATTTTTATAGAAATTTACCTTTCATATTGGTGTAGAGTTTCACAATTACTTAGAAGATATCGGTGAGCAACTTTGTAATCTTTTTCAACAAGGTAACAAAATTGACCTTCTGACAAACTATGTCCAAAAGTTGAAGAGAACATCTCAGGTAAGTCAGGATTATTGTTCAATTCACTTTCGGCATGTGCACCCAATCCTAAATCCTTCACCTTAGAGTCAACTTCTTCTTCAAAATAAAGGGAGCAAAAAATTGTTACCTTCTCGAGTAGGTAGGCATTACAAATTGAGGCTTCCACTCGCGCTTTATTACCCACTTTCCTCTTTAAATGGTATAAAAACCTATAATAAAAAAAGCTAAGTATCTTCAAATTAATTTTAAAAAAAAGAAAGTAAAAGATGAATTTTATATAATTACCTCTCAAAAGGGTACATCTACCTATATTGAACCGGCCCACCAATTTTTGCCTCATATGGCAAATGAATAGGAAGATGCTCCATACTATTAAAAAAACCAGGCGGAAATATTCTCACTAATTTTCAAATAATATCAGGAATAATTTCTTCCAATCGCACCATGTCAGTAATTTTTAAGGTGGTGGCGCAAAGATCTCTAAAAAATTGGCTCAACTCAGTAATAACATTCCACACATTTAAGGGTAACAAGTCTTTAAATACCGCTGGTAGCAATCGTTGCATAAAAACATGACAATCATGACTTTTCATACCGAATAGCTTACACTCCTTTAAATCAACGCATCTACCTAAATGAGAAGTTTATCCATCAGGAAACTTTAATTTCTTCACCCATTCACAAATAAGTTTCCTTTTCTCTTTAGGCAACACAAAAGGAGCATTCGGTTTTTAAGTCCGTTTTTCCCCTTTACTATTAACAACATCTTGCGCCTCCAATTTTCGTCGTTTACAATACTCCCCCAAGTCTCTTCTTGCTTTCACATTGTCTTTAGTTTTACCCTTAACATCCATTACAGTGTGAAACACATTATCAAATACATTTTTTTCAATGTGCATGACATCAAGATTGTGGCGTATCAGGAGCTTGCTCCAATATGGAAGCTCCCCAAAAGACGCTTTACTTTGTCCAATGGTGGAACTTTCCACATCCTTCTACCTTGTTATCATCACCCCTTATTTGCTCAACAGTTTTTGGAAATAAAGATACTCGATTCCAAATGTCCTCACCACTCATTCGTGGTGGTGGGGAATCATTCTCAACTCTGTCTTTAAAAAAAGCACTCTTATTTTTTCGAAAATTATGATCATGGGGTAAAAACTGACGGTGACAATCAAACCAACTTTGTTTTCCACCATTTTTAAGAGTGAAAGCGTTAGTGTTTTCCATACAATATGGGCAAGCTAATCTACCCGACGTGGTCCATCCTGAAAGCATGCCATAAGCAAGAAAATCACTAATAGTCCAAAACAATGCAGCCTTCAATTGAAAATTTTATTTTTGCGAGATGTCGTAAGTCGGTAACCCAACCTCCCATAATTGCTTTAACTCTTCAATAAGAGGTTGCAAGTACACATCGAGATTCCCTTTAGGATTCTTCGGACCTGGAATTATCAAACTTAGAAACATGCACAATTCAGGTGGAAGATTATAAGGAGTTAAAATGAAGGGCGAATAAGAATATTGCTTTCCTGTCTTTCCAAATGGTGAAAATCCGTCGGTACAAAGACCTAGTCGGACATTTCTAGGCTCCGCAGCAAAAGAAGGGTACTCTTTATCTAGGTGTTTCCACGCCTCTCCATCACTTGGATGAGACATAAGGCCATGAACTCGAGGATTATCTTTATGCCACCTCATCTGCTCCGCAGTAGATCTTGTTGCATATAATCTTTGTAATCTCGGGCCTATAGGAAAGTAAATAAGAGCACTATGAGGAGAATTGTTGCCACTTTCTCTAAGTGTCTTATAAAAACTTCCTTTGCAATATATACATTCTTTGAGATCTTTGTGTTCCTTCCAAAATAACATACATCCATTTGGACATACATGAATCTTTTGGTGCAGAAGTTCTAGCCCTTCAACCAATTTCTTAGTCTTGTAAAAACTATTTGTCATCTTGTTTTCATCTGGGCACATGTCTTTCATTAAGGAAGCAACACCATCTATAGCTTTATGTGGAATATTATACACACACTTGATGTTTGCCATCCTTGCAGTAGCAAACAATACAGACAACTTGCAGCCATCATACAATGGCTCTTCCGCTGCCTTCAACATGTCAAAGAACTTCTTGTAACTAGCATGTGGCTCTTCTTCAATATTTTCTAAACCACCTTCTAGTCCAAAGGCATCTAATACCATGTTTCTATATGGGTTCAATGCATCCTCGGTGGATATGGAGCTGCTACTTTGGGATTCTCTTTGGAAGTGTAGTTCACCATGAAAAACCCATTGGAAATAGTTAGGCTAAAAACCAATCCTATAGAGATGCTCCTTAATGGTATCAAGATCTTGATAAGGAATATTTCGACACTGTGCACATGGACATTTCATCACACCATCTATCACGACATTGTCTTGTGTGATAGCAAATGTAATAAATTCATTGACCTTTTCAGCAAAGGTTGGACTAAGGAATTTTCCTTCTAACCGTTTATACATCCATGCTCGATCCTCCCTCATTATATAGCAGTTTCACTAAAAAAAAAATGATACAAAAAGCATAGACAAAGTAAGTAAAGCACTTAGAAGAATGACATTCTTTTAGGTCATTTAACTATTTAAGGTCATCAAAATGAAAATTATTAATACCAATTAACATCATATGAGAAGAAGCGTTCCCATTTTCTACACGCTCTTTCTAATGAACTTGAAAAGGCTTGATTCATGTCTAATATTTGTATTTATAACTTCCTAAGAAAAGAAATCACAAAAAAAAAGCATGTTATAAGGTTTTAAGGTCTTGTAGAACCAAAATCAAGCAAATTTTGCCAAAATGGGAAGAAGCGTTCCCATTTTCTACATGCTCCTTCTAATGAACTTATAAAGGCTTGAATCATGTCAAATATATGTATTTGTAACTGCCTAAGCAAATAAATAACAAAGAGAAAGCAATTTATAAGGTTTTAAGGTCTGGTAGAACCGAAATCAAGCAAATTCAGGCAAAATGAGAAGAAGCGTTCTCATTTCCTACATGCACTTTCTAATGAACTTGAAAAGGCTTGAGTCATGTCAAATATATGTATTTATAAATTCCTAGCAAAATTAATCACAAAAACAAAGGATGTTATAAGGTTTTAAGGTCTTGTAGAACAAAAATCAACCAAATTCGGCCCAAATAGGAAGAAGCGTTCCCATTTTCTACATACTCTTTCTAATGAACTTATAAAGGCTTGAATCATGTCACATATATGTATTAGTAACTGCCTAAGCATAGAAATCACTAAGACAAAGCAAGTTAAAAGGTTTTAAGGTCTGGTAGAACCGAAATCAAGCAAATTCGAGCAAAATGAGAAGAAGCGTTCCCATTTTCTACATGCTCTTTCTAATGAACTTGAAAACGCTTGATTCATGTCAAATATATGTATTTATAACTTCCTAACAAAAGAAATCATAAAAAAAGGATGTTATAAGGTTTTAAGGTCTTGTAGAACCAAAATCAAGCATATTCGGGCAAAATAGTAAGAACAGTTCCCATTTTCTACATGCTCTTTCTAATGAACTTATAAATGCTTGAATCATGTCAAATAAATGTATTTATAACTTCCTAAGCATAGAAATCACAAAAAAAAAAAGCAAGTTACAAGGTTTTAAGGTCTTGTAGAACCGAAATCAAGCAAATTCGAGCAAAATGGGAAAAAGCATTCCCATTTTCAACATGCTCTTTCTAATGAACATGAAAAGGCTTGAGTCATGTCAAATATATGTATTTATAACTTCATAACAAAATAAACCACAAAAAAAGGATGTTATAAGGTTTTAAGGTCTTGTAGAACCAAAATCAAGCATTTTCGGGCAAAATGGTAAGAAGCGTTCCCATTTTCTACATGCTCTTACTAATGAATTTATAAATGCTTTAGTCATGTCAAATATATTTATTTGTAAATTCCTAAGCATAGAAATCACAAAAACAAAGCAAGTTATAAGATTTTAAGGTCTGGTAGAACCGAATCAAGCAAATTCAGGCAAAATAAGAAGAAGCGTTCCTATTTTCTACACGCTCTTTCTAATGAACTTGAAAAGGCTTGATTCATGTCTAATATATGTATTTATAAATTCCTAAGAAAAAAAATCACAAAAAAAGCATGTTATAATGTTTTAAGGTGTTATAATGTTTTAAGGTGTTGTAGAACAAAAATCAAGCAAATTCGGCCAAAATGGGAAGAAGCGTTCCCGTTTTCTACATGCTCCTTCTAATGAAATTATAAAGGCTTGAATCATATCAAACATATGTATTTGTAACTGCCTAAGCAAATAAATAACAAAGAGAAAGCAATTTATAAGGTTTTAAGGTCTGGTAGAACCGAAAGTAAGCAAATTCAGACAAAATGAGAAGAAGCGTTCCCATTTTCTACATGCTCTTTCTAATGAACATGAAAAGGATTGATTCATGTCAAATATATGTATTTATAACTGACTAAGAAAATAAATCACAAAAACAAAGCATGTACTATGGTTTTAAGTTCTTGAAGAACCAATATCAAGCAAATTCGGGCAAAATAGTAAGAAACATTCCCATTTTCTACATGTTCTTTCTAATGAAATTATAAATTCTTGAATCATGTCAAATATACATATTTATAACTTCCTATGCAAATAAATAACTAAGGAAAAACAAGTTATAAGGTTTTAAGGTCTTGTAGAACCAAAATCAATCAAATTCAGGCAAAATGGGAAGAAACGTTCCCATTTTCTACATGCTCTTTCTAATGAACTTATAAATGTTTGGATCATGTCAAATATATGTATTTATAAATCCATAAGAAAATAAATCACAAAAACAAAACAAGTTATGAGGTTTAAAGGTCTTGTAGAACCAAAATCAAACAAATTCGGGCAAAATAGTAAGACGCATTCCAAAATTCTACATGCTCTTTCTAATGTACTTATAATTGTTTGAATCATGTGAAATATATGTATTTACAAACTCATAAGCATTGAAATCACAAAAACAAAGAAAGTTATAAGGTTTTTAGGTCTTGTAGAACTGAAATCAAGCAAATTTGGGCAAAATAGTAAGAAGTATTCCCTTTTTCTACATGCTCTTTTTAATAAACTTGAAAAGGCTTGATTCATGCCAAATATATGTATTAATAACTTCCTAACAAAATAAATCACAAAAACAAAGCAAGTTATAAGGTTTTAAGGTTTTGTAGAACCAAAATCAAGCAAATTCGGGCAAAATAGTAAGAAGCCTTTCCATTTCTACATGCTCTTTCTAATTAACTTATCAATTCTTGAATAATATCAAATATATGTATTTATAATTTTCTAAGCATATAAATCACAAAAACAAAGCAAGTTATAAGGTTTTAAGGTCTAGTAGAACCGAAATCAAGCAAAATCGGGCAAAATGGGAAGAAGCAAATTCGGGCAAGGTTTTTTGACTCAAATGAAAGTCAAACACATTTAAACAAAGCTTTTTGAATCAAATGAAAGTCAAATGCATTCAACAAAGCTAATTGGGTCAAATGAAAGTAAAACACATTCAAACAAAGCTTTTTGAATCAAATGAATGTAAAATGCAACGACTAGTAAGACGGCTAATTTCTAATACGAACAATTCAAAAATTTAGTGCCTCAATTTGTTTCTAAATCGCTACAAATAAAAAAATTAGTTGTCAGAATTTATTGATATATGGAAACAAGACAAAATTTGATGAAATCTAGCAACAACCAGTAAGACAACTTATTTTCAATAGCAACAAAAAAGAGATATATTGAATCAAATGAAAGTCAATTGCATTCAACAAAGGTAATTGGGTCAAATGAAAGTCAAACACATTCAACAACGCTTTTTGAATCAAATGAAAGTCAAATGCATTCAACAAAGGTAATTGGGTCAAATTAAAGTCAAACACATTCAAACTAAGCTTTTTGAATCAAATGAAAGCAAATGCATTCAACAAAGGTAATTGGGTTAAATGAAAGTCCAACACATTCATACAAAGCTTTTTGAATCAAATGAAAGTCAAATGCATTCAACATAGCTTTTTGACTCAAATGAAAGTCAAACACATTCATACAAAGCTTTTTTAATCAAATAAAACTCAAATGCATTCAACAAAGCTAATTGAGTCAAATGAAAGTCAAACACATTCAACAACGCTTTTTGAATCAAATGAAAGTCAAATGCATTCAACATAGCTTTTTGACTCAAATGAAAGTCAAACACATTCAAACAAAGCTTTTTGAATCAAATGAATGTAAAATGCAACAACTAGTAAGACGGCTAATTTCTAATAGGAACAATTCAAAAATTTGTTGCCTCAATTTGTTTCTAAATTGCTACAAATAAAAATTTAGTTGTCAGAATTTATTGATATATGGAAACAAGACAAAATTTGATGAAATCTAGTAATAACTATTAAGATAACTTGTTTTCAATCAATAGCAACAAAAAAAAGATGTATTGAATCAAATGAAAGTCAAATGCATTCAACAAAGATAATTGGGTCAAAGGAAAGTCAAACACATTCATACAAAACTTTTTGAATCAAATAAAACTCAAATGCATTTAACAAAGCTAATTGAGACAAATGAAAGTCAAACACATTCAACAACGCTTTTTGAACCAAATGAAAGTCAAATTCATTCAACAAAGATATTGAGTCAAATGAAAGTCAAACACATTCAAACAAAGCTTTTTAAATCAAATGAAAGTCAAATGCATTCAACAAAGATAATTGAGTCAAATGAAAATCAAACACATTCAAACAAAGCTTTTTGAATCAAATGAAAGTCATATGCATTCAACAAAGCTAATTAAGTAAATGAAAGTCAAACACATTCAACAATGCATTTTGAACCAAGTAAAACTTAAATGCATTCAACAAAGCTAATTGAGACAAATGAAAGTCAAACTCATTCAACAAAGCATTTTGAACCAAATGAAAGTTAAATGCATTCAACAAAGATTATTGAGTCAAATGAAAGTAAAACTCATTCAAACAAAGCTTTTTGAATCAAATAAAGTCAAATGCATTCAACAAAGATTTTGACTCAAATAAAAGTCAAACACATTCAAACAAAGCTTTTTAAATCAAATGAAAGTCAAATGCATTCAACAAGGATAATTGAGTCAAATGAAAGTCAAACACATTCATACAAAGCTTTTTGAATCAAATGAAAGTCAAATGCATTCAATAAAGCTAATTGAGTCAAATGAGAGTCAAACACATTAAAACAATGCTTTTTTAATCAAATGAAAGTCAAATACATTCAACAAAGCTAATTGAGTAAAATGAAAGTCAAACTCATTCAACAAAGCTTTTTAAACCATATGAAAATCAAACGTATTCAAACAAAGCTTTTAAAATCAAGTGAAAGTCAAATGCATTCTACGAAGATAATTGAGTCAAATGAAAGTCAAACACATTCATACAAAGCTTTTTGAATCAAATGAAAGTAAAATGCATTCAACAAAGCTAATTGAGTCAAATGAAAGTAAAACACATTCAAACAAAGATTTTTGAATTAAATGAAAGTGAAATGCAATTAACAAAGCTAATTAAGTCAAATGAAAGTCAAACACATTCATACAAAGCAAATTAATTCAAATGAAAGTCAAATGCATTGTACAAAGCTAATTGAATCAAATGAAAGTCAAACACATTGAAAAAAAGCTTTTTGAATTAAATGAAAGTCAAATGCATTCAACAATGCTAATTGAGTCAAATGAAAGTCAAACACTTTCAAACAATGCTTTTTGAATCAAATGAAAGTCAAATGCATTCAACAAAGCTAATTCAGTCAAATGAAAATCAAACACATTCATACAACGCTCTTTGAATCAAATGAATGTCAAACACATTCAAACAAAGTTTTTTGAATCAAATGAAAATCAAACGCATTCAACAAAGATAATATAGTCAAATGAAAGTCAAACACATTCAAACAAAGCTTTTTGAATCAAATGAAAGTCAAATGCATTCAACAAAGCTAATTGAGTGAATTGAAAGTCAAACACATTTAAACAAAGCTTTTTACATTAAATTAAAGTAAAATGCATTCAACAAAGCTTATTGAGTCAAATGAAAGTTAAACACATTCAAACAAAGCTTTTTGAATTAAATGAAAGTGAAATGCAATTAACAAAGCTTATTAAGTCAAATGAAAGTCAAACACATTCATATAAATCTAATTGAGTCAAATGAAAGTCTAATGCTTTCTACAAAGCTAATTGAGTAAAAAAAAAGTCAAACACATTCAAACAAAGCTTTTTGAATCAAATGAATGTCAAATGCATTCAACAAAGCTAATTGATTCAAATTAAAGTCAAACACATTCAAACAAAGCTTTTTAAATCAAATGAAAATGAAATGCATTCATCAAAGCTAGTTGAATCAAATGAAAGTCAAACATTAAAATAAAGCTTTTTAAATCAAATGAAAGTCAAATGCATTCAACCAAGATAATTGAGTCAAATGAAAGTCAAACACATTCATACAAAGCTTTTTAAATCAAATGAAAGTTAAATGCATTCAACAAATATTATTGAGTCAAATGAAAGTCAAACACATTCATACAAAGCTTTTTGAATCAAATAAAACTCAAATGCATTCAACAAAGCTAATTGAGGCAAATGAAAGTCAAACACATTCAACACCGCTTTTTGAACCAAATGAAAGTCAAATTCATTCAACAAAGATAATTGGGTCAAACGAAAGTCAAACACATTCATACAAAACTTTTTAAATCAAATGAAAGTCAAACTCATTCAACAAAGCAATTTGAACCAAATGAAAGTTAAATGCATTCAACAAAGATTATTGAGTCAAATGAAAGTAAAACTCATTCAAACAAAGCTTTTTGAATCAAATAAAGTCAAATGCATTCAACAAAGATTTTTGACTCAAATAAAAGTCAAACACATTCAAACAAAGCTTTTTAAATCAAATGAATGTGAAATGCATTCAACAAGGATAATTGGGTCAAATGAAAGTCAAACACATTCATACAAAACTTTTTGAATCAAATAAAACTCAAATGCATTCAACAAAGCTAATTGAGACAAATGAAAGTCAAACACAATCAACAACGCTTTTTGAACCAAATGAAAGTCAAATTCATTCAACAAAGATTATTGAGTCAAATGAAAGTCAAACACATTCAAACAAAGCTTTTTAAATCGAATGAAAGTCAAATGCATTCAACAAAGATAATTGAGTCAAATGAAAGTAAAACACATTCAAACAAAGCTTTTTAAATCAAATGAAATCAAATGCATTCAACAAAGATAATTGGGTCAAACGAAAGTCAAACACATTCATACAAAACTTTTTAAATCAAATGAAAGTCAAATGCATTCAACAAAGATAATTGAGTCAAATGAAAGTCAAACACATTCATACAAAGCTTTTTAAATCAAATGAAAGTTAAATTCATTCAACAAATATTATTGAGTCAAATGAAAGTCAAACACATTCAAACAAAGCTTTTTGAATCAAATGAAAGTCAAATGCATTCAACAAAGATAATTGAGTCAAATGAAAGTCAAACACATTCAAACAAAGCTATTTGAATCAAATGAAAGTCATATGCATTCAACAAAGCTAATTAAGTAAATGAAAGTCAAACACATTCTACAACGCATTTTGAACCAAGTAAAACTCAAATGCATTCAACAAAGCTAATTGAGACAAATGAAAGTCAAATTCATTCAACAACGCATTTTGAACCAAATGAAAGTTAAATGCATTCAACAAAGATTATTGAGTCAAATGAAAGTAAAACTCATTCAAACAAAGCTTTTTGAATCAAATAAAGTCAAATGCATTCAACAAAGCTTTTTGACTCAAATAAAAGTCAAACTCATTCAAACAAAGCTTTTTAAATCAAAAGAAAGTCGAATGCATTCAACAAAGATCATTGAGTTAAATGAAAGTCAAACACATTCGTACAAAGCTTTTTGAATCAAAAAAAGTCAAATGCATTCAACAAAGCTAATTGAGTCAAATGAAAGTCAAACAATTTCAAACAAAGCTTTTTGAATCAAATGAAAGTCAAATGCATTCATCATAGGTAATTGAGTTAAATGAAAGTCAAACTCATTCATTCAAAGCTTTTTTAATCAAATAAAAGTAAAATGCATTTAACAAAGATAATTGAGTCAAATTAAAGTCAAACACATTCAGACAAAGCATTTTGAATCAAATGAAAGTCAAATGCATTCAACAAAGCTAATTGAGTCAAATGAAAGTTAAACACATTCAAACAATGCTTTTTGAATCAAATGAAAGTCAAATGCATTCAACAAAAGTAATTGACGCAAATGAAAATCAAACACATTCATTCAAAGCTTTTTGAATCAAATGAATGTCAAACACATTCAAACAAAGTTTTTTGAATCAAATGAAAGTCAAACGCATTCAACAAAGATAATTAAGTCAAATGAAAGGCAAACACATTCAAACAAAGCTTTTTGAATCAAATGAAAGTCAAATGCATTCAACAAAGCTAATTGAGTTAATTAAAAGTCAAACATATTTAAACAAAGCTTTTTGCATCAAATGAAAGTAAAATGCATTCAACAATGCTTATTGAGTCAATTGAAAGTCAAACACATTCAAACAAAACTTTTTGAATTTAATGAAAATGAAATTCAATTAACAAAGCTTATAAAGTGAAATGAAAGTCAAACTCTTTCATACAAATCTAATTGAGTCAAGTGAAAGTCCAATGCATTCTACAAAGCTAATTGAGTCAAATGAAAGTCAAACATATTCAAACAAAGCTTTTTGAATCAAATGAAAGTCAAATGCATTCAACAAAGCTAATTGTGTCAAATTAATGTCAAACACATTCAAACAAAGCTTTTTTAAATCATATGAAAATCAAATGCATTCATTAAAGCTAATTGAATCAAATGAAAGTCAAACATTCAAATAAAGCTTTTTGAATCAAATGAAAGTCAAATGCATTCAACAAAGTTAATTAAGTAAAATGAAAGTCAAACTCATTCAAAAAAGCTTTTTGAACTAAATGAAAGTCAAATACATTTAAACAAAGCTTTTAAAATCAAATGAAAGTCAAACACATTCAACAACGCTAATTGAGTAAAATGAAAGTCACACTCATTCAACAAAGCTATTTGAACCAAATGAAAGTCAAACACATTCAAACAAAGCTTTTAAAATCAAATGAAAGTCAAATGCATTTAACGAAAATAATTGAGTCAAATGAAAGTCAAACACATTAAAACAAAGCTTTTTGAATCAAATGAAAGTTAAATTCATTCAACAAAGCTAATTGAGTCAAATGAAAGTGAAACACATTCAAATAAAGCTTTTTGAATCAAATGAAAGTCAAATGCATTCAACATAGCTAATTGAGTCAAATGAAATTTAAACACATTCAAACAATCCTTTATGAATCAAATGAACGTCAAATGAAAGTCAAACACATTCATACAAAGCTTTTTGAATAAAATGAATGTCAAACACATTCAAACAAAGCTTTTTGAACCAAATGAAAGTCAAATGCATTCAACAAAGATAATTGAGTCTAATGAAATTCAAACACATTCAAACAAAACATTTTGATTCGAATAAAGTCAAATGCATTCAACAAAGCTTTTTGGCTCAAATAAAAGTCAAACACATTCAAACAAAGCTTTTTAAATCAAATTAAAGTCGAATGCATTTAACAAAGATAATTGAGTCAAATGAAAGTCAAACACATTCATACAAAGATTTTTGAATCAAATGAAAGTCAAATGCATTCATCATAGGTAATTAAGTCAAATGAAAGTCAAACATATTCTTACAAAGCTTCTTGAATCAAATGAAAGTAAAATGTATTCAACAAAGCTAATTGAGTCAAATGAAAGTCAAACACATTCAAAGCTTTATATATCAAATGAAAGTCAAACACATACAAAGCTTTTTGAATCAAATGAAATTGAAATGCAATTAACAAAGCTAATTGAGTCAAATAAAATTCAAACACATTCATACAAAATTTTATGAATCAAATGAAAGTCAAATGCATTCAACAAAGATAATTGAGTCAAAAGAAAGTCATACATATTCAAACAAAGCTTTTTGAATCAAATGAAAGTCAAATGCATTCAACAAACCTTTTCGACTCAAATGAAAGTCAAACACATTCAAACAAAGCTTTTTATATCAAATGAAAGTTAAAAGCATTCAATAAAGATAATCGAGTCAAATGAAAGTCACACACATTCATACAAAACTTTTTAAATCAAATGAAAGTCAAATGCATTCAACAAAGCTAATTGTATCAAATGAAAATCAAACACGATCAAACAAACCTTTTTGAATCAAATGAAAGTCAAATGCATTCACCAAAGATAATTGATGTGTGTCATAAATGGCACACATTTGATGAGCACTTAGGTGCTTTCTATTCTCTTTTCATAGCTTTCATGCTTAATAAGTGCTTAGTTTTATGCTTTGTTGCTTAGTTTTACCTTTCTTCTCTTATTTTGTAGCTTTTGTGCATTTCGTTGGTTTTCTAGCCTTTTCTTCTTTATTTGCTCTATTTTCGTGGTTGTAGGTATTGGACGAGGTTCGGGTCTTGATTTTGGTGATCCACTATGGTGGAAGAAGCTTTTGGATCAAGTTCATGGAATTTAGGAAGCTGAAGATGCAAAGAAGTGGAAGTTCCAAGTCTTGGCTCTTCTCTTGTGCTCGCTTGCGGTGCTCCCTTCCAAGGAAGTGTGTGCCCTCAATATTAAGCCTTAGCTACTGCCACTCCTAGTGCCCATCACCATCATAAATCATGTGTGCACCCCTTGAGCTTGAAGAGTTGAAGATTCGAAGAAACCCAACTGAGTGCGGCCGCACGCGCAGAAGGTGCGGCCGCACGCGAAGGATGTGCGGCCGCACACCATGGTGGTGCGGGCGCACATCATGGTGGTGCGGGCGCACATCCTCTGTTGTGCGGCCGCACCGGCGTGGGTCTTTTCCGATCGGATTTCGACGATTTTCTCTCTCTTCTTATACCTATTTGAACCTAATTTTTGCAAGAAGTTTTCATAATAGAATTAGATCATATTCTTAGCTTAGTTGAGAGCTTCTCTCTCTAGTTTTTAGGGTTAATTTTAGGAGTGGATTATAGAGAGAGAAAGGGAGGAATTTCAATGGTGATTGAGAGATTGAAGATCCAATGGTGACAATTGTATTGGAGATCTACTCTATTATCAAAGAGCATTTCTAAACTCTATCTCATTTATTGCTTTGTTTAATATCCATTGTTTTGATTGTTTGATTTTGTTTGGATTTTGATGAATTGATGATTGATCTTTGATTAGTGTAATTGTTCTTCTTAGATTGTTGATTCTTTGATTGTTGATTATTGATCTCTTTAGTTGTTGGTTGAATTGATGATCATGTTTGAGTAGTTGTTTGGTTAGGGATTTGGTGAAGCTTATGATGTAATGAATTGATGTAAATTGGGGATAATTGATGGAGTTGATGATGTGATTAAACTTGGTTGATTGATCATGAGCATGTGTGTGATTAATTAAAGAGTAGCTAACTTTGATTATTGCACTAGATTGCATTGTAAGTTCACATTGATACGGACCATTGATTTGTGGCTTGCAATTACACGATTGAGGTGTCTTGTGCTTTTTCCTAGCTAGAGTTTATCGTAGTTGACGCTAGTTAGAACTCTAGGAGAATAGCTTGATATGCTCTTTTGGTTGCATGTTTGATCTACCCTCACATTGCTTGACTTAGTCGACTTTCCATTCCAATTTGCTATGTTCATTGCTATTATTTGCGGATCCTAATCCCTAGCTCCTTATATTTGTTTGGTTTCCTCGTTTTAGTAGTTGTTAGAGTCATCTTTTACCCCTTGTCTTCGACCTAGCTTAGGCATATAATTGGAAGCACTTAGACATTACCGTTCCTTTGGGTTCGACCCTTGACTTACATCTATACTTGTATTTAGTTTTGTTGAGGGTTTATAAATTTTGTTTGGCTTAGGGAAGATTAGCCCAACGACCTAGTTTTCCCCACGTCAATAATTGAGTCAAATGAAAGTCAAACACATTCAAACAAAGCTTTTTAAATCAAATGAAAGTCAAATGCATTCAACAAAACTAATTGTGTCAAATGAAAGTCAAACACATTCATACATAGCTTTTTGAATCAAATGAAAGTCAAACGCATTCTAAAAAGATAATTGAGTCAAATGAAAATCAAACACATTCAAACAAAGATTTTTGAGGTAAATGAAAGTCAAATGCATTCAACAAAATTTTTTGACTCAAATGAAAGTCAAACACATTCAAACAAAGCTTTTTGAATCAAATGAAAGTCAAATGCATTCAATAAAGATAATTGATTCAAATGAAAGTCACACACATTCATACAAAGCTTTTTGAATCAAATGAAAGTCAAATTCATTCAACAAAGCTAATTGTATCAAATGAAAGTCAAACACATTCAAACAATGCTTTTTGAATCAAATGAAAGTCGAATGCATTCAATAAATATAATTGAGTCAAATGAAAGTGAAACACATTTTCACAAAGTTTCTTGAATCAAATGAAAGTAAAATGCATTCAACAAAGCTTATTGAGTCAAATAAAAGTCAAACACATTCAAAAAAAGCTTTTTAAATTAAATGAAAGTGAAATGCAATTAACGAAGCTAATTGAGTCAAATGAAAGTCAAACACATTCACACAAAACTTTTTGAATCAAATTAAAGTCAAATGCATTCAACAAAGATAATTAAGTCAAATGAAAGTTATACATATTCAAACATAGCTTTTTGAATCAAATGAAAGTCAAATGCATTCTACAAACCTTTTTGACTCAAAGGAAAGTCAAACACATTCAAACAAAGCTTTTTTAATCAAATGAGAGTCAAATGCATTCAATAAAGATAATTCAGTAAAATGTAAGTCAAACACATTCAAAAAAAGCTTTTTGAATCAAATGAAAGTCAAATGCATTCAACAAAGATAATTCAGTCAAACAAAAGTCGAACACATTCGTACAAAGCTTTTCGAATCAAATGAATGTCACACACATTCAAACGAAGCTTTTTGAACCAAATGAAAGCTAAATTCATTCAACAAAGATAATTGAGTCAAATGAAAGTCAAACACATTCAAACAAAGCTTTTTGAGTCAAATGAAAGTCAAATTCATTCAACAAATTTTTTTGACTTAAATAAAAGTCAAACACATTCGAACAAAGCTTTTTATATCAAATGAAAGTCAAATGCATTCAATAAAGGTAATTCAGTCAAATGAAAGTCACACACATTCATACAAAACTATTTAAATCAAATGAAAGTCAAATGTATTAAACAAAGCTAATTCAGTCAAATGAGAGAGTCAAACACATTCAAACAAAGCTTTTTGAATCAAATGAAAGTGAAATGCATTCAATAAAGCTAATTGAGTCAAATAAAAGTCAAACACATTCAAACAAAGCTTTTGGAATTAAATGAAAGTGAAATGCAATTAACAAAGCTAATTGATTCAAATCAAAAGTTAAACACATTCATACAAAGCTAATTGAGTTAAATGAAAGTCAAATGCATTCTGCAAAGCTAATTGATTCAAATGAAAGTCAAACACATTCAAACAATGGTTTTTGAATCAAATGAAAGTCAAATGCATTCAACAAAGATAATTGAGTCAAATGAAAGTCAGACACATTTATACAAATATTTTTGAATCAAATGAATGTCAAACACATTCAAACAAAGCTTTTTGAACCAAATGAAAGTCAAATGCATTCAACAAAGATAATTGAGTCAAATGAAAGTCAAACACATTAAAACAAAGCTTTTTAAGTAAATCAAAGTCAAAAGCATTCAACAAAGTTTTTTGACTCAAATGAAAGTCAAACACATTCAAACAAAGCTTTTTGAATCAAATGAAAGTCAAATGCATTTAATAAATATAATTGAGTCAAATGAAATTTGAACACATTTATACAAAGCTTTTTGAATCAAATGAAAGTCAAATGCATTCAACAAACCTAATTGAGTCAAATGAAAGTCACACACATTCAAACAAAGCTTTTTGAATCAAATGAAAGTCAAATACATTCACCAAAGATAATTGAGTTAAATGAAAGTCAAACACTTTCAAAAAATGCTTTTAGAATCAAATGAAAGTCAAATGCATTCAACAAACCTAATTGAGTCAAATGAAAGGCACACACAGTCAAACAAAGCTTTTTGAATCAAATGAAAGTCAAATGCATTCACCAAAGATAATTGAGTTAAATGAAAGTCAAACACTTTCAAAAAATGCTTTTAGAATAAAATGAAAATCAAATTTGTTTAACAAATATAATTGAGTCAAATGAAAGTCTAAAACATTCAAACAAAGCTTTTTGAGTCAAATGAAAGTAAAATGCATTCAACAAAGCTTTTTGACTCAAATGAAAGTCAAACACATTCATACAAAGCTTTTTGTATTAAATGAAAGTCAAATGCATTCAACAAAGCTAATTGAGTCAAATGAAAGTCAAACACATTCTCACAAAGCTTCTTGAATCAAATGAAAGTAAAATGCATTCAACAAAGCTAATTGAGTCAAATGAAAGTCAAACACATTCAAACAAAGCTTTTTGAATTAAATGAAAGTGAAATGCAATTAACAAAGCTAATTGAGTCAAATGAAAGTCAAACACATTCATACAAAACTTTTGAATCAAATTAAAGTCAAATGCATTCAACAAAGATAATTGAGCCAAATGAAAGACATACACAGTCAATCAAAGCTTTTTGAATCAAATGAAAGTCAAATGAATTCAACAAAACTTTTTGACTCAAATGAAAGTCAAACACATTCAAACAAAGCTTTTTGAATCAAATGAAAGTCAAATGCATTCAATAAATATAATTGAGTCAAATGAATGTTAAACACATTCATACAAAGCTCTTTGAATAAAATGAAAGTCAAATGCATTCAACAAAGCTAATTGAGTCAAATGAAAGTCAAACACATTCCAACAAAGCTTTTTGAATAAAATGAAAGTCAAATGCTTTCACCAAAGATAATTGTTTCAAATGAAAGTCAAACACTTTCAAACAAAGCTTTTTGAATTAAATGAAAGTCAAATACATTCAACAAAGCTAATTAAGTCAAATGAAAGTCAAACACATTCTTACAAATCTTCTTGAATCAAATGAAAGTAAAATGCATTCAACAAAACTAATTGAGTCAAGTGAAAGTCAAACACATTCAAACAATGCTTTTTGAATCAAATAAGAGTCAAATGCATTCAATAAAGATAATTGAGTGAAATGTAAGTCAAACACATTCAAAAAAAGCTTTTTGAATCAAATGAAAGTCAAATGGATTCAACAAAGATAATTCAGTCAAACAAAAGTCGAACACATTCGTACAAAGCTTTACGAATCAAATGAATGTCACACACATTCAAACGAAGCTTTTTGAACCAAATGAATGTTAAATTCATTCAACAAAGATAATTGAGTCAAATGAAAGTCGAAACACATTCAAACAAAGCTTTTTGAGTCTAAAGAAAGTCAAATTCATTCAACAAAGTTTTTTGACTCAAATGAAAGTCAAACACATTTGAACAAAGCTTTTTATATCAAATGAAAGTCAAATGCATTCAATAAAGGTAATTTAGTCAAATGAAAGTCACACACATTCATACAAAACTTTTTAAATCAAATGAAAGTCAAATGTATTAAACAAATCTAATTCAGTCAAATGAGAGTCAAACACATTCAAACAAAGCTTTTTCAATCAAATGAAAGTGAAATGCATTTAATATAGCTAATTGAGTCAAATAAAAATGAAACACATTCAAACAAAGCTTTTGGAATTAAATGAAAGTGAAATGCAATTAACAAAGCTACTTAAGTCAAATCAAAGTCAAACACATTCATACAAAGCTAATTGAGTCAAATGAAAGTCAAATGCATTCTGCAAAGCTAATTGATTCAAATGAAAGTCAAACACATTCAAACAATGGTTTTTGAATGAAATGAAAGTCAAATGCATTCAACAAAGATAATTGAGTCAAATGAAAGTCAAACACATTCATACAAATCTTTTTGAATCAAATGAATGTCAAACACATTCAAACAGAGCTTTTTGAACCAAATGAAAGTCAAATGCAGTCAACAAAGATAATTGAGTCAAATGAAAGCCAAACACATTAAAACAAAGCTTTTTGAGTCAAATCAAAGTCAAAAGCATTCAACAAAGTTTTTTGACTCAAATGAAAGTCAAACACATTCAAATAAAGCTTTTTGAATCAAATGAAAGTCAAATGCATTCAATAAATATAATTGAGTCAAATGAAAGTTAAACACATTCATACAAAGCTTTTTGAATCAAATGAATGTCAAATGCATTCACCAAAGATAATTATTTCAAATGAAAGTCAAACCCATTGAAACAAAGCTGTTTGAATCAAATGAAAGTCAAATGCATTCAAAAAAAGCTTTTAGAATCAAATGAAAATCAAATTCATTTAACAAAGGTAATTGAGTCAAATGAAAGTCTAACACATTCAAACAAAGCTTTTTGAATCAAATGGAAGTCAAACGCATTCTAAAAAGATAATTTAGTCAAATGAAAATCAATCACATTCAATCAAAGATTTTTGAGTTAAATGAAAGTCAAATGCATTCAACAAAGTTTTTTGACTAAAATGAAAGTCAAACACATTCAAACAAAGCTTTTTGAATCAAATGAAAGTGAAATGCATTCAATAACGATATTTGATACAAATGAAAGTCACACACATTCATACAAAGCTTTTTCAATCAAATGAAAGTCAAATTCATTCAACAAAGCTAATTGTATCAAATGAAAGTCAAACACATTCAAACAACGCTTTTTGAATCAAATGAAAGTCGTATGCATTCAATAAATATAATTGAGTCAAATGAAAGTCAAATGCATTCAACAAAGATAATTGAGTCAAATGAAAGTCAAACACATTCATACAAAGCTTTTCGAATCAAATGAATGTCAAACACATACAAACGAAGCTTTTTGAACCTAATGAAAGTTAAATTCATTCAACAAAGATAATTGAGTCAAATGAAAGTCAAACACATTCAAAAAAAGCTTTTTGAATCAAATGAAAGTCAAATGAATTCAACCAAGCTTTTTGACTCAATGAAAGTCAAACACATTCAAACAAAGCTTTTTATATCAAATGAAAGTCAAATGCATTCAATAAAGATAATTGAGTCAGATGAAAGTCACACACATTCATACAAAACATTTTGAATCAAATGAAAGTCAAATGCATTCAACAAAGCTAATTGTATCAAATGAAAGTCAAACACGATCAAACAAACCTTTTTGAATCAAATGAAAGTCAAATGCATTCACCAAAGATAATTGATGTGTGTCATAAATGGAACACATTTGATGAGCATTTAGGTCCTTTCTATTCTCTTTTCATAGCTTTCATGCTTAATAAGTGCTTAGTTTTATGCTTTGTTGCTTAGTTTTACCTTTCTTCTCTTATTTTGTAGCTTTTGTGCATTTCGTTGGTTTTCTAGCCTTTTCTTCTTTATTTGCTCTATTTTCGTGGTTGTAGGTATTGGACGAGGTTCGGGTCTTGATTTTGGTGATCCACTATGGTGGAAGAAGCTTTTGGATCAAGTTCATGGAATTTGGGAAGCTGAAGATGCAAAGAAGTGGAAGTTCCAAGTCTTGGCTCTTCTCTTGTGCTCGCTTGCGGTGCTCCCTTCAAAGGAAGTGTGTGCCCTCAATATTAAGCCTTAGCTACTGCCACTCCTAGTGCCCATCACCATCATAAATCATGTGTGCACCCCTTGAGCTTGAAGAGTTGAAGATTCGAAGAAACCCAGCTGAGTGCGGCCGCACGCGCAGAAGGTGCGGCCGCACGCGAAGGATGTGCGGCCACACACCATGGTGGTGCGGGCGCACATCATGGTGGTGCGGGTGCACATCCTCTGTTGTGCGGCCGCACCGGCGTGGGTCTTTTCCGATCGGATTTCGACGATTTTCTCTCTCTTCTTATACCTATTTGAACCCAATATTTGCAAGAAGTTTTCATAATAGAATTAGATCATATTCTTAGCTTAGTTGAGAGCTTCTCTCTCTAGTTTTTAGGGTTAATTTTAGGAGTGGATTTTAGAGAGAGAAAGTGAGGAATTTCAATGGTGATTGAGAGATTGAAGATCCAATGGTGACAATTGTATTGGAGATCTACTTTATTATCAAAGAGCATTTCTAAACTCTATCTCATTTATTGCTTTGTTTAATATTCATTGTTTTGATTGTTTGATTTTGTTTGGATTTTGATGAATTGATGATTGATCTTTGATTAGTGTAATTGTTCTTCTTTGATTGTTGATTGTTGATCTCTTTAGTTGTTGGTTGAATTGATGATCATGTTTGTGTAGTTGTTTGGTTAGGGATTTGGTGAAGCTTATGATGTAATGAATTGATGTAAATTGGGGATAATTGATGGAGTTGATGATGTGATTAAACTTGGTTGATTGATCATGAGCATGTGTGTGATTAATTAAAGAGTAGCTAACTTTGATTATTGCACTAGATTGCATTGTAAGTTCACATTGATACGGACCATTGATTTGTGGCTTGCAATTTACACGATTGAGGTGTCTTGTGATGTTTCCTAGCTAGAGTTTATCGTAGTTGATGCTAGTTAGACCTCTAGGAGAATAGCTTGATATGCTCTTTTGGTTGCATGTTTGATCTACCCTCACATTGCTTGACTTAGTCGACTTTCCATTCCATTTTGCTATGTTCATTGCTATTATTTGCGGATCCTAATCCCTAGCTCCTTATATTTGTTTGGTTTCCTCGTTTTAGTAGTTGTTAGAGTCATCTTTTACCCCTTGTCTTCGACCTAGCTTAGGCATATAATTGGAAGCACTTAGACATTACCGTTCCTTTGGGTTCGACCCTTGACTTACCTCTATACTTGTATTTAGGATTGTTGAGTGTTTATAAATTTTGTTTGGCTTAGGGAAGATTAGCCCAACGACCTAGTTTTCCCCACGTCAAAATGGCGCCGTTGCCGGGGAACGGTGTCTATGTTTGAGTGTTTTTGATTGCTTGAGTCTAGGTCTTTGTTTATAGTTTTCTTTTATTTGATTTCTTTTGTTTGTTTTTATAAAATGACATGTCTCTCATTTCCTCAATTTGACAATGAGTCTTTTTGTGAATATTTTAATAGACTAGAGGGATTTCTTGATTGTAATTGTAATAGCCTTTGGGAGGCTTGTGAGATTTGTTATTTTGGTTTAAATGAGCAAACTAGGGTGAATTTAGAACACATGATTTTAGAGCATTGTCAATTGATGATGCTTGGGATTTTTATGTTTGGTTTGCTAGGGATGCCTATAATAGGGATAATCATGTTCCTAATATTGATGTGCAATGTCTTGATTCTTCTAATGTTAGCATGATTTCCCATGATTTGTCACATGATCCCATTAGTGAACCTAGAACACATGATTTCAACTCTATTTTCCCTTTTGTTCATGATGATGAAGTACATGCTCAAGTTGATGCTAATGGTGTGTTTCAATATTCTTCATTATTTACCATGCCTTCTTGTGATGTGCTTCGTTCCCTTGATGATGAATCTCATGTTCTTGATTTTGCCCCCACCCCCCAATGTGATGTACATGCTCATGATTTCAATGTTGATTCTTCCAATCTTGGTTGTACTTCTTCTTCTTTTGTTGAGCCTCAATCTCCTACATCCTTTGAATCTCTTATTGCTACCTTGGAAACTCGAATTAGGCATGTTGAGCTTAGCGATGATCTTGGGCCTAAAATGGAGTCTACTCTTAATTGTTTGAGAAGTCAATTGGAGATGATGAAAAAGAGCGAGGAGCGTTTTGAGGAGGGAAGAAGGAGAAATGAAGAGCTAGAAAGCCAATTTTCATCTTTGATGCTTGTATGTGAAAATAACAAATCCAATGTGTGTGTTGAGGATGATGATGGTGATTTTGAGCAACCAAGAGTGTGTAAGGATACCATTGGTGAGCATATGAGTGATGGTGAAGGAGTTGAGAACGAAGAGAGTGTTGAATTTGAAATTCCCAACCCTCCCACCCTTTGTAATGAATCTCAAGTGTATGAATGTGACTCTTCTATCCATGAGTATTTGGACTCGTTTGAGGTTATGTCAAATGTGTTTATTGAGTGCATAAGGAATAGCCATAGCCTTTTAAGCAAGTTTATTGAGAAAGCTTCATGGGAGAGAGATGATTTGAGTTATATTTGCCTCCATTCATGCATGGTTTTGAGACTCTAGGCTTTAAGGAAGTTGAGGGAGCCATTGTTCATGAAGGTAGTGGAGGAGATTATGTGGTTCCTCTTGGGAATTGGATGTTTGAGGGAGATGGTGATCATGAGTGTTTTTATTTTGAGGATTCTATGATTGATTTTCATGCCCTCATTGGCGATGTGAGACCTTGTGTTGAGGGAGTCGCGAACCCTTTACCTATTTCTCATACCCCTTTCTCTCAAAAGTTTGACCACATCCCCTATTGCCCTATTTTTCTCCCTTCCTTTGTTGGTAAGCCTATTGGGGACGCTTTTGTCTATGAGGATTTGCATGTGGCTCATTTGTCTCAAATTGAGGAAGAGGGTGATGTTGCCACCCAAAAATATTTTAGTGAGGAGGATTTGCCTTTTTCTTTTTCTTTTCCCCCTTCTTCTTCTTATTTTCTTAATTTTCCTTTTGATCCTTCTTCTTCTTTCTTTTGGCACCTCCCTTCTCACTTGCGTGCCATGATCTTGTTGCACGTTTTTCTTCCGTCATTTGCCTACATTCTATCTTATGAAATGTGTAGTAGTGCATTTGACAAGCTCTTGCGATCGTTGCAATATTATTTTACTAGAGCGGTCAAGCTTGGACCTTAAGCAAGCCTTTCTCGGGAAGTAACCCGTGTTTTAGATTAGATTTTCCTTTTCTTTTTAGAATAGATTTTCTCTCATGGAAATTTTTGTGTGCCTTTTGCTAGGTACATGACTTGATATACTTTGGTGCTTCGATTTGGATCAAGAATCAAGGAAGGTTGACTCCTATCTTTGCGACCATATGGAGACAAGGTTTAATTCTTGAGAAATTAGCTTTGAAAGGTTTAAATTGGGTCATTTGCGGGTATTTACACCCACCTAATATCCGGTAATATCTTTCCTTGCTCTTTCTCTAGTGGATGATGCCATGTTGGACATATGTTGGTTTGTTGGATTAATCTCCTTGTTGTCCCTTCCCATGAATTATATGATTTATGTTTGAGTGTATTGTCTCATTCAAGCTTGGGGGAGGGTATTCTATCATGTTTGGTGGAATGTTGGTTCTCATGTGTTATGCACCTTTGTATATGCTTTTCCATGTTTCTTATATTTTGAAAAACTCCAAAAAGATTTTTGTTTCTATTAAGGCAAATTTGCAATGTGTTTTGTTTTGTTCTTGCTTTGGACAAAATAACATTTGGACTTGTATAATTGAATGCTTTTCTTCTTAAATGGTAATGGTGTGCACGGTTTGAGAGTACGTTTGGTTGATTTTAGGATAAAGCATGCTAAGGTAGTTGGTTAGAACTAGTGGGAACATGAAGCCGGATTCTACTTGTTTGTGGCATGTTTGGTAGTTGCTTCCTATAGTTGATTTGACGCCAATAGTGAGTTTTTGCTACAACCATGCGATTTCTATGTTTTTCAAGCCTTCTACCTATATTTGCATGAGCGGCATGGATTCTTGACTTCTTGCAAACCTAATCTTGAAACTTGACTCATAGATCTTGAATCCGAGACCGAACCATTTAGGGAGGACAAATGCACATTTTTCGGGGTGGTATTTTTCATTTTTAGGATAGTTTTATTCATTTTTGTTATTTTTGGGTTTACATTTGCCTTCTTGCAACCATTTGAGCCTTATACCTTCTTTTCAAGCCACATCTTTAGATCTTTGGACTTTTGTTTCATTTTCTTTCTTTTCTTGGTTTTTGTGAAGCAATTGATCATTCTTGATGGAGTTTGTGGTGGAGAAGTTGGAATGTTTGGTTCTTATGATAGCAAGATTGTGTTATTTCTTCCTTGTGAATAATGGCAAATGATTATGAGTAAAAGCCGTCCTATATTATAAAAGGCATGGACAAATAAGTGCAAAATCGAAAAAGCCGTCCAAAGTTAAAAAGAGGCGAGGACAAAGCACTATTAAAGTAAAAAAAAAAAAGTGAAAAATGAAAAAATGCAAAAATATTTTGATGTGAGTTTTCTCCCTTTTTGAGCATTGAGGACAATGCTCCATTTAAGCTTGGGGGGAAGCGTTCTCACGCTTTTTGTTTATATGTTTGTGGTTTATAGCTTTGAATAAGCTTGGGGGTGTTAGCTTGTTTTTGTTTGGTGACTTCTTGATTGTGATTCTAAGAAAGGGCCCGTTCTTTGCTTCACTATTAGGAAAACCACCAAATTTTAAATTTTAGCCTACCTTCACCCTTTTGCCTTAACGTTACAACCTTGGGGAAAGACCTTTTGACCTAAGTGGTTGAGTCATTCATCGGTGGAGAGGAATGTGAGTTTTAGGAATAGGGAGAGGGGATGCAAAAGTCAAGATGTCGAGTAGCCTAAAAATTCTCTTTTTCCGGTTCCTTCGTGGAATCATTGGGATGCTCATTAGAGGTCGATTTGAAGCTATTAGGAAGAACGTGGTAAGATCGTTTGGGATGAAAGTGGATTGTGAAAGCTAGTTCCTATGCTTAGCATATTTATGTTTCAATAAACCTTGGGTATCTTAGAACATGCACTCCTTTACTTGTTTAGAAAGATTTGCATCCACTTGTGCTTGTGCATTGGCAAAAGTCCTTTCATGAACATTTGTTTGCTTTTCTTGTATTTTGTTTTCTTTTTCATGCTTTGCCTTGTTTGTATTATTATGAGAGTTATGGGTAAACTCTTAGGATACCCTTACGAGAGCATCACTCGTCCTCTAGGGCGATCTAGGGGTTTAAATGGCTTGTCATTAGTTGCTAAAATTGACCGTGATTCCTACGAAAGTGAGTTAGTGTATATTCTCATCTCGTCTCTTCTTTAGTTTGTTTTAATAAGCTCATCATTTCCACTCCCTTGGTTTTGTTTTGCTCGAGAACGAGCAAAAGGTAAGCTTGGGGGTATTTGATGTGTGTCATAAATGGCACACATTTGACGAGCATTTAGGTCCTTTCTATTCTCTTTTCATAGCTTTCATGCTTAATAAGTGCTTAGTTTTATGCTTTGTTGCTTAGTTTTACCTTTCTTCTCTTATTTTGTAGCTTTTGTGCATTTCGTTGGTTTTCTAGCCTTTTCTTCTTTATTTGCTCTATTTTCGTGGTTGTAGGTATTGGACGAGGTTCGGGTCTTGATTTTGGTGATCCACTATGGTGGAAGAAGCTTTTGGATCAAGTTCATGGAATTTGGGAAGCTGAAGATGCAAAGAAGTGGAAGTTCCAAGTCTTGGCTCTTCTCTTGTGCTCGCTTGCGGTGCTCCCTTCAAAGGAAGTGTGTGCCCTCAATATTAAGCCTTAGCTACTGCCACTCCTAGTGCCCATCACCATCATAAATCATGTGTGCACCCCTTGAGCTTGAAGAGTTGAAGATTCGAAGAAACCCAGCTGAGTGCGGCCGCACGCGCAGAAGGTGCGGCCGCACGCGAAGGATGTGCGGCCGCACACCATGGTGGTGCGGGCGCACATCCTCTGTTGTGCGGCCGCACCGGCGTAGGTCTTTTTCGGCGGATTTCGACGATTTTCTCTCTCTTCTTATACCTATTTGAACCAAATTTTTGCAAGAAGTTTTCATAATAGAATTAGATCATATTCTTAGCTTAGTTGAGAGCTTCTCTCTCTAGTTTTTAGGGTTAATTTTAGGAGTGGATTTTAGAGAGAGAAAGTGAGGAATTTTAATGGTGATTGAGAGATTGAAGATCCAATGGTGACAATTGTATTGGAGATCTATCCTATTATCAAAGAGCAATTCTAAACTCTATCTCATTTATTGCGTTGTTTAATATTCATTGTTTTGATTGTTTGATTTTGTTTGGATTTTGATGAATTGATGATTGATCTTTGTTAGTGTAATTGTTCTTCTTTGATTTTTGATCTCTTTAGTTGTTGGTTGAATTGATGATCATGTTTGTGTAGTTGTTTGGTTAGGGATTTGGTGAAGCTTATGATGTAATGAATTGATGTAAATTGGGGATAATTGATGGAGTTGATGATGTGATTAAACTTGGTTGATTGATCATGAGCATGTGTGTGATTAATTAAAGAGTAGCTAACTTTGATTATTGCACTAGATTGCATTGTAAGTTCACATTGATACGGACCATTGATTTGTGGCTTGCAATTTACACGATTGAGGTGTCTTGTGATTTTTCCTAGCTAGAGTTTATCGTAGTTGACGCTAGTTAGACCTCTAGGAGAATAGCTTGATATGCTCTTTTGGTTGCATGTTTGATCTACCCTCACATTGCTTGACTTAGTCGACTTTCCATTCCAATTTGCTATGTTCATTGCTATTATTTGCGAATCCTAATCCCTAGCTCCTTATATTTGTTTGGTTTCCTCGTTTTAGTAGTCGTTAGAGTCATCTTTTACCCCTTGTGTTCGACCTAGCTTAGGCATATAATTGGAAGCATTTAGACATTACCGTTCCTTTGGGTTCGACCCTTGACTTACCTCTATACTTGTATTTAGTTTTGTTGAGTGTTTATAAATTTTGTTTGTCTTAGGGAAGATTAGCCCAACGACCTAGTTTTCCCCACGTTAATAATGGAGTCAAATGAAAGTCAAAGACATTCAAACAAAGCTTTTTAAATCAAATGAAAGTCAAATGCATTCAACAAAGCTAATTGAGTCAAATGAAAGTCAAACACATTCATACATAGCTTTTTAAATCAAATGAAAGTCAAACGCATTCTAAAAAGATAATTGAGTCAAATGAAAATCAAACACATTCAAACAAAGATTTTTGAGTTAAATAAAAGTCAAATGCATTCAACAAAGTTTTTTGACTCAAATGAAAGTCAAACACATTCAAACAAAGCTTTTTGAATCAAATGAAAGTCAAATGCATTCAATAAAGATAATTGATTCAAATGAAAGTCACACAAATTCATACAAAGCTTTTTGAATCAAATGAAAGTCAAATTCATTCAACAAAGCTAATTGTATCAAATGAAAGTCAAACACATTCAAACAATGCTTTTTGAATCAAATGAAAGTCGAATGCATTCAATAAATATAATTGAGTCAAATGAAAGTCAAACACATTCTCACAAAGTTTCTTGAATCAAATGAAAGTAAAATGCATTCAACAAAGCTAATTGAGTCAAATAAAAGTCAAACACATTCAAACAAAGCTTTTTAAATTAAATGAAAGTGAAATGCAATTAACAAAGCTAACTGAGTCAAATGAAAGTCAAACACATTCATACAAAACTTTTTGAATCAAATTAAAGTCAAATGCATTCAACAAAGATAATTAAGTCAAATGAAAGTCATACATATTCAAACATAGCTTTTTGAATCAAATGAAAGTCAAATGCATTCTACAAACCTTTTTGACTCAAAGGAAAGTCAAACACATTCAAACAAAGCTTTTTTAATCAAATGAGAGTCAAATGCATTCAATAAAGATAATTTAGTATAATGTAAGTCAAACACATTCAAAAAAAGCTTTTTGAATCAAATGAAAGTCAAATGCATTCAACAAAGATAATTCAGTCAAACAAAAGTCAAACACATTCGTACAAAGCTTTTCGAATCAAATGAATGTCACACACATTCAAACGAAGCTTTTTGAACCAAATGAAAGTTAAATTCATTCAACAAAGATAATTGAGTCAAATGAAAGTCAAACACATTCAGACAAAGCTTATTGAGTCAAATGAAAGTCAAATTCATTCAACAAAGTTTTTTGACTCAAATAAAAGTCAAACAAATTCGAACAAAGCTTTTTATATCAAATGAAAGTCAAATGCATTCAATAAAGGTAATTCAGTCAAATGAAAGTCACACACATTCATACAAAACTTTTTAAATCAAATGAAAGTCAAATGTATTAAACAAAGCTAATTCAGTCAAATGAGAGTCAAACACATTCAAACAAAGCTTTTTGAATCAAATGAAAGTGAAATGCATTCAATAAAGCTAATTAAGTCAAATAAAAGTCAAACACATTCAAACAAAGCTTTAGGAATTTAATGAAAGTGAAATGCAATTAACAAAGCTAATTGAGTCAAATCAAAGTCAAACACATTCATACAAAGCTAATTGAGTCAAATGAATGTCAAATGCATTCTGCAAAGCTAATTGATTCAAATGAAAGTCAAACACATTCAAACAATGGTTTTTGAATCAAATGAAAGTCAAATGCATTCAACAAAGATAATTGAGTCAAATGAAAGTCATACACATTCATACAAATATTTTTGAATCAAATGAATGTCAAACACATTCAAACACAGCTTTTTGAACCAAATGAAAGTCAAATGCATTCAACAAAGATAATTGAGTCAAATGAAAGTCAAACACATTAAAACAAAGCTTTTTGAGTCAAATCAAAGTCAAAAGCATACAACAAAGTTTTTTGACTCAAATAAAAGTCAAACAAATTCAAACAAAACTTTTTGAATCAAATGAAAGTCAAATGCATTCATACAAAACTTTTGAATCAAATTAAAGTCAAATGCATTCAACAAAGATAATTGAGTCAAATGAAAGACATACACAGTCAATCAAAGCTTTTTGAATCAAATGAAAGTCAAATGAATTCAACAAAACTTTTTGACTCAAATGAAAGTCAAACACATTCAAACAAAGCTTTTTGAATCAAATGAAAATCAAATCCATTCAATAAATATAATTGAGTCAAATGAATGTTAAACACATTCATACAAAGCTCTTTGAATAAAATGAAAGTCAAATGCATTTAACAAAGCTAATTGAGTCAAATGAAAGTCAAACACATTCAAACAAGGCTTTTTGAATCAAATGAAAGTCAAATGCTTTCACCAAAGATAATTGTTTCAAATGAAATTCAAACACTTGCAAACAAAGCTTTTTGAATTAAATGAAAGTCAAATACATTCAACAAAGCTAATTAAGTCAAATGAAAGTCAAACACATTCGTACAAAGCTTCTTGAATCAAATGAAAGTAAAATGCGTTCAACAAAACTAATTGAGTCAAGTGAAAGTCAAACACATTCAAACAAAGTTTTTTGAATCAAATGAAAGTGAAATGCAATTAACAAAGCTAATTGAGTCAAATGAAAGTAAAATACATTCATATAAAACTAATTGAATCAAATGAATGTCAAATGCTTTCAACAAAGATAGTTGAGTCAAATGAAAGTCAAACACGTTCATACAAAGCTTTTTGAATCAAATGAATGTCTAACACATTCAAACGAAGCTTTTTGAACAAATGAAAGTTAAATTCATTCAACAAAGATAATTGAGTCAAATGAAAGTCAAACACATTCAAACAAAGCTTTTTGAGTCAAATAAAAGTCAAATTCATTCAACAAAGTATTTTGACTCAAATGAAAGTCAAACACATTCAAACAAAGCTTCTTATATCAAATGAAAGTCTAATGCATTCAATAAATATAATTGAGTCAAATGAATGTTAAACACATTCAAACAAAGCTTTTTGAACCAAATGAAAGTCAAATGCATTCAACAAAGATAATTGAGACAAATGAAAGTCAAACACATTAAAACAAAGCTTTTTGAGTCAAATCAAAGTCAAAAGCATACAACAAAGTTTTTTGACTCAAATAAAAGTCAAACAAATTCAAACAAAACTTTTTGAATCAAATGAAAGTCAAATGCATTCAATAAATATAATTGAGTAAAATGAAAGTCAAACACATTCATACAAAACTTTTGAATCAAATTAAAGTCAAATGCATTCAACAAAGATAATTGAGTCAAATGAAAGACATACACAGTCAATCAAAGCTTTTTGAATCAAATGAAAGTCAAATGAATTCAACAAAACTTTTTGACTCAAATGAAAGTCAAACACATTCAAACAAAGCTTTTTGAATCAAATGAAAATCAAATCCATTCAATAAATATAATTGAGTCAAATGAATGTTAAACACATTCATACAAAGCTCTTTGAATAAAATGAAAGTCAAATGCATTTAACAAAGCTAATTGAGTCAAATGAAAGTCAAACACATTCAAACAAGGCTTTTTGAATCAAATGAAAGTCAAATGCTTTCACCAAAGATAATTGTTTCAAATGAAATTCAAACACTTGCAAACAAAGCTTTTTGAATTAAATGAAAGTCAAATACATTCAACAAAGCTAATTAAGTCAAATGAAAGTCAAACACATTCGTACAAAGCTTCTTGAATCAAATGAAAGTAAAATGCGTTCAACAAAACTAATTGAGTCAAGTGAAAGTCAAACACATTCAAACAAAGTTTTTTGAATCAAATGAAAGTGAAATGCAATTAACAAAGCTAATTGAGTCAAATGAAAGTAAAATACATTCATATAAAACTAATTGAATCAAATGAATGTCAAATGCTTTCAACAAAGATAGTTGAGTCAAATGAAAGTCAAACACGTTCATACAAAGCTTTTTGAATCAAATGAATGTCTAACACATTCAAACGAAGCTTTTTGAACAAATGAAAGTTAAATTCATTCAACAAAGATAATTGAGTCAAATGAAAGTCAAACACATTCAAACAAAGCTTTTTGAGTCAAATAAAAGTCAAATTCATTCAACAAAGTATTTTGACTCAAATGAAAGTCAAACACATTCAAACAAAGCTTCTTATATCAAATGAAAGTCTAATGCATTCAATAAATATAATTGAGTCAAATGAATGTTAAACACATTCAAACAAAGCTTTTTGAACCAAATGAAAGTCAAATGCATTCAACAAAGATAATTGAGACAAATGAAAGTCAAACACATTAAAACAAAGCTTTTTGAGTCAAATCAAAGTCAAAAGCATACAACAAAGTTTTTTGACTCAAATAAAAGTCAAACAAATTCAAACAAAACTTTTTGAATCAAATGAAAGTCAAATGCATTCAATAAATATAATTGAGTAAAATGAAAGTCAAACACATTCATACAAAACTTTTGAATCAAATTAAAGTCAAATGCATTCAACAAAGATAATTGAGTCAAATGAAAGACATACACAGTCAATCAAAGCTTTTTGAATCAAATGAAAGTCAAATGAATTCAACAAAACTTTTTGACTCAAATGAAAGTCAAACACATTCAAACAAAGCTTTTTGAATCAAATGAAAATCAAATCCATTCAATAAATATAATTGAGTCAAATGAATGTTAAACACATTCATACAAAGCTCTTTGAATAAAATGAAAGTCAAATGCATTTAACAAAGCTAATTGAGTCAAATGAAAGTCAAACACATTCAAACAAGGCTTTTTGAATCAAATGAAAGTCAAATGCTTTCACCAAAGATAATTGTTTCAAATGAAATTCAAACACTTGCAAACAAAGCTTTTTGAATTAAATGAAAGTCAAATACATTCAACAAAGCTAATTAAGTCAAATGAAAGTCAAACACATTCGTACAAAGCTTCTTGAATCAAATGAAAGTAAAATGCGTTCAACAAAACTAATTGAGTCAAGTGAAAGTCAAACACATTCAAACAAAGTTTTTTGAATCAAATGAAAGTGAAATGCAATTAACAAAGCTAATTGAGTCAAATGAAAGTAAAATACATTCATATAAAACTAATTGAATCAAATGAATGTCAAATGCTTTCAACAAAGATAGTTGAGTCAAATGAAAGTCAAACACGTTCATACAAAGCTTTTTGAATCAAATGAATGTCTAACACATTCAAACGAAGCTTTTTGAACAAATGAAAGTTAAATTCATTCAACAAAGATAATTGAGTCAAATGAAAGTCAAACACATTCAAACAAAGCTTTTTGAGTCAAATAAAAGTCAAATTCATTCAACAAAGTATTTTGACTCAAATGAAAGTCAAACACATTCAAACAAAGCTTCTTATATCAAATGAAAGTCTAATGCATTCAATAAATATAATTGAGTCAAATGAATGTTAAACACATTCAAACAAAGCTTTTTGAACCAAATGAAAGTCAAATGCATTCAACAAAGATAATTGAGACAAATGAAAGTCAAACACATTAAAACAAAGCTTTTTGAGTCAAATCAAAGTCAAAAGCATACAACAAAGTTTTTTGACTCAAATAAAAGTCAAACAAATTCAAACAAAACTTTTTGAATCAAATGAAAGTCAAATGCATTCAATAAATATAATTGAGTAAAATGAAAGTCAAACACATTCATACAAAACTTTTGAATCAAATTAAAGTCAAATGCATTCAACAAAGATAATTGAGTCAAATGAAAGACATACACAGTCAATCAAAGCTTTTTGAATCAAATGAAAGTCAAATGAATTCAACAAAACTTTTTGACTCAAATGAAAGTCAAACACATTCAAACAAAGCTTTTTGAATCAAATGAAAATCAAATCCATTCAATAAATATAATTGAGTCAAATGAATGTTAAACACATTCATACAAAGCTCTTTGAATAAAATGAAAGTCAAATGCATTTAACAAAGCTAATTGAGTCAAATGAAAGTCAAACACATTCAAACAAGGCTTTTTGAATCAAATGAAAGTCAAATGCTTTCACCAAAGATAATTGTTTCAAATGAAATTCAAACACTTGCAAACAAAGCTTTTTGAATTAAATGAAAGTCAAATACATTCAACAAAGCTAATTAAGTCAAATGAAAGTCAAACACATTCGTACAAAGCTTCTTGAATCAAATGAAAGTAAAATGCGTTCAACAAAACTAATTGAGTCAAGTGAAAGTCAAACACATTCAAACAAAGTTTTTTGAATCAAATGAAAGTGAAATGCAATTAACAAAGCTAATTGAGTCAAATGAAAGTAAAATACATTCATATAAAACTAATTGAATCAAATGAATGTCAAATGCTTTCAACAAAGATAGTTGAGTCAAATGAAAGTCAAACACGTTCATACAAAGCTTTTTGAATCAAATGAATGTCTAACACATTCAAACGAAGCTTTTTGAACAAATGAAAGTTAAATTCATTCAACAAAGATAATTGAGTCAAATGAAAGTCAAACACATTCAAACAAAGCTTTTTGAGTCAAATAAAAGTCAAATTCATTCAACAAAGTATTTTGACTCAAATGAAAGTCAAACACATTCAAACAAAGCTTCTTATATCAAATGAAAGTCTAATGCATTCAATAAATATAATTGAGTCAAATGAATGTTAAACACATTCAAACAAAGCTTTTTGAACCAAATGAAAGTCAAATGCATTCAACAAAGATAATTGAGACAAATGAAAGTCAAACACATTAAAACAAAGCTTTTTGAGTCAAATCAAAGTCAAAAGCATACAACAAAGTTTTTTGACTCAAATAAAAGTCAAACAAATTCAAACAAAACTTTTTGAATCAAATGAAAGTCAAATGCATTCAATAAATATAATTGAGTAAAATGAAAGTCAAACACATTCATACAAAACTTTTGAATCAAATTAAAGTCAAATGCATTCAACAAAGATAATTGAGTCAAATGAAAGACATACACAGTCAATCAAAGCTTTTTGAATCAAATGAAAGTCAAATGAATTCAACAAAACTTTTTGACTCAAATGAAAGTCAAACACATTCAAACAAAGCTTTTTGAATCAAATGAAAATCAAATCCATTCAATAAATATAATTGAGTCAAATGAATGTTAAACACATTCATACAAAGCTCTTTGAATAAAATGAAAGTCAAATGCATTTAACAAAGCTAATTGAGTCAAATGAAAGTCAAACACATTCAAACAAGGCTTTTTGAATCAAATGAAAGTCAAATGCTTTCACCAAAGATAATTGTTTCAAATGAAATTCAAACACTTGCAAACAAAGCTTTTTGAATTAAATGAAAGTCAAATACATTCAACAAAGCTAATTAAGTCAAATGAAAGTCAAACACATTCGTACAAAGCTTCTTGAATCAAATGAAAGTAAAATGCGTTCAACAAAACTAATTGAGTCAAGTGAAAGTCAAACACATTCAAACAAAGTTTTTTGAATCAAATGAAAGTGAAATGCAATTAACAAAGCTAATTGAGTCAAATGAAAGTAAAATACATTCATATAAAACTAATTGAATCAAATGAATGTCAAATGCTTTCAACAAAGATAGTTGAGTCAAATGAAAGTCAAACACGTTCATACAAAGCTTTTTGAATCAAATGAATGTCTAACACATTCAAACGAAGCTTTTTGAACAAATGAAAGTTAAATTCATTCAACAAAGATAATTGAGTCAAATGAAAGTCAAACACATTCAAACAAAGCTTTTTGAGTCAAATAAAAGTCAAATTCATTCAACAAAGTATTTTGACTCAAATGAAAGTCAAACACATTCAAACAAAGCTTCTTATATCAAATGAAAGTCTAATGCATTCAATAAATATAATTGAGTCAAATGAATGTTAAACACATTCAAACAAAGCTTTTTGAACCAAATGAAAGTCAAATGCATTCAACAAAGATAATTGAGACAAATGAAAGTCAAACACATTAAAACAAAGCTTTTTGAGTCAAATCAAAGTCAAAAGCATACAACAAAGTTTTTTGACTCAAATAAAAGTCAAACAAATTCAAACAAAACTTTTTGAATCAAATGAAAGTCAAATGCATTCAATAAATATAATTGAGTAAAATGAAAGTCAAACACATTCATACAAAACTTTTGAATCAAATTAAAGTCAAATGCATTCAACAAAGATAATTGAGTCAAATGAAAGACATACACAGTCAATCAAAGCTTTTTGAATCAAATGAAAGTCAAATGAATTCAACAAAACTTTTTGACTCAAATGAAAGTCAAACACATTCAAACAAAGCTTTTTGAATCAAATGAAAATCAAATCCATTCAATAAATATAATTGAGTCAAATGAATGTTAAACACATTCATACAAAGCTCTTTGAATAAAATGAAAGTCAAATGCATTTAACAAAGCTAATTGAGTCAAATGAAAGTCAAACACATTCAAACAAGGCTTTTTGAATCAAATGAAAGTCAAATGCTTTCACCAAAGATAATTGTTTCAAATGAAATTCAAACACTTGCAAACAAAGCTTTTTGAATTAAATGAAAGTCAAATACATTCAACAAAGCTAATTAAGTCAAATGAAAGTCAAACACATTCGTACAAAGCTTCTTGAATCAAATGAAAGTAAAATGCGTTCAACAAAACTAATTGAGTCAAGTGAAAGTCAAACACATTCAAACAAAGTTTTTTGAATCAAATGAAAGTGAAATGCAATTAACAAAGCTAATTGAGTCAAATGAAAGTAAAATACATTCATATAAAACTAATTGAATCAAATGAATGTCAAATGCTTTCAACAAAGATAGTTGAGTCAAATGAAAGTCAAACACGTTCATACAAAGCTTTTTGAATCAAATGAATGTCTAACACATTCAAACGAAGCTTTTTGAACAAATGAAAGTTAAATTCATTCAACAAAGATAATTGAGTCAAATGAAAGTCAAACACATTCAAACAAAGCTTTTTGAGTCAAATAAAAGTCAAATTCATTCAACAAAGTATTTTGACTCAAATGAAAGTCAAACACATTCAAACAAAGCTTCTTATATCAAATGAAAGTCTAATGCATTCAATAAATATAATTGAGTCAAATGAATGTTAAACACATTCAAACAAAGCTTTTTGAACCAAATGAAAGTCAAATGCATTCAACAAAGATAATTGAGACAAATGAAAGTCAAACACATTAAAACAAAGCTTTTTGAGTCAAATCAAAGTCAAAAGCATACAACAAAGTTTTTTGACTCAAATAAAAGTCAAACAAATTCAAACAAAACTTTTTGAATCAAATGAAAGTCAAATGCATTCAATAAATATAATTGAGTAAAATGAAAGTCAAACACATTCATACAAAACTTTTGAATCAAATTAAAGTCAAATGCATTCAACAAAGATAATTGAGTCAAATGAAAGACATACACAGTCAATCAAAGCTTTTTGAATCAAATGAAAGTCAAATGAATTCAACAAAACTTTTTGACTCAAATGAAAGTCAAACACATTCAAACAAAGCTTTTTGAATCAAATGAAAATCAAATCCATTCAATAAATATAATTGAGTAAAATGAATGTTAAACACATTCATACAAAGCTCTTTGAATAAAATGAAAGTCAAATGCATTTAACAAAGCTAATTGAGTCAAATGAAAGTCAAACACATTCAAACAAGGCTTTTTGAATCAAATGAAAGTCAAATGCTTTCACCAAAGATAATTGTTTCAAATGAAATTCAAACACTTGCAAACAAAGCTTTTTGAATTAAATGAAAGTCAAATACATTCAACAAAGCTAATTAAGTCAAATGAAAGTCAAACACATTCGTACAAAGCTTCTTGAATCAAATGAAAGTAAAATGCGTTCAACAAAACTAATTGAGTCAAGTGAAAGTCAAACACATTCAAACAAAGTTTTTTGAATCAAATGAAAGTGAAATGCAATTAACAAAGCTAATTGAGTCAAATGAAAGTAAAATACATTCATATAAAACTAATTGAATCAAATGAATGTCAAATGCTTTCAACAAAGATAGTTGAGTCAAATGAAAGTCAAACACGTTCATACAAAGCTTTTTGAATCAAATGAATGTCTAACACATTCAAACGAAGCTTTTTGAACAAATGAAAGTTAAATTCATTCAACAAAGATAATTGAGTCAAATGAAAGTCAAACACATTCAAACAAAGCTTTTTGAGTCAAATAAAAGTCAAATTCATTCAACAAAGTATTTTGACTCAAATGAAAGTCAAACACATTCAAACAAAGCTTCTTATATCAAATGAAAGTCTAATGCATTCAATAAATATAATTGAGTCAAATGAATGTTAAACACATTCAAACAAAGCTTTTTGAACCAAATGAAAGTCAAATGCATTCAACAAAGATAATTGAGACAAATGAAAGTCAAACACATTAAAACAAAGCTTTCTGAGTCAAATCAAAGTCAAAAGCATTCAACAAAGTTTTTTGACTCAAATGAAAGTCAAACACATTCAAACAAAGATTTTTGAATCAAATGACAGTCAAATGCATTCAATAAATATAATTGAGTCAAATGAAAGTTAAACACATTTATACAAAGCTTTTTGAATCAAATGAAAGTCAAATGCATTCAACAAAGCTAATTGAGTCAAATGAAAGTCAAACACATTCAAACAAGGCTTTTTGAATCAAATGAAAGTCAAATGCTTTTACCAAAGATAATTGTTTCAAATGAAAGTCAAACACATTCAAACAAAGCTTTTTGAATTAAATGAAAGTCAAATACATTCAACAAAGCTAATTAAGTCAAATGAAAGTCAAACACAATCTTACAAAGCTTCTTGAATCAAATGAAAGTAAAATGCATTCAACAAAACTAATTGAGTCAAGTGAAAGTCAAACACATTCAAACAAAGCTTTTTGAATCAAATGAAAGTGAAATGCAATTAACAAAGCTAATTCAGTCAAATGAAAGTAAAACACATTCATATAAAACTAATTGAATCAAATGAAAGTCAAATGCAATCAACAAAGATAATTGAGTCAAATGAAAGTCATACACATTCTTACAAAGCTTCTTGAATCAAATGAAAGTAAAATGCATTCAACAAAACTAATTGAGTCAAGTGAAAGTCAAACACATTCAAACAAAGCTTTTTGAATCAAATGAAAGTGAAATGCAATTAACAAAGCTAATTGAGTCAAATGAAAGTAAAATACATTCATATAAAACTAATTGAATCAAATGAAAGTCAAATGCTTTCAACAAAGATAATTGAGTCAAATGAAAGTCAAACACGTTCATACAAAGCTTTTTGAATCAAATGAATGTCTAACACATTCAAACAAAGCTTTTTGAACAAATGAAAGCTAAATTCATTCAACAAAGATAATTGAGTCAAATGAAAGTCAAACACATTCAAACAAAGCTTTTTTAGTCAAATAAAAGTCAAATTCATTCAACAAAGTATTTTGACTCAAATGAAAGTCAAACACATTCAAACAAAGATTTTTAAATCAAATGAAAGTCAAATGCATTCAATAAATATAATTGAGTCAAATGAAAGTTAAACACATTTATACAAAGCTTTTAGAGTCAAATGAAAGTCAAATGCATTCAACAAAGCTAATTGAGTCAAATGAAAGTCAAACACATTCAAACAAGGCTTTTTGAATCAACTGAAAGTTAAATGCTTTTACCAAAAATAATTGTTTCAAATGAAAGTCAAACACATTCAAACAAAGCTTTTTGAATTAAATGAAAGTCAAATGCAATCAACAAAGATAATTGAGTCAAATGAAAGTCAAACACATTCTTACAAAGCTTCTTGAATCAAATGAAAGTAAAATGCATTCAACAAAACTAATTGAGTCAAGTGAAAGTCAAACACATTCAAACAAAGCTTTTTGAATCAAATGAAAGTGAAATGCAATTAACAAAGCTAATTGAGTCAAATGAAAGTAAAACACATTCATATAAAACTAATTGAATCAAATAAAAGTCAAATGCATTCAGCAAAGATAATTGAATCAAATGAAAGTCATACATATTCAAACAAAGCTTTTTGAATCAAATGAAAGTCAAATGCATTCAACAAACCTTTTTGACTTAAATGAAAGTCAAACACATTCAAACAAAGCTTTTTATATCAAATGTAAGTCAAACGGATTAACAAAGATAATTGAGTCAAATAAAAGTCAAACACATTCATCTAAAGCTCTTTGAATAAAATGAAAGTCAAATACATTCAACAAAGCTAATTGAGTCAAATGAAAGTCAAACACATTCTTACAAAGTTTCTTGAATCAAATGAAAGTAAAATGCATTCAACAAAGCTAATTGAGTCAAATTAAAGTCAATCGCATTCAAACAAAGCTTTTTGAATCAAAGTCAAACACATTCATACAAAGTTAATGCATTCAAATGAAAGTCAAACGCATTCTACAAAGCTAATTGAGTCAAATGAAAGTTAAAAATATTCAAAGAAAGATTTTTGAATCAAATGAAAATCAAATGCATTCAACAAATATAGTTGAGCCAAATGAAAGTCAAACACAATCAAAAAAAGCTTTTTGAATCAAATGTAGTCAAATGCATTCAACAAAGCTAATTGAGTTAAACACATTCAAACAAAGCTTTTTTAATTAAATGACAGTGAAATGCAATGAACAAAAATCAAACACATTAAAACAAAGCTTTTTGAGTCAAATGAAAGTCAAATGCATACAACAAAGCTTTTTGACTCAAATGAAAGTAAAATGCATTCAACAAAGATATTTGAGTCAAATGAAAGTCAAACACATTTAAACAAAGCTTTTTGCATCAAATGAAAGTCAAATGCATTAAACAAAGATTATTGAGTGAAATGAAAGTGAAACACATTCAAACAAAGCTTTTTGAATCAAATTAAAGTCAAACACATTCAAATAAAGCTTTTTGAATCAAATGAATGTCAAATGCATTCAACAAAGAGAATTGAGTCAAATGAAAGTCAAACACATTCATACAAAGCTTTTTGAATCAAATGAAAGTCAATTGCATTCAAAAAAGATAATTGAGTCAAATGAAAGTCAAACACATTCAAACAAAGCTTTTTGAGTCAAATGAAAATCAAATGCATTCAACAAAGCTATTTGACTCAAATGAAAGTCAAACACATTCAAACAAAGCTTTTTGAATCAAATGAATGTCAAATGCATTCAATAAATATAATTAAGTCAAATGAAAGTAAAACACATTCATTCAAAGCTTTTTGAATCAAACGAAAGTCAAATGCATTCAACAAAGCTAACTGAGTCAAAAGAAAGTCAAACACATTCAAACAAAGCTTTTTGAATCAAATGAAAATCAAATGCATTCACCAAAGATAATTGTTTCAAATGAAAGTCAAACACATTCAAACAACGATGTTTTAATAAAATGAAAGTCAAATGCATTCGACAAAGCTTATTGTATCAAAGGAAAGTCAAACACATTCAAAAAAAGCTTTTTTGTATAAAATGAAAGTCAAATGCATTCAACAAAGACGATTGAGTTAAATGAAAGTCAAACACATTCAAACAAAGCTTTTTGAATCAAAGGAAAGTCAAATGAATTCAACAAAGCTTTTTGACTCAAATGAAAGTCAAACACATTCAAACAAAGCTTTATGAATCAAATGAAAGTCAAGTGCATTCAATAAAGATAATTGGGTCAAATAAAAGTCAAACACATTCATACAAAGTTTTTTGAATCAAATGAAAGTCAAATGCTTTAAACAAAGCTAATTGAGTCAAATGAAAGTCAAACACTTTCATAAAAAGCTAATAGAGTTAAATAGAAGTCAAATGCATTCTACAAACCTAATTGATTCAAATGAAAGTCAAACACATTCAAACAATGCTTTTTGAATAAAATGAAAGTCAAATGCATTCAACAAAGATAATTGAGTCAAATGAAAGTCAAACACATTCATTCAAATCTTTTTAAATCAAATGAATGTCAATCACATTTAAACAAAGCTTTTTGAACCAAAAGAAAGTCAAATGCATTCAATAAAGATAATTAAGTCAAATGAAAGTCAAATACATTATAACAAAGTTTTTTGAGTCAAATGAAATTTAAATGCATTCAACAAACCTTTTTGACTCAAATGAAAGTCAAACACATTCAAACAAAGCATTTTGAATCAAATGAAAGTCAAATGCATTCAATAAATATAATTGAGTCAAATGAAAGTCAAACACATTCATACAAAGCTTTTTGAGTCAAATGAAAATCAAATGCATTCAACAAAGCTATTTGAGTCAAATGAAAGTCAAACACAATCAAATAAAGCTTTTTGAATCAAATGAAAGTCGAATGCATTCAATAAATATAATTGAGTTAAATGAAAGTCAACACAATCATACAAAGCTTTTTGAATCAAATGAAATTCAAATGCATTCAACAAAGCTAATTGAGTGAAATGAAAGTCAAACACATTCAAACAAAGCTTTTTGAATCAAATGAAAGTCAAATGCATTCAACAAAGATAATTAAGTCAAATGAAAGTCAAACACATTTTCACAAAGCTATTTGAATAAAATGAAAGTCAAATGCACTCAACAAAGATAATTGAGTCAAATAAAAGTCAAAAAAATTCAAACAAAGCTTTTTGAATCAAATGAAAGTAAAATGCATTCAACAAAGCTTTTTGAGTTAAAGGAAAGTCAAACAAATTCAAACAAAAGCTTTTTGAATCAAATGAAAATCAAATGCATTCAACAAAGATAATTGAGTCAAATGAAAGTTAAACGCATTCAAACAGCGCTTTTTGAATCAAATGAAAGTAAAATGCATTCAACAAACCTTTTTGACTCAAATAAAAGTCAAACACATTCAAACAAAGCTTTTTGAATCAAATGAGGGTCAAATGCATACAATAAAGATAATTGAGTAAAATGAAAGTCAAACACATTCAAAAAAAGCTTTTTGAACCAAATGAAAGTCAAATGCATTCAACAAAGATAATTGAGTCAAATGAAAGTCAAACACATTCAAACAAAGCTTTTTGAATCAAATGAAAGTCAAATGCATTCAACAAAGCTAATTGAGTTCAATAAAAGTCAAACACATTCAAACAAAGCTTTTAGAATTAAATGAAAGTGAAATGCAATTAACAAAGCTAATTGAGTCAAATGAAAGTCAAACACATTCTTACAAAACTTTTTGAATCAAATTAAAGTCAAATGCATTCAACAAAGATAATTGAGTCAAATTAAAGTCATACACATTCAAACAAAGCTTTTTGAATCAAATGAAAGTCAAATGAATTCAACAAAGCTTTTTGACTCAAATGAAAGTCAAACACATTCAAACAAAGCTTTTTGAATCAAATGAAAGTCAAATGCATTCAATAAATATAATTGAGTTAAATGAAAGTCAAACACAATCATACAAAGCTTTTTGAATCAAATGAAATTCAAATGCATTCAACAAAGCTAATTGAGTGAAGTGAAAGTCAAACACATTCAAACAAAGCTTTTTGAGTCAAAGAAAAGTCAAATGAATTCAACAAAGCTTTTTGACTCAAATGAAAGTCAAACACATTCAAACAAAGCTTTATGAATCAAATGAAAGTCAAGTGCATTCAACAAAGATAATTGGGTCAAATAAAAGTCAAACACATTCATACAAAGTTTATTGAATCAAATGAAAGTCAAATGCTTTAAACAAAGCTAATTGAGTCAAATGAAAGTCAAACACTTTCATAAAAACCTAATAGAGTTAAATGAAAGTCAAATGCATTCTACAAACTTAATTAATTCAAATGAAAGTCAAACACATTCAAACAATGCTTTTTGAATAAAATGAAAGTCAAATGCATTCAATAAAGAAAATTGAGTCAAATGAAAGTCAAACACATTCATTCAAATCTTTTTAAATCAAATGAATGTCAAACACATTTAAACAAAGCTTTTTGAACCAAATGAAAGTCAAATGCATTCAACAAAGATAATTAAGTCAAATGAAAGTCAAACACATTATAACAAAGTTTTTTGAGTCAAATGAAATTTAAATGCATTCAACAAATCTTTTTGACTCAAATGAAAGTCAAACACATTCAAACAAAGCTTTTTGAATCAAATGAAAGTCAAATGCATTCAATAAATATAATTGAGTCAAATGAAAGTCAAACACATTCATACAAAGCTTTTTTAATCAAATGAAAGTCAAATGCAATCAACAAATCTAATTCAGTCAAAAGAAAGTCAAACACAATCAAATAAAGCTTTTTGAATTAAATGAAAGTCGAACGCATTCAATAAATATAATTGAGTTAAATGAAAGTCAAACACAATCATACAAAGCTTTTTGAATCAAATGAAATTCAAATGCATTCAACAAAGCTAATTGAGTGAAGTGAAAGTCAAACACATTCAAACAAAGCTTTTTGAGTCAAAGGAAAGTCAAATGAATTCAACAAAGCTTTTTTACTCAAATGAAAGTCAAACACATTCAAACAAAGCTTTATGAATCAAATGAAAGTCAAGTGCATTCAACAAAGATAATTGGGTCAAATAAAAGTCAAACACATTCATACAAAGCTTTTTGAGTCAAATGAAAATCAAATGCATTCAACAAAGCTAAGTGAGTCAAATGAAAGTCTAACACAATCAAATAAAGCTTTTTGAATCAAATGAAAGTCGAATGCATTCAATAAATATAATTGAGTTAAATGAAAGTCAAACACAATCATACAAAGCTTTTTGAATCAAATGAAATTCAAATGCATTCAACAAAGCTAATTGAGTGAAATGAAAGTCAAACACATTCAAACAAAGCTTTTTGAATCAAATGAAAGTCAAATGCATTCAACAAAGATAATTAAGTCAAATGAAAGTCAAACACATTTTCACAAAGCTATTTGAATAAAATGAAAGTCAAATGCACTCAACAGAGATAATTGAGTCAAATAAAAGTCAAACAAATTCAAACAAAGCTTTTTGAATCAAATGAAAGTAAAATGCATTCAACAAAGCTTTTTGAGTTATTGGAAAGTCAAAGAAATTCAAACAAAAGCTTTTTGAATCAAATGAAAATCAAATGCATTCAACAAAGATAATTGAGTCAAATGAAAGTTAAACGCATTCAAACAGAGCTTTTTGAATCAAATGAAAGTAAAATGCATTCAACAAACCTTTTTGACTCAAATAAAAGTCAAACACATTCAAACAAAGCTTTTTGAATCAAATGAGGGTCAAATGCATACAATAAAGATAATTGAGTAAAATGAAAGTCAAACACATTCAAAAAAAGCTTTTTGAACCAAATGAAAGTCAAATGCATTCAACAAAGATAATTGAGTCAAATGAAAGTCAAACACATTCAAACAAAGCTTTTTGAATCAAATGAAAGTCAAATTCATTCAACAAAGCTAATTGTATCAAATGAAAGTCAAACACATTGAAACAAAGCTTTTTGAATCAAATGAAAGTTGAATGCATTCAATAAATATAATTGAGTAAAATGAAACTAAAACACATTCTCACAAAGCTTCTTGAATCAAATGAAAGTAAAATGCATTCAACAAAGCTAATTGAGTTAAATAAAAGTCAAACACATTCAAACAAAGCTTTTAGAATTAAATGAAAGTGAAATGCAATTAACAAAGCTAATTCAGTCAAATGAAAGTCAAACACATTCTTACAAAACTTTTTGAATCAAATTAAAGTCAAATGCATTCAAAAAAGATAATTGAGTCAAATTAAAGTCATACACATTCAAACAAAGCTTTTTGAATCAAATGAAAGTCAAATGAATTCAACAAAGCTTTTTGACTCAAATGAAAGTCAAACACATTCGAACAAAGCTTTTTGAATCAAATGAAAGTCAAATGCATTCTACAAAGATAATTAAGTCAAATGAAAGTCAAACACAGTATAACAAAGTTTTTTGAGTCAAATGAAATTTAAATGCATTCAAAAAATCTTTTTGACTCAAATGAAAGTCAAACACATTCAAACAAAGCTTTTTGAATCAAATGAAAGTCAAATGCAATCAATAAATATAATTGAGTCAAGTGAAAGTCAAACACATTCATACAAAGCTTTTTTAATCAAATGAAAGTCAAATGCAATCAACAAATCTAATTGAGTCAAAAGAAAGTCAAACACAATCAAATAAAGCTTTTTGAATTAAATGAAAGTCGAACGCATTCAATAAATATAATTGAGTTAAATGAAAGTCAAACACAATCATACAAAGCTTTTTGAATCAAATGAAATTCAAATGCATTCAACAAAGCTAATTGAGTGAAGTGAAAGTCAAACACATTCAAACAAAGCTTTTTGAGTCAAAGGAAAGTCAAATGAATTCAACAAAGCTTTTTTACTCAAATGAAAGTCAAACACATTCAAACAAAGCTTTATGAATAAAATGAAAGTCAAGTGCATTCAACAAAGATAATTGGGTCAAATAAAAGTCAAACACATTCATACAAAGTTTATTGAATCAAATGAAAGTCAAATGCTTTAAACAAAGCTAATTGAGTCAAATGAAAGTCAAACACTTTCATAAAAAGCTAATAGAGTTAAATGAAAGTCAAATGCATTCTACAAACTTAATTGATTCAAATGAAAGTCAAACACATTCAAACAATGCTTTTTGAATAAAATGAAAGTCAAATGCATTCAATAAAGAAAATTGAGTCAAATGAAAGTCAAACACATTCATTCAAATCTTTTTAAATCAAATGAATGTCAAACACATTTAAACAAAGTTTTTTGAACCAAATAAAAGTCAAATGCATTCTACAAAGATAATTAAGTCAAATGAAAGTCAAACACATTATAACAAAGTTTTTTGAGTCAAATGAAATTTAAATGCATTCAACAAATCTTTTTGACTCAAATGAAAGTCAAACACATTCAAACAAAGCTTTTTCAATCAAATGAAAGTCAAATGCAATCAATAAATATAATTGAGTCAAGTGAAAGTCAAACACATTCATACAAAGCTTTTTTAATCAAATGAAAGTCAAATGCAATCAACAAATCTAATTGAGTCAAAAGAAAGTCAAACACAATCAAATAAAGCTTTTTGAATTAAATGAAAGTCGAACGCATTCAATAAATATAATTGAGTTAAATGAAAGTCAAACACAATCATACAAAGCTTTTTGAATCAAATGAAATTCAAATGCATTCAACAAAGCTAATTGAGTGAAGTGAAAGTCAAACACATTCAAACAAAGCTTTTTGAGTCAAAGGAAAGTCAAATGAATTCAACAAAGCTTTTTGACTCAAATGAAAGTCAAACACATTCAAACAAAGCTTTATGAATCAAATGAAAGTCAAGTGCATTCAACAAAGATAATTGGGTCAAATAAAAGTCAAACACATTCATACAAAGTTTATTGAATCAAATGAAAGTCAAATGCTTTAAACAAAGCTAATTGAGTCAAATGAAAGTCAAACACTTTCATAAAAAGCTAATAGAGTTAAATGAAAGTCAAATGCATTCTACAAACTTAATTGAAATGAAAGTCAAACACATTCAAACAATGCTTTTTGAATAAAATGAAAGTCAAATGCATTCAATAAAGATAATTGAGTCAAATGAAAGTCAAACACATTCATTCAAATCTTTTTAAATCAAATGAATGTCAAACACATTTAAACAAAGCTTTTTGAACCAAATGAAAGTCAAATGCATTCAACAAAGATAATTAAGTCAAATGAAAGTCAAACACATTATAACAATGTTTTTTGAGTCAAATGAAATTTAAATGCATTCAACAAATCTTTTTGACTCAAATGAAAGTCAAACACATTCAAACAAAGCTTTTTGAATCAAATGAAAGTCAAATGCATTCAATAAATATAATTGAGTCAAATGAAAGTCAAACACATTCATACAAAGATTTTTTAATCAAATGAAAGTCAAATGCAATCAACAAATCTAATTGAGTCAAAGGAAAGTCAAACACATTCAAACAAAGCTTTTTTGTATAAAATGAAAGTCAAATGCATTCAACAAAGACGATTGAGTTAAATGAAAGTCAAACACATTCAAACAAAGCTTTTTGAATCAAAGGAAAGTCAAATGAATTCAACAAAGCTTTTTGACTCAAATGAAAGTCAAACACATTCAAACAAAGCTTTATGAATCAAATGAAAGTCAAGTGCATTCAATAAAGATAATTGGGTCAAATAAAAGTCAAACACATTCATACAAAGTTTTTTGAATCAAATGAAAGTCAAATGCTTTAAACAAAGCTAATTGAGTCAAATGAAAGTCAAACACTTTCATAAAAAGCTAATAGAGTTAAATGAAAGTCAAATGCATTCTACAAACCTAATTGATTCAAATGAAAGTTAAACACATTCAAACAATGCTTTTTGAATAAAATGAAAGTCAAATGCATTCAACAAAGATAATTGAGTCAAATGAAAGTCAAACACAATCATTCAAATCTTTTTAAATCAAATGAATGTCAATCACATTTAAACAAAGCTTTTTGAACCAAAAGAAAGTCAAATGCATTCAATAAAGATAATTAAGTCAAATGAAAGTTAAACACATTATAACAAAGTTTTTTGAGTTAAATGAAATTTAAATGCATTCAACAAAGCTTTTTGACTCAAATGAAAGTCAAACACATTCAAACAAAGCATTTTGAATCAAATGAAAGTCAAATGCATTCAATAAATATAATTGAGTCAAATGAAAGTCAAACACATTCATACAAAGCTTTTTGAGTCAAATGAAAATCAAATGCATTCAACAAAGCTATTTGAGTCAAATGAAAGTCAAACACAATCAAATAAAGCTTTTTGAATCAAATGAAAGTCGAATGCATTCAATAAATATAATTGAGTTAAATGAAAGTCAAACCACATTCATACAAAGCTTTTTGAGTCAAATGAAAATCAAATGCATTCAACAAAGCTATTTGAGTCAAATGAAAGTCAAACACAATCAAATAAAGCTTTTTGAATCAAATGAAAGTCGAATGCATTCAATAAATATAATTGAGTTAAATGAAAGTCAAACACAATCATACAAAGCTTTTTGAATCAAATGAAATTCAAATGCATTCAACAAAGCTAATTGAGTGAAATGAAAGTCAAACACATTCAAACAAAGCTTTTTGAATCAAATGAAAGTCAAATGCATTCAACAAAGATAATTAAGTCAAATGAAAGTCAAACACATTTTCACAAAGCTATTTGAATAAAATGAAAGTCAAATGCACTCAACAGAGATAATTGAGTCAAATAAAAGTCAAACAAATTCAAACAAAGCTTTTTGAATCAAATGAAAGTAAAATGCATTCAACAAAGCTTTTTGAGTTATTGGAAAGTCAAAGAAATTCAAACAAAAGCTTTTTGAATCAAATGAAAATCAAATGCATTCAACAAAGATAATTGAGTCAAATGAAAGTTAAACGCATTCAAACAGAGCTTTTTGAATCAAATGAAAGTAAAATGCATTCAACAAACCTTTTTGACTCAAATAAAAGTCAAACACATTCAAACAAAGCTTTTTGAATCAAATGAGGGTCAAATGCATACAATAAAGATAATTGAGTAAAATGAAAGTCAAACACATTCAAAAAAAGCTTTTTGAACCAAATGAAAGTCAAATGCATTCAACAAAGATAATTGAGTCAAATGAAAGTCAAACACATTCAAACAAAGCTTTTTGAATCAAATGAAAGTCAAATTCATTCAACAAAGCTAATTGTATCAAATGAAAGTCAAACACATTGAAACAAAGCTTTTTGAATCAAATGAAAGTTGAATGCATTCAATAAATATAATTGAGTAAAATGAAACTAAAACACATTCTCACAAAGCTTCTTGAATCAAATGAAAGTAAAATGCATTCAACAAAGCTAATTGAGTTAAATAAAAGTCAAACACATTCAAACAAAGCTTTTAGAATTAAATGAAAGTGAAATGCAATTAACAAAGCTAATTCAGTCAAATGAAAGTCAAACACATTCTTACAAAACTTTTTGAATCAAATTAAAGTCAAATGCATTCAAAAAAGATAATTGAGTCAAATTAAAGTCATACACATTCAAACAAAGCTTTTTGAATCAAATGAAAGTCAAATGAATTCAACAAAGCTTTTTGACTCAAATGAAAGTCAAACACATTCAAACAAAGCTTTTTGAATCAAATGAAAGTCAAATGCATTCAATAAATATAATTGACTTAAATGAAAGTCAAACACAATCATACAAAGCTTTTTGAATCAAATGAAATTCAAATGCATTCAACAAAGCTAATTGAGTGAAGTGAAAGTCAAACACATTCAAACAAAGCTTTTTGAGTCAAAGGAAAGTCAAATGAATTCAACAAAGCTTTTTGACTCAAATGAAAGTCAAACACATTCAAACAAAGCTTTATGAATCAAATGAAAGTCAAGTGCATTCAACAAAGATAATTGGGTCAAATAAAAGTCAAACACATTCATACAAAGTTTATTGAATCAAATGAAAGTCAAATGCTTTAAACAAAGCTAATTGAGTCAAATGAAAGTCAAACACTTTCATAAAAAGCTAATAGAGTTAAATGAAAGTCAAATGCATTCTACAAACTTAATTGATTCAAATGAAAGTCAAACACATTCAAACAATGCTTTTTGAATAAAATGAAAGTCAAATGCATTCAATAAAGAAAATTGAGTCAAATGAAAGTCAAACACATTCATTCAAATCTTTTTAAATCAAATGAATGTCAAACACATTTAAACAAAGCTTTTTGAACCAAATGAAAGTCAAATGCATTCAACAAAGATAATTAAGTCAAATGAAAGTCAAACACATTATAACAAAGTTTTTTGAGTCAAATGAAATTTAAATGCATTCAACAAATCTTTTTGACTCAAATGAAAGTCAAACACATTCAAACAAAGCTTTTTGAATCAAATGAAAGTCAATTGGATTCAATAAATATAATTGAGTCAAATGAAAGTCAAACACATTCATACAAAGCTTTTTTAATCAAATGAAAGTCAAATGCAATCAACAAATCTAATTTAGTCAAAAGAAAGTCAAACACAATCAAATAAAGCTTTTTGAATTAAATGAAAGTCGAACGCATTCAATAAATATAATTGAGTTAAATGAAAGTCAAACACAATCATACAAAGCTTTTTGAATCAAATGAAATTCAAATGCATTCAACAAAGCTAATTGAGTGAAGTGAAAGTCAAACACATTCAAACAAAGCTTTTTGAGTCAAAGGAAAGTCAAATGAATTCAACAAAGCTTTTTGACTCAAATGAAAGTCAAACACATTCAAACAAAGCTTTATGAATCAAATGAAAGTCAAGTGCATTCAACAAAGTTAATTGGGTCAAATAAAAGTCAAACACATTCATACAAAGTTTATTGAATCAAATGAAAGTCAAATGCTTTAAACAAAGCTAATTGAGTCAAATGAAAGTCAAACACTTTCATAAAAAGCTAATAGAGTTAAATGAAAGTCAAATGCATTCTACAAACTTAATTGATTCAAATGAAAGTCAAATGCATTCAAACAATGCTTTTTGAATAAAATGAAAGTCAAATGCATTCAATAAAGATAATTGAGTCAAATGAAAGTCAAACACATTCATTCAAATCTTTTTAAATCAAATGAATGTCAAACACATTTAAACAAAGCTTTTTGAACCAAATGAAAGTCAAATGCATTCAACAAAGATAATTAAGTCAAATGAAAGTCAAACACATTATAACAATGTTTTTTGAGTCAAATGAAATTTAAATGCATTCAACAAATCTTTTTGACTCAAATGAAAGTCAAACACATTCTAACAAAGCTTTTTGAATCAAATGAAAGTCAAATGCATTCAATAAATATAATTGAGTCAAATGAAAGTCAAACACATTCATACAAAGGTTTTTGAATCAAATGAAAGTCAAATGCAATCAACAAAGCTAATTAAGTCAAATGAAAGTCAAACACAATCAAATAAAGCTTTTTGAATCAAATGAAAGTCGAATGCATTCAATAAATATAATTGAGTTAAATGAAAGTCAAACACAATCATACAAAGCTTTTTGAATCAAATGAAATTCAAATGCATTCAACAAAGCTAATTGAGTGAAATGAAAGTCAAACACATTCAAACAAAGCTTTTTGAATCAAATGAAAGTCAAATGCATTCAACAAAGATAATTAAGTCAAATGAAAGTCAAACACATTTTCACAAAGCTATTTGAATCAAATGAAAGTCAAATGCATTCAACAAAGATAATTGAGTCAAATAAAAGTCAAACAAATTCAAACAAAGCTTTTTGAATCAGATGAAAGTAAAATGCATTCAACAAAGCTTTTTGAGTCAAAGGAAATTCAAACAAATTCAAACAAAAGCTTTTTGAATAAAATGAAAATCAAATGCATTCAACAAAGATAATTGAGTCAAATGAAAGTTAAACGCATTCAAACAGAGCTTTTTGAATCAAATGAAAGTAAAATGCATTCATCAAACCTTTTTGACTCAAATAAAAGTCAAACACATTCAAACAAAGCTTTTTGAATCAAATGAGGTTGAAATGCATACAATAAAGATAATTGAGTAAAATGAAAGTCAAACACATTCAAAAAAAGCTTTTTGAACCTAATGAAAGTCAAATGCATTCAATAAAGATAATTGATTTAAATGAAAGTCACACACATTCATACAAAGCTTTTTGAATCAAATGAAAGTCAAATGCATTCAATAAAGATAATTGAGTCAAATGAAAGTCAAACACATTCATTCAAATCTTTTTAAATCAAATGAATGTCAAACACATTTAAACAAACCTTTTTGAACCAAATGAAAGTCAAATGCATTCAACAAAGATAATTAAGTCAAATGAAAGTCACACACATTCATACAAAGCTTTTTGAATCAAATGAAAGTCAAATTCATTCAACAAAGCTAATTGTATCAAATGAAAGTCAAACACATTCGAACAAAGCATTTTGAATCAAATGAAAGTTAAATGCATTTAATAAATATAATTGAGTAAAATGAAAGTAAATGACATTCTCACAAAGCTTCTTGAATCAAATGAAAGTAAAATGCATTCAACAAAGCTAATTGAGTCAAATAAAAGTCAAACACATTCAAACAAAGCTTTTTGAATTAAATGAAAGTGAAATGCAATTAACAAAGCTTTTTGACTCAAATGAAAGTCAAACACATTCAAACAAAGCTTTATGAATCAAATGAAAGTCAAGTGCATTCAACAAAGATAATTGGGTCAAATAAAAGTCAAACACATTCATACAAAGCTTTTTGAGTCAAATGAAAATCAAATGCATTCAACAAAGCTATTTGAGTCAAATGAAAGTCAAACACAATCAAATAAAGCTTTTTGAATCAAATGAAAGTCGAATGCATTCAATAAATATAATTGAGTTAAATGAAAGTCAAACACAATCATACAAAGCTTTTTGAATCAAATGAAATTCAAATGCATTCAACAAAGCTAATTGAGTGAAATGAAAGTCAAACACATTCAAACAAAGCTTTTTGAATCAAATGAAAGTCAAATGCATTCAACAAAGATAATTAAGTCAAATGAAAGTCAAACACATTTTCACAAAGCTATTTGAATAAAATGAAAGTCAAATGCACTCAACAAAGATAATTGAGTCAAATAAAAGTCAAACAAATTCAAACAAAGCTTTTTGAATCAAATGAAAGTAAAATGCATTCAACAAAGCTTTTTGAGTTAAAGGAAAGTCAAACAAATTCAAACAAAAGCTTTTTGAATCAAATGAAAATCAAATGCATTCAACAAAGATAATTGAGTCAAATGAAAGTTAAACGCATTCAAACAGAGCTTTTTGAATCAAATGAAAGTAAAATGCATTCAACAAACCTTTTTGACTCAAATAAAAGTCAAACACATTCAAACAAAGCTTTTTGAATCAAATGAGGGTAAAATGCATACAATAAAGATAATTGAGTAAAATGAAAGTCAAACACATTCAAAAAAAGCTTTTTGAACCAAATGAAAGTCAAATGCATTCAACAAAGATAATTGAGTCAAATGAAAGTCAAACACATTAAAACAAAGCTTTTTGAATCAAATGAAAGTCAAATTCATTCAACAAAGCTAATTGTATCAAATGAAAGTCAAACACATTGAAACAAAGCTTTTTGAATCAAATGAAAGTTGAATGCATTCAATAAATATAATTGAGTAAAATGAAACTAAAACACATTCTCACAAAGCTTCTTGAATCAAATGAAAGTAAAATGCATTCAACAAAGCTAATTGAGTTAAATAAAAGTCAAACACATTCAAACAAAGCTTTTAGAATTAAATGAAAGTGAAACGCAATTAACAAAGCTAATTGAGTCAAATGAAAGTCAAACACATTCTTACAAAACTTTTTGAATCAAATTAAAGTCAAATGCATTCAAAAAAGATAATTGAGTCAAATTAAAGTCATACACATTCAAACAAAGCTTTTTGAATTAAATGAAAGTCAAATGAATTCAACAAAGCTTTTTGACTCAAATGAAAGTCAAACACATTCAAACAAAGCTTTTTGAATCAAATGAAAGTCAAATGCATTCAATAAATATAATTGAGTTAAATGAAAGTCAAACACAATCATACAAAGCTTTTTGAATCAAATGAAATTCAAATGCATTCAACAAAGCTAATTGAGTGAAGTGAAAGTCAAACACATTTAAACAAAGCTTTTTGAGTCAAAGAAAAGTCAAATGAATTCAACAAAGCTTTTTGACTCAAATGAAAGTCAAACACATTCAAACAAAGCTTTATGAATCAAATGAAAGTCAAGTGCATTCAACAAAGATAATTGGGTCAAATAAAAGTCAAACACATTCATACAAAGTTTATTGAATCAAATGAAAGTCAAATGCTTTAAACAAAGCTAATTGAGTCAAATGAAAGTCAAACACTTTCATAAAAAGCTAATAGAGTTAAATGAAAGTCAAATGCATTCTACAAACTTAATTGATTCAAATGAAAGTCAAACACATTCAAACAATGCTTTTTGAATAAAATGAAAGTCAAATGCATTCAATAAAGAAAATTGAGTCAAATGAAATTCAAACACATTCATTCAAATCTTTTTAAATCAAATGAATGTCAAACACATTTAAACAAAGCTTTTTGAACCAAATGAAAGTCAAATGCATTCTACAAAGATAATTAAGTCAAATGAAAGTCAAACACATTATAACAAAGTTTTTTGAGTCAAATGAAATTTAAATGCATTCAACAAATCTTTTTGACTCAAATGAAAGTCAAACACATTCAAACAAAGCTTTTTGAATCAAATGAAAGTCAAATGCAATCAATAAATATAATTGAGTCAAGTGAAAGTCAAACACATTCATACAAAGCTTTTTTAATCAAATGAAAGTCAAATGCAATCAACAAATCTAATTGAGTCAAAAGAAAGTCAAACACAATCAAATAAAGCTTTTTGAATTAAATGAAAGTCGAACGCATTCAATAAATATAATTGAGTTAAATGAAAGTCAAACACAATCATACAAAGCTTTTTGAATCAAATGAAATTCAAATGCATTCAACAAAGCTAATTGAGTGAAGTGAAAGTCAAACACATTCAAACAAAGCTTTTTGAGTCAAAGGAAAGTCAAATGAATTCAACAAAGCTTTTTGACTCAAATGAAAGTCAAACACATTCAAACAAAGCTTTATGAATCAAATGAAAGTCAAGTGCATTCAACAAAGATAATTGGGTCAAATAAAAGTCAAACACATTCATACAAAGTTTATTGAATCAAATGAAAGTCAAATGCTTTAAACAAAGCTAATTGAGTCAAATGAAAGTCAAACACTTTCATAAAAAGCTAATAGAGTTAAATGAAAGTCAAATGCATTCTACAAACTTAATTGATTCAAATGAAAGTCAAACACATTCAAACAATGCTTTTTGAATAAAATGAAAGTCAAATGCATTCAATAAAGATAATTGAGTCAAATGAAAGTCAAACACATTCATTCAAATCTTTTTAAATCAAATGAATGTCAAACACATTTAAACAAAGCTTTTTGAACCAAATGAAAGTCAAATGCATTCAACAAAGATAATTAAGTCAAATGAAAGTCAAACACATTATAACAATGTTTTTTGAGTCAAATGAAATTTAAATGCATTCAACAAATCTTTTTGACTCAAATGAAAGTCAAACACATTCAAACAAAGCTTTTTGAATCAAATGAAAGTCAAATGCATTCAATAAATATAATTGAGTCAAATGAAAGTCAAACACATTCATACAAAGATTTTTTAATCAAATGAAAGTCAAATGCAATCAACAAATCTAATTGAGTCAAAGGAAAGTCAAACACATTCAAACAAAGCTTTTTTGTATAAAATGAAAGTCAAATGCATTCAACAAAGACGATTGAGTTAAATGAAAGTCAAACACATTCAAACAAAGCTTTTTGAATCAAAGGAAAGTCAAATGAATTCAACAAAGCTTTTTGACTCAAATGAAAGTCAAACACATTCAAACAAAGCTTTATGAATCAAATGAAAGTCAAGTGCATTCAATAAAGATAATTGGGTCAAATAAAAGTCAAACACATTCATACAAAGTTTTTTGAATCAAATGAAAGTCAAATGCTTTAAACAAAGCTAATTGAGTCAAATGAAAGTCAAACACTTTCATATAAAGCTAATAGAGTTAAATGAAAGTCAAATGCATTCTACAAACCTAATTGATTCAAATGAAAGTCAAACACATTCAAACAATGCTTTTTGAATAAAATGAAAGTCAAATGCATTCAACAAAGATAATTGAGTCAAATGAAAGTCAAACACATTCATTCAAATCTTTTTAAATCAAATGAATGTCAATCACATTTAAATAAAGCTTTTTGAACCAAAAGAAAGTCAAATGCATTCAATAAAGATAATTAAGTCAAATGAAAGTCAAACACATTATAACAAAGTTTTTTGAGTCAAATGAAATTTAAATGCATTCAACAAAGCTTTTTGACTCAAATGAAAGTCAAACACATTCAAACAAAGCATTTTGAATCAAATGAAAGTCAAATGCATTCAATAAATATAATTGAGTCAAATGAAAGTCAAACACATTCATACAAAGCTTTTTGAGTCAAATGAAAATCAAATGCATTCAACAAAGCTATTTGAGTCAAATGAAAGTCAAACACAATCAAATAAAGCTTTTTGAATCAAATGAAAGTCGAATGCATTCAATAAATATAATTGAGTTAAATGAAAGTCAAACACATTCATACAAAGCTTTTTGAATCAAATGAAATTCAAATGCATTCAACAAAGCTAATTGAGTGAAATGAAAGTCAAACACATTCAAACAAAGCTTTTTGAATCAAATGAAAGTCAAATGCATTCAACAAAGATAATTAAGTCAAATGAAAGTCAAACACATTTTCACAAAGCTATTTGAATAAAATGAAAGTCAAATGCACTCAACAAAGATAATTGAGTCAAATAAAAGTCAAACAAATTCAAACAAAGGTTTTTGAATCAAATGAAAGTAAAATGCATTCAACAAAGCTTTTTGAGTTAAAGGAAAGTCAAACAAATTCAAACAAAAGCTTTTTGAATCAAATGAAAATCAAATGCATTCAACAAAGATAATTGAGTCAAATGAAAGTTAAACGCATTCAAACAGAGCTTTTTGAATCAAATGAAAGTAAAATGCATTCAACAAACCTTTTTGACTCAAATAAAAGTCAAACACATTCAAACAAAGCGTTTTGAATCAAATGAGGGTCAAATGCATACAATAAAGATAATTGAGTAAAATGAAAGTCAAACACATTCAAAAAAAGCTTTTTGAACCAAATGAAAGTCAAATGCATTCAACAAAGATAATTGAGTCAAATGAAAGTCAAACACATTAAAACAAAGCTTTTTGAATCAAATGAAAGTCAAATTCATTCAACAAAGCTAATTGTATCAAATGAAAGTCAAACACATTGAAACAAAGCTTTTTGAATCAAATGAAAGTTGAATGCATTCAATAAATATAATTGAGTAAAATGAAACTAAAACACATTCTCACAAAGCTTCTTGAATCAAATGAAAGTAAAATGCATTCAACAAAGCTAATTTAGTTAAATAAAAGTCAAACACATTCAAACAAAGCTTTTAGAATTAAATGAAAGTGAAACGCAATTAACAAAGCTAATTGAGTCAAATGAAAGTCAAACACATTCTTACGAAACTTTTTGAATCAAATTAAAGTCAAATGCATTCAAAAAAGATAATTGAGTCAAATTAAAGTCATACACATTCAAACAAAGCTTTTTGAATCAAATGAAAGTCAAATGAATTCAACAAAGCTTTTTGACTCAAATGAAAGTCAAACACATTCAAACAAAGCTTTTTGAATCAAATGAAAGTCAAATGCATTCAATAAATATAATTGAGTTAAATGAAAGTCAAACACAATCATACAAAGCTTTTTGAATCAAATGAAATTCAAATGCATTCAACAAAGCTAATTGAGTGAAGTGAAAGTGAAACACATTCAAACAAAGCTTTTTGAGTCAAAGGAAAGTCAAATGAATTCAACAAAGCTTTTTGACTCAAATGAAAGTCAAACACATTCAAACAAAGCTTTATGAATCAAATGAAAGTCAACTGCATTCAACAAAGATAATTGGGTCAAATAAAAGTCAAACACATTCATACAAAGTTTATTGAATCAAATGAAAGTCAAATGCTTTAAACAAAGCTAATTGAGTCAAATGAAAGTCAAACACTTTCATAAAAAGCTAATAGAGTTAAATGAAAGTCAAATGCATTCTACAAACTTAATTGATTCAAATGAAAGTCAAACACATTCAAACAATGCTTTTTGAATAAAATGAAAGTCAAATGCATTCAATAAAGATAATTGAGTCAAATGAAAGTCAAACACATTCATTCAAATCTTTTTAAATCAAATGAATGTCAAACACATTTAAACAAAGCTTTTTGAACCAAATGAAAGTCAAATGCATTCAACAAAGATAATTAAGTCAAATGAAAGTCAAACACATTATAACAATGTTTTTTGAGTCAAATGAAATTTAAATGCATTCAACAAATCTTTTTGACTCAAATGAAAGTCAAACACATTCAAACAAAGCTTTTTGAATCAAATGAAAGTCAAATGCATTCAATAAATATAATTGAGTCAAATGAAAGTCAAACACATTCATACAAAGATTTTTTAATCAAATGAAAGTCAAATGCAATCAACAAATCTAATTGAGTCAAATGAAAGTCAAACACAATCAAATAAAGCTTTTTGAATCAAATGAAAGTCGAACGCATTCAATAAATATAATTGAGGTAAATGAAAGTCAAACACAATCATACAAAGCTTTTTGAATCAAATGAAATTCAAATGCATTCAACAAAGCTAATTGAGTGAAGTGAAAGTCAAACACATTCAAACAAAGCTTTTTGAGTCAAAGGAAAGTCAAATGAATTCAACAAAGCTTTTTGACTCAAATGAAAGTCAAACACATTCAAACAAAGCTTTATGAATCAAATGAAAGTCAAGTGCATTCAACAAAGATAATTGGGTCAAATAAAAGTCAAACACATTCATACAAAGTTTATTGAATCAAATGAAAGTCAAATGCTTTAAACAAAGCTAATTGAGTCAAATGAAAGTCAAACACTTTCATAAAAAGCTAATAGAGTTAAATGAAAGTCAAATGCATTCTACAAACTTAATTGATTCAAATGAAAGTCAAACACATTCAAACAATGCTTTTTGAATAAAATGAAAGTCAAATGCATTCAATAAAGATAATTGAGTCAAATGAAAGTCAAACACATTCATTCAAATCTTTTTAAATCAAATGAATGTCAAACACATTTAAACAAACCTTTTTGAACCAAATGAAAGTCAAATGCATTCAACAAAGATAATTAAGTCAAATGAAAGTCAAACACATTATAACAATGTTTTTTGAGTCAAATGAAATTTAAATGCATTCAACAAATCTTTTTGACTCAAATGAAAGTCAAACACATTCAAACAAAGCTTTTTGAATCAAATGAAAGTCAAATGCATTCAATAAATATAATTGAGTCAAATGAAAGTCAAACACATTCATACAAAGCTTTTTGAATCAAATGAAAGTCAAATGCAATCAACAAAGCTAATTAAGTCAAATGAAAGTCAAACACAATCAAATAAAGCTTTTTGAATCAAATGAAAGTCGAATGCATTCAATAAATATAATTGAGTTAAATGAAAGTCAAACACAATCATACAAAGCTTTTTGAATCAAATGAAATTCAAATGCATTCAACAAAGCTAATTGAGTGAAATGAAAGTTAAACACATTCAAACAAAGCTTTTTGAATCAAATGAAAGTCAAATGCATTCAACAAAGATAATTAAGTCAAATGAAAGTCAAACACATTTTCACAAACCTATTTGAATCAAATGAAAGTCAAATGCATTCAACAAAGATAATTGAGTCAAATAAAAGTCAAACAAATTCAAACAAAGCTTTTTGAATCAGATGAAAGTAAAATGCATTCAACAAAGCTTTTTGAGTCAAAGGAAATTCAAACAAATTCAAACAAAAGCTTTTTGAATCAAATGAAAATCAAATGCATTCAACAAAGATAATTGAGTCAAATGAAAGTTAAACGCATTCAAACAGAGCTTTTTGAATCAAATGAAAGTAAAATGCATTCAACAAACCTTTTTGACTCAAATAAAAGTCAAACACATTCAAACAAAGCATTTTGAATCAAATGAGGGTCAAATGCATACAATAAAGATAATTGAGTAAAATGAAAGTCAAATACATTCAAAAAAAGCTTTTTGAACCTAATGAAAGTCAAATGCATTCAATAAAGATAATTGATTTAAATGAAAGTCACACACATTCATACAAAGCTTTTTGAATCAAATGAAAGTCAAATGCATTCAATAAAGATAATTGATTTAAATGAAAGTCACACACATTCATACAAAGCTTTTTGAATCAAATGAAAGTCAAATTCATTCAACAAAGCTAATTGTATCAAATGAAAGTCAAACACATTCAAACAAAGCATTTTGAATCAAATGAAAGTTAAATGCATTCAATAAATATAATTGAGTAAAATGAAAGTAAAAGACATTCTCACAAAGCTTCTTGAATCAAATGAAAGTAAAATGCATTCAACAAAGCTAATTGAGTCAAATAAAAGTCAAACACATTCAAACAAAGCTTTTTGAATTAAATGAAAGTGAAATGCAATTAACAAAGCTAATTGACTCAAATGAAAGTCAAACACATTCAAACAAAGCTTTTTGAATCAAATGAAAGTCAAATGCATTCAATAAAGATAATTGAGTCAAATGAAAGTCAAACACATTCATACAAAGCTTTTTGAATCAAATGAAAGTCAAATGCAATCAACAAAGCTAATTAACTCAAATGAAAGTCAAACACAATCAAATAAAGCTTTTTGAATCAAATGAAAGTCGAATGCATTCAATAAATATAATTGAGTTAAATGAAAGTCAAACACAATCATACAAAGCTTTTTGAATCAAATGAAATTCAAATGCATTCAACAAAGCTAATTGAGTGAAATGAAAGTCAAACACATTCAAACAAAGCTTTTTGAATCAAATGAAAGTCAAATGCATTCAACAAAGATAATTAAGTCAAATGAAAGTCAAACACATTTTCACAAAGCTATTTGAATCAAATGAAAGTCAAATGCATTCAACAAAGATAATTGAGTCGAATAAAAGTCAAAAAATTCAAACAAAGCTTTTTGAATCAAATGAAAGTAAAATGCATTCAACAAAGCTTTTTGAGTCAAAGGAAAGTCAAACAAAATTCAAAACAAAAGATTTTTAAATCAAATGAAAATCAAATGCATTCAAATAAGATAATTGAGTCAAATGAAAGTTAAACGCATTCAAATAGAGCTTTTTGAATCAAATGAAAGTAAAATGCATTCAACAAACCTTTTTGACTCAAATAAAAGTCAAACACATTCAAACAAAGCTTTTTGAATCAAATGAGGGTCAAATGCATACAATAAAGATAATTGAGTAAAATGAAAGTCAAACACATTCAAAAAAAGCTTTTTGAATCAAATGAAAGTCAAATGCATTCAACAAAGATAATTGAGTCAAATGAAAGTCAAACACATTCAAACAAAGCTTTTTGAATCAAATGAAAGTCAAATGCATTCAATAAAGATAATTGTTTCAAATGAAAGTCACACACATTCATACAAAGCTTTTTGAATCAAATGAAAGTCAAATTCATTCAACAAAGGTAATTGTATCAAATGAAAGTCAAACATATTGAAACAAAGCTTTTTGAATCCAATGAAAGTTGAATGCATCAAATAAATATAATTGAGTAAAATGAAAGTAAAACACATTCTCACAAAGCTTCTTGAATCAAATGAAAGTAAAATGCATTCAACAAAGCTAATTGAGTCAAATAAAAGTCAAACACATTCAAACAAAGCTTTTAGAATTAAATGACAGTGAAATGCAATTAACAAAGCTAATTCAGTCAAATGAATGTCAAACACATTCTTACAAAACTTTTTGAATTAAATTAAAGTCAAATGCATTTAAGAAAGATAATTGAGTCAAATTAAAGTCTTACACATTCAAACAAAGCTTTTTGAATCAAATGAAAGTCAAATGAATTCAACAAAGCTTTTTGACTCAAATGAAAGTCAAACATATTCAAACAAAGCTTTTTGAATCAAATGAAAGTCAAATGCATTCAATAAATATAATTGAGTTAAATGAAAGTCAAACACAATCATACAAAGCTTTTTGAATCAAATGAAATTCAAACGCATTCAACAAAGCTAATTGAGTGAAATGAAAGTCAAACACATTCAAACAAAACTTTCTGAATCAAATGCATTCAACAAAGATAATTAAGTCAAATGAAAGTCAAACACATTTTCATAAAGCTATTTGAATCAAATGAAAGTCAAATGCATTCAACAAAGATAATTGAGTCAAATAAAAGTCAAAAAATTCAAACAAAGCTTTTTGAATCAAATGAAAGTAAAATGCATTCAACAAAGCTTTTTGAGTCAAAGGAAAGTCAAACAAAATTCAAAACAAAAGCTTTTTAAATCAAATGAAAATCAAATGCATTCAAATAAGATAATTGAGTCAAATGAAAGTTAAACGCATTCAAATAGAGCTTTTTGAATCAAATGAAAGTAAAATGCATACAACAAACCTTTTTGACTCAAATAAAAGTCAAACACATTCAAACAAAGCTTTTTGAATCAAATGAGGGTCAAATGCATACAATAAAGATAATTGAGTAAAATGAAAGTCAAACAAATTCAAAAAAAGCTTTTTGAATCAAATGAAAGTCAAATGCATTCAACAAAGATAATTGAGTCAAATGAAAGTCAAACACATTCAAACAAAGCTTTTTGAATCAAATGAAAGTCAAATGCATTCAATAAAGATAATTGTTTCAAATGAAAGTCACACACATTCATACAAAGCTTTTTGAATCAAATGAAAGTCAAATTCATTCAACAAAGGTAATTGTATCAAATGAAAGTCAAACATATTGAAACAAAGCTTTTTAATTCAAATGAAAGTTGAATGCATTAAATAAATATAATTGAGTAAAATGAAAGTAAAACACATTCTCACAAAGCTTCTTGAATCAAATGAAAGTAAAATGCATTCAACAAAGCTAATTGAGTCAAATAAAAGTCAAACACATTCAAACAAAGCTTTTAGAATTAAATGACAGTGAAATGCAATTAACAAAGCTAATTGAGTCAAATGAAAGTCAAACACATTCTTACAAAACTTTTTGAATCAAATTAAAGTCAAATGCATTCAACCAAGATAATTGAGTCAAATTAAAGTCATACACATTCAAACAAAGCTTTTTGAATCAAATGAAAGTCAAATGAATTCAACAAACCTAATTGAGTCAAATAAAAGTCAAACACATTCAAACAAAGCTTTTAGAATTAAATGAAAGTGAAATGCAATTAACAAAGCTAATTGAGTCAAATGAAAGTCAAACACATTCTTACAAAACTTTTTGAATCAAATTAAAGTCAAATGCATTCAACAAAGATAATTGAGTCAAATTAAAGTCAAACACATTCAAACAAAGCTTTTTGAGTCAAAGGAAAGTCAAATGAATTCAACAAAGCTTTTTGAGTCAAATGAAAGTCAAACACATTCAAACAAAGCTTTATGAATCAAATGAAAGTCAAGTGCATTCAACAAAGATAATTGGGTCAAATAAAAGTCAAACACATTCATACAAAGTTTATTGAATCAAATGAAAGTCAAATGCTTTAAACAAAGCTAATTGAGTCAAATGAAAGTCAAACACTTTCATGAAAAGCTAATAGAGTTAAATGAAAGTCAAATGCATTCTACAAACCTGATTGATTCAAATGAAAGTCAAACACATTCAAACAATGCTTTTTGAATAAAATGAAAGTCAAATGCATTCAATAAAGATAATTGAGTCAAATGAAAGTCAAACACATTCATTCAAATCTTTTTAAATCAAATGAATGTCAAACACATTTAAACAAAGCTTTTTGAACCAAATGAAAGTCAAATGCATTTAACAAAGATAATTAAGTCAAATGAAAGTCAAACACATTATAACAAAGTTTTTTGAGTCAAATGAAATTTAAATGCATTCAACAAAGCTTTTTGACTCAAATGAAAGTCAAACACATTCAAACAAAGCTTTTTGAATCAAATGAAAGTCAAATGCATTCAATAAATATAATTGAGTCAAATGAAAGTCAAACACATTCATACAAAGCTTTTTGAATCAAATGAAAGTCAAATGCAATCAACAAAGCTAATTAAGTCAAATGAAAGTCAAACACAATCAAATAAAGCTTTTTGAATCAAATGAAAGTCGAATGCATTCAATAAATATAATTGAGTTAAATGAAAGTCAAACACAATCATACAAAGCTTTTTGAATCAAATGAAATTCAAATGCATTCAACAAAGCTAATTGAGTGAAATGAAAGTCAAACACATTCAAACAAAGCTTTTTGAATCAAATGAAAGTCAAATGCATTCAACAAAGATAATTAAGTCAAATGAAAGTCAAACACATTTTCACAAACCTATTTGAATCAAATGAAAGTCAAATGCATTCAACAAAGATAATTGAGTCAAATAAAAGTCAAACAAATTCAAACAAAGCTTTTGGAATCAGATGAAAGTAAAATGCATTCAACAAAGCTTTTTGAGTCAAAGGAAAGTCAAACAAATTCAAACAAAAGCTTTTTAAATCAAATGAAAATCAAATGCATTCAACAAAGATAATTCAGTCAAATGAAAGTCAAACACATTTTCATAAAGCTATTTGAATCAAATGAAAGTCAAATGCATTCAACAAAGATAATTGAGTCAAATAAAAGTCAAACAAATTCAAACAAAGCTTTTTGAATCAGATGAAAGTAAAATGCATTCAACAAAGCATTTTGAGTCAAAGGAAAGTCAAACAAATTCAAACAAAAGCTTTTTAAATCAAATGAAAATCAAATGCATTCAACAAAGATAATTGAGTCAAATGAAAGTCAAACACATTTTCATAAAGCTATTTGAATCAAATGAAAGTAAAATGCATTCAACAAACCTTTTTGACTCAAATAAAAGTCAAACAAATTCAAACAAAGCTTTTTGAATCAGATGAAAGTAAAATGCATTCAACAAAGCTTTTTGAGTCAAAGGAAAGTCAAACAAATTCAAACAAAAGCTTTTTGAATCAAATGAAAATCAAATGCATTCAACAAAGATAATTGAGTCAAATGAAAGTTAAACGCATTCAAACAGAGCTTTTTGAATCAAATGAAAGTAAAATACATTCAACAAACCTTTTTGACTCAAATAAAAGTCAAACACATTCAAACAAAGCTTTTTGAATCAAATGAGGGTGAAATGCATACAATAAAGATAATTGAGTAAAATGAAAGTCAAACACATTCAAAAAACGCTTTTTGAACCAAATGAAAGTCAAATGCATTCAACAAAGATAATTGAGTCAAATGAAAGTCAAACACATTCAAACAAAGCTTTTTGAATCAAATGAAAGTCAAATGCATTCAATAAAGATAATTGATTCAAATGAAAGTCACACACATTCATACAAAGCTTTTTGAATCAAATGAAAGTCAAATTCATTCAACAAAGGTAATTGTATCAAATGAAAGTCAAACATATTGAAACAAAGCTTTTTGAATCAAATGAAAGTTGAATGCATTAAATAAATATAATTGAGTAAAATGAAAGTAAAACACATTCTCACAAAGCTTCTTGAATCAAATGAAAGTAAAATGCATTCAACAAAGCTAATTGAGTTAAATAAAAGTCAAACACATTCAAACAAAGCTTTTAGAATTAAATGAAAGTGAAATGCAATTAACAAAGCTAATTGAGTCAAATGAAAGTCAAACACATTCTTACAAAACTTTTTGAATCAAATTAAAGTCAAATGCATTCAACAAAGATAATTGAGTCAAATTAAAGTCATACACATTCAAACGAAGCTTTTTGAATCAAATGAAAGTCAAATGAATTCAACAAACCTAATTGAGTCAAATAAAAGTCAAACACATTCAAACAAAGCTTTTAGAATTAAATGAAAGTGAAATGCAATTAACAAAGCTAATTGAGTCAAATGAAAGTCAAACACATTCTTACAAAACTTTTTGAATCAAATTAAAGTCAAATGCATTCAACAAAGATAATTGAGTCAAATTAAAGTCAAACACATTCAAACAAAGCTTTTTGAGTCAAAGGAAAGTCAAATGAATTCAACAAAGCTTTTTGACTCAAATGAAAGTCAAACACATTCAAACAAAGCTTTATGAATCAAATGAAAGTCAATTGCATTCAACAACGATAATTGGGTCAAATAAAAGTCAAACACATTCATACAAAGTTTATTGAATCAAATGAAAGTCAAATGCTTTAAACAAAGCTAATTGAGTCAAATGAAAGTCAAACACTTTCATGAAAAGCTAATAGAGTTAAATGAAAGTCAAATGCATTCTACAAACCTGATTGATTCAAATGAAAGTCAAACACATTCAAACAATGATTTTTGAATAAAATGAAAGTCAAATGCATTCAATAAAGATAATTGAGTCAAATGAAAGTCAAACACATTCATTCAAATCTTTTTAAATCAAATGAATGTCAAACACATTTAAACAAAGCTTTTTGAACCAAATGAAAGTCAAATGCATTTAACAAAGATAATTAAGTCAAATGAAAGTCAAACACATAATAACAAAGTTTTTTGAGTCAAATGAAATTTAAATGCATTCAACAAAGCTTTTTGACTCAAATGAAAGTCAAACACATTCAAACAAAGCTTTTTGAATCAAATGAAAGTCAAATGCATTCAATAAATATAATTGAGTCAAATGAAAGTCAAACACATTCATACAAAGCTTTTTGAGTCAAATGAAAATCAAATGCATTCAACAAATCTATTTGAGTCAAATGAAAGTCAAACACAATCAAATAAAGCTTTTTGAATCAAATGAAAGTCGAATGCATTCAATAAATATAATTGAGTTAAATGAAAGTCAAACACAATCATACAAAGCTTTTTGAATCAAATGAAATTCAAATGCATTCAACAAAGCTAATTGAGTGAAATGAAAGTCAAACACATTCAAACAAAGCTTTTTGAATCAAATGAAAGTCAAATGCATTCAACAAAGATAATTAAGTCAAATGAAAGTCAAACACATTTTCACAATGCTATTTGAATCAAATGAATGTCAAATGCATTCAACAAAGATAATTGAGTCAAATAAAAGTCAAACAAATTCAAACAAAGCTTTTTGAATCAGATGAAAGTAAAATGCATTCAACAAAGCTTTTTGAGTCAAAGGAAAGTCAAACAAATTCAAACAAAAGCTATTTAAATCAAATGAAAATCAAATGCATTCAACAAAGATAATTGAGTCAAATGAAAGTTAAACGTATTCAAACAGAGCTTTTTGAATCAAATGAAAGTAAAATGCATTCAACAAACCTTTTTGACTCAAATAAAGTCAAACACATTCAAACAAAGCTTTTTGAATCAAATGAGGGTGAAATGCATACAATAAAGATAATTGAGTAAAATGAAAGTCAAACACATTCAAAAAAAGCTTTTTGAACCAAATGAAAGTTAAATGCATTCAACAAAGATAATTGAGTCAAATGAAAGTCAAACACATTCAAACAAAGCTTTTTGAATCAAATGAAAGTCAAATGCATTCAATAAAGATAATTGATTCAAATGAAAGGCACACACATTCATACAAAGCTTTTTGAATCAAATGAAAGTCAAATTCATTCAACAAAGGTAATTGTATCAAATGAAAGTCAAACATATTGAAACAAAGCTTTTTGAATCAAATGAAAGTTGAATGCATTAAATAAATATAATTGAGTAAAATGAAAGTAAAACACATTCTCACAAAGCTTCTTGAATCAAATGAAAGTAAAATGCATTCAACAAAGCTAATTGAGTTAAATAAAAGTCAAACACATTCAAACAAAGCTTTTAGAATTAAATGAAAGTGAAATGCAATTAACAAAGCTAATTGAGTCAAATGAAAGTCAAACACATTCTTACAAAACTTTTTGAATCAAATTAAAGTCAAATGCATTCAACAAAGATAATTGAGTCAAATTAAAGTCATACACATTCAAACGAAGCTTTTTGAATCAAATGAAAGTCAAATGAATTCAACAAACCTAATTGAGTCAAATAAAAGTCAAACACATTCAAACAAAGCTTTTAGAATTAAATGAAAGTGAAATGCAATTAACAAAGCTAATTGAGTCAAATGAAAGTCAAACACATTCTTACAAAACTTTTTGAATCAAATTAAAGTCAAATGCATTCAACAAAGATAATTGAGTCAAATTAAAGTCAAACACATTCAAACAAAGCTTTTTGAGTCAAAGGAAAGTCAAATGAATTCAACAAAGCTTTTTGACTCAAATGAAAGTCAAACACATTCAAACAAAGCTTTATGAATCAAATGAAAGTCAAGTGCATTCAACAACGATAATTGGGTCAAATAAAAGTCAAACACATTCATACAAAGTTTATTGAATCAAATGAAAGTCAAACACATTCATTCAAATCTTTTTAAATCAAATGAATGTCAAACACATTTAAACAAAGCTTTTTGAACCAAATGAAAGTCAAATGCATTTAACAAAGATAATTAAGTCAAATGAATGTCAAACACATAATAACAAAGTTTTTTGAGTCAAATGAAATTTAAATGCATTCAACAAAGCTTTTTGACTCAAATGAAAGTCAAACACATTCAAACAAAGCTTTTTGAATCAAATGAAAGTCAAATGCATTCAATAAATATAATTGAGTCAAATGAAAGTCAAACACATTCATACAAAGCTTTTTGAATCAAATGAAAGTCAAATGCAATCAACAAAGCTAATTAAGTCAAATGAAAGTCAAACACAATCAAATAAAGCTTTTTGAATCAAATGAAAGTCGAATGCATTCAATAAATATAATTGAGTTAAATGAAAGTCAAACACAATCATACAAAGCTTTTTGAATCAAATGAAATTCAAATGCATTCAACAAAGCTAATTGAGTGAAATGAAAGTCAAACACATTCAAACAAAGCTTTTTGAATCAAATGAAAGTCAAATGCATTCAACAAAGATAATTAAGTCAAATGAAAGTCAAACACATTTTCACAATGCTATTTGAATCAAATGAATGTCAAATGCATTCAACAAAGATAATTGAGTCAAATAAAAGTCAAACAAATTCAAACAAAGCTTTTTGAATCAGATGAAAGTAAAATGCATTCAACAAAGCTTTTTGAGTCAAAGGAAAGTCAAACAAATTCAAACAAAAGCTTTTTAAATCAAATGAAAATCAAATGCATTCAACAAAGATAATTGAGTCAAATGAAAGTTAAACGCATTCAAACAGAGCTTTTTGAATCAAATGAAAGTAAAATGCATTCAACAAACCTTTTTGACTCAAATAAAAGTCAAACACATTCAAACAAAGCTTTTTGAATCAAATGAGGGTGAAATGCATACAATAAAGATAATTGAGTAAAATGAAAGTCAAACACATTCAAAAAAAGCTTTTTGAACCAAATGAAAGTTAAATGCATTCAACAAAGATAATTGAGTCAAATGAAAGTCAAACACATTCAAACAAAGCTTTTTGAATCAAATGAAAGTCAAATGCATTCAATAAAGATAATTGATTCAAATGAAAGGCACACACATTCATACAAAGCTTTTTGAATCAAATGAAAGTCAAATTCATTCAACAAAGGTAATTGTATCAAATGAAAGTCAAACATATTGAAACAAAGCTTTTTGAATCAAATGAAAGTTGAATGCATTAAATAAATATAATTGAGTAAAATGAAAGTAAAACACATTCTCACAAAGCTTCTTGAATCAAATGAAAGTAAAATGCATTCAACAAAGCTAATTGAGTTAAATAAAAGTCAAACACATTCAAACAAAGCTTTTAGAATTAAATGAAAGTGAAATGCAATTAACAAAGCTAATTGAGTCAAATGAAAGTCAAACACATTCTTACAAAACTTTTTGAATCAAATTAAAGTCAAATGCATTCAACAAAGATAATTGAGTCAAATTAAATTCATACACATTCAAACGAAGCTTTTTGAATCAAATGAAAGTCAAATGAATTCAACAAACCTAATTGAGTCAAATAAAAGTCAAACACATTCAAACAAAGCTTTTAGAATTAAATGAAAGTGAAATGCAATTAACAAAGCTAATTGAGTCAAATGAAAGTCAAACACATTCTTACAAAACTTTTTGAATCAAATTAAAGTCAAATGCATTCAACAAAGATAATTGAGTCAAATTAAAGTCAAACACATTCAAACAAAGCTTTTTGAGTCAAAGGAAAGTCAAATGAATTCAACAAAGCTTTTTGACTCAAATGAAAGTCAAACACATTCAAACAAAGCTTTATGAATCAAATGAAAGTCAAGTGCATTCAACAACGATAATTGGGTCAAATAAAAGTCAAACACATTCATACAAAGTTTATTGAATCAAATGAAAGTCAAATGCTTTAAACAAAGCTAATTGAGTCAAATGAAAGTCAAACACTTTCATGAAAAGCTAATAGAGTTAAATGAAAGTCAAATGCATTCTACAAACCTGATTGATTCAAATGAAAGTGAAACACATTCAAACAATGCTTTTTGAAAAAAATGAAAGTCAAATGCATTCAATAAAGATAATTGAGTCAAATGAAAGTCAAACACATTCATTCAAATCTTTTTAAATCAATTGAATGTCAAACACATTTAAACAAAGCTTTTTGAACCAAATGAAAGTCAAATGCATTTAACAAAGATAATTAAGTTTCATGAAAGTCAAACACATTATAACAAAGTTTTTTGAGTCAAATGAAATTTAAATGCATTCAACAAAGCTTTTTGACTCAAATGAAAGTCAAACACATTCAAACAAAGCTTTTTGAATCAAATGAAAGTCAAATGCATTCAATAAATATAATTGAGTCAAATGAAAGTCAAACACATTCATACAAAGCTTTTTGAATCAAATGAAAGTCAAATGCAATCAACAAAGCTAATTAAGTCAAATGAAAGTCAAACACAATCAAATAAAGCTTTTTGAATCAAATGAAAGACGAATGCATTCAATAAATATAATTGAGTTAAATGAAAGTCAAACACAATCATACAAAGCTTTTTGAATCAAATGAAATTCAAATGCATTTAACAAACTAATTGAGTGAAATGAAAGTCAAACACATTCAAACAAAGCTTTTTGAATCAAATGAAAGTCAAATGCATTCAACAAAGATAATTAAGTCAAATGAAAGTCAAACCCATTTTCACAAAGCTATTTGAATCAAATGAAAGTCAAATGCATTCAACAAAGATAATTGAGTCAAATAAAAGTCAAACAAATTCAAACAAAGCTTTTTGAATCAGATGGAAGTAAAATGCATTCAACAAAGCTTTTTGAGTCAAAGGAAAGTCAAACAAATTCAAACAAAAGCTTTTTGAATCAAATGAAAATCAAATGCATTCAACAAAGATAATTGAGTCAAATGAAAGTTAAACGCATTCAAACAGAGCTTTTTGAATCAAATGAAAGTAAAATGCATTCAACAAACCTTTTTGACTCAAATAAAAGTCAAACACATTCAAACAAAGCTTTTTGAATCAAATGAGGGTGAAATGCATACAATAAAGATAATTGAGTAAAATGAAAGTCAAACACATTCAAAAAAAGCTTTTTGATTCAAATGAAAGTCAAATGCATTCAACGAAGATAATTGAGTCAAATGAAAGTCAAACACATTCAAACAAAGCTTTTTGAATCAAATGAAAGTCAAATGCATTCAATAAAGATAATTGATTCAAATGAAAGTCACACACATTCATACAAAGCTTTTTGAATCAAATGAAAGTCAAATTCATTCAACAAAGGTAATTTTATCAAATGAAAGTCAAACACATTGAAACAAAGCATTTTGAATCAAATGAAAGTTAAATGCATTCAATAAATATAATTAAGTAAAATGAAAGTAAAAGACATTCTCACAAAGCTTCTTGAATCAAATGAAAGTAAAATGCATTCAACAAAGCTAATTGAGTCAAATAAAAGTCAAACACATTCAAACAAAGCTTTTTGAATTAAATGAAAGTGAAATGCAATTAACAAAGCTAATTGAGTCAAATGAAAGTCAAACACATTCTTACAAAACTTTTTGAATCAAATTAAAGTCAAATGCATTTAACAAAGATAATTGAGTCAAATTAAAGTCATACACATTCAAACAAAGCTTTTTGAATCAAATGAAAGTCAAATGAATTCAACAAAGCTTTTTGACTCAAATGAAAGTCAAACACATTCAAACAAAGCTTTTTGAATCAAATGAAAGTCAAATGCATTCAATAAATATAATTGAGTTAAATGAAAGTCAAACACAATCATACAAAGCTTTTTGAATCAAATGAAATTCAAACGCATTTAACAAAGCTAATTGAGTGAAATAAAAGTCAAACACATTCAAACAAAGCTTTCTGAATCAAATGAAAGTCAAATGCATTCAACAAAGATAATTAAGTCAAATGAAAGTCAAACACATTTTCACAAAGCTATTTGAATCAAATGAAAGTCAAATGCATTCAACAAAGATAATTGAGTCAAATAAAAGTCAAAAAATTCAAACAAAGCTTTTTGAATCAAATGAAAGTAAAATGCATTCAACAAAGCTTTTTGAGTCAAAGGAAAGTCAAACAAATTCAAAACAAAAGCTTTTTGAATCAAATGAAAATCAAATGCATTCAACAAAGATAATTGAGTCAAATGAAAGTTAAACGCATTCAAACAGAGCTTTTTGAATCAAATGAAAGTAAAATGCATTCAACAAACCTTTTTGACTCAAATAAAAGTCAAACACATTCAAACAAAGCTTTTTGAATCAAATGAGGGTCAAATGCATACAATAAAGATAATTGAGTAAAATGAAAGTCAAACACATTCAAAAAAAGCTTTTTGAATTAAATGAAAGTCAAATGCATTCAACAAAGATAATTGAGTCAAATGAAAGTCAAACACATTCAAACAAAGCTTTTTGAATCAAATGAAAGTCAAATGCATTCAATAAAGATAATTGATTCAAATGAAAGTCACACACATTCATACAAAGCTTTTTGAATCAAATGAAAGTCAAATTCATTCAACAAAGGTAATTTTATCAAATGAAAGTCAAACATATTGAAACAAAGCTTTTTGAATCAAATGAAAGTTGAATGCATTCAATAAATATAATTGAGTAAAATGAAAGTAAAACACATTCTCACAAAGCTTCTTGAACCAAATGAAAGTAAAATGCATTCAACAAAGCTAATTGAGTCAAATAAAAGTCAAACACATTCAAACAAAGCTTTTTGAATGAAATGAAAGTCAAATGAATTCAACAAAGCTTTTTGACTCAAATGAAAGTCAAACACATTCAAACAAAGCTTTTTGAATCAAATGAAAGTCAAATGCATTCAATAAATATAATTGAGTCAAATGAAAATTAAACACATTCGTACAAAGCTTTTTGAATAAAATGAAAGTCAAATGCATTCAACAAAGCTAATTAAGTCGAATGAAAGTCAAACACATTCAGACAAGGCTTTTTGAATCATATGAAAGTCAAATGCATTCACCAAAGATAATTGTTTCAAATGAAAGTCAAACACATTCAAACAATGCTTTGAGAATTAAATGAAAGACAAATACATTCAACAAAGCTAATTGAGTCAAATGAAAGTCAAACATATTCTTACAAAGCTTCTTGAATCAAATGAAAGTAAAATGCATTCAACAAAGCTAATTGAGTCAAATGAAAGTCAAACACATTCAAACAAACCTTTTTGAATCAAATGAAAGTGAAATGCAATTAACAAAGCTAATTGAGTCAAATAAAATTCAAACACATTCATACAAAACTTTATGAATCAAATGAAAGTCAAATGCATTCAACAAAGATAATTGAGTCAAAAGAAAGTCATACATATTCAAACAAAGCTTTTTGAATCAAATAAAACTCAAATGCATTCAACAAACCTTTTCGACTCAAATGAAAGTCAAACACATTCAAACAAAGCTTTTTGAATCAAATGAGAGTCAAATGCATTCAATAAAGATAATTGAGTAAAATTAAAGTCAAACACATTCATAAAAGGCTTTTTGAATCAAATGAAAGTCAAATGCATTCAACAAACATAATTGAGTCAAATGAAAGTCCAACACATTCATACAAAGCTTTTCAAATCAAATGAATGTCAAACACATACAAACGAAGCTTTTCGAACCAAATGAAAGTTAAATTCATTCAACAAAGATAATAGAGTCAAATGAAAGTTAAACAAATTCAAACAAAGCTTTTTGAATCAAATGACAGTCAAATGCATTCAACCAAGCTTTTTGACTCAATAAAAGTCAAACACATTCAAACAAAGCTTTTTATATCAAATGAAAGTCAAATTCATTCAATAAAGATAATTGAGTCAAATGAAAGTCATACACATTCATACAAAACTTTTTGAATCAAAAGAAAGTCAAATGCATTCAACAAAGCTTAGGTGTTGGTGTGTGGTGGCTGCTAGGTGCGGTTTGTGGGTGCTGGCAGTGTTGCGGGTTGTGATGGCTGGTGTTGCTGGTTGTGACTGCTGGGAGCAGGGGAGAAGCTGTGTGGTTGTGGTGGAGGTTAAGAAGGGGTGTGGTGATGGTTAAGGCTGGCAGCAGTAATTAGGGAAGAGCAGCGGCTTGTGCATTTGCCTCGAACCTCGGACAAGAAAACTTGACACTCGAACCACAATCCGAACGCAAACCTACACACCCAAAGAAAACCGAGGAGAGGATCGGGACATAAAATAAAATAAATAAAATAGATATAAATAAAATGAAAATAAATAAAGGACGAAATAAAATAAAACCAAGACAAATAAAATAAAATAAATAAAATAGAAATAAAATAGAAAATAAGGGACATAAAACTAAACTAAAAAAAATAATTAAAACTACGCAAACAAATAAAATAAAATAAAATACGAAAATAGACTAAAACTAATAAAATAAAGAAAATAAACTAAAACGCTCAAAAAAAATACTCAAAATAAATATAAAAGACGAGAATAATAAAATAATAGAAATAAAGGATAAAAAGGGTGAAATAATTGGAAAATAAGCCAGAATACGACTCAATAAACACCCTAAAAGGACATAAAAGTCACTTATCAAACTCCCCCAAGCTTACCTTTTGCTCGTCCTCGAGCAAATTAACATGAAACACGGGAGCAGGAGAATGATTTATTTAAGCAAAGCTAGAACACTAAAGGAGACAAGAATGTACACTAACTCACTTTCGTAGGAATCACGGTCACTTTTAGCAACTAATGACAAGCCCTTTAAACCCCTAGATCGCCCTAGAGGACGAGTGTGCTCTCGTAAGGGTGTCCTAAGAGTTTAACCCACAACTCTAAATAAAAACCAAGGCAACGCAATAAAAAGAAAAGGAAAAGAAACATGGAAAGAGAAAGAAAACACAAATTCAAATTTGGACAAGAGATAGGAACAAGCACCAATGAATGCAAACCTTTCTAAATAGACAAATGTATGCACGTTCTAAGATGTAAATGGTTGATTGAAACATAACATATGCTAAGCATAGAGAACTAATGAGGACTCAATCCACCCTAGCCCCAACCAATCGGGCCGCATTCTCTCCACTAGCTTCAAATCAACCCTTAAGCTAGCTTCTCATGATTCCACGAAGGAACCGGAAAAAGATAAAGAAATGAAAAACTTTGAGAAGGTAATCCCGACATCTCAACTATGCATACTCTCTCCATAGGTTTGAAATCTATCTCCCTCCACCGTTCTTTGACCTAACCCCACTAAAGTCTAAGGGTCTTTTATTGGGTTGTAACGTAAGGCTAAGGGTTAAGGCGGGGTAAAAATTTGAAAATTTTGGTGATATTTCCTAAGTGAAGCAAAAGAGTGGCCTACTCTCAAAAACAAACTCAAGAAGTCACAAAATATCAAACAAAAATACCAATAATGCCATCTCCCCCAAGCTTACTCAACACTAACACACAATATATACAAAAAAAAATGAAGGAACGCTCCCCCCCAAGCTTGAACGAAGCATTGTCCTCAATGCTTAAACTAGGGAAGAGAAACAAAACCAACTAAAATATATTTGTGTGTTTTTATTTATTTATTTTTTTTTTTTTTAATTTTTTTTTATGATGTCCTTGCCTTTTTTAACTATGGACGGCTTTTTCTTGAAACTTCATTTGACTTTCTTGAATTGCATCTTCACTTTTCTTGCATATTCTTTTCAAGCTCAACTTTCAAATACCTTACATAAACCAATTCACAAAGTTTTCTTGCTCATGATCAACACTTTCAAAACTCAAACCTCACATGCCAATGCTTCACTAACTAAAAGGGTTGGTAAACATAGGCCATTGGGTTTGTAATGTGGTTAAGACAAGAAAGGGAAACATTAGGCTCAAATTGGTTAATAAGTAGGTTGATGCAAAATAGAAAACCAAATTTGTAACAAAATAAAAAGAAGATAAATAAAAATGAGAAAATGTGCCCTTTTCCTCCCCTAGAGTGGCTTGGTCACGATCTTGGGAGCTAGAGGTCAAAACAAGAATTAAGATATGCATAGTCAAGGATCCTAAATTGCCGCTCAACAAGGTGATGAAGGCTAGAACAAATGAAGCTCACAAGGGATTATAACCAAACAAATACCAACCAAGGGTTTCAAATCCACTATAGAGAGCAACTCCATCTTACCACATTCCCGTGAACTAAGGCTTCATGGACCCCTAAAAGTTCTTAAACCGACTACCTTAGCATATAGTATCCTAAAGTCAACCAAAGACACTCTCAAACCGTGCACACATTTACCACTTAGGAAGAAAAACATTCAAGAATACAAGTCCCAAAACAATATATCCAAAATAAGAACAAACAAAACACATTTTGCCAAAATTACCTTGAAAATAAACAAAAATCTTTTTGGATTTTTCAAAATAAAAGAAAAGACATGGAAATGCATATACTCAAGTGCATGGCATAAATGAATCAACATCCCACCAAAGCATGATAGAATACCCTCCCCCAAGCTTGAATGAGACAATATACTCAAACATAAACCAAATAATCCATGGGAGGGGAAAAGAAAGAAATCAACCCAACAAACCAACACATGTCCAACGAGTCACCAACCATTAGAGAAAGAGCTATGAAAGATATTACCGGATATTGGTGGGTGTAAATACCCGCAAATGAACCAATTTAACCTTTCAAAGTCAATTTCCTTTTGAAATTGCATCTCGATTTCCATATGCTAGCAAAAATAGGCATCAAACTTCCTTGATTCTTGATCCAAACCAATGCATAAGAGTATATCAAGTCATGTACCTAGCAAAAGACACACAAACATTTCCATGAGAGAAAATCTAATCTAAAAAGAAAGGAAAATGAAAGCAATAAAAACCTCGGGTTACTTCCCGAGAAAGGCTTGTTTAACGTCCAAGCGAGACCGCGGTAGTAAATAATATTGCAACGAACGCAAGAGCTTATCAAATGCACTACTACACATTTCATATGATAACAAGTAGGCAAATGAAGGAAGGAGGACGTGCAACAAGATTATTGCACGTAAGTGAGGAGGAAGATGCCAAAAGAAAGAAGAAAAATCAAAAGAAAAATCAGGAAAATAAGAAGAAAAAGAAGAATAAGAAAAAGAATAAAATGGCAAAACCTCCTCAAAATATTTTTGGGTGGCACAATCACCTATTTCCTCAACAATGGGAGGATGAGAAGGAGGAGTCTCAACAAAGAAGAGAGGGTCCTCAATAGGCTTTAAGACAAAAGAGGGGAGGAACATAGCATAGTAGGGGATGTGGTCGAATTTCCTTGAAAAAGGGACATGAGGAAGGGGAGGAGAAACAATGGTCTCACAAAGCCTCACATCACCAATGAGGGCATGAAAATCAATCATAGAATCCTCAAAAGAACACTCATGACTCACATCTCCCTCAAACAAAAACTCTCCAAGAAAAACAACCTCATCGTCCTCTCTATCACAACGATGCACAACGACTCCCTCAATAAACTCAAAGCCTAGAGTCTCTAAACCATGCATTAAAGGATATAAGTTTCTCTCAAACTCATCCCTTTCCCATGAAGCATTGCCAATGAACTCTCTCAAAAGGCTATAATGCTTTGTTACACCTTCAACAAACATACTAGCCATAACCTCAAAAGAGTCCAAAGACTCATGGATAGAAGGGTCACAAACATGCAAAGTAGACTCATCAAGATGGAGAAGGGGGTTGGAATCCTCAAAATCGACATTTTCTTCATTCTCAACTCCTCCACTACTACTTAAGGGACTCTCAATCTCTCTTGGTAGCTCAAACTCATCATCATCATCATCCTCATGAACTCCCTCATTCAAAATGGAAGATGGCTCACTCAAATCCTCACCATGGGAAGCTCTCAAAGGGGATGAATAAGTGGAAGGATGGCACTCAAGCTCAAAAGGGGAATGAAAAGGATCAAAATCCTCAAAAATCCTCTCATCACAAGAAACTCTCTCCTCACCTTCACACCCTTGGCCCACATCATCCTCAAAAACACTCTCACGCTTCAAATGAGGTGCCTCACGTCCATTTACATCAACCATAGCACTCATCACTTGGGCAAGCCTCACTTCTCTCAATTTTTGTTCCTCTTGAAGCTCTTGGAGTTGTTGGGTGAGATATTGCATTTGAGAAAGAATTTGGGGAGTAATGTTATCGAGTTGAGGTTCATGATCAAAATCAAATTGCATATTATCAAAATTAGCACAAACCTCATCACAATGAGCATAAGAGGGGAGGGGGTCAACATGCATATTTGGTTCATCACAAGGCACATTAGAATTATCAAGAGAATTCATGCAAAAATTAAAAGAATCTTGATATTGAGAATCAAAACAAGAAACATTACATTCTCTATCATAAGAATCTCTAGCAAGCCAAGTGAAGAAATTCCAAGCATCATGCATAGACAAATGACGGAACATACCATTGTGCATATTATTAACCATACCCCTAGTATACTCATTTATGCCCCAATAAGCTATACCACAAGCATCACTAAGAGAACACCCATGGAAACTAAGGAAACCATCTAATCTATCAAAGTAAGCATAGAAGGGTTCATCATCAAATTGAGGAAAAGATAAGCATGCCATTTTTATACAAGGAATAAAAAGAAAAGCAAATAAAAACCAAATAATATACAAGAACATAGCTAATCTAATCAACACAAACTAATGAACGCCTTAGTCCCCGGCAACGGCGCCAAAATTTGATCGAGGGATTAAGTAGTGTCGTTGGTCTACTAACCCTAATCAAATTAGAAATTTATATTACCTAAACTACCCTAATACGAGTATAGGGGTAAGTAAAGGGTCGAACCCAAAAGGACTAAGTGTATTAATTTATGCTAATTAGACTACTAGGAAAGCTTATGAGATAGAGAGAGGTTAAACTAAACACAACTAAGAACAAACAACTAAAACTAGGGAAGGTGGAATCCAATTACATCAATGCATTCAATAAAATCATACAATTAGATGAAAATGACCTTGATTAGGAACAATCAACACAATTAACTCACTCTCGCACAATTAAGCATGTTAATTATCCTACTAAACTAATTCACTCTCGTGCAACTAGCTTAGCAAAGGTATGGAAGAATTTAGACCCTCAACCAACTCACTCTCGCACAATTGATTGAAAGCACAATTAAAAGCATAGAATCAATTAGCTAGAAAGATTCTAATCCATTTAAGCATCATCCATACACAATAATCAAGAAACAATTTCATACTAACCACAATCAATCATTAAATTAATTAACATAACCTTCATCCATTTCCCTAGAACAAAATCTAAGCTAACATAATAAACAAAAACATGGAAAACAAGGTAAAATAATAATAAAAGCAAGAATCAAATAACTAAACTAATTAAACTACTCAAATAAACAAATAAATAAGCAAAAACAATAATAAATGAAAGCAATAAAGGTGAGAGAAAGTTAGGAAGACTCATTGAATAAATGAGAAGAAAAATCCACAAATTTGCTTCTTCAAAATCCCAAAAACTCCATGAAAAATCCAAGCTTTCTCTCTCTAAACTACTCCTAAACTAGAGAGAGAAACTCCTAATCTAACCCTAAGAGAGAGAAAATAAAGGAACTAAAACTACTCTAATCTAATCTAGGGTAGAATAAAAATGTTGATTGAAAGTTAAAAGTTGATTCAAAGTTAAGAGAGAAATAACCCCCCAAAAGGGGTATTTATATATAACCTAAATAAAAGAAAAATAAAAAGAAATAAAACTAAATAAAATAATAAAAATAAAAAACTAAAATAAAATAAAATAAAAAGGAAAACAAAAGACATAAAATCCCCAAATCCGCGTAGACCCCAAATTCGTAGCTCTGCTTATCATCATCATCGAACAACCTTCATCACCACCATCGCAAGTAGGGATGTCAGTGGGGCGGGTCAAGTAGGAGACCCGCCCCATCCCCGCCCCAATGGGGCGGGGATGGGTCTTGGTTTGGCGGGTGGTGGGGCGGGGATGGGGATGAAAACGATACCCGCCATGGGTGATGGGGCGGGGGTGGATTTTAAGTTGTACCCACCCCATCCCCGCCCGCCCCACCCGCCCCACTTCGTACCCGCCCCATCCCCACCTCATACCCACATCTATATACTTTTATATTATTTTATAAAATAATTACGTGAAATAAATATTAATTATAATATTTTGTACTACACTTATATTATAAACAAAAATGTGTGTAATATTAAGAATTTTTTTTTTAATATTATAATCCGTATTAATTATGTAGGATTGTGTATTTAAGACACGGAAATTTGGTGGGTCTTAGGTGGGGATTAGGCGGGTATTTGGTGGGGATTAGGCGGGGATGGATATCCAAGTGGGGGGTGGGGCGGGGATGGTTTTGGAGTTGTACCCGCCGAGGTGGGGATGGGGATGAATATTAGACCCGCCGCGGGGATGGGGATGGGGATGGGGATAAAAATGTTAGGTGGGGATGGGGATGGGAAGGCCAACATCCGCCCCGCCCCGCCCCATTGACATCCCTAATCGCAAGCATACATCATCGAATCAGACGGCTTCAAAAGCTTGATTTTCAATCATCATCGAATCCCAGCCATTATTTCGAACCAATGCATCTCAATCGTCCAATTTCATTAATCCGTACAGGAATTAGCGTGAAAGACCGGAGCGGCCACGGCTGGGCATCTCCCGGGCATCTACTGAAAGTTGGACAAAGGCTGGAGAACAGAGGGCCGCGCCCGCGGCGGCAGCAGCAGCCGCGCCCGCAGTGGTCTGGGTTGCTCCTCGCTGCTGCGTTGCTGCTATTCTGTTGTTGTTGCTGTTGTTGGTGGTTGTGGGGTTGCGTGGTAGAGCTGTGGTGGTGCGCTGCTGTAATTGGAGGCTGGTGTGGCGAATTGTTGCGGTGGCGATGCTATGGGTTGTTGTTTCAATTGTTGCGGAGGTAATTAGAGGTGGTTGTGGAGTGAAGGCTGCGATATGTGGAGGTTGTTGCTGCGGTGATGAGTGGCTGTAGCTGCGGGTGGTTTGGTGGTGGGAGTGTATGACTGGTGCGTGGCTGATTGTGGTGGTGAGATGCTGGTGCTGTTGGGGTTGTGCGAAGAGAGCAGGGGAGCAGGGGAGAAATGGTGTGGTGGAGCTGGTGGTGCATGGTTGGATTGATGGTGAGTGGTGTTGTGAGGTTGTTTAGTGGGCTGCTAGGTGTTGGTGTGTGGTGGCTGCTAGGTGCGGTTTGTGGGTGCTAGCAGTGTTGCGGGTTGTGATGGCTGGTGTTGGTGGTTGTGACTGCTGGGAGCAGGGGAGAAGCTGTGTGGTTGGGGTGGAGGTTAAGAAGGGGTGTGGTGATGGTTAAGGCTGGCAGCAGTAATTAGGGAAGAGCAGCGGCTTGTGCATTTGCCTCGAACCTCGGACAAGAAAACTTGACACTCGAACCTCAATCCGAACGCAAACCTACACACCCAAAGAAAACCGAGGAGAGGATCGGGACATAAAATAAAATAAATAAAATAGAAATAAATAAAATGAAAATAAATAAAGGACGAAATAAAACAAAACCAAGACAAATAAAATAAAATAAATAAAATAGAAAATAAGGGACATAAAACTAAACTAAAAAAAATAATTAAAACTACGCAAACAAATAAAATAAAATAAAATACGAAAATAGACTAAAACTAATAAAATAAAGAAAATAAACTAAAACGCTAAAAAAATACTCAAAATAAATATAAAAGACGAGAATAATAAAATAATATAAATAAAGGATAAAAAGGGTGAAATAATTGGAAAATAAGCCGGAATACGACTCAATAAACACCCTAAAAGTGACATTTAAGTCACTTATCAACATACCATTATTACCTAGGAAGACTATCATTCAAAAGCAAAAGTCCATTGCATACAAGTCCAACATTAAAAAAAAAAAAGAAAGAGTAAAAAGAAAGCCTCAAAAAGTTATGCACACCAACAAGAATAAAAGAAAGGGAAAGAAAAGAAAAGAGAAGATGGAAAACTAAGATAAGGATAAGAAGGGAAAGAGGAAAGGGCAAAGACGCATTCATAACACGTTCATCCCAATCGACATACAAGTGGTCTAATGGCCACATCGCCAAAGACCCCAAACACACTAGGTGTTAAATTCATACATCCTCGAACCATTCAACTTTTCCTAAATCTAATCCTAGTCTAAGCAACCAAGAAAATAAAGAAGTGAAAATAGAAGGAGTAAAATAAGAAAGGCCTCACCAAGCATCCGTGCTAGACTAAAGTACCCAAGGAGTAGGAACGAGCTTCTCCAAAAGGTTCCACAATCCGAAGCATGAGCTACGAACAAGGTGAGTTAAAGAAAAAAAACTATATATATACAAAATGAAATTGTTAGTAACTTCCAAACAAAAGCAAACAATAAAACACTTAAACACCAACTATATACAAAGACCTAGAAAAACCTATCATCATAAAAAAAAAAAATATATATTTTTTTTCTTCAAGAAATTCCCAAAAACATCATCAAAAGAAATAAGACAACAACAAGCAACACACCAACGAGACCATTAGCCAAAAATCCACCAAAAGCCTTATCAAAAACTTCCCACCGAGCCCAAGGTGCCTCCCCCACACCAATCATAAAACATCCTTTTTGACCCTCCCCCCTCACAAAATGAAAGCATCGACCTCGATGCCGACAAACATGCAAAAATAGGGAGAGGGGAGAACAAAAAGGGAAACAAACAAGCAAAAAGGGGACTATTGGCCACTAGGGCCGGCACCATCATCACCTCCAACATCATCACCCCTGTCTCAACCTCCGATGAAACCGGGAGGAAATCCATAATGACCCTTAAATAGGTCTTGTTGGGATGGGGTCAATTGGTCAAAGGGCTCACGTTGAACAAGGATCTCGGGGTGACGGGGTGAACATAGTAATATGCCGGATCACCCCGATAATCACTCCCCCCCGAGACTCTATAATCATAGGGCGGGAAGTTGCGCCTTGGCACATCGGGGTCCTCAACCCCGGGCCAATATGGGTACGTAGGGAGGCCCTCACCACCCCGGGAAGGTACCGGCCCTTGTTGGGGCGGCACATAAGGGTAGTTGACCGGAGGTGCGACCTCCCCCCTACGTACACTAGCTTCATACAAGGCGCTAGTTTGATAAGACAAAGTTTGATGGTTAGAATACATACCTTGCATGCTTAATTGCATGCGCTCCATCTAGGCTCTCATGGCCTCCATCTCCCGGAGATAGGCATCTCCTTGGAAGTCTTGTTGTTGTTGTTGTTGTTGATGTTGTTGTTGTCATTGTTGTCTTCTCTCACTTCTTCTTCTTTTAGCATCATCTTGGAAATGCTCATGTTGTTGATGAAATGGTGGTTGTTGTTGTTCGTCCTCTTGTTCTTCTCCTCTTCCTTCCCCCTCTTCCTCATTGTTTCCCTCATTCCCGACCCCCTCAATAAAATCATCATCCTCCTCCATCTCATCTTCTTCTATCCTTCCTTTGTCCCTAGGGACCATCCAAATATTCCTAGCTTGGCAAAGGATGGAGGTGCTGGCCGGGTTAGGGAGGAGGCAGTGGTGGGTATTCCTCACTAGCCAAGAGAAAGTACCGGTTCTCCTAGTACTAGTTATGAAACGAAGGGTGTTGACTTGCTTCAAACTAATCCAAATGTCTTCACTCCCTCCAACCGGAGTGCAAGACTCTAAGAACCACTCTTGCTTAAAATACCTCACGAGACGGGTCACCATGCCTCCACAATGAATCTCCCCCGTTTTGACCCCATGCATAATCTCCTTACAACATTCCATGAAGATATAGCCAAAATTTATCCTAGACCCCAACTCGGGGAGTGTGCGGCCGCACATATGTCGTGTGCGGCCGCACATGAGGTGCGTGCGGGCGTACCTTTCTAGGTGCTTCCCGTGCGCGCTTCTCTCTCTCCTACGAGCGCCCGCACCGGCGTGGGTCTATTTTTGGACGTCAATCCTAACTTCCCCTTTGTATATATAGTTATTTCCTTCCATTTTTAGAGAGAGTATTAGATCTTCATTAGTTAGAATTAGATTAGATTAGATTTTAGAGAGAGAAAAACACTAGTTCTTAGCTTTTTAGAGAGAGAAAATGTGTGTCTAATGATTGATGATTGAAGATTGCTACATTTGATTTGATTTCTATGAAGTTTGTAAGGATTCTTTACTCTGTAATGCAATTTAAAGTATGATTTCATTAGTATTGTTGTTTGATTTGGTTGATTAATAGTTTGATTGATTTGGATTGAATTTGTTGATTTCAATTGATGAATTTGGGTATGATGATTAGTTTAGCTTTGATTTTGATGTTTTCATGGATTGTGAGTAGTTTTATTGCTAGGGTAGTGGTGAAGCATGTATTGATGATGAATTGAGATTAATTTGGGGAAATTGATTGAGTTGATAATGTGATTAAATTGGTTGATTGATTTTGTGCACGTGTGTGTTTGATTAGGCTTGATCACCCTTGTTATTCACACTAGATTGCATTGTGAGTTCACATTGATACGAACCATTGATTTGTGACTTACATTTACTCGATTGAGATATCTTGTGATGTTTCCTAGCTAGTGTTTGATGTAGTTGGCGCTAATTAGACCTCTAGGAGAATAACATGATGTGCTCTTTTGGTTGCAATTTCGGTTTTCCCTCACATTGCTTGACTTGATTGGTTAATTTCCCAAGTTGATTGAACTTCATTGTCGATGCATGTGGATCCATTCCCCTAGTGCCTTTGCATTTGATTAGTTCAAGCTTTTTGCATTACCTAGCTTAGCTCTACTTTCTACTATAAACCCCTTATTTGACTTCGGAATAGCTTGACTTAGGCAATATACATTCGACCTCCATTCCTTTGGGTTCGACTTTGACTTACCACTACACTTCATAGGGGTTAGTTGAGTTATAAATTTTGCTTGATTGGGTGGGGTGGTAGCACAACAACCTACCGTTCTTCTTCCCATCAAAATGGCGCTGTTTCCCGGGAATGGTGTCTTCCCCAATAGTTGAAGGATCAAAGGAAAATTGTTCCAAAATGCTCTTTGTGATCTTGGTGCTAGTTTTAGTATCATGCCTTATTCCGTTTTTAAGAAAGTTAAGCTAGGTGAACTCCTTCCATCCAATATGACCCTTCAATTGGTCGATCGGTCTATTAAGTTTCCAAAGGGGAGAGTTGAGGATTTTCCTCTCAAGATAGGAGAGTTCACCATTCCCGTTGATTTCATTGTGCTTGAGATTGCGGAAGATGACCATATCCCTATCATCTTAGGAAGACCTTTCTTAGCCACCTCGAGAGCCTTGATAGATGTTAAGGGAGGTCGTATTACCTTGAGAATTGGGAAGAATGAGGAAAGTTTTGATTTGAAACCAACACATGAGTCTTTGTCTCTTGTAAAAGGGATTATGTGTGTTAATTCCCCTCGCCTTATTGATGATATATGCATTATTGATTCTTCACATAAGGATTTTCTTGAGAATTATGATGATGTGCTTTTGAGTTGTGAATGCAAGAAGGTTAGTGAAGATAAAGTGATGATTCCCAAGCTTATGGACGAGGAGGAAGTTGATATTCCTCATTGGTTTGAACTCTATCCTCAAGATGAAGGTGATGTTTCTATGAGTTTACATGGTGAAGAACCATTTACAAAGAGAAACAAGGCAAAGAAAAGAGCACGAGCTTCTAAGAAAAAGAGAAAGAGAAAGAAGTTGTGGAAAGAAAAGCTTGCATTTGAAAGGTCTTTGTGTGAAATCTCATCAAGCAACAACGAGAAGTTGCTAGAAGTTGAAGAGAAATTTGCCCTTTCTACTACCTTGAAGAAGGTGGTGTTCTTTGACGCTCCATGATTTGGAGGAAGGGTCGAGCTTAGGACCTTAAGCAAGCGCTTCCCTGGAGGCAACCCGGAGAATCTAACTTTTCTTTTTGATTTTTGAGTTTTCTTGTTTTTATTTCTTTTATTACCCTTTCTTTTCTTTCACTTTTCTACTTGTTTGGATTTTTAGGATGAATTTTGCGGGATTGGATTTCTTCAAGAATGCATGGTGAATGGAAGGTGTTTGTGGAACTTATCATGATTGTGTTCGATTCCGATCGAAATTTGAGGAAAAAGGGGTAAGAATTTTAGAGAGGTAAGATAGGAAATTCATGTTTTAAAGGTTGGAGGAAATTGATACTTAGTGAGTTTTTATGGTGAGCACATGAATCTTTATCTTTGAGCTCTTTAAAAATGTTTTTAGCTACTGCCTATGGTGTTGCTCATCACCATCATGATTCATGTGCGCACCCAAGTGGTCAGTAATTATCAAAGATAAGAGAAAAAGAAAGAACGGAGAAGCACGGCAAGGTGCGGCCGCACACGCACACTGTGCGGGCGCACACCTTGTGTGTGCGGGCGCACAGGCTACAGGTGCGGCCGCACGCCCCTGTAGCCGTGCCCTTTTATTCCTTCTTCCTTCTTCTTTCATTCATTCCCTCATACCTCATCTCCTACCTCACGCACTCCCTCTCAAACCCTCCTCACTTGTGCGCACTCCATACCCTCATTCACCATCAAAAATCCTTCAAATACCCTTTTTGCCTAGTTTAGTTTTCTTTTATTTGTTGTTTCCTTTTCTTTGTTTTGAAGTTACTAACCATTTTCTTTGTTTATAGTTTCTTTTATTTTTCTTTTTCTCACTTGGTTTCTTGAAGAAGCTTTTGGATATGGAATGTAATGAGGTGGCTTCTACTTGCTTCGTTTATTTTTGCTAAGCTTGGAGCCCGGTGAGACCTTTCTTATTTTTCTCTTTATTTTTCTTGGTTGCATAGAATAGGATTAGTTTAGGGGAAGTTGAATGGTTCGAGGATGGATGCTTGTTAACACATAATGTTTTTGGGATCGATGACGATGATGTCGATCGATCGCTTGTTTGTCGATGGGGATTCTTATGTGTTTAACTTGCTTTCTAGTCCATTTCATATTATTTCTCCTTCTTTTCCTTTTCTATGTCTCCATTTCTTTTCTTTTATTTTCTTTTACTTTCCTTTTCTTTTATTTTCTTTTATTCTTCTTTTTATTCTTGATGTGATTTTGAGGCTTTGTTTTTCATCTTTCTTATGAAATGAACTTTGTACATTGGACTTGTCTTTTTCATGATTTTCTTCCTAGGTTGTAAAGGTATGCACGGTTTGAGACTATGTTTGGTTGACTCTAGGATAGGTGTATGCTAGGGTAGTTGGTTTGAACTAGGAGGATCATGAAGCCGGATTCCACTTGTTTGTGGCATGCTTGGTAGTGACTCCCTATAGTCAATTTGACACCATTAGTGAGTTTTTGCCACATCCTTGTGAGGTTACTTGTTTTTCTAGCCTTCAACATTCTTTGTATGAGCGGCGTGGATCCTTGACTATGCAAACCTAATCTAATAAAGCTTGATGTATGATTCTCAAACCCGAGACCGAACTTTCTAGGAAGGACAAAGGCACCTTTTTCGGGGTGGTATTTTTCATTTTTGTTATATTTTGTTATTTTCTTTATTTTTGGGTTTACATTTGCCTTCTTGCAACCATTTGAGCCTTATCCTTTCTTTTCAAGCCACATCTTTAGTTATTCGACCTTTTGTTTCATTTTCTACTTTTCTTGGTTTTTATGAAGCACAATGATCATTTGAGATGGAGTTTGTGGTGGATTAGTTGGAGTTTTGGTTTTTATGAATGCAAGTTTGTGATATCATTTTCTTTGTGAATAATGGCAAGTGTTTGAGAAAAAGCCGTCCTACTACATAAAAGACATGGACTAATAAATTGCATATAGAAAAAGCCGTCCGAATTAAGTAAAAGGCAAGGACATTGCAAATTCAAATAAATAAAAAAAAAACAAAAAAAAATTGAAAAAAGTGAAAAATTCAAAAATATTTTGATGTATTCTTTTCTCTTTCTAAGCATTGAGGACAATGCTTCATTTTAGCTTGGGGGAGAAGCGTGTACGCTTTTTGTATATATTTCTTTGTGAGTATAGCTTCAAGTAAGCTTGGGGGTGTTGTTTTTGTTTGGTAATTTCTTGATTGTGGTGTTAAGGATTGATCACCCTTTTGCTTCACTTTTTAGGAAAATCACCAAATTTTAAATTTTAGCCTACCTTCACCCTTTATGCCTTACGTTACAACCTTGGCGAAAGACTTTTCGACCTAGATAGTTGAGTCACTATTCGGGGGAGGGCATCATGGGTCATTGCCTAAGGAAAGGGGATGCATAGTCGAGATTGTCGAGTAGCCTAAATGAAATTCTTTTTCCGGTTCCTTCGAGGAATCATTGGGATACTCACTAAGGGGAGATTTGAGACTAGTGGGGAGAACGCGGTAAGATTGTTTGGGATGAACGTGGATTGTGATGACTAGTTCCTATGCCTAGCATACCCTATGTTTCAATCAACCTTAGATATCTTGAAAAGCGCATACCTTAACTACTTGAGAAAGATTGTCATTCATTTGCATTATAGTCTTTATGTGAGTTCATTTCGCAAAGGTTTGTTTTCATTTTCTTTTCCTTTCTTTTTATGGTTTGCCTCATTGATGTTTGGTGGAGAGTTATGGGTCAAACTCTTAGGACACCCTTACGAGACCTCACTCGTCCTCATAGGCGACTTTGGGGTTTAAAGGGCTTGTTGTAGCTAAAAGCAACCGTGATTCCTACGACAGTGAGTCTTAGTGTATATTCTTATCTTGAGTCCTTTTTCATTTTCAATAAATTTTTCATCCTTCATCTTTCTTGCTTTGTTTTGCTCGAGGACGAGCAAAAGTTTAGCTTGGGGAAATTTGATGAGTGACATTTATGGCACTCATTTGATCTCTTTTTGGATGAATTTCATTTCATTTTATTACTCTTTTCTTTAGTTATCCTTAGTTTTAATCTTAATTTCTTCATTTCATGCTTTTCATAGTTGGTTTCTCTATTTTTTGCATTTTATAGTTTATTTGTTATTTTTCCCTTTTATTTGCTTTTTCTCTTTTATTTGTAGGTTATGATCGATTGTCCAAGAATTCCCGAGCTTCCTTTCCATGATTTTTCATCGATTTTGATGACTTATGCTTGTGCAAAGAGTTTCAAGTCAAGGGGGATCCGAAGAGCATGCTTCATGACCTTGGTTGGGCACTTTTCATGCCTTGTGTTTATCCAAAATTCCAAGAAAAGTTGCTGCCTACCTTGTCCTCCATCACCATCATCAAAGGTGTCTGCACCCCATGAGCTAGGTCGAAGAGAAGAAGAGGAGGCTTGCCAGTTTGGTGCGGGCGCACTCGGGGAGTGTGCGGCCGCACATATGTCGTGTGCGGCCGCACATGAGGTGCGTGCGGGCGCACCTTTCTGGGTGCTTCCCGTGCGCGCTTCTCTTTCTCTCTACGAGCGCCCGCACCAGCGTGGGTCTATTTTTGGACGTCAATCCTAACTTCCCCTTTGTATATATAGTTATTTCCTTCCATTTTTAAAGAGAGGATTAGATCTTCATTAGTTAGAATTAGGTTAGATTAGATTTTAGAGAGAGAAAAACACTAGTTCTTAGCTTTTTAGAGAGAGAAAATGTGGGTTTGATGATTGATGATTGAAGATTGCTGCATTTGATTTGATTTCTATGAAGTTTGTAAGGATTCTTTACTCTGTAATGCAATTTAAAGTTTGATTTCATTAGTATTGTTGTTTGATTTGGTTGATTAATAGTTTGATTGATTTGGATTGAATTTGTTGATTTCAATTGATGAATTTGGGTATGATGATTAGTTTAGATTTGATTTTGATTTTTTTGATGGATTGTGAGTAGTTTTATTGCCAGGGTAGTGGTGAAGCATTTATTGATGATGAATTGAGATTAATTTGGGGAAATTGATTGAGTTGATAATGTGATTAAATTGGTTGATTGATTTTGTGCATGTGTGTGTTTGATTAGGCTTGATCACCCTTGTTATTCACACTAGATTGCATTGTGAGTTCACATTGATACGGACCATTGATTTGTGGCTTACATTTACTCAATTGAGATATCTTGTGATGTTTCCTAGCTAGTATTTGATGTAGTTGGCGCTAATTAGACCTCTAGGAGAATAGCATGATGTGCTCTTTTGGTTGCAATTTCGGTTTTCCCTCACATTGTTTGACTTGATTGGTTAATTTCCCAAGTTGATTGAACTTCATTGTCGATGCATGTGGATCCATTCCCCTAGTGCCTTTGCATTTGATTAGTTCAAGCTTTTTGCATTACCTAGCTTAGCTCTAGTTTCTACTATAAACCCCTTATTTGACTTCGGAATAGCTTGACTAAGGCAATATACATTCGACCTCCATTCCTTTGGGTTCGACCTTGACTTACCACTACACTTCATAGGGGTTAGTTGAGTTATAAATTTTATTTGATTGGGTGGGGTGGTAGCCCAACGACCTACCTTTCTTCTTCCCATCAATCTCCTCTCGAGATAACTTCGCCAAAATCTTGCTTATTATAAACCGAATACCCGAGAATTCTATGAAGGATCCTAAGGGTCGGATATCTTTGAGTCAAACTCCTTTTTGTGGGCTATGGTTATCAACCAAGAAACCTCATTGTAGTCACTTTGGGCAAGGGAGATAAGGGGCTCGAAGATATCACCATTGGGGTTGAAACCGAGGGCTACATTGAACTCGGCTAGGTTCATGGTGTGTTTGACATTGAAGAGTTGGCAGGAAATGATGAAATCGGTCTGCCCCACCCTATTGAATTCAAATGTGGTGAAAAATTCAATTGAAGGCTCCAAATAGGTTTTAGGGGTATATTTAAAAAACTCACCCAAGCTTAGGTTTTCAAGAAGTATGTCAAGGTCGTTCTCAATCCCTAGCTTGGCCATGCCCTCACGAAAATAATGGCGGGTAGGTCTAAACCTTCGATCTTCATTTTGTCATAGATGAGCATTTATTTAGACCGGTTCCAAAATTTGAGAGGTGGTAGAGGAGGAGGGGTGTCATCTTTGGTTGAGGAATGTGTTTGGGGTTGAGGGTTTGAGGATTGGCCTTGAGAAGATTGGCCGGGGGATTGGTTCGAACGGTTCTTGCTACTCTTGACTTTCCTTAGCAAATTCATTTTGACCACACAAAATTCACAAAAAAATCACAAGAATTTCTCAAACTCCCTCAAACAAACAACAAACACCCAAATTACTCACAAATCTCCTTACAAATCCAACCGAACCCCCACAAACTACAAGGTACCTGTTTCAATCAACACAACAACCAAAATTCCAACAACAAATACCAATATCAACAATCAACCATTAAATATATGCATGATTTATCATGAAAAATTAACTATCACTCAAAAATACCAAATTTCACATAAATCAACCATGAAACACAAAAATCATGCTCAAATTCAAGGTAAACAAACCAATGTATAAAAATCAAGTGAAATTGACAAAAATAATACAAAGGTTAGGAGTATACCAAGATTGGAGACCCAAATTAAGCTTAGAGCACCACACACCACCAAAATTTGCCGAAAAACCACGAGAAAATAGAGTAGGAGTGATGAAAATGGAAAAATAAGGTAGATTTTTTGAAAATTTGATGGAAAATTTGAAGAAAAGAGTAAGAAATTGATGATTTGGGGTTAGGGTTTGAGAGTATGTAGAGAGAGAAAGGGGAAAAGTAAAGAGGAGATGAAAAAATAAGAGAGGAGAGAGAGAGGAGGGGAGCGCCGGGTTAAAGAAAACCTAGTTACCCGCGCCCTCTCCCGACTCTGTCGCGCCCGCGGAGAGACCGCGGGGCAACCACGGCGAGTTCCTGATTGTAATTGCCTTTGAAAGGTGAAGAGGCCCCCGAGGTCTCTCCAAGCCCTCGGGGAGCCCTCTCCCTTGCACTCTAAAATCTTCATCAAACCCCTTCTTTCCAACAAGTGATGAAAATAGGCAACCTACAAAACAAACATAAAACCAACACAACATAAGATCAAAAATTAATCAAGGAAAATTAAAAGAAAAGAAAAGAAAAGAAAAATGAGATGAGAATCCGGGTTGCCTTCCGTAAGCGCTTTTGGTTTACGTTGTTAGCTCGACGTGCACCACCCTCTCAAAGTTGCTTAAAGAGAATCATTTTGTGAACAAGACCAACAAACACTCCATCAAAGTAATTCCTGAGCCGATGACCATCAACCGTAAATGAAGATGAGGAGTCCAAAGGAGAAATCTCCACGGCACCATTACCAAAAACATCCTTCACCAAGAATGGACCACTCCATCTTGACATGAGCTTTCCGGGGAACAACTTCATTCTAGAATTGTAGAGGAAGACTTTGTCACCTACGCAAAACTCCTTTTTCTCAATCAACTTATCATGAACCTCTTTGGAGCGAGCTTTGTAGGTGCTAGCACAATCGTAAGCATCAAATCGAAGTTCATCTAACCACCTCTTCTCCCCCGCACTTGCTAAGTCAAAATTGATCTTCTTGATGGCCCAAAAGGCACGATGTTCAAGCTCTATCGGGAGATGGCATGATTTGCCATAGACAAGGCAATATGGAGTGGTACCAATGGGTGTCTTAAAAGCCGTCCTATAAGCCCAAAGAGCATCATCCAATTTGTCCGACCAATCCTTCCTATTGCGAGCAACCGTCTTCTCAAGAATAAGCTTGATTTGACGATTTGAAACCTCAACTTGGCCACTCGTTTGAGGATAGTAGGGAAGCCCAAATCGTTGATGCACACCATGTTTCCTCAACATCTTTTGAAAGGAATTATGGCCAAAATGGGAGGCATTATCACTTATCACCGCTTTTGGGACACCAAACCTTGGAAAAATGATTTTCTTAAACAATCTCAATACAACCTAATGATCATTTGTTGGAGAGGCAATGGCCTCAACCCACTTAGAAACATAGTCCACTGCCACAAGGATATATTGATTCCCGTATGAAGAGGGGAATGGTCCCATGAAGTCAATTCCCCATACATCGAACACCTCCAATTCAAGGATAGGTTGTTGAGGCATCTCATTCCGCTTGGAAATGTTCCCAACTCTTTGACATTGGTCACATGACTTAACAAAGCCCCATGAGTCCTTGAAGAGATGTGGCCACCAAAAACCACTTTGAAGAACCTTGGTAGCGGTCTTGGAAACACCCATGTGCCCACCACTAGGGTCCGAGTGGCACATCCTTAAAACACTAGGCACCTCTTCATTTGGAACACAACGCCTAAGCAAGCCATCAACCCCACGTTTGTATAAGATGGGATCATCCCACAAGTAGTGTCTTGCCTCTCTTTTGATTTTATTCCTTTGGTTCTTTGAGAAATAGGGTGGAAACTCCCCACATGCTAGAAAATTCACCAAGTCGGCATACCATGGGAGTTCCTTCACCTCTATGGCATACAAGAAGTCATCAAGAATTCTATCTTCAATTGGTAAACGATCATCATGAATTTGATCCCTTTCAAGGAGAGAAAGATGGTCCGCCACAACATTCTCCGCACCCTTCTTGTCCCTAATCTCAATCTCAAAAGCTTGCAATTCAAGCACCCATCGAATCAACTTAGGCTTGGACTCTTTCTTGGCAAAGTGATACTTGAGGGCCGCATGATCCATGAAAACTATGGTCTTGGAACCCAACAAGTAACACCGGAATTTCTCAAAAGAGTGCACAATTGCTAAAAATTCCTTTTCCGTTGTTGTGTAGTTTTTTTGAGCCCCATTGAGAGTCTTGGACATATAGTAAATCACATGAAGCTTCTTGTCTACCCGTTGTCCCAAAACACCTCCAATCGCCGAATCACTCACATCACACATCAACTCAAAAGAAAGATCCCACCTTGGGGCTTGAACAATAGGAGTAGATATTAGGGTCTTCTTTAATCTATCAAATGCCTTCAAGCAATTGTCATCAAAATTGAACTCAACATCCTTTTGAAGAAGGTCATTTAGGGGCTTAGCAATAAGTGAAAAATCCTTGATGAATCTTCTATAAAAACCCGCATGACCAAGGAACGATCTCACTCCTTTGACATTCACCGGAGGTGGAAGTTTCTCAATCACCTCTATTTTTGCCTTATCCACTTCAATGCCTCTATTTGAAATCTTGTGCCCAAGCACTATACCATCTTCCACCATAAAGTGGCATTTTTCCCAATTCAAAACAAGATTAACTTTCACACACCTTGCCAAACACTTCTCAAGATTCACAAGGCACTCCTCAAAAGAAACACCCCCCACCGAAAAGTCATCCATAAATACCTCCATTTCCTCCTCTAACATATCCCCGAAAATACTCATCATGCACCTTTTGAATGTAGCAGGTGCATTGCATAACCCAAAGGGCATTCTCCGGTAGGCAAAGGTCCCATAAGGACATGTGAAGGTGGTCTTTTCTTGATCATTGGGGTGGATGGGGATTTGGAAGAATCCCGAATACCCATCGAGGAAATAATAAAACTTGTGCCTTGTTAGTCTTTCAAGCATTTGATCAATAAATGGAAGAGGAAAGTGATCCTTCTTGGAAGATGTGTTTAGACGTCTATAGTCTATACACATCCGCCAACCGGTGACCGTCCTAGTTAGAATGAGCTCACCCTTCTCATTCTCAACCACGGTCATGCCCCCCTTCTTTGGAACGACATGGACGGGGGTGACCCACCTAGAGCTAGAGATGGGGAATATGATTCCCGCATCCAATAGCTTGGTGATCTCCTTCATAACTACCTCTCCCATTTGGGGATGTAGTTTCCTTTGTCGTTCGATAGAGGGAAGGGCGACTTCCTCAAGTGTTATGTGGTGTTGGCACAAGGCAGGGCTTATACCTTTAAGGTCATCAATTGTGTACCCCAAAGCACCTTGGTGTTTTCTCAAAACACCACATAACGCTTGAGCTTGGCTCACGCTCAAGGATGCGCTAACTATCACGGGGTAAGTGGAATGAGGGCCCAAGAATTCATACCTAAGGTGTGATGGTAGAGGTTTGAGCTCTACCATAGGCACACCATTACCTTCTTTTGATGTGGCCGCTTGCAAAGCTTCTTGGCTTGAGATTTTCAAGCACATTTGCTCATCCACTTCCTCCATGCTCCCATCAAGCAATTCCTCATCGAAAGTCATCTCTTTGCATGATGTACCTATTTTGTCTTTGTTCAACAAAACATTCTCAAGAGCATCGTTAGAGGTGAGCAAGTGCTCATGCATGGAAGACACAACATAATCAAGTGAATCAATCATCATGCAATTTTCCAAAGAAGAACATGGATACTTCATGCTTTCATTCAAATCAAATTCAATAACCTCATTTCCTACCTTAAGGGAGATCTTTGCACCCCTCACATCAATCATGGCACCCGAGGTAGCAAGAAAGGGTCTACCTAAAATGATTGGAATGGTAGCATCTTCATCCATTTCAAGAACAACAAAGTCCACCGGGAACACAAACTTCCCAACCCTCAAAGGAACATCTTCTACCTTACCTTTTGGAAATTTGATTGACCTATCCGCTAATTGCAAGGTAATGTTCGAAGGTAAGAGTTCTCCTAGCTCAAGTCTTTGATAAACCGAATATGGCATTAGGCTCATACTAGCTCCCAAGTCACATAAGGCATTATCAATTTGTATCTTGTTAATGGCACAAGGGATGGAGAAGTTTCCGGGGTCTTTCAACTTGGGTGGCATTTTGTTCATGATAATAGCACTACAATTTTAGTCAAGTTGATGGTCTCCACAACCTCACAAGTTCTTTTCCCACTCAAAATGTCTTTGAGGAATTGGGCATAATTTGGCATTTGGTTGATCACATCGGTAAAAGGTAGCGAAAGATGAAGTTGTTTTAGCATCTCAATGAATCTCCCAAATTGTTCATCCAATTTGCGTCTCATGAATTTTTGTGGGTAGGAGAGCTTGGGTTTCATAATTTCTTTCTCTACTCTCACCTCTCTAGGTGTCTCAACCACAACCTCATCCAATGATGCCCTATCCCCCTCATTCTCAACCAAAGCCTCCCTAGGAATCTCCTTATCTTCACCCTTCCTAGGCAATCTCTCCTCAAGAACCTTTCCACTCCTTGTAACAATAGCATTCACGGGTTTCTTGGGATCAAGACCTTGGGAAGGTAAAGAAGAAGGGCTTGCATGATCTTTCAAGGTATTAGCAAGTTGAGAAATTTGGTTTTCAAGCATTTTATTGTGGGTCATCATTTCATTGAATTTTTTATCACTAACGGCCATGTATGTGTTCAACAACTTGGTTTGATTCACAATTATTTCTTCCAAATTAGTCCTAGGTGAAGAAGGTTGTGAATAGGAATTTTACCCTTCAGTCTTTGGAACAAATCCGGGTGGGGGACCTCTTTGAGCATTATTTTGAAAATTACCCCTTCCTTGATTGTTCCAAGTACCCCTATTTTGATTTTGACCATAACCTTGATTATGGTTACCACCACCTTGATTATGATTACCACTACCTTGGTTATGATTTCCATAACCTTGGTTTTTATTACCATAACTTTGGCCTTGATTACCATAATTTTGGCTTTGATTTTGGCCACTATAACCTTGGTTATTATAGCTACCACGAGAACCTTGGTTCCCTTGGTTTCTATAAGCACCACCTTGGTTATAGTTGTCAAAATTGCCTTGGCCTTGGTAATTCCTATTCCATTGACCTCTTTGATTATCAAACCTTTGAACATTGTTATTTGACACATAATTCACATGCTCACTCTCATTGTTATCAAACTCATCAACACATTCATTAGGACAATTACTAGAGTCATGATCATACGATCCACATGCATCACAAAACAAACAACCCATAGGCATATTATGTGAAGAGGGAGGGGGTTGAGAGTTAGAAGGAGTACCTCTCCCCTTAAATTGGGAGGGAAGATTCGAAGCTTGAGAAGAGGAAGAAGCGCTCTCCAACTTGGCTTTGATTGCGGTCACCTCCTTTCCCAAGTTTGTCATTTGGGAGGAAAGGTTGTTGACCGCATTTAGATGGTCCACCGAGTACAATGAAGATTGCTTGCTTGAAGAGTCCCTCTCCCCATCTTGCCAATCCCTATAATATGTCACCACGTCCTCAATAATATCCACAACTTCTTCTTCGGTCTTGTTCATGATAGGGCCCCCGGCCCCTCCATCAAGGTATGACTTGCCTTGGGGACTTAAACCGCCATAGAAGATTTGGATTACTTGGTATGTTGGGATTCCGTGGTGAGGGCACTCCCTTTGATACTCTTTAAATCTCTCCCATGCTTCGTAAAGGCTTTCACTTGGCCTTTGCTTGAACCCTTGAATCAAGGCTCTTGCCTCCGCCGTCTTCTTTTGAGGGTAGAAGCGGAACAAGAAGGCCTTTGTGACATTATCCCATGTTCTCAAGAACTTGGGCTTCACCTCTTTGTCTAGCCACTCCAAAGATCTTCCTATGAGAGAGAAGGGGAACAACTTGAGGCGGATGAATTCTTGAGAAACTCCATTGACTTTGATGGTGTTGCAATATTTTTCAAATTCTTTAAGATGGTTCAATGGGCTCTCATTCTTAGCCCCACTATAGTGTCTCCTCTCAATTAAGGTGATCATTGCCGGCCGAATTTCGAAGTCATTTGCCGGTGTAGTACGTGGAGCTATGCCGCTCTCAAACCTATATGCACCGGGCACTCCAAGCTCCTTCAAGGCCACTCTAGGATTTTCACTCATGCCTTGCTCTTCTTGAATCTCTTCTTCGATTGAAGAACTATAACCCAAGGATCTATTAGCCACTATCCTCGTTGAGAGAGTTCTCTCAATTTCTGGATCAAGGGGCACAATGGGACGATCACGGGTTCTATACATGCAAAACTCAAAGAAAATATTAGTAGCACGGCTACAAGTGTAGCCTAAAGAAACAAAATCTTTTTGTAGACTCAACTACAAAAGCTAAGCACCAATAGCACTCCCCAGCAACGGCGCCATTTTGACAAGAGGAAAATGTATGTCGTTATCTACCCTTTCCCCAAGTCAAACTAAATTTGTAAACACCTTACCAACCTTATATGAATATAGGGTAAGTTAAGGGTCGATCCCAAAGGAATGCAATGATGAAAACTAAAGTCTAAGTCAAGCTACCTCGAAGATGAAATTGAGATTATGGTTGGTACTAAGGTGAACTAAAACAAGCTTAACAAGTAATCAAAGGTCTAAACACTAGGGATATGGGTTCCACATGCAAGATCAATGATAATGCCAGTTTAGAGCTCAATCAATTAATTCAAGTATTGCAATGGATAAACAATAGTAGCAATCAGGAGAGTTCAAATGCTATCTCTTATAGGCCAATCTAGGAGTCACTATGAAAGGCAAACCAAGAAGAATCACAAACAAACTCAATCAATTAGAGCAACCTTCAAATCAATTGTTCATGTCATTAAGAGTTGCAATGCAAACTAGATTAATCTTATAGGGTGATCAATCCTAATCTAATCAATCTCATGCAAAACTATGTCAACCAATTTAATTGCAACAAATCAATCAATCAAAGAGCATCAACTAGCAATTTCATTAATTAAACATGCTTCCCCCTTTCCCTAACAACTAATCTACTCACTAATCATGGTGAAATTCAAGAACAAATAATTAGAAATTGCATTGATCATCATTCTATATCAAAATCTAATAGAAGTCAAAGTATTCAATAGTATCAAACTCAAATCCAAAGAAAAACAAGCATCAAGCAAAAATCAAATAGCAAGTAAGTAAGAGATGAAAGAAGGAAGAGATTCTCACTAATATTGATGATTGAAAATGAAGAAATCCAAACTTGATTGATCAAATGTTGAGTTACAAATCCAAACCAAGAACTTCTCTCTAACTTCTCTCTAAATTCTCTCTCTAAAACTAAGCTAATGAAATACAATCAAAAAGTTGGTTTCAAAAAGGAAATACAATTCTATTTATAAGCAAAGAAGAAATCGGCAGCTCCCTCGCCCTCTCTCGATAGACCCGCGCTCGCGGAGAAATGGGTACGGAACCCTTCGCGGGCTATTTGGGCAGACCCCGCGCCCGCGGCAGCAGAGACCCGCGCCCGCGGCTAATCCCCTGCTCCCAAAGCCTGATCAGGGGGCCGCGGTCTCTCTGAATGGAGCAGCCTCTCCATATTACCCGCGCCCGCGGAGAGCCCGCGGGGCAACCGCGGCAAGTTCCTGCCAAGTTTTGGCAGTTTTGTGCAACATAGGCCCGCACCCGCGGCCTGCTGGTATTGCCTTGGAGACCTCTCCGATGCCTCTCTAAGCCCTCTCTAGCCAAATGCTTCTTCCTTGCTTGATCATTAAGGTCTCAAATTGAATCCTTTGCCAAAGTGATTCATACAATACCTACACAAGTAAACAAAGAAAGGAAATAAAAGGGAAAAAGAGCCAAATAAAGGAAAACACGATAAAAACACGAGAATCATAAAGAAAAGAGGAAAAAGAGAAACTAAAGGAAAAAGGACCAAAAATAAGAGAAGAAAGCATGAAAAAGGGAAAGAAATAACCCTAAAAGACGACCCTATGAGTGCCATAAATGACACTCATCACTTTTAAAATCAAGTGAAAGTCAAATGCATTCAACGAAGATAATTGAGTCAAATGAAAGTCAAACACATTCATACAAAGCTTTTTGAATCAAATGAAAGTAAAATGAATTCAATAAAGCTACATGAGTCAAATGAAAGTAAAACACATTCAAACAAAAATTTTTGAATTAAATGAAAGTGAAATGCAATTAACAAAGCTAATTGAGTCAAATGAAAGTCAAACACATTCATACAAAGCAAATTAAGTCAAATGAAAGTCCAATGCATTCTACAAAGATAATTCACTCAAATGAAAGTCAAACACATTCAACAAAAGCTTTTTGAATCAAATGAAAGTCAAATGCATTCAACAATGCTAATTGAGTCAAATGAAAGTCAAACACATTCAAACAATGCTTTTTGAATCAAATGAAAGTCAAATGCATTCAACAAAGCTAATTGAGTTTATTGAAAGTCAAACACATTTAAACAAAGCTTTTTGCATCAAATGAAAGTAAAATGCATTCAACAAAGCTTATTAAGTCAAATGAAAGTCAAACACATTCAAACAAAACTTTTTGAATTAAATGAAAGTGAAATGCAATTAACAAAGTTTATTAAGTTAAATGAAAGTCAAACACATTCATACAAAACTAATTGAGTCAAATGAAAGTCCAATGCATTCTACAAAGCTAATTGAGTCAAATGTAAGTCAAACACAATCAAACAAAGATTTTTGAATCAAATGAAAGTCAAATGCATTCAACAAAGCTAATTGAGTTAAATTAAAGTCAAACACATTCAAACAAAGCTTTTAAAATCATATGAAAATCAAATGCATTCAACAAAGCTTTTTGACTCAAATAAAAGTCAAACACATTCAAACAAAGCTTTTTAAATCAAATGAAAGTCGAATGCATTCAACTAAGATAATTGTGTCAAATGAAAGTCAAACACATTCATTACAAAGCTTTTTGATTCAAATAAAGTCAAATGCATTCAACATAGCTAATTGAGTCAAATGAAAGTCAAACTCATTCATCAAAGCTTCTTGAACCAAATGAAAGTCAAATACATTTAAACAAAGCTTTTAAAATCAAATGAAAGTCAAATGCATTCAACAAAGCCAATTGAGTAAAATCGAAGTCCAACTCATTCAACAAAGGTTTCGAACCAAATGAAAGTCAAACACATTCAAACAAAGGTTTTAAAATCAAATGAAAGTTAAATACATTCAACGAAGCTAATTGAGTCCAATGAAAGTTAAACACATTCATACAAAGCTTTTTGAATCAATTGAAAGTCCAATGCATTCAACGAAGCTAATTGAGCCAAATGAAATTCAAACTCATTCAACAAAGCTTTTTTTAATCAAATGAAAGTCAAATTCATTCAACAAAGGTAATTGAGTCAAATGAAAGTCAAACACATTCAAATAAAACTTTTTGAATAATATGAAAGTCAAATGCATTCAACAAAGATAATTGAGTCAAATGAAAGTAAAACACATTCAAACAAAACTTTTAGAATCAAATAAAGTGAAACGCATTCAACAAAGCTTTTTGACTCAAATAAAAGTCAAACACATTCAAACAAAGCTTTTTAAATCAAATGAAAGTCGAATGCATTCAACAAAGATAATTGTGTCAAATGAAAGTCAAACACATTCATACAAAGCTTTTTGAATCAAATAAAGTCAAATGCATTCAACAAAGCTAATTGAGTCAAATGAAAGTCAAACACATTCAAACAAAGCTTTTTGAATCAAATGAAAGTCAAATGCATACATCATAGGGAATTGAGTCAAATGAAAATCAAACTCATTCACTCAAAGCTTTTTTAATCAAATAAAAGTAAAATGCATTCAACAAAGATAATTGAGTCAAATTAAAGTCAAACACATTCAGACAAAGCTTTTTGAATCAAATGAAAGTCAAATGCATTCAACATAGCTTTTTGACTCAAATGAAAGTCAAACACATTCAAACAAATCTTTTTTTATCAACTGAAAGTGAAATGCATTCAACAAAGCTTTTTGACTCAAATGATAGTCAAACACATTCAAACAAAGCTTTTTGAATCAAATGAAAGTCAAATGCATTCAACAAAGCTAATTGAGTCAACTGAAAGTCAAACACTTTCATACAAAACTTTTTGAATCAAATGAATGTAAAATTCAACAACAAGTGAGACGGCTAATTTCTAATAGGAACAGTTCAAAAATTTGTTGCCTCAATTTGTTTCTAAATCGCTTCAAATAAAAATTAGTTGTCAGAATTTGTTGAAATATGGAAACAAGACAAAATTTGATGAAATCTAGCAACAAATAGTAAGACAACTTGTTTTCAATAGCAATAAAAAAAAGATGTATTGAATCAAATGAAAGTCAAATGCGTTCAACAAAGGTAATTGGGTCAAATGAAAGTCAAACACATTCATACAAAGCTTTTTGAATCAAATAAAACTCAAATGCATTCAACAAAGATAACTGAGACACATGAAAGTCCAACACATTCAACAACGCTTTTTGAACCAAATGAAAGTCAAATGCATTCAACAAAGATTATTGAGTCAAATGAAAGTCAAACTCATTCAAACAAAGCTTTTTGAATCAAATAAATTCAAATGCATTCAACAAAGATTTTTGACTCAAATAAAAGTCAAACACATTCAACAAATCTTTTTAAATCAAATGAAAGTAAAATGCATTCAACAAGGATAATTGAGTCAAATGAAAGTCAAACACATTCATACAAAGCTTTTTGAATCAAATGAAAGTCAAATGCATTCAATAAAACTAATTGAGTCAAATGAAAGTCAAACACATTCAAACAAAGCTTTTAAAATCAAATCAAAGTCAAATGCAATCATCATAGTTAATAGAGTCAAATGAAAGTCAAACACATTCATACAAAGCCTTTTGAATCAAATGAATGTGAAATGCATTCAACAAAGCTATTTGAGTCAAATGAAAGTGAAATGCAATTAACAAAGCTAATTGAGTCAAATGAAAGTCAAACACATTCATAGAAAGCAAATTAAGTCTAATGAATGTCAAATGCATTCTACAAAGCTAATTGAGTCAAATGAAAGTCAAACACATTCAAATAAAGCTTTTTGAATAAAATGAAAGTCAAATGCATTCAACAAAGATAATTGAGTCAAATGAAAGTCAAACACATTCAAACAAAACTTTTAGAATCAAATAAAGTGAAATGCATTTAACAAAGCTTTTTGACTCAAATAAAAGTCAAACACATTCAAACAAAGCTTTTTCAATCAAATGAAAGTCGAATGCATTCAACAAAGATAATTGTGTCAAATGAAAGTCAAACACATTCATACAAAGCTTTTTGAATCAAATAAAGTCAAATGCATTCAACATAGCTAATTGAGTCAAATGAAAGTTAAACACATTCAAACAAAGCTTTTTGAATCAAATGAAAGTCAAATGCATTCATTATAGGTAATTGAGTCAAATGAAAGTCAAACTCATTCACTCAAAGCTTTTTTAATCAAATAAAAGTAAAATGCATTTAACAAAGATAATTGAATCAAATTAAAGTCAAACACATTCAGACAAAGCTTTTTGAATCAAAAGATGTCAAATGCATTCAACATAGCTTTTTGACTCAAATGAAAGTCAAACACATTCAACCAAAGCTTTTTGAATCAAATATAAGTCAAATGCATTCAACAAAGCTTTTTGACTCAAATAAAAGTCAAACACATTCAAACAAAGCTTTTTGAATCAAATGAAAGTCAAATGCATTCAACAAAGCTAATTGAGTCAACTGAAAGTCAAACACATTCATACAAAACTTTATGAATCAAATGAATGTAAAATTCAACAACTAGTGAGACGACTAATTTCTAATAGGAACAGTTCAAAAATTTGTTACCTCAATTTGTTTCTAAATCGCTTCAAATAAAAAATTAGTTGTCAGAATTTTTTGAAATATGGAAACAAGACAAAATTAGATGAAATCTAGCAACAACTAGTAAGACAACTTGTTATCAATCGCAACAAAAAAAAGATGCATTGAATCAAATGAAAGTCAAATGCATTCAACAAAGGTAATTGGGTCAAATGAAAGTCAAACACATTCATACAAAGCTTTTTGAATCAAATAAAACTTTAATGCATTCAACAAAGATAACTGAGACAAATGAAAGTCCAACACATTCAACAACACTTTTTGAACCAAATGAAAGTCAAATGCATTCAACAAAGATTATTGAGTCAAATGAAAGTCAAACTCATTCAAACAAAGCTTTTTGAATCAAATAAAGTCAAATGCATTCAACAAAGATTTTTGACTCAAATAAAAGTCAAACACATTCAAACAAAGCATTTTAAATCAAATGAAAGTAAAATACATTCAACAAGGATAATTGAGTCAAATGAAAGTCAAACACATTCATACAAAGCTTTTTGAATCAAATGAAAGTCAAATGCATTCAATAAAGCTAATTGAGTCAAATGAAAGTCAAACACATTCAAATAAAGCTTTTTGAATAAAATGAAAGTCAAATGCATTCAACAAAGATAATTGAGTCAAATGAAAGTCAAACACATTCAAACAAAACTTTTAGAATCAAATAAAGTGAAATGCATTCAACAAAGCTTTTTGACTCAAATAAAAGTCAAACACATTCAAACAAAGCTTTTTAAATCAAATGAAAGTCGAATGCATTCAACAAAGATAATTGGGTCAAATGAAAGTCAAACACATTCATACAAAGCTTTTTGAATCAAATAAAGTCAAATGCATTCAACATAGCTAATTGAGTCAAATGAAAGTCAAACTCATTCATCAAAGCTTTTTGAACCAAATGAAAGTCAAATACATTTAAACAAAGCTTTTAAAATCAAATGAAAGTCAAATGCATTCAACAAAGCTAATTGAGTAAAATCGAAGTCCAACTCATTCAACAAAGCTTTTTGAACCAAATGAAAGTCAAATACATTCAAACAAAGGTTTTAAAATCAAATGAAAGTTGAATGCATTCAACGAAGCTAAATGAGTTAAATGAAAGTTAAACACATTCATACAAAGCTTTTTGAATCATCTGAAAGTCCAATGCATTCAACGAAGCTAATTGAGCCAAATGAAATTCAAACTCATTCAACAAAGCTTTTTTTTAATCAAATGAAAGTCAAACACATTAAAACAAAATTTTTTGAATCAAATGAAAGTCAAATTCATTCAACAAAGCTAATTGAGTCAAATGAAAGTCAAACACATTCAAATAAAGCTTTTTGAATCAAACGAGAGTCAAATGCATTCAACAAAGATAATTGAGTCAAATGAAAGTCAAACACATTCAAACAAAACTTTTAGAATCAAAAAAGTGAAATGCATTCAACAAAGCATTTGACTCAAATAAAAGTCAAACATATTTAAACAAAGCTTTTTAAATCAAATGAAAGTCGAATGCATTCAACAAAGATAATTGTGTCAAATGAAAGTGAAACACATTCATACAAAGCTTTTTTAATCAAATAAAGTCAAATGCATTCAACAAAGCTAATTGAGTCAAATGAAAGTCAAACACATTCAAACAAAGCTTTTTCAATCAAATGAAAGTCAAATGCATTCATCATAGGTAATTGAGTCAAATGAAAGTCAAACTCATTCACTCAAATCTTTTTTAATCAAATAAAAGTAAAATGCATTCAACAAAGATAATTGAGTCAAATTAAAGTCAAACACATTCAGACAAAGCTTTTTGAATCAAATGAAAGTCAAATGCATTCAACATAGCTTTTTGACTCAAATGAAAGTCAAACACATTCAAACAAAGCTTTTTGAATCAAATGAAAGTCGTATGCATTCAACAAAGCTTTTTGACTTAAATGAAAGTCAAACACATTCAAACAAAGCTTTTTGAATCAAATGAAAGTCAAATGCATTCAACAAAGCTAATTGAGTCAACTGAAAATCAAACACATTCATACAAAACTTTTTGATTCAAATGAATGTAAAATTCAACAACTAGTGAGACGGCTAATTTCTAATAGGAACAGTTCAAAAATTTGTCCCCTCAATTTGTTTCTAAATCGCTTCAAATAAAAAATTAGTTGTCAGAATTTGTTGAAATATGGAAACAAGACAAAATTAGATGAAATCTAGCAACAACTAGTAAGACAACTTGTTATCAATAGCAACAAAAAAAAGATGTATTGAATCAAATGAAAGTCAAATGCATTCAACAAAGGTAATTGGGTCAAATGAAAGTCAAACACATTCATACAAAGCTTTTTGAATCAAATAAAACTTTAATGCATTCAACAAAGATAACTGAGACAAATGAAAGTCCAACACATTCAACAACACTTTTTGAACCAAATGAAAGTCAAATGCATTCAACAAAGATTATTGAGTCAAATGAAAGTCAAACTCATTCAAACAAAGCTTTTTGAATCAAATAAAGTCAAATGCATTCAACAAAGATTTTTGACTCAAATAAAAGTCAAACACATTCAAACAAAGCTTTTTAAATCAAATGAAAGTAAAATGCATTCAACAAAGATAATTGAGTCAAATGAAAGTCAAACACATTCATACAAAGCTTTTTGAATCAAATGAAAGTCAAATGCATTCAATAAAGCTAATTGAGTCAAATGAAAGTCAAACACATTCAAACAAAGCTTCTAAAATCAAATCAAAGTCAAATGCATTCATCATAGTTAATAGAGTCAAATGAAAGTCAAACACATTCATACAAAGCCTTTTGAATCAAATGAAAGTGAAATGCATTCAACAAAGCTACTTGAGTCAAATGAAAGTGAAATGCAATTAACAAAGCTAATTTAGTCAAATGAAAGTCAAACACATTCATACAAAGCAAATTAAGTCAAATGAATGTTAAATGCATTTTACAAAGCAAATTGAGTCAAATGAAAGTCAAACACTTTCAAAAAAAGCTTTTTCAATCAAATGAAAGTCAAATGCATTCAACAAAGCTAATTGAGTCAAATGAAAGTCAAACACATTCAAACAATGCTTTTTGAATCAAATGAAAGTCAAATGCATTCAACAAAAGTACTTGACTCAAATGAAAATCAAACACATTCATATAAAGCTTTTTGAATCAAATGAATGTCAAACACATTCAAACAAAGTTTTTTGAATCAAATGAAAGCTAAACGCATTCAACAAAGATTATTGAGTCAAATGAAAGTCAAACACATTCAAACAAAGTTTTTTGAATCAAATGAAAGTCAAATGCATTCAACAAAGCTAATTGAGTTAATTGAAAGTCAAACACATTTAAACAAAGCTTTTTTCATCAAATGAAAGTAAAATGCATTCAACAAAGCTTATTGAGTCAAATGTAAGTCAAACACATTCAAACAAAGCTTTTTAAATTATATGAAAGTGAAATTCTATTAACAAAGCTTATAAAGTCAAATGAAAGTCAAACACATTCATACAAATCTAATTGAGTCAAATGAAAGTCCAATCCATTCTACAAAGCTAATTGAGTCAAATGAAAGTCAAACACATTCAAACAAAGCTTTTTGAATCAAATGAAAGTCAAATGCATTCAACAAAGCTAATTGAGTCAAATTAAAGTCAAACACATTCAAACAAAGCTTTTAAAATCAAATGAAAATTAAATGCATTCATCAAAGCTAATTGAATCAAAAGAAAGTCAAACACATTCAAACAAAGCTTTTTGAATCAAATCAATGTCAAATGCATTCATCATAGTTAATTGAGTCAAATGAAAGTCAAACACTTTCAAACAATGCTTTTTTAATCAAATGAAAGTCAAATGCATTCAACAAAGCTAATTGAGTAAAATGAAAGTCAAACTCATTCAACTAAGCTTTTTGAACCAAATGAAAGTCAAACATATTCAAACAAAGCTTTTAAAATCAAGTGAAAGTCAATTGCATTCAATGAAGATAATTGAGTCAAATGAAAGTCAAACACATTCATACAAAGCTTTTTGAATCAAATGAAAGTAAAATGTATTCAACAAAGCTAATTGAGTCAAATGAAAGTAAAACACATTCAAATAAAGCTTTTTGAATTAAATGAAAGTGAAATGCAATTAACAAAGCTAATTGAGTCAAATTAAAGTGAAACACATTCATACAAAGCAAATTAAGTCAAATGAAAGACAAATGCATTCTACAAAGCTAATTGAGTCAAATGAAAGTGAAACACATTCAAAAAAAGCTTTTTGAATCAAATGAAAGTCAAATGCATTCAACAAAGAAAATTGAGTCAAATAAAAGTCACATTCAAACAATGCTATTTGAATCAAATGAAAGTCAAATGCATTCACCAAAAGTAATTGACTCAAATGAAAATTAAACACATTCATACAAAGCTTTTTTGAATCAAATGAATGTCAAACACATTCAAACAATTTTTTTTGAATCAAATGAAAGACAAATGCATTTAACAAAGCTAACTGAGTTAGTTGAAAGTCAAACACATTTAAACAAAGCTTTTTGCACAAAATGAAAGTAAAATGCATTTAACTAAGCTGATTGAGTCAAATGAAAGTCAAACACATTCAAACAAAGCTTTTTGAATTAAATGAAAGTGAAATGCAATTAACAAAGCTTATTAAGTTAAATGAAAGTCAAACACATTCATACAAATCTAATTGAGTCAAATGAAAGTCCAATGCATTCTACAAAGCTAATTGAGTCAAATGAAATTCAAATACATTGAAACAAATCTTTTTGAATCAAATGAAAGTCAAATGCATTCAACAAAGCTAATTGAGTCAAATTAAAGTCAAACACAATCAATCAAAGCTTTTTAAATCAAATGAAAATCAAATGCATTCATCAAAGCTAATAGAATCAAATGAAAGTCAAATATTAAAATAAAGCTTTTTGAATAAATGAAAGTCAAATGCATTCAACAAAGTTAATTGAGTCAAATGAAAGTCAAACACATTCAAACAATGCTTTTTTAAGCAAATGAAAGTCAAATGCATTCTACAAAGCTAATTGAGTCAAATTAAAGTCAAACACATTCAATCAAAGCTTTTTGAACTAAATGAAAGTCAAATACATTTAAACAAAGCTTTTAAAATCAAATGAAAGTCAAACGCATTCAACAAAGCTAATTGAGTAAAATGAAAGTTAAACTCATTCAACAAAGCTTTTTGAACCAAATGAAAGTCAAACACATTCAAAAAAAGCTTTTAAAATCAAATGAATGTCAAATGCATTCAACGAAAATAATTGAGTCAAATGAAAGTCAAACACAATCATACAAAGCTTTTTGAATCAATTGAAAGTCCAATGCATTCAACAAAGCTAATTGAGTCAAATGAAATTCAAACTCATTCAACAAAGCTTTTTTTAATCAAATGAAAGTCAAACACATTAAAACAAAGCCTTTTGAATCAAATGAAAGTTAAATTCATTCAACAAAGCTAATTAAGTCAAATGAAAGTCAAACACATTCAAATAAAGCTTTTTGAATCAAATGAAAGTCAAATGCATTCAACATAGCTAATTGAGTCAAATGAAAGTCAAACACATTCATACAAAGCTTTTTGAATCAAATAAAGTCACATGCATTCAACAAAGCTAATTAAGTCAAATGAAAGTCAAACACATTCAAACAAAGCTTTTTGAATCAAATGAAAGTCAAATGCATTCATCATAGGTAATTGAGTCAAATGAAAGTCAAACACATTCAAACAAAGCTTTTTTAATCAAATGAAAGTAAAATGCAATCAACAAAGATAATTGAGTCAAATTAATGTAACACACATTCAGACAAAGCTTTTTGAATCAAATGAAAGTCAAATGCATTCAACAAAGATAATTGAGTCAAATGAAAGTCAAAGACATTCAAACAAAGCTTTTTGAATCAAATGAAAGTCAAATGCATTCAACAAAGCTTTTTGACTCAAATGAAATCCAAACACATTCAAACAAAGCTTTTTGAATCAAATGAGAGTCAAATGCATTCAATAAAGATAATTGAGTCAAATGAAACTCAAACACATTCATACAAAGCTTTTTGAATCTGATGAAAGTTAAATGCATTCAACAAATATAATTGAGCCAAATGAAAGTCAAACACATTCAAACAAAGCTTTTTGAATCAAATGAAGTCAAATGCATTCAACAAAGCTAATTGAGTTAAATGAAAGTCAAACACATTTAAACAAAGCTTTTTGAATCAAATGAAAGTAAAATGCATTCAACAAAGCTAATTGAGTCAAATGAAAATGAAACACATTAAAACAAAGCTTTTTTAATTAAATGACAGTGAAATGCAATGAACAAAGCTAATTGAGTCAATTGAAAGTCAAACACATTTAAACAAAGCTTTTTGAGTCAAATGAAAGTCAAATGCATTCAACAAAGCTTTTTGACTCAAATGAAAGTAAAATGCATTGAACAAAGATAATTGAGTCAAATGAAAGTCAAACACATCCAAACAAAGCTTTTTGCATCAAATGAAAGTCAAATGCATTCAACAAAGATAATTGAGTCAAATGAAAGTCAAACACATTCAAACAAAGCTTTTTGAAACAAATTAAAGTAAAATGCATTCAATAAAGCTTTTTAACTCAAATGAAAGTCAAACTGATGAGTGACATTTATGGCACTCATTTGATCTCTTTTTAGATGAATTTCATTTCATTTTATTACTCTTCTCTTTAGTTTTTCTTATTTTTATTCTTAATTTCTTCATTTTATGCTTTTCATGGTTAGTTTCTCTATTTTGTGCATTTTCTAGTTTACTTGTTATTTTTCCCTTTTATTTGCTTTTTCTCCATTGTTTGTAGGTTGTGATTGATTGCCCAAGAATTCTCGAGCTACCTCTCCATGGTTTTTCATTGTTTTTCTTGCCTTATGCTTGTGCAAAGAGTTTCAAGTCAAGGGGGATCCGAGGAGCAAGCTTCAAGACCTTGGCTATGCTCTTTTCATGGCTTATGTTCTTCAAGAATACCAAGGAAGTTGCTGCCTACCTTGTCCTCCATCACCATCTGATGGGATGAAGAACGGTAGGTCGTTGGGCTACCACCCCACCCAATCAAACAAAATTTGTAACTCAACAAACCCCTATGAAGTGTAGTGGTAAGTCAAGGTCGAACCCAAAGGAATGGAGGTTGAATGTATATTGCCTAGTGTCAAGCTACTCCGAAGTCAAGTAGGGGTTTATGGTAGAAACTAGAGCTAAACTAGGCAACGCAAAAAGCTTGTACTAATCAAATGATAAGGCACTAGGGGAATGGATCCACATGCATCGACAATGAAGTTCAATCAACTTGGGGAATCAACCAATAAAGTCAAGCAATGTGAGGGAAAACCGAAATTGCAACAAAGAGAGTACATCATGCTATTCTCCTAGAGGTCTAATTAGTGTCAACTACATCAAACACTAGCTAGGAAACATCACAAGATATCTCAATCGAGTAAATGTAAGCCACAAATCAATGGTCCGTATCAATGTGAGCTCACAATGCAATCTAGTGTGAATAACAAGGGTGATCAAGCCTAATCAAGCACACACATGCACAAAATCAATCAACCAATTCAATCACATTATCAACTCAATCAAATTCCCCCAAATTAATCTCAATTCATCATCAATACATGCTTCACCACTACCTTAGCAATAAAACTACTCAAAATCCATGAAAAACATCAAAATCAAAGCTAAACTAAGCATCATACCCAAATTCATCAATTGAAATCAACAAATTCAATCAAAATCAATCAAACTATTAATCAACCAAATCAAACAACAATACTAATGAAATCAAACATTAAATTGCATTAAACAGTAAAGAATCCTTACAAACTTGATAGAAATCAAATCAAATGTAGCAATCTTCAATCATCAATCATCAAACCCACATTTTCTCTCTCTAAAATGCTAAGAACTAGTTTTTTTCTCTTTCTAAAATCTAATCTAATCTAATTCTTACTAATGAAGATCTAATTCTCTCTCTAAAAATGGAAAGAAATAACTATAAATACAAAGGGGAAGTTAGGATTGACGTCCAAAACTAGACCCACGCCGGTGCGGGCGCTCGGAGGAGAGAGAGAAGTGCGCACGGGAACACACCCAGAAAGGTGCGCCCGCACGCACCTGGTGTGCGGCCGCACTCGACATATGTGCGGCCGCACACTCCCCGAGTGCGCCCGCACAAAGCAGCAGCTCCTTTTCTTCTTCTTCGTCCTAGCTCATGGGGTGCACACATCCTAGATGACGGTGATGGAGGACAAGGTAGGCAGTAACTTTCTTGAAATTCTTGAAGGATATAAGACATGAAAAGAGCATATACAAGGCTTTGAAGCATGCTCCTTGGATCCTCCTTTGACTTGAAACTTCTTGCACAAGCTTTAGGCATGAAAATCAATGAAAGACCATGGAAAGGAAGCTCGGGAATTCTTTGACAATCAATCACAACCTACAAACAAAGGATAAAAAGCAAGTAAAAGGGAAAAAATAGCAAGTAAACTAGAAAATGCATAAAATAGAGAAACTAGAATAAAACTAAGGAAAACTAAAGAAAAGAGCAATAAAATGAATTGAAATTCATTCAAAAAGGGACCAAATGAGTGCCATAAATGTCACTCATCAAATTCCCCCAAGCTAATCTTTTGCTCGTCCTCGAGCAAAACAAAGCAAGAAAAATCAAGGATGAAAAATTTATTGAAAAAGAATAAGAAAGACTCAAGATAAGAATATACACTAAGACTCACTGTCGTAGGAATCACGGTTGCTTTTAGCTACAACAAGCCCTTTAAACCCCAAAGTCGCCTATGAGGACGAGTGAGGTCTCGTAAGGGTGTCCTAAGAGTTTGACGCATAACTCTCCACCAAACATCAATGAGGCAAACCATAAAAAGAAAGAAAAAGAAAATGAAAACAAACCTTTGCGAAATGAACTAACATAAAGACTATAATGCAAATGAATGACAATCTTTCTCAAGTAGTTAAGGTATGCACTTTTCAAGATATCTAAGGTTGATTGAAACATAGGGTATGCTAGGCATAGGAACTAGTCATCACAATCCACGTTCATCTCAAACAATCTTACCGCGTTTCCCCCACTAGTCTCAAATCTCCCCTTAGTGAGTATCCCAATGATTCCTCGAAGGAACCGGGAAAAGAATTATTTTTAGGCTACTCGACAATCTCGACTATGCATCCCCTTTCCTTAGGCAATGACCCATGATGCCCTCCCTCGAATAGTGACTCAACTATCTAGGTCGAAAGGTCTTTCCCCAAGGTTGTAACGTAAAGCAATAAGGGTGAAGGTAGGCTAAAATTTAAAATTTGGTGGTTTTCCTAATAGTGAAGCAAAGATTGCGCATTTCTTTACACCAAAACTAAGTTATCATCAAACAAAAACAACACCCCCAAGCTTACTTGAAGCTATACTCACAAAGAAATATATACAAAAAGCGTACACGCTTCTCCCCCAAGCTAAAAGAAGCATTGTCCTCAATGATTAGAAGGAGAAAAGAATACATCAAAATATTTTTGAAATTTTTCACTTTTTCAATATTTTTTTTTTTTTTTTTTTTGTGTTTTTTTACGAATTTGCAATGTCCTTGCTATTACTTAATTCGGACGGCTTTTTCTATATGCAACTTTATTAGTCCATGCCTTTTATGAAGTAGGACGACTTTTCCTCAAAATTTGCCATTATTCACAAGGAAAAATGATATCACAAACTTGCATTCATAAAAACCAAAACTCCAACTTATCCACCACAAACTCCACCTCAAATGATCATTTTGCTTCACAAAAACCAAGAAAAGTAGAAAAATGAAACAAAAGGTCAAATAACTAAAGATGTGGCTTGAAAAGAAGGGATAAGGCTCAAATGGTTGCAAGAAGGCAAATGTAAACCCAAAAATAAAGAAAATAACAAAATATAACAAAAAGAAAAATACCACCCCGAAAAATGTGCCTTTGTCCTTCCTAGAAAGTTCGGTCTCGGGTTTGAGAATCATACATCAAGCTTTATTAGATTAGGTGTGCATAGTCAAGGATCCACGCCGCTCATACAAAGAATGTTGAAGGCTAGAAAAACAAGTAACCTTACAAGGATGTGGCAAAAACTCACTAATGGTGTCAAATTGACTATAGGGAGCAACTACCAACATGCTTCTAACAAGTAGAATCCGGCTTCATGATCCTCCTACTTCAAACCAACTACTCTAGCATACACCTATCCTAGAGTCAACCAAACATAGTCTCAAACCGTGCATACCTTTACAACCTAGGAAGAAAATCACGCAAAAGACAAGACCAATATACAAAGTTCATTTCATAAGAAAAATGAATAATAAAGCCTCAAAATCACATCAAAAATTAAAAGAAAAATAAAGGAAAGTAAAAGAAAAGGAAAGTAAAAGAAAATAAAAGAAAAGAAATGGAGACATAGAAAAGGAAAAATAGGAGAAATAGCAACAAATGGACTACAAAGCAAGTTAAACACATAATAATCCCAATCGTCAAACAAGTGATCGATCGACATCAACGTCATCGATCCCAAACACATTACGTGTTAACAAGCATCCATCCTCGAACCATTCAACTTCCCCTAAACTAATCCTATTCTATGCAATCAAGAAAAATAAAGAGAAAAATAAGAAAGGTCTCACCGGGCTTCCAAGCTTAGCAAAAATAAACGAAGTAAGTGGAAACCACCTCGTTGCATTCCGTAATCAAAAGCTTCTTCAAGAAACCGAGTGAGAAAAAGAAAAATAAAAGAATGTATATACAAAGAAAATTGTCAGTAACTTCCAAATGAAATCAGCCGAAAATTCGGCAGCATAACGACAGTAAATTTAAAATATATATATGAGAGACAATGTAACATCAGGAAACATCATCATCAACAAGAATCGTCAGAATAACAGCAGAGCAGATAGATAGGGAATCAGAGTAAGTCATCATCAGAGAAATCATCAGAGAAAACATCACAGAGACATCAGATCAGAAAGAGGACATGGAGGCTAAGAAGGAATAATGCTAAATGAACCACTAGCAAGGAGGAGGACATGCAAAACACAACCAACCTAAACCAACTCCCCCAAGTTAGAAATGAACTACCCCTCCCTCAAGCTAAACCCAACCATAGGGCATACAAGAAACACAATCATAAATAAGCATATGGAGAGGGTTAGCCATCATGGCTCACTCGGCACTAAAGTAGGGGGTAGAACTAGAGCTCCCCCCACCCATGGAAACAACTTCCTTCCCTTTAGCCCTTCCCAACCTCCTAAGGGCATCAGCAGCAAAATACTCAGACTAATCATCCAAAACAGGTGGGCCCGAACGACCCCACCTCCCCTCAGTCTCAGGGGAAGGGAATGGAGCAGGGTTAGCTGGATCATAAGTCCAGTCACACCCTCCCGGCCTCTTGTAATCATAATCCCCCCTAGAGGTCCCACGAATGGCACTATGTGCCACATGTGGGCCCTCCCAATAGGGATAGCAAAGACGGGGCCCCACAGCCTTGTCATAAGGCTCCCACTGTGGGATAGGGCCCTCTTGGACCGGGAGGTACGGGTAGTTCACATAAGGCTCAATATCCCCCCTAGAAACATGATAATCATATACCCTCCTAGCATGATAATCATAGCTACCCTCCAAACAACCATTCCCCATAGAAGAGGAAGAAGGCAAGGCAAAAGTAAGGGCATCAATCTTTTCATGCAAGCTAGACAAGTCATGCAAGGAAGGAGATGAAGGAGAAAGAGGAGTAGGAGAAGAAGTACTAGGGTTACCTCCCTTGGATGATGAGGCCTTAGACTTTTGAGGAGCATTTCCCGAAGGAGGCAAGGAAACCCGACGAAAAGAACTTGGAATATCCCTCTTGTGCGGCTTCCAAGGGTAGGGTGAATTTTTGTCCCTCACCATAGATCCTTCGTAGGGGATAAGGCACCAATCAGTAGTCCTAGACACTTTCCAAATGAACAAATCATCCATGATGGTGCGCTCAATGAACTTTTGGTTGATCAAGGCAAACGTGCTCAACAAGCAAGATGAAGACTTCTCTCTTGGGTCCTTAATCTCCTTAAGATTCCCAATCATGGATGCATACTTTTTGTTAAGTGACAACACAATGATGGTAATCATACCACCTATTTGTATGCTCCCCGAGAGAAAGATACCGTCTCTAATGTCGATGAAACGGTCGAGCAAGTGCCTTGCAAAGTCGATCACCTCCACTTCCTCATCCTTAGGTTGACTTGGTAACCATAACCAACTTAGTTGTTCTTGAGACATAGCTCCAAGAGATTCCTTGGAGAAAAATGCATAAGTAAGGATGCGGCTAAAATAGCGCATCGCACCATGGATTATGGAAACCAACTTTGAAGATTGAGCATAATAGGCTTCTTCATTAGAAATGCTATCCCACCAATCATCTTCATCGTATTTATGGTCGTGATGAAGTGTTTCATAAGCCGGATAAATCAAAGGCACACCCTCGATGGGCTCCGGGAAATGGAACATCTTGTTGAGGAATGAGAGGGGAATAGAATAATCCTCATTGAACACTTGGAAAAAGAGTGTTGGACATTCATTGTCGTTGTCGCTCTTGTGCACATCGAGAGATGATAAAAATTCATATGTGAGCCTTGCAAATGTGGGAGCACTAAGATCAATGAATTGCTCAAGGCCCAAATTCTGTGCTAGCATTCGAACATCATCGTCGATCCCTAGAAGAGTGGTGGTATCTTGATCATAGAATCTCGTAGAATATAGCTTCCTCGATGATAGACTCACAAATCGGTCCCAATGCTTTTGGACCCTAAACTTGATGCCGTATGTTTCCTTGACGGTAGAAGGTAGATCAATGGTTCCTCTTGAATTTGCAACCTTGGTACGTTTTGCTTGCCTTGCACCACCCATCTCAAAATTGGCATCAAAGTTGTTGGAAATCAACTCAAACCAACCTACAACATCAAACACAACAAGATTAAATCACAAAAACACCATCAAAACACAAAGAAAAATCAAAAGAAAAAGGAAGAAAAGATTAGAGAACACGGGTTGCCTCCCGTGAAGCGCTTATTTTAGAGTCTTAAGCTAGAAATCCTCCACCTCTTTCAAGGTGGATCATAGAAAGTCATATCATGGATGACCCCCACAAATACTCCATCATAATAGCGCTTGAGCCTATGTCCGTTGACCTTAAAAGTCCTCGAAAAATCCAAAGGAGAAATTTCAATAGAACCATTTGAGAACGACTCTTGAACAATAAAAGGACCGGTCCAACGAGACATCAATTTTCCAGGAAAAAGCCCCATTTTGGAATTGAAAAGAAGCACCTTAACCCCCGGAACAAACTCTTTCTTCTCAATGAGCTTATCATGCACCTCCTTGGTTCTAGCTTTATACAAGCTAGCACAATCATACGCATCCAACCGAAGCTCTTCTAACTCATGAAGGTCCAACCAACGTTGCTCACCCGCACTAGACAAATCAAAATTGATCTTCTTAATTGCCCAATGAGTGCGGTGCTCAAGCTCAACCGGAAGGTGACAAGACTTCCCATAAAACAAGCGATAAGGAGTGGTACCAATAAGAGTCTTGAAAGTCGTTCTGTACGCCCACAAGGCATCATCAAGCTTGTTTGCCCAATCTTTCCTACTCCTTGCAACCGTCTTCTCAAGAATCAACTTAATTTTACGATTTGATACCTCAACTTGCCCATTAGTTTGAGGGTGATAAGGAAGACCAAATCTTTGGTTCACTCCATGCTTCTTCAACATCTTCCGGAAAGCATAGTGCACAAAATGGGAGCCATTATCACTTATAACCGCCTTGGGGATGCCAAACCTTGGGAATATTATCTTTTTGAACAACTTCATCACCACTTTAGGGTCATTAGTTAGAGAAGCAATGGCTTCCACCCACTTTGACACATAATCAACGGCAACAAGAATATATTGATTCCCATAAGAAGATGGAAAAGGACCCATAAAATCTATACTCCAAACATCAAAGATTTCCAACTCAAGAATAGGTTGTTGGGGCATCTCATTCCTTCTTGAAATATTCCCGGTCCTTTGGCATTGGTCACAACTTTTGACATACTCCCAAGCATTCTTGAAGAGGTTAGGCCACCATAATCCACATTGAAGCACCTTAGAGGCTGTTCTTGAAACACCCATGTGACCACCACTAGGATCCGAGTGGCACATCTTCAAAACATTTGGTATTTCCTCATTTGGCACACACCGGCGCAACAATCCATCCACACCTCTTTTGTACAATATTGGCTCATCCCAAACATAGTGCCTAGCTTCTCTCTTGAGCTTCCTCCTTTGATTGTTGGAAAAGGAAGGAGGGAACTCCCCACAAGCAAGAAAATTCACCAAATCGGCAAACCAAGGGAGCTCCTTCACATTGATAACATATAATGAATCATCCAACATCCGGTCCTCTATAGGGGACCCATCATCTTGAACTTGAAAATCCTCAAGTCTAGACAAATGATCCGCAACAACATTTTCCGCACCTTTTTTATCCCGGATCTCAAGATCAAAAGATTGAAGCTCAAGAACCCAAGGAATCAACCTCGGTTTAGATTCTTTTTTTCCAAAGAGATACTTCAAAGCCGCATGATCAGTGAAGACTATAGTCTTAGACCCCAACAAATAACAACGGAATTTCTCAAAAGAATGAACAACAGCCAAGAATTCCTTTTCCGTTGTTGTATAATTTCTTTGAGCACCATTAAGGGTCTTCGACATATAATAGATGACATGAAGCTTTTTGTCAATTCTTTGACCCAACACACCTCCTATGGCCGTATCAATTGCATCACACATAAGCTCAAAAGGCAAATCCCATCTAGGGGCTTGGACAATAGGAGTAGAAGTCAAAGCTTTCTTCAATCTATTAAAAGATTCCAAACTAGCATCATCAAAGACAAAATCAACATCTTTTTGGAGAAGATCATTTAAAGGCTTAGCAATGAGAGAAAAGTCTTTGATAAACCTTCTATAAAACCCGGCATGACCCAAAAACGATCTTACTCCTTTCACATTAACCGGAGGGGGCAACTTCTCTATCACCTCAATCTTAGCTTTGTCAACTTCAATGCCTTTATGAGAAATCTTATGGCCTAGCACAATCCCTTCCTCCACCATGAAGTGGCATTTTTCCCAATTAAGCACCAAATTGACCTTTTCACATCTCTCAAGACATTTTTCAAGATTTTTGAGGCAATCCTCAAATGAAACTCCTCCCACGGAAAAGTCATCCATGGAAACTTCCATTTATTCTTCAAGCATGTCCCCAAAAATGCTCATCATACACCTTTGAAAAGTCGCCGGAGCATTACACAATCCAAAGGGCATTCTTCTATATGCAAAAGTACCATAGGGGAATATGAAGGTTGTCTTTTCTTGATCCTCGGGATGAATAGGAATTTGAAAGAATCCCGAATATCCATCAAGGAAGCAATAGAATTTGTGCCTAGTCTACCTTTCAAGCATTTGGTCAATAAAAGGGAGAGGGAAGTGATCCTTTTTGGTTGATGTGTTTAGACGTCTATAGTCTATACACATCCTCCAACCGGTGACCGTTCGAGTTGGAATGAGTTCACCTTTCTCATTCTTAACTACGGTCATACCCCCCTTTTTAGGAACGACATGCACGGGGGAGACCCACCTGGAGCTTGAGATGGGGAATATGATTCCCGCATCCAAAAGCTTGGTGATCTCTTTCTTAACAACTTCTCCCATTTGGGGATGTAGCTTCCTTTGTCGTTCAATAGAAGGTAGGGTGCCCTCCTCAAGTGTTATGTGGTGTGTACACAAGGCGGGGCTTATGCCTTTAAGATCATCAATTGTGTACCCCAAAGCACCTTGGTGCTTTCTCAAATCACCACATAACACTTGAGCTTGGCACTCACTCAAGGATGCACTAACAATAACGGGATACGTAGAATTAGGGCCTAAGAATTCATACCTAAGGTGTGATGGTAGAGGTTTGAGCTCTACCATGGGAACACCTTTACCTTCTTTGGTTGAGGCCACTTGCAAAGCATCTTGACTTGATATCCCCATACAAATTTCTTCATCACTCCCTATATTGCCTCCATCAAGCAAATCTTCATACAATTGCACTTCCTTGCTTGGGATACCTATCTTTTCATTATTAAACAAAACACACTCAAGAGGATCATTAGATGTGAGCAAGTGGTCATGCATGAAATTCACAATATTATCAAGCACTTCAACTCTCATGCAATTCTCAAAAGAAGAAGAGGGATATTTCATTCCTTCATTCAAATCAAATTCAACTACCTCCTCTCAAATCTTAAGAGAAACCTTAGCACTCTTAACATCTATCATAGCCCCCGATGTAGCAAGGAATGGTCTACCTAAGATGATAGGTATTGTAGCATCTTCATCCATATCCAACACTACAAAATCAACCGGAATAACAAATTTCCCAACCCTTAAAGGCACATCTTCTACCTTCCCCTTAGGAATCTTGATCGACCTATCGGCTAATTGCAAAGTAATCTTGGAAGGTAGAAGTTCTCCTAGACCCAATCTTTGATAAACCGAATATGGCATGAGGCTAACACTAGCTCCTAAGTCACATAAGGCATTATCAATTTGAGTCTTGTTAATGGCACAAGGGATGGAGAAATTTCCTGGATCCTTCAACTTAGGAGGCATCTTGTTCATGATAATTGCACTACAATGTTCGGTAAGGCTCATTGTCTCCATCATATCACAAGTCCTTTTTCCACTCAAAATCTCCTTAAGGAACTTAGCATAGTTTGGCATTTGTTCAACAACATCGGTGAAAGGAAGAGTTAGATGAAGTTGCTTAAGCATCTCTATAAATTTCCCAAATTGCTCATCCAACTTATATCTATTATATCTTTGGGGATAGGGAAGCCTTGGTTTGCAAACTTCTTTCTCTTTCTCTATCACCTTCTCTACTCGTCCCTCGTCAACATTTTCGCTCAAAGGAAATTCATCACCTTCAACTTCAATGGGGGTCGCACTAGTGCTCTCTCTAGCAACACTCTTCTTAGGCAGACCTCCCTCAAGGACCCTACCACATCTAGTAACAATGGCATCCATAGGGTTCCTAGAATCTAGGCTAGGTGGAGTCAAAGAAGAAGAGTTTGCATAGCCCTTAAACACACTAGTCAATTGAGAAAGTTTTTCACTTAAATCCTTGTTATAAGCCAACATGTAATTAAACTTCTCCTCATTCAAAGCCATATAAATTTCCAAAGTTTTGGCTTGTTTCTCAATGACACTTTCCAAAAATTCCCTAGAAGAAAATGATTGATCATAAGAATTATCACTTGAACTTTGAGCATTTGGAACTAAATCAATTGGGGAACCTCTTTGAAAATTTGCTTGAAAATATCCCCTAGTTTGATTATTCCAATTACCCCTAGTTTGATTATTCCAATTACCCCTTTGTTGACCATAGTTATCATAACCTTGATTATGATCCCCATGTCTATGGCCATGACCATGACCATTACAACCATGATGGTTATAGTTACCATGAACCCCTTGGTATCCATGATTTCTACAACCTCCATTTTGGTTATAATTATCATGATTCATATGATAATTCCTATTTCCGCCATTCCTTTGAACATCAATTCTAGGTTCACAAGCATGATCATTGATATAATTCACATGTTCCATTTCACATCCATCACATTCATTACAAGAAACATTCGGGCACATAGAAGAATAATGATCATTCATTCCACATAATTCACAAGGCCAACATTCCACAATCATGCAACAAGAAGAAAGATTAGAGTTAGAGTGAGAAGATGTACCTCTCCCCTTAATTTGGGAGGGAAGAATTGGAGCTTGGGAAGGGGGCTTCTCAAGCTTTTCTTTGAGAGACATAACTTCTTTCCCTAAATCCGTAATCAAAGTAGTCAAATCATTGATGGCACTAAGTTGTTCGATTGAGTAACCCTTGCTTGTTGGTTTTCTCTCCACTTCTTGCCAATTCATGTAACGACGAATCACTTCATCAATTGCATCAACCACTTCTTCTTCCGTTTTGTTCATGATTGGGCCTCTGGCTCCGGCATCCAAACTTGCTCTCCCATGAGAACTCAACCCACCATAGAAGATATGTATGATTTGATAGGTAGGAATCCCATGGTGTGGACACTCTCTTTGATAATCCTTAAATCTTTCCCATGCTTCATAGAGACTTTCATTTGGCTTTTGCTTGAACCCTTGAATCAAAGCTCTTGCCTCCGCCGTCTTCTTTTGAGGATAGAAACGGAACAAGAAAGCTTTGGTGACATCATCCCAAGTTCTCAAAGAATTGGGCTTCACTTCTTTATCTAGCCATTCCAATGATCTTCCTATGAGAGAGAAAGGGAACAACTTAAGACGGATAAACTCTTGAGATACTCCATTGACCTTGATTGTGTTACAATATTTTTTAAACTCCTTAAGATGGTTCAATGGGCTCTCATTCTTAGCCCCACTATATTGTCTCCTCTCAATTAAGGTGATCATTGCCGGCCAAATTTCAAAGTCAATTTCCGGTGTTGTAGGTGGAGCTATGCTGCTCTCATACCTATATGCACCGGGCACTCCTAGTTCCTTCAAGGCAACTCTTGTATTTCCTCCCATGGCTTGGGATCTATGCATACAAAACTCAAAGAAAATATTAGTAGCACGGCTACAAGTGTAGCCTAAAGTGTAAAATCTTTTTGTATTTTGCAAATAGAGTGGAATAGACTCAACAACAACATGCACTCAAAGCACCATTCCCCGGCAACGGCGCCATTTTGATGGGATGAAGAACGGTAGGTCGTTGGGCTACCACCCCACCCAATCAAACAAAATTTGTAACTCAACAAACCCCTATGAAGTGTAGTGGTAAGTCAAGGTCGAACCCAAAGGAATGGAGGTTGAATGTATATTGCCTAGTGTCAAGCTACTCCGAAGTCAAGTAGGGGTTTATGGTAGAAAATAGAGCTAAACTAGGCAATGCAAAAAGCTTGTACTAATCAAATGATAAGGCACTAGGGGAATGGATCCACATGCATCGACAATGAAGTTCAATCAACTTGGGGAATCAACCAATCAAGTCAAGCAATGTGAGGGAAAACCGAAATTGCAACCAAGAGAGTACATCATGCTATTCTCCTAGAGGTCTAATTAGCGTCAACTACATCAAACACTAGCTAGGAAACATCACAAGATATCTCAATCAAGTAAATGTAAGCCACAAATCAATGGTCCGTATCAATGTGAACTCACAATGCAATCTAGTGTGAATAACAAGGGTGATCAAGCCTAATCAAGCACACACATGCACAAAATCAATCAACCAATTTAATCACATTATCAACTCAATCAATTTCCCCCAAATTAATCTGAATTCATCATCAATACATGCTTCACCACTACCCTAGCAACAAAACTACTCACAATCCATGAAAAACATCAAAATCAAAGCTAAACTAAGCATCATACCCAAATTCATCAATTGAAATCAACAAATTCAATCCAAATCAATCAATCTATTAATAAACCAAATCAAACAACAATACTAATGAAATCAAACATTAAATTGCATTAAAGAGTAAAGAATCCTTACAAACTTGATAGAAATCAAATCAAATGTAGCAATCTTCAATCATCAATCATCAAACCCACATTTTCTCTCTCTAAAATCTAATATAATCTAATTCTTACTAATGAAGATCTAATTCTCTCTTCAAAAATGGAAAGAAATAACTATAAATACAAAGGGAAAGTTAGGATTGACGTCCAAAAATAGACCCACGACGGTGCGAGCGCTCGGAGGAGAGAGAAAAGTGCGCATGGGAACACACCCAGAAAGGTGCGCCCGCACGCACTTGGTGTGCGGCCGCACTCGACATATGTGCGGCCGCACACTCCCCGAGTGCGCCCGCGCAAAGCAGCAGCTCCCTTTCTTCTTCTTCGTCCTAGCTCATGGGGTGCACACATCCTAGGTGATGGTGATGGAGGACAAGGTAGGCAGTAACTTTCTTGAAATTCTTGAAGGATATAAGCCATGAAAAGAGCATATACAAGGCTTTGAAGCATGCTCCTTGGATCCCCCTTTGACTTGAAACTTCTTGCACAAGCTTTAGGCATGAAAATCAATGAAAGACCATGGAGAGGAAGCTCGGGAATTCTTGGACAATCAATCACAACCTACAAACAAAGGATAAAATGCAAGTAAAAGGGAAAAAATAGCAAGTAAACTAGAAAATGCATAAAATAGAGAAACTAACTACAAAAAGCATAAAATGAAGAAAACTAGAATAAAACTAAGGAAAACTAAAGAAAAGAGCAATAAAATGAAAAGAAATTCATCCAAAAAGGGACCAAATGAGTGCCATAAATTTCACTCATCACCATCATCTAGGGTGTGTGCACCCCATGAGCTAGGACGAAGAGAAGAGAGGAGGCTTACCCAGTTTGGTGCGAGCGCACACGGGGAGTGTGCGGCCGCACATATGTCGTGTGCGGCCGCACATCAGGTGCGTGCGGGCGCACCTTTCTGGGTGTTTCCCGTGCGCGCCTTTCTCTGTCCTACGTGCGACCGCACCGGCGTGGGTCTATTTTTGGGCGACATTTCCGACCTCTCCTTTGTATATATAGCTATTTCCTTCTGTTTTTGTAGCAAAAAGTTTCATAATAGAATTAGATCATATTCTTAGCTTAGTCGAGAGCTTCTCTCTCTAGATCTAGGGGTTAGTTTTAGGAGTAGATTTTAGAGAGAGAAAGTGAAGAATTTTAATGGTGATTACAATTGTATTGGAGATTTACTCTATTATCAATGAGCATTTCTAAACTCTATCTCATTTATTGTTTTGTTTAGTATTCATGTTTAGATTGTTTGATTTTGATTAGATTTTGATGATTTGATGATTGATGTTTGATTAGAGTAATTGTTCTTCTTTGATTGTGGATTCTTTGATTGTTGATTGTTGATTTCTTTAGTAGTTGGTTGAATTGATGATGTTGCTAGAGTAGTTGTTTGGTTAGGGATTTGGTGAAGCTTGTATTATGTAATGGATTGATGTAGATTGGGGATTTTGATGAAGTTGATGATGTGATTAAATTGGTTAATTGATTATGTGCATGTGTGTGTTTGATTTAGGCTTGATCACCCTAGTTATTCACACTAGATTGCATTGTATGTTCACATTGATACGGACCATTGATTTGTGGCTTGCATTTACACAATTGAGGTGTCTTGTGATGTTTCCTAGTTAGAGTTTATCGTAGTTGACGCTAGTTAGACCTCTAGGAGAATAGCTTGATATGCTCTTTTGGTTGCATAATTGATCTTCCCTCACATTGCTTGACTTCGTCAACTTCCTAAACCAATTTGAATTGTTCATTCCTATTATAAGTGAATCCTAATCCCTAGCATTTTACTTGTTTGGTTTCTTTGTCTTAGTAGTTGTTAGTGTCTTCTTTTACCCTTAGTCTTCGACCTAGCTTAGGCACATAATTGAAAGCACTTAAACATTACCGTTCCTTTAGGTTTGACCCTTGACTTACCTCTATACTTGTATTTAGGTTTGTTGAATGTTTATAAATTTTGTTTGGCTTAGGAGGATTAGTCCAACGACCTAATTTTCCCACGTCACAAACACATTCAAAGAAAGCTTTTTGAATCAAATGAATGTCAAATGCATTCAAAAAAAATAATTGAGTCAAATGAAAGTCAAACACATTCATACAAAGCTTTTTGAATCAAATGAAAGTCAATTGCATTCAAAAAAGATAATTGAGTCAAATGAAAGTCAAACATATTCAAATAAAGCTTTTTGAATCAAATGAAAGTCAAATACATTCAACAAAGCTTTTTGACTCAAATGAAAGTCAAACACATTTAAACAAAGCTTTTTGAATTAAATGAAAGTCAAATGCATTAAATAAATATAATTGAGTCATATGAAAGTTAAACACATTCATACAAAGCTTTTTGAATTAAATGAAAGTCAAATGCATTCAACAAAGCTAACTGAGTTAAATGAAAGTCAAACACTTTCAAACAAAGCTTTTTGAATCAAATGAAAGTCAAATGCATTCACTAAAGATAATTGTTTCAAATTAAAGTGAAACACATTCAAACAAAACTATTTGAATAAAATGAAAGTCAAATGCATTCAACAAAGCTTATTGTATCAAAGGAAAGTCAAACACATTCAAACAAAGATTTTTGAATCAAATGAAAGTCAAATGCATTCAACAAAGATAATTGAGTTAAATGAAAGTCAAACACATTCAAACAAAGCTTTTTGAACCAAATGAAAGTCAAATGAATTCAACAAAGCTTTTTGACTCAAACGAAAGTCAAACACATTTAAACAAAGCTTTATGAATCAAATGAAAGTCAAGTGCATTCGATAAAGATAATTGAGTCAAATGAAAGTCAAACACATTCATAAAAAGTTTTTTGAATCAAATGAAAGTCAAATGCATTAAACAAAGCTAATTGAGTCAAATGAAAGTCCAACACATTCAAACAATGCTTTTTGAATCAAATGAAAGTAAAATGCATTCAAAAAAGATAATTGAGTCAAATGAAAGTCAAACACATTCTAACAAAGCTTTTTGAATTAAATGAAAGTGAAATACAATTAACAAAGCTAATTGAGTCAAATGAAAGTTAAACACATTCTTGCAAAGCTTTTTGAATCAAATGGAAGTCAAATGCATTCAACAAAGATAATTGAGTCAAATGAATGTTAAACACATTCAAACAAAGCTTATTGAATCAAATGAAAGTCAAATGCATTCAACAAAGATAATTGAGTCAAATGAAAGTTAAAAACATTCAAACAAAGTTATTTGAATCAAATGAAAGTCAAATGCATTCAACTAAGATAATTAAGTCAAATGAAAGTCAAACACATTCAAACAAAGCTTTTTGAATCAAATGAAAGTCAAATGCATTAAACAAAGCTAATTGAGTCAAATAAAAGTCAAACACATTTAAACAATGCTTTTTGAATAAAATGAAAGTAAAATGCATTCAACAAAGCTAATTGAGTCAAATGAAAGTCAAATACATTCAAACAAAGCTTTCAGAATTAAATGAAAGAGAAATGCAATTAACAAAGCTAATTAAGTCAAATGAAAGTCAAACACATTCATAAAAAGCTAATAGAGTCAAATAAAAGTCAAATGCATTCTACAAAGCTGATTGAGTCCAATGAAAGTCAAACACATTCAAACAATGATAGTTGAATCAAATGAAAGTCAAATGCATTTAACAAAGGTAATTGTGTCAAATGAAAGTCAAACACATTCATACAAATCTTTTCGAATCAAATGAATGTCAAATACATTCAAACAAAGGTTTTCGAACCAAATGAAAGTCAAATTCATTCAATAAAGATAATTAAGTCAAATGAAAGTTAAGCACATTCAAACAAAGCTTTTTGAGTCAAATGAAAGTCAAATGCATTCAACAAATTTTTTTGACTCAAATGAAAGTCAAACAAATTCAAACAAAGCTTTTCGAATCAAATGAAAGTCAAATGAATTCAACAAACCTTTTTAACTCAAATCAAAGTCAAACACATTTAAACATAGCTTTTGAATCAAATGAAAGTCAAGTGCATTCAATAAAGATAATTGAGTCAAATGAAAGTCAAACACATTCATACAAAGCTTTTTGAATCAAATGGAAGTCAAACGCATTCAACTAAGATAGTTAAGTCAAATGAAAGTCAAACACATTCAAACAAAGCTTTTTGAATCAAATGAAAGTCAAATGCATTCAATAAAGATAATTGAGTCAAATGAAAGTCAAATACGGTCATACAAAGCTTTTTGAATCTAATGAAAGTCAAATGCGTTCAACAAAGATAATTCAGCCAAATGAAAGTCAAATACATTCAAACAAAGCTTTTTTAATCAAATGAAAGTAAAATGCATTCAACAAAGCTAATTGAGTTAAATGAAAATGAAACAGATTCAAACAAAGCTTTTTGAATCAAATGAAAGTAAAATGCATTCAATAGAGCTAATTGAGTCAAATAAAAGTCAAACACATTCAAACAAAGCTTTTTAAATTAAATGAAAGTGAAATGCAATGAACAAAGCTAATTGAGTCATATGAAAGTCAATCACATTAAAACAAAGCTAATTGAGTCTAATGAAAGCCAAACACATTCAAACAAAGCAAATTGAGTCAAATGAAAGTCAAACATATTCTAACAATGTTTTTTAAATTAAATGAAAGTGAAATGCAATGAACAAAGCTAATTGAGTCAAATGAATGTTAAACACATTCAAACAAAGCTTTTTGAATCAAATGAAAGTCAAATGCTTTCAACAAAGCTAATTGACTCAAATGAAAGTCAAACACATTCAAACAAACCTTTTTTAATCAAACGAAAGTAAAATGCATTCAACAAAGCTAATTGAGTCAAATGAAAGTCAAACACATTCAAACAAAGCTTTTTGAATAAAATGAAAGTAAAATTCATTCAACAAAGCCAATTGAGTCAAATGAAAGTCAAATACATTCAAACAAAGCTTTCAGAATTAAATGAAAGAGAAATGCAATTAACAAAGCTAATTAAGTCAAATGAAAGTCAAACACATTCATAAAAAGCTAATAGAGTCAAATAAAAGTCAAATGCATTCTACAAAGCTAATTGAGTCCAATGAAAGTCAAACACATTCAAACAAATCTTTTTGAATCAAATGAATTTCAAACACATTCTAACAAACCATTTTGAACCAAATGAAAGTAAATGCATTCAAAAAAGATAATTGAGTCAAATGAAAGTCAAACACATTCAAACAAAGCTTTTTGAATCAAATGAAAGTCAAATAAATTCAATAAATATAATTGAGTCAAATGAAAGTTAAACACATTCATTCAAAGCTTTTTAAATCAAATGAAAGTCAAATGCATTCAACAAAGTTAATTGTATAATATGAAAGTCAAACACATTCAAACAAAGCTTTTTGAATCAAATGAAAGTCAAATGCATTCACCAAAGATAATTGTTTCAAATGACAGTCAAACACACTCAAACAAAGTTGTTTGAATCAAATCAAATTCAAATGCACTCTACAAAGATAATTGAGTCAAATGAAAATCAAACACATTCAAACAATGCTTTTAGAATCAAATGAAAGTCAAATGCTTTTTAACAAAGATAATTGAGCCAAATGAAAGTCTAACACTTTCAAACAAAGCATTTTGAATCTAATGAAAGTCAAATGCATTCCACAAAGATAATTGAGTTAAATGAAAGTCAAACACATTAAAACAAAGCTTTTAGAATCAAATGAAAGTCAAATGCATTCAACAATGAAAATTCAGTCAAATGAAAGTGTAACACATTCAAACAAAGCTAATTGTATCAAATGAAAGTCAAACACATTCAAACAAAGCTATTTGAATCAAATGAAAGTCGTATGCATTCAACAAAGAAAATTGAGTCAAATGAAAGTCAAACACATTTAAACAAAGCTGTTTTAATCAAATGAAAGTCAAATACATTCAACAAAGATAATTGAGTCAAACGAAAGTCAAACACGTTCAAACAATACTTTATAAATCAAATGAAAGTCAAATGCATTCAACAAAGCTTTTTGACTCAAATGAAAGTCAAACACATTCAAACAAAGCTTTTTGAATCAAATGAAAGTCAAATGCATTCAATAAAGATAATTGAGTCAAATGAAAGTCAAACACATTCATACAAAGCTTTTTGAATCAAATGAAAGTCAAATGCATTGAACAAAGCTTTTTGACTCAAATGAAAGTCAAACACATTCAAACAAAGCTTTTTGAATCAAATGAGAGTCAAATGCATTCAATAAAGATAATTGAGTCAAATGAAAGTCAAATACATTCATACAAAGCTTTTTGAATCTAATGAAAGCCAAATGCGTTCAACAAAGATAATTCAGCCAAATGAAAGTCAAACACATTCTAACAAAGCTTTTTTAATCAAATGAAAGTAAAATGCATTCAACAAAGCTAATTGAGTTAAATGAAAATGAAACAGATTCAAACAAAGTTTTTTGAATCAAATGAAAGTAAAATGCATTCAACAAAGCTAATTGAGACAAATGAAAGTCAAACACATTCAAACAAAGCTTTTTAAATTAATTGAAAGTGAAATGCAATGAACAAAGCCAATTGAGTCAAATGAAAGTCAATCACATTAAAATAAAGCTAATTGAGTCAAATGAAAGTCAAAAACATTCAAACAAAGCAAATTGAGTCAAATGAAAGTCATACACATTCTAACAAAGCTTTTTAAATTAAATGAAAGTGAAATGCAATGAACAAAGCTAATTGAGTCAAATGAATGTCTAACACATTCAAACAAAGCTTTTTGAATCAAATTCATATCAAATGTATTCAACAAAGCTTTTTGACTCAAATGAACGTCAAACATATTCAAACAAAGTTTTTTGAATCAAATGAAAGTCAAATGCATTCAATAAAGATTATTGAGTCAAATGAAAGTCAAACACATTCATACAAAGCTTTTTGAATCCAATGAAAGTCAAACGCATTCAACAAAAATTATTGAGTCACATGAAAGTCTAACACATTTAAATAAAGCTTTTAGAATCAAATGAAAGTCAATTGCTTTCAACAAAGCTAATTGACGCAAATGGAAATCAAACACATTCTAACAAAGCTTTTTGAATCAAACGAAAGTAAAATGCATTGAACAAAGCTAATTGAGTCAAATGAAAGTCAAACACATTCAAACAAAGCTTTTTAAATTAAATGAAATTGAAATGCAATTAATAAAGCTAATTGAGTCAAATGAAAGTTAAGCACATTCTTACAAAGCTTTTTGAATCAAATGGAAGTCGAATGCATTCAACAAGGATAATTAAGTCAAATTAAAGTCAAACACATTCAAACAAAGCTTTTTGAATCAAATGAAAGTCAAATGCATTCAACAAACCTTTTTGACCTAAATAAAATCAAATACATTCAAACAAAGCTTTTTGAATCAAATGAGAGTCAAATGCATTCAATAAAGATAATTGAGTCAAATGAAAGTCAAATACATTCATACAAAGCTTTTTGAATCTAATGAAAGTCAAATGCGTTCAACAAAGATAATTCAGCCAAATGAAAGTCAAACACATTCAAACAAAGCTTTTTTAATCAAATGAAAGTAAAATGCATTCAACAAAGCTAGTTGAGTTAAATGAAAATGAAACAGATTCAAACAAAGCTTTTTGAATCAAATGAAAGTAAAATGCATCAAACAGAGCTAATTGAGATAAATGAAAGTCAAACACATTAAAACAAAGCTTTTTAAATTAATTGAAAGTGAAATGCAATGAACAAAGCCAATTGAGTCAAATGAAATTCAATCACATTAAAACAAAGCTAATTGAGTCAAATGAAAGTCAAAAACATTCAAACAAAGCAAATTGAGTCAAATGAAAGTTAAACACATTCTAACAAAGCTTTTTAAATTAAATGAAAGTGAAATTCAATGAACAAAGCTAATTGAGTCAAATGAATGTCTAACACATTCAAACAAAGCTTTTTGAATCAACTTCATATCAAATGCATTCAAACAATGCTTTTTGACTCAAATGAACGTCAAACATATTCAAACAAAGTTTTTTGAATCAAATGAAAGTCAAATGCATTCAATAAAGATTATTGAGTCAAATGAAAGTCAAACACATTCATACAAAGCTTTTTGAATCAAATGAAAGTCAAACGCATTCAACAAAGATTATTGAGTCACATGAAAGTCAAACACATTTAAATAAAGCTTTTAGAATCAAATCAAAGTCAAATGCTTTCAACAAAGCTAATTGACTCAAATGAAAGTCAAACACATTCTAACAAAGCTTTTTGAATCAAACGAAAGTAAAATGCATTCAACAAAGCTAATTGAGTCAAATGAAAGTCAAACACATTCAAACAAAGCTTTTTAAATTAAATGAAATTGAAATGCAATTAATAAAGCTAATTGAGTCAAATGAAAGTTAAACACATTGTTATAAAGCTTTTTGAATCAAATGGAAGTCGAATGCATTCAACAAAGATAATTAAGTCAAATTAAAGTCAAAAACATTCAAACAAAGCTTTTTGAATCAAATGAAAGTCAAATGCATTCAACAAACCTTTTTGACCTAAATAAAATCAAATACATTCAAACAAAGCTTTTTGAATCAAATGAGAGTCAAATGCATTCAACAACGATAATTGAGTCAAATTATAGTCAAACACATTCAAAAAAAGCTTTTTGAATCAAATGAAAGTCAAATGCATTCAACAAACCTTTTTGACTCAAATAAAATCAAATACATTCAAAAAAAGCTATTTGAATCAAATGAGAGTCAAATGCATTTAATAAAGATAATTGAGTAAAATGAAAGTCAAACACATTCAAAAAAAGTTTTTTGAATCAAATGAAAGTCAAATGCGTCAACGAATATAATTTAGTCAAATGAAAGTCAAACACATTCATACAAAGCTTTCCGAATCAAATGAATGTCAAATACATTCAAACAAAGGTTTTTGAACCAAATGAAAGTCAAAGATAATTGAGTCAAATGAAAGTTAAACACATTCAAACAAAGCTTTTAAATCAAATGAAAGTCAAATGCATTCAACAAAGATTTTTGCCTCAAATGAAAGTCAAACACTTTCAAACAAAGCTTTTTAAATCAAATAGAAGTCAAATGCATTCAATAAAGATAATTATTTGAAATAAAAGTCACACACATTCATACAAAGCTTTTTGAATCAAATGAAAGTCAAATTCATTCAACAAAGCTAATTGTATCAATTGAAAGTCAAACACATTCAAACAAAGCTTTTTGAATCAAATAAAAATCAAATGCATTCAACAAAGATAATTGAGTCAAATGAAAGTCAAACACATTCTAAAAAAGCTTTTTGAATCAAATGAAAGTCAAATGAATTCACAAAGCTTTTTGACTCAAATCAAATTCAAACACATTTAAACAAAGCTTTTGAATCAAACGAAAGTCAAGTGCATTCAATAAAGATAATTGAGTCAAATGAAAGTCAAACACGTTCATACAAAGCACTTTGAATCAAATGAAACTCAAATGCATTCGACTAAAATAATTAACTCAAATGAAAGTCAAACACATTCAAACAAAGCTTTTTGAATCAAATGAAAGTCAAATGCATTCAACAAAGCTAATCGAGTCAAATAAAAGTCAAACACATTCAAACAATGCTTTTTGAATAAAATGAAAGTAAAATGCATTCAACAAAGCTAATTAAGTCTAATGAAAGTCAAATACATTCAAACAAAGCTTTTTGAATTAAATGAAAGTGACATGCAATTAACAAAACTAATTGAGTCAAATGAAAGTCAAACACATTCATAAAAAGCTAATAGATTCACATAAAAGTCAAATGCATTCTACAAAACTAATCGAGTCAAATGAAAGTCAAACACATTCAAACAATGCTTTTTGAATCAAATGAAAGTCAAATGCATTCAACAAAGATCATTGAGTCAAATAAAAGTCAAACACATTAAAACAAAGCTTTTTGAGTTAAATAAAAGTCAAATGCATTTAACAATTCTTTTTGACTCAAATGAAAGTCAAACACATTCAAACAAAGCTTTTTGAATCAAATGAAAGTCAAATGCATTCAATAAATTTAATTGAGTAAAATGAAAATTAAACACATTCTTACAAACCTTTTTGAATCAAATGAAAGTCAAATGCATTCAACAACGCTAACTGAGTCAAATGAAAGTCAAAGACATTCAAACATAGATTTTTGAATCAAATGAAAGTCAAATGCATTCACCAAAGATAATTGTTTAAAATGAAAGGCAAACACATTCAAACAAAGATGTTTTAATAAAATGAATGTCAAATGCATTCAACAAAGATAATTGAGTTAAATGAAAGTCAAACACATTCAAACAAAGCTTAGAATCAAATGAAAGTCAAATGCATTCTACAAAGATAATTGAGTCAAATGAAACTCTAACACATTCAAACAAAGCTTTTTGAATCAAATGAAAGTCAAATGCATTCAACAAAGCTTTTCTACACAAATGAAAGTCAAACACATTGATACAAAGCTTTTTGAATCAAACGAAAGTAAAATGCATTCAACAAAGCTAATTAAGTCAAATGAAAGTCAAACACATTCAAACAAAGCGTTTTGAATTAAATGAAATTGAAATGCAATTAACAAAGCTAATTGAGTCAAATGAAAGTTAAACACATTCTTACAAAGCTTTATGAATCAAATGGAAGTCAAATGCATTCAACAAAGATAAATTAGTCAAATGAAAGTGACACTCATTCAAACAAAGCTTTTTGAATCAAATAAAAGTTAAATGCATTCAACAAACCTTTTTGACTCAAATAAAAGTCAAATACATTCAAACAAAGCTTTTTGAATCAAATGACAGTCAAATGCATTCAATAAAGATAATTGAGCAAAAATGAAAGTCAAACACATTCAAAAAAAGCTTTTTGAATCAAATGAAAGTCAAATGCATTCAACTAAGATAATTGAGTCAAATGATAGTCAAACACATTCACACAAAGCTTTGTGAATCAAATGAATGTCAAATACATTCAAACAAAAATAATTGAATCAAATAAAATTCAAACCCATTGAAACAAAGCTTTCTGAGTCAAATGAAAGTCAAATACATTCAACAAAGTTTTTTGAATCAAATGAATGTCAAACACATTCAAACAAAGATTTTTGAATCAAATGAATGTCAAATGCATTCAACAAAGATAATTGAATTAAATGAAAGTCAAATACATTCAAACAAAGCTTTTTGAATCAAATAAAAGTCAAATGAATTCAAAAAAGCTTTTTGACTCAAATCAAAGTCAAACACATTTAAACAAAGCTTTTGAATCAAACGAAAATCAAATGCATTCAATAAAGATAATTGATTCAAATGAAAGTCACACACACTCATACAAAGCTTTTTGAATCAAATAAAAGTCAAATTCATTCAACAAAGCTAATTGTATCAAATGAAAGTCAAACAAATTCAAACAAAGCTTTAAGAGTCAAATGAAAGTCAAATGCATTCAACATAGTTTTTTGACTCAAATGAAAGTCAAACACATTCAAACAAAGCTTTTTGAATCAAATGAAAGTCAAATGCATTCAATAAAGATGATTGATTCAAATGAAAGTCACACACATTCATACAAAGCTTTTTGAATCAAATGAAAGTCAAATTCATTCAACAAAGGTAATTGTATCAAATGAAAGTCAAACACATTCATACAAAACTTTTTGAATCAAATGAAAGTCAAATGCATTCAACAAAGATAATTAACTCAAATTAAAGTCATACACATTCAACAACGCTTTTTGAACCAAATGAAAGTCAAATGCATTCAACAAAGCTAATCGAGTCAAATGAAAGTCAAACACATTCAAACAAAGCATTTTGAATCAATTGAAAGTCAAATGCATTCAACAAAGATAATTGAGTCAAATGAAACTCAACACATTCAAACAAAGCTTTTTGAATCAAATGAAAGTCAAATGCAATTAACAAAGCTAATTGAGTCAAATGAAAGTCAAACACATTATACAAAGCTAATTGAGTCAAGTGAAAGTCAAATGCATTCTGCAAAGCTAATTGAGTCAAATGAAAGTCAAACACATTCAAACAAAGCTTTTTGAATCAAATGAAAGTCAAATGCATTCAACAAAGCTAATTGAGTCTAATGAAAGTCAAACACATTCAAACAAAGTTTTTTAAATCAAATGAAAGTCAAATGCATTCAACAAAGCTAATTGAGTCTAATGAAAGTCAAACACATTCAAACAAAGCTTTTTATATCAAATGAAAGTAAAATGCATTCAACAAAGCTAATTGAGTCAAATGAAAGTCAAACACATTCAAACAATTGTTTTTGAATCAAATGAAAGTCAAATGCATTCAATAAATCGAATTGAGTCTAGTGAAAGTCAAACACATTCAAACAAAGCTTTTTGAATCAAATGAAAGTCAAATGCATTCAACAAAGCTAATTGAGTCTAATGAAAGTCAAACACATTCAAACAAAGGTTTTTGTATCAAATGAAAGTAAAATGCATTCAACAAAGCTAATTAAGTCAAATGAAAGTCAAACACATTCAAACAATTGTTTTCGAATCAAATGAAAGTCAAAAGCACCATAACAGAGCAGCAGCACTGCCGCCACAGCACAGCAGCAGCAGCACTGCCGAAGCAGGGCAGCAGCACTACCGCCACAGCACCGCCGCAGCAGCAGCCCTTTGTGATAAGGAAAAAAAGCGGATCCATTATTTTCAAATAATTAGATCATTCATACCAACAATTGATAAATTACACTACTACTAATTTGGGGATCACAATTTTTCTATGAATAACTAATAAAGTATCAAATATCAAGTTATAAATCATTCTGTAAATGACATACCAATTCAATCTTAATTTGTTCGGTTGATTTAGATCCTTGGCAATGGATTGGCATTTCTTTCCCAAGCCTCTTTCTATTTAGTGAATATCGGGTAGACTTCTTTTTGAAGGTATCAGTTGCTCTAATAGCTGCAAGTCGTTTCCTAATGCTTGGGTGACACCATTTAGCACGATAACCTTTTGTTGTGAACATCTAACTCACCACATTAGAAAGGCGTCTAGAACATTTTTACTGCCATCCTTTCTTTACCATTTTTGCCATTGAAGGATCCCAAGAGAACTTAGCCTTTTGAGTAATGATGCACCACTTGTTAGTGATAAATAATTTATTAAAGGAAAAATTGATTTTGAATTTTAAAAATTATCATGTTTCATAATGAAAAATACCTTAAAGGCTTTCCACCAAATTGCTTTTGCTTCTTTCGGAACCATAGCCCAGTTAATCCATGGCCCCATAAAATAAGTCTTATATGAAGTTTCAACAACTTCATCCACAACTTCACGAGAATGAAACCTATTTCATAAACACTGAAATTAGAAACAAAATATATATATATATATATATATATATATATATATATATATATATATATATATATATATATATATATATATATATATGTATATACCAATTCAATCTTACTTCCTCCGTTTCTATTTAGTTGACGCGTTTGATTTAGGCAAATATATTAAGGAGAGGAGAGAGAGTGATAGAGAATGAAAAGGCAAGTGGGGTAGTGTAGACACCCATTTGTGTCTCCCCAAAACCAAACCCAGTGATAAATGCCTTTCACGTCGAACCATTATCGAATTAGGTGAAAGTGGTTGAAAGTCAAGTGTTGCGGTTTAGTTTTCATTAAAATTCTCTTCTCTCTGTTTTTGAAAATAACTCTATTTATTTGAAAATAGACAAACCAGTTTAGTTTGGTTCATAATTAAGGTCCAATAATAGTGTAGTTGGATGGGGCTCGAAAGACCTTTCCAACGATATATTATAAGTCCAATTCCGATGAATATTGAGGAAATTATGGCCAATATACTAAACTGGGCACGGTTAATTATTTAAATACGACCCAATGATCTAGAGGAGGGCCCAATGCTAATTATTATTCCTAAAATTAATAGGATTAATTGTAATTTTCTGGAAGTTTCTAGAAGATTCTTTTTAATTGTAATATTATTAGATTTAATAATTATTTATTTTTAAATAGACTTTTATTTGGAGTAAAATATTATTTTATTATCTTAAAAATACGTATTTTATCTTCTGTACGGATTCCGTAGATCAAGTTGATTAAAGATCGGATTCCGCGTGAAGAAAACGCGCTAATACAGGTTGTCGCCGCGCGACAAACCCTGTCGCCGCGCGACAGACCCTGTCGCGTCGCGACAGAGTCGATTCTTGGCGACAGCATGTAGTTTTATTCCTTATCAAATTCTATGTTTTTTCCGGACTATTTTCATTATAAATAGGGTCCGAATCCCTGTTTTCAGAATCATCAACTCTCATCATCAATTCTCATCTACTCTCATCCTTAATTCTCTCTATTCTCCCTCTAAGCAATATAGCTTATTCTTTCTCCCTCTCTTTCTAAACTAGCTTCCTAAACACAATATTCCGCATTCACAAGACTTAGAGCCTCTTAGCCAAGTACGAAGTTGCCTTCGCCCTAGACGTGCAAGGTTGGTAATTTCTGAGGGTTTGGTCCAAAACTAGTCTAAACTTTATTTAATTTGATTCTAATTTAATTCTTTAATTGTTCTTTATTATTTTCATTGAAGTTTACTAACTTGTGTATTTTGTTATTAGAAAGAGGTGCGAGGCTTCAAAGTAAGTAGATTAGCTTACTCCCTATTTCTTTCACAATGTAGATTGCATGCTTATTATTGTTTAATATTCCTAGTATCATGTTAGGATGCTTTTAATGCTTTCTAGTATCATGTTAGGATGTTATTTTATTCTTTCTAGTATCATGTTAGGATGTTATTTTATGCTTTATAGTATCACGTTTAGGGTGCCTTTAATCTTTTCTAATATCATGATATCATGTTAGTACCATGTTAGGTTTAAAGCTTTGATCTTCATTGCTTAGTGACATGCTAGGATTTGTTATTAATCTTGTTAGTATCATGCCTAGGATCTTGCTATTATTTTTAAGCTTTATTATGCCTTATCATGATTATCATTATATTATAATTATATTATGCTTATGTTGCTTGATATTATATTATCGTTATTGCTTGATCACACCCTTTATGCTTGCTAAAGGGAATTTGTACTTGAAATCACGCTTAATAAGATAATTAATAATTTGGTTTAGGCTAATGTGATTTTAACTCAAGTGATCGCCTATAATAGTCTTATTTGTGCATTAATTAAAACCAACATAGATAAATAGGGTAGGATTAATATAATGTTTGTATGTTATTCGAAAAGCGCGCATGAATACGAGCAAAACAAAGTAGAGGCCTATTTTATAGGGCGGGTCCTTTCTTTTGTAGATTGGATTCGTACCCTCATCCCCGGACCCTATTTGGTTCAAGACCTTATGGAGTAGTTGATGGTCCTTTTGGCTTGTCTTTTGGGTTTACAAGTTCCTAAAACTTGTTGGCGACTCTTTTGCTCTCTTTTTCTTCCCTTTGGAACGCCACCGTACTTTAGTGTATGATCACAGTGGGGTTCAAGTTTGGGGTTATCATAATGCTTGAAATATTCCCTACAGTTTTTGGCGACTCCACTGGGGAGGATTTCTATCTATATTCCTGAAATTTATTTAATTTTGGCAATTATTTAGAATGAGCGGATGAGACTCGAAAAATTCTAAGTATTTCATGTGCGTGATTTGATTAACATTATTGTCATATGCATTAAAAGGTCCTCATGGGAGATCCCCATGAGTCAATCCATAGGAATTTTACACTTAGGAAATTTGAGAAATATCTTTCATGACTAGAATCGAAAAGATGATGCGAAATCTGGAAAATTCGAAGAACACAGAAACTTGCCAAGGCATGTAGGAACTAGCGTCTAGAAAACAGGGCTTGTCGCCCGTAAAAAGTTTCTGTCGCCTGGCGACAGGAGCTTTTTTGCGGCGACAGTCCCTGTACTCTGGCGCCAAGTTCTTCCAATACCGAGCCAGGGGTCTGCCTTCTTGCTTTAACCATTTCTAGCATTGTTGGCTTGATTTTGCTTATTGATTGAGTCATTTTCTCACTTTTCTGAACCCATATGTGTTTTACATATGGAAATAACCCTCTGAAGGTTCCTGCTTCACCTGCCCAATGGAATATCCCACTATCATGTGCAAAGTTCAAATTTGGGTACGTGCAAAGTTTGTGAATCCACCAAACCATGGAGTCGAGTTCGATTTCATCACGAACTCGCGGAATCCTGTCCATTCGCTCCAACCCTCCCGGTAGGCTTGTGTGCAATGCATATGGATTCATAACCATGGACCTTTTAGACTTAACCCATATCCTCGAACTTTAGAGAACTAGAGCCATGGTTAGGTTGCAAACTCATCATATTGTGACTATGTGAACTACTTGTGCACCCTTGCTTGTATATTTTATATATGTGTTAACCGTTTGTTTGACTTGTGTTTTAAAGACTAAATAAATTGACTAATGATTAAAAGGACTTTGTCTAATTAATTAATTTTGAATTAATTAAAGGCTAATAAATTAATCAATTCGACTTAGTATGACTTTAGGCATGTCCATTTAGAGTAAAATTACTGGAAACAGTCCAGATTAATGTTCCAGCAATGGCACAGAAATTTGGACTGTGGCGCTGCAGTTTAGTGTCTGTCGCCTGGCGACAATTTTGTCGTCTGGCGACAGGCTCTAAACAGTGGCGACAGTCCTGTTGTTTTAGCGACAGTCCAGTTTTCTTGCTCGAGTCATCACGACGAGCCTAATTCACAGTCTACTAATCGGTTTATCAATTTATTAATGGTTCAAACCATGTTTAAGTCTTTAATTGAGTTTAGGCGCTTAAAGTCCAATGGTCATACACTAAGAGTCAAAGCATGTCACTCACACACACATAAAGCACACACATAACACGTTTGTCACATTATGACCATGTCTAGAGAGTCTTGAATGCGTGTTTTCCGTCATTTTTTTAAGGAGGGTAAGTCGGATATTAATCCTCCAATTTTAAAACTTCATTAAATTTTCCCTTAAAATATATACCCCATTTTTGCCTATTCTTTTTTAATTTTTAAATCATAAAGTCAAGTCAATTAGAGTGAAGTATTAAAACAAATATGGTTTAACTTACAGCGCGTGGACAAGAAAGGAAGGGCGTTTAATCAAGGACAACACTTTTGTTTAAGTCTTACTTTTTGACAAACCAATCGGTAGGAAAAGAAAAGCTAAGAAGGCAATGGCTAGTCAAGAAAAACTTAATGAGGTCAAGGGACAGGTAGCCAACTTGGCTGAGATGTTACAAAACTTATCACTGCAAATAAGTAATCCTGAAAAATAGAAACAAATGGACCTAATCCAGGAAAGCTTGGGCAAGTTGTCCAACGACTTTAGATTCCAAGAGATTAGCTCCCAAGGGGTCTCGGTGAATAAGGACCTTCTCCCACAGAAGTTCAATCCCAATGACATCCCTAAATTTAAGGCTATGGATAACCCTTATTTTTATTTAAGAGCTTTTGAAACTGTAATGAACATTAAGGGGATAGATAGAAAAACATTTCACTCTGTATTTTCATTATCTTTAGAAGCTGTATGTCAACAGTGGTACTTTTCACTTGATAAAGAAAAGACCTCTAGTTGGGAATCTATTGTAAGTGCTTTCATTGAAAGGTATAAATGCAATATACAAATTGAAACCGATCATAGAGAGCTAGAAATGCTAAAGCAAAATGAAAATGAAGGTTTCACCTCCTTCTTTAATAAATGGAGGGAAACTACTGCAAAAATGGTTGAAGTACCTAGTGAGAAAGAATCTGTCAGGATGTTCATTAAGAACCTCCAAGAAAAATATTCTAAACACCTTAGGTACCAAAGCAATTTAAATACCTTTAAGGCCGTCTATGATATTGGAATTAATATTGAAGATGACCTCGCTAAACAAAAAACTGCTAATAATAACTCAAATAGTGGCTGGAAAAATAAGAAGAATGACAATCCTTCTTCATCCAAATCCACCCACTCAAACAATGTTAGCACCTTTAATCTAAATGAAGTTTTGGCAATGAATAACAATCAAGGACAAAAGAAACCATTTAGGAAGAATTATACTCCTATTGGTATGAGTTATCACACCGCATTTAACCGCTTACATGCAAAAGGTCTTATAACTCCCATTGGACCATTTGGGGACCCATCCGTTGAAAGGAGAACGGCTAGCTGGAACCCAAATGCACATTGCAAATATCACCAAGGTAGGGGTCATCCTACGGAAAATTGTTGGATGCTAAAGGAAGCTATTCAAGACTTGATCGATAATAACAAGCTCCCATTGCCCCCTGCAAGCAAGAAGCCAAGTATCAACACCGCACCGCTGTCAGATTCTTTGGCTATTTCCGACGAAGAAATCTTCGATGATGCTCTCGAATTCCATGGCCAAGAACCTGCAACTAAGCAAGAAGTTTTGGCGTTAACATCAATATTGTCAAAAATGTACAAATTGCTATCACAAACCTTTGAGGCCATAAGAGAGAAAAACGAGTTACTCAAAAGTAGACCTCCACCCAAGCAAAAGAAGCCTTTTTCTCTCCAAGTGATTGACACTCCCAGGAAAAATAACAAAGGTTATACTCCAATTGGGACGTCGTATGCTAACATGTTCAAAATGCTCTCCGAGAATGGTAATATTCAACCTCTCGAACCGAGACCATTTGAGTCATTAAAAAGGATGGACAAATACTATTGTTCATACCATCAATCAGGGGGACATACAATAATAGAACACTGCTTCAAGTTCAAGGACTTGGTTTAACGTTTGATTGATGAAAAGAAATTGGTTCAACTTCCACAAGATGCTACAATTAATGGAGTGTGGGACAGTGATGATGAGGACGTTTACCTTAAGGATATTGAAGAGACTCCTCTATCAACAATATACCCAGTAAGTGACATTTGGGACGAGGAAGATTCGCCCATAGATGTCCTCACCAGGTCCGGGAGAATACAACCTCCCATTTCAACATAACCTATACCTACTATCCAGCAAATTCCCGTGCCTATTATAGAAGACAACGATGTTGTCATACAGTTAAAAAAGACTAAGGAGGAAATGAATGTATGGAAGCTCTTAGCTACATCCAGGGAGCATAGGGTTGCAGTCATGGATGCTTTGGCTAAAGTAGGCATAGATTCGGACACTACTCCTGAGGGACTTGCTAACTTCCTCACGAGTGATCTCCCAAGTCCAATCAACTTGGTCACCTTTTCGGATAAGGATTTACCACCAGAAGGTGACAAACACAATAAAGCTCTAAATCTCACAGTGATATGCAAGAGGATGAATGTTCCTATGACTCTTGTGGATAATGGTTCAGCAATTAACGTGTGCCCACTTAGAACCGCAAGAATGTTAGGAATAAGAGATGACGATTTATCCCCATCAACTCAAGGCATAAGAGCTTATGATAACTCACGCCGTCAAGCACTAGGGACAATTACCATGAATATAACGGCGGGTGCAATTGAACATGCCCCCACATTTCAAGTAGTGGATATCAAGGCATCCTTTAACTTGCTATTGGGACGCCCTTGGCTTCATGATCTAAAGGTCGTCCCTTCATCTCTTCATCAACAAGTAAAGGCCATAGTTGGAGGAATTCCAATTACCATTGATGCTTCATCCATGAGGATCAAAACGGTGGAGAATCCACTAATTAATGTGGAACATGATGAGAATGATGAAGATTTGTGGGGCTTTAGCGAAGAGGTCTCCTTAATAGAGGAAGATGAAAGGACACTTCCCTGGAATGACTCTAGGAAAGAAGAAAGGAATAGCTAAACATATGGGACTACCTGGCCTCCCTAAATTGGATAATTTCGGACTTGGTTTTGAACCAACTCGCGAAGATCTAAAGTGGGCCCAGGAAAAATCAAGAACACGAAGGAATGCTCGTGCACAAAAGAGGGAGATACCCATGGATCAATATCCTCTCACCTTAAATGGACAATTTATAAGAGAAGGAGAGGATTATCCTTGTCATGAATTTCTTGAACCCTTCGTTGTAAATGGCATAAGACAACCCGGGTTCGAGATCTTTTTGGATTGTTGCTTCCTAGATGAGATCCCAGCTCCAATTTATAAGGAGAAGGCACCTCCTTGCTTTGACTTTAATGTCATGGGACTCCTCTTTGGAAGAGAAAAGAATGAGCCAAGATACGCGGAAGATGATTCTTCACTCATTCAAACGGTTCTCCAAAGTGAAGGCTTTGATCACTCGGAATTTATCACTCCAATAGAAGATCAAGAGCGTGGATGGCGCAAGACGGTGAAGATAACCACTACAAATGGAAGGAAGATTTTAGTTACTACAGGACAAGGACCAATGTTCGAAGAATCGTCTGAGTCAGAATATGAGTTAGAGTCTTCCCCTATCGAGTCTTCCAAATCTTTAGTTCTAGCACCCTCGCCTTCTATTTCTACTCCTAGGATAGTTAGCAATCAAGTCCCGACGGACATTTCTTTATTTGATGTAATGATTTCTGAATTCAATAATATGTCTTCTTCCCCGTATTCTTCTTGTTTTTCTTTATCTAAAGATGACGAGCATTGCTTAACTAATGATGAAAATGATAAAGAAATAATTAAAGCAATGGAAACACTTGAAAACAAGACACCAATAATTGAGGATACAGAAACGGTTGATATCTCAAAAGATCCAACCATTAAAAGAGAAGTTAAAATCGGACTAACACTAAGTAAAGATGAAAGAACCGATTTAATTAATCTACTTAAAGAATTCATTGATGTATTCGCTTGGTCATACGAAGATATGCCAGGCATTAATAGAGAGATAGCTCAACACACAATACCATTAATTCCAGGAATGAAACCTGTAAAACAAAAGTTACGTCGAATGAAACCCGACGTAGCTCTTAAAATAAAAGAAGAAGTGCAAAAACAAATAACTGCAGGTTTTATCAGGGTATCTAAATACCCCGAAATGGGTCGCCAATGTCGTCCCGGTTCCGAAAAAAGATGGTAGAGTTCAAATGTGTGTCGACTATCGAGATCTAAATAAGGCAAGTCCAAAAGACGACTTCCCTTTACCACACATCGATATTTTGGTAGATAATACAGCAAATTATGCGCTTCTCTCGTTTATGGATGGGTACGCAGGATACAATCAAATCCTCATGGCTGAAGAAGACATTGAAAAGACGACGTTCATAACACCTTGGGGTACTTATTGCTACGCGGTAATGCCATTCGGGTTGAAAAACACGGGTGCTATTTACCAACGAGCAGCGACTGCCCTTCTCCATGACATGATGCATAAAGAATTGGAGGTTTATGTGGATGACATGATCGTAAAATCAAAAGACCGCCAAGGACACCCAATAGCCTTAAAAAAGTTCTTTGAAAGGCTAAGGAAATACAACATGAGATTAAACCCCTCCAAATGTGCTTTCGGAGTTACCTCAGGAAAACTCTTGGGATATGTCATAAGCTCTAGAGGAATAGAGATAGACCCCACAAAAATCAAAGCAATCATGTCCATGCCACCGCCCAAAACCGAAAAGCAAATTCGAGGATTCATTGGCCGGTTGCAATACATAAGTAGGTTCATATCCAAGCTAACCACAATATGCGAACCAATATTCAAGAAGCTTAAGAAGAATGTACCAATTATATGGGACGATGAGTGTCAAAACGCCTTTGAAAAGATCAAAGCCTATCTCTCGAATCCTCCCGTATTAGCTCCAGCACTCCCTGGAATACCTCTAAGGTTATACTTAACCGTCACCAAGGAAACAATGGGAGCCATGCTTGCACAAGAGGTGGAAAGCAAAGAAAATGTTATTTACTACCTAAGTAAGAAAATGCTCGAGTATGAGACACGCTATACACCATTGGAAAAGTTGTGCCTCGCATTGGTGTGGGCCACAACTAAATTAAGACATTACATGCTTGTACATACTGTTTACGTAGTCTCACGAATGGATCCCCTTAAATACCTATTCGAAAGATCTACACTTAACGGGCGTATCTCAAGGTGGATAGTGAATTTGGCCCAATTCGATATAAGGTTTATGCCTCAAAAGGCAATTAAAGGATTAGTGGTCTCGGACTTTCTAGCAGATTTCCCAATAGAAGATTCGATACCCTTGGAAGAGAATGAATTCCCAGATGAAAGTTTAATGATGACAGAGGATGATACCTGGACTCTATATTTCGATGGAGCCTCAAACCAAAAGGGCTGCGGCGTAGGAGTCTTACTAGTATCACCTAAAGAAGAACATGTTCCTATATCCATTAAGTTAGATTTCGACGTCACCAACAATGCAGCCGAATATGAAGCATGCGTGGTAGGCCTCGAAACTGCTTTAGCCCTACGCGTAAAGAAACTCCGGATATTTGGGGATTCTTCTTTAATCATTAATCAAATCTCAAAGAGATGGAAGGTTAGGAGTGAAAGCTTAGCTCCCTACCAAACATATTTGGAAACTCTCACTGATCAGTTGGAAAAGGTGGAATACACTTATCTACCAAGAGAGGAAAACCAATTCGCCGATGCCTTGGCAAGACTAGCCTCAATGGTTAGAATTCCTAAGGAAATTGAGCAAATGCCTTTAACCATAGAAAAAAGGCATAAACCAGCATATATTCAAGCTATAGAAGACGATGAAGTGATCCAAGAAGAAGAACCATGGTTCATAGATATACTAAATTATGTCACCAAAGGAGAATATCCTCCTCATGCTGACAAACGAGAGAAAAGAGCACTAAGACTTTTAGCTTCCCAGTTTGTACTCATAGGAAATGAACTACACAAAAGGGTGCCTAAAGGTCGAGCTTTATTATGTGTAGGCAAAAAGGATGCTCAAAGAGCTATGAGAGTAGTCCACGAAGGAATATGTGGAACACATGTTAATGGCAAAATGCTAGTCCAAAAGATAATGCAAGAAGGATATTATTGGACTACCATGAATAAGGATTGTCATCAATATGTAAAGAGATGCCCCAAATGTCAAATTTATGCAAATTTGCAACATATCCCACCATCTCTCCTCTACACCTACACTACACCATGGCCTTTCTCTACATGGGGAATAGACATAATTGGAAAGATCACACCTCCCGGAACAGGAGGTCATGAATACATCTTAGTCGCAATAGATTATTTCACAAAGTTGGTGGAAGCACAATCATATGCTAAACTCACTGCCAAACATGTAGCACTCTTTATCAAAAGAAACATAATTTGTCGATACGGAGTCCCACATGAAATGATAAGTGACAATGGAACTCACTTTCAAGCCGAATGTGAAGAATTGCTACAAAAGTATGGTATTCAACATCACCATTCTTCTCCTTATAGACCTCAAGCAAATGGAGCAGTTGAGGCCGCTAATAAAAATTTAAAGACAATCATTGAAAAAATGACTGAAAATTATAAGAATTGGCCTAACAAACTTCACTTCGCACTGTGGGGTTATCGCACGTCAATCCGAACATCAACAGGAAATACGCCATTCAACTTAGTATATGGAATGGATGTCGTACAACTGTAGAGTTAGAAATACCTTCTCTACGCATTGCGTTAGAAATTAAACTTGATGAAGTCGAATGGACTAGAGCACGGTGTGAAGAGTTAATTCTACTCGATGAAAAACGGCTAGAGGCTCTACATCACACCCAATGTTATCAAACCCGCATGGCTAGACATTTCAATAAGAAGGTCAAGACTAGAAATATCAAGGTTGGGGACTTGTATTGAAAGCATTAAGGAAAAATGTTTTGGACCCAAGAGGCAAATTTAGGCCTAATTGGTCCGGATCATATATTGTCAAAACAATCCTGTCAGGAGACGCGACTAAGTTAACTGACATGGATGGTAACGAATTTTCAAACATGACAAACCTTGACCAACTTAAGAAATACTACCCATAAGTACTTGAGTAAAATACTCAAGAGAGCTACGTTTGGCCTGATTCCTTAAACAAAGGATACGTAGGCAACCCAGACAGGGTGCGGCCACTTTAATTTTTCAAAATTTTGTATCCCCGAGATGAAAAATACATGTCTGCAAAATTTCAAGACTGACGCCAGAAGATAGCCTCTGTCGCCAGACGACAGTTTTGTCACCAGGCGACAGAGCCAAATTGACAGCGACAGTAAATCAAATAGCAGCGCTAGGTTTCTGCGAGTGTCTGGGCAAGTTTCATATATTTTGGGAATTTATTCGATTTCCGTACTCGAATTAATTCTCCGAAAAATAAATATTGTAATTGTTTTCATTGCTTTAATTGAAAAGTTAATTGAAATAAAAGCTGAAATTTTATTAATTAATAAAGAAATTACATTATTGATGAAACTAAAGCTGAAAAATTAAACTAAAACAAATTAACTTTGTCTAATAAATCAAAGGAAAAGAAATGCTCTATTCTTTTTTCTCTTTCTTGATTCTCTTCCAATTTTTGTCTTCATTTTCTTCCTCTTGATCCATAACCTTTGCTAGGATACAACCATTAGAAGACCTACACTCTATTTTAGTATAGATAGTTTCCCCCTCCGCTAAAACCCCATGTTTCTTCTCTACCCAAACTTTCTTTTCCGTAGAGTCAACCTTCCTTTTTCCTTTGTCTTTCTTAGAACTTTTCTTCCTTGGCATAATAGGAGTTTTGAATTCGCTCCTTTCTCCTAGGTGTTCCTTAGCAGGGACCTTTTTGTCACCTAAATGATTCTTCACATCGGTCTTCTCAATCTTGACTTGAGATTTCTGGAATTTTCCATCAAGCCATTGTTTCACTTTGTTTGACAAACAAGGTGGATCCTTGTGGGTAATCACCTCCCATAAGGGCCTACCACTCTAATATTTGTTAAAGCGCTCAACCTCTTGTGACACAGGAAATTCATAAGGACGGCGGAGATCTCCCGTAGGGATGGTTTGTGCGAGACCATATTGTCTCATAACTCTTCAAGGAAAATAGAAAGTCAATCTCGACAAGCTCGGGAGACGACAGTATGCTTGGTTATTACAACCAACCATCGCCTCAATCTTCCACCAAGGGACGATCCAGCTTATGGTAAAATCACCGGCAGCAATCACCTTACTCCATTCACGGCGACCTATCTTCAAAAATCGTTTCTTTCGCCGGACTATGCAGTTTGGAATATATGTGTGTATATCGTCAGGAGGATTAATAAGTTTTAACCTCTCCATGAGCCATATCTGTAAAATATGCATTTGATTAGTATTGCAGTGTAAAAATATTTTTAGTTCTTTGTAATTAAGAATATTATTATTTTATACCTGTAATAAAAATGGAGAACCTCGAAAAGGTGCTCTTGGATTCTTTCTTAATGCATCCAACCATAGCATGGTCTCTCCAACAATTAGCGGCATTGGATTTCTCCCAGATTCAACTTGTTCTATAACAGATATAATCATTGTTTGGCCTTCATTATCCTTACCACTAACTAAAAGGAATTGATTAAACATACAAAAGAGGAAAGCTCTTCTCTTATGGACACGAAATTCAGGATTAGGATTGTCATAAAAATAATGCGCAAATTCTATCAAATCAACTACATTGCCATGCACTATATTTTTTAAGGCCATACCCCTTAGATCAAAAAAGCATTCAAAATCTTTATAATAATATTCACTAACTCTAGGCATTACCGCAAGATCTTTGGAATAATAGCCTATAATGGCTCCAAATTCTTCCGGTAAAGGGCATATTTCATCATGGAAAAATCTAAAACAGTGAGTATTAATGTCCCAATAGTCTATGGCAGAGTAAATAAAGTCCATGTCAAGACTCACCCCCTTTATTCCAAACATACCCCCCATGCGGAAAGTATCTAATGCTTTTTTCTCTTTAGAAGTTAAAAGACGACACCATTCATTCATGTATCCACAAAAAGTTCTTTTAGCTAAAGGCATGATTACTAGTTAATTAATTAATTAATAAACTGGTTAAATTATGCAGTAAACGGAGGATTCGGGGGCTATTTATAAGCTTTTTTCACGACAGAATTCAATTTCTGTAAGAAATAGGAAAGTGAGTCTGTCGCCAAGCGACAAAACTGTCGCGTGGCGACAAAGGCTGTCGCGTGGAGACAGACCCTGTCGCGTGGCGACAAGTTTAATAACATGGCGCAAGTATTTTTCTTCGCAGCGACACCTACTACGCGTGGGAAACCGTGTTTTTACTTGCTTGAATTTGACTTTGACTTGACTTTTTTATTAGTTTCCTTTCTTATCCATACACCCTTATTATTATTTTTATTATTATTATTATTATATTTTATTAAGCTTAATTAATTTTAGGCTTATTTTTGGTAATTATACCTTTTTTCCTTCTATTTTTCTTTCATTTCTTTTTTTTTTGGGGGAGAGAGTCGGTACCCTCCACTAATATTAAAAATGACGGAAATTTTGCGCAAAAATTACATTTTCTCACACACTCACATGCACAATAAAAACTAATAAATAATAAGTCATGTAAATAAAATGTTAATAAGTAATAAGTGCATATATACACAAGTGTCTAGTACATAAATCATGTGAATAAAATAGACAAAGTCCTACAAAAGTCAAAATAAATAAAACACAGGTACAACTACGGTGCCGGAGGTCGCAAGTCGCGAGGGATACCAAATGTATCAAAGAAAGTCCTACTCCGTGGAGTATGTCCGTCATCGTCCCCTGAGCCACCAGACGGCGCAAACTGCAACTCAGGGCCAGGCCACCTAACCTCACCCTGGAACCCGACAAAAAGAGGTTGGGGCTGCAAAGGCTGCTGCGACGACGAGCCAAACTCGTACGTCCCACCACCCATCCCACCTCGAATGGTCGGCCCGGTCGGAACATCCTCAGGTGATGACGCCGAGTCCTCTACAGCGGCGGCCTCAGAACGACCACCCCGACCACCGGAAGTAGTCCGGCGACGCCTCGAGTCGGACCTAGTAGTCTCTCTCCTAGGCTCGGGTCTCGACCGGTTGCGTGGAGAAGGAATAGGCTGCCCCTGCAAAAGTAAATCAAATTTAGCAAGTACAAATGAAGAAACAAGTCAAAAATGATAAAAGTAAAAAGTAATACGTCCTTAGCATCGTTGCTACGACTGGTAGCACGGTTCCGCAACCTCACAAGCTGGCTGCGAAAGGCGTCTATGCACCTAGCCATAGCTGTCACCACCTCGCGAGAAAACTGCCAAAGTAACCAAGTCAGTAACAATTATGAAGCAAATATGAGGATAATATGTGAGAAGTTACTTACTCGAGTCTGGTGACGAGGAATAGACCGCTCCACAAACTGCTCTCCCTTTGGAGCCGGCGGAATAAGCTCCTCGATCGGCCCATACATGCCCTGGTAGCGTATGGACATCCTCGGAGGAATGAACTCCCTAGGGCCAGCCTATTAAGAATAAAAAGTTAGAAAAATACTTGGGAGCTACCTAAAGAAAGATAAACCAAATGAATGAAAGCATACCGCTGCCTCCTCTGAAAGTACAGGAGCCGGCGCTAGCAATGGTAACAGGTCCTCCTCATAGCTCTGCTCGAGGAGAACGTAGGACCTCCAAGGAGTACCCCGAGTAGGTCCACCAGCACGATCCCGCTGCAAGGCATCGTGGAACATATGCCGGGGTGGAGGAGCAGGAACGACAAAAGTATCTTAGGAGTGCTGGATGGCTACCCTCTCCCCTAGGTAGACCACCGCGTCGTACGTCCCCAGAAAGTAACGACGCTCAGCTATATACTGCGCCGCCAGCGCAAAGATAGGAAAAGTAGCCCAAGGTCGATAGACCGGGCTAGGCTCCTGCAAAAATCACTAAATAAGGCATTAATACTAAAAGATGATAAAGGAAAAATATGAGTTATGAAAACCTACCGAGAGGATCATCTCTCGAAGGCGTAGCACCTCCGGTGGACCTCTGCGGCCTCCCCAACTGGCAGCAATGGGGAGCACGCGAGGAGAAGGCCTCGCAGGCGCAAGAGAAGGGAAGTACTCGTAGAACCAAATCTATATGAAAAGACAAAAGTCAGTAAAGATTATGCTTCTAAATCTAGAATTAAAACCTCAAAAAGGAAAGGAAATGTACCTCTACGACCCTCCAAAAGCTGGAAAGGGCTACCTCTCCAGACAAGGCCTTGTGATGACAGGAACGCCGCAAGCCCAGTAGAAAGTCCGCGTAGGCCATGCTGGCCCAGTCATATGTCCCGACCAAGTGAAGGTCGCGAACAGCAGACAGGTAGTAAAGAAGTACTTTACTACCTCGATCAGGGGAAAATGTCCCTGATAGCAGAATCAGCACAAAGATGCGCACCCGCTGCTCTCGGGTGGTAGCATCATCCTCAAAAGCTGCAGCCAGCGTGCAGCGACGAATGCATCGGGAGCTCAGCTGTCCCGACTGAGCCTCAGCCTGGGCCCGAACAACGATCGGCCCCAACAACTCTTGAACCTCCGGCGAATAGACGGTGACACCGGCGTCAAAAGGAAGAAGAGTAGACTGGAACTCTAGCCCCGTAATGAGGCTGAAGTCAGCTGGAGTGACTGTCATCTCACCCCAGTGAAAATGAAAGGTGTTGGTGGTGTCCCAAAAGAACTCCACCAGAGCTCGAACGACGAGGTTACCCCCATCATATGAAAACATGGCCCGGGTGGCCTGCGGGAGAGGAGTCAACTCACATGACTCCCAAAGACGACGAAGCCCCTCATCGCGACTGATGAAGTTGTCGTACAAAGAAATGATGGTGGAGTTACCCGAGCCATGGCTACGGGTCCTCCCACTCGCAAGACCTCGTCGGACTCGCTCCGACAAATGATGAACCGACGCGTGAAATAGGGTGCGCTCGTCCCAATCCGGCATGAGACCCAGCCTGGAAGTAGAAGGCACGTCCTCGCCCTCACTGGTGGGCTCGTCCTCTCGACGCGTGTCTCTCGACCGAGAACCAGAACCACGTCGTCTAGCCATGCTAAAGTATATAACAGTAATTAAATTTAAGGCTCTACAGTATCTAAGGTTCGCCTAGGCCGCATGATACTATGTTCGCAAAACAGAGTACGTAGTACTAAAATAAAGCAAAATTTCAATCAAGCAGGGTAGCATTTTTTAAGCAAATAATCAATTTCTTGCAAACATATGATGAATATGGTGACAAATTGTACAAGCAAAAGCAGTAAAAACGCAAAGAACGACCCACGTTGTTCTTCACGACCTTAAGGGGTCCAACAATGGTGAATCGTTCGTTTCTTCACCAAATTGAGTCAAACAAGTCTCAAAATACTCCCAAGGTAATATCCAAGCATAATTAAACAAATTCAAGGCATAAAATTCAACGAACAAAACAAGTTAAGCAAAAACACTTTCGAAATTTTCAAAAATTCGCGAGCAAGAATGCACAATTCATCAAAAACCGAGTAGAGTTTGAACAAAACTTACATAGATCGGGAAAATAGATGAGAAAAGCTTCGATTTGCAACAAGTTTGAGCGAATTTGGTTGAGAAATGAGCAAGAACGAGAAATTTGAAGTTTTTGCGAAAATATGAGAAGCAGAGCAGCAGCGGAAATGAAGAAGAAGACGGGTTTTAAAACCCCGATTTTGTCGCCAAACGACAGAATTGTCGCGAGGCGACAGACGCAAAACCTCGCGACAGCCGTCTCCGGCCAGCGCTGGATTGGCGACAGAATGCTGGGCCCCTCCTCATGACTTTGTGGGCCTATTAGAAGTTTGGGTTCCTTGGTACGCCAGTTAGCCCCTTTAAGAAAATTGGCATGATTTAGTCAGCTTGATTGCAGATGCATTAAGTGATCGACTTGATGAAAGATCGTCTCACTTAGCTTAAAGCGCCTAAGTATTGGCTCATAATAAGGCACCAAAATCTTGGTTCAATAGAAGCACCGAAATAATGGTTTACAAAGGCAAAAGCACCAAAGTATTGGCACAAACATAAAAAATAGCAATAATAACAATATTAAGGGTCAATAAGCAGAATGATTCTTTGGCGATGTCCCAACATAGAGAGGAGTTGTCTAGTGGCGAAGCACGGCCGTGGCGAGGCAATGTCACAAATTTTGGAGATGGCGAAGCAAGGTCACCTTCGACAGTCCCTCAAGGTAAAGAAGAGATTGTCTACAGCGGCGATGCACTGCCGTGGCGACGTACGGCCACAACCTGAAGATGACGACATACAGTTATTTTCGACGATGTTCCCGAAATACTGTGGAGGATTGTCACCAAGAATATTAAAGACGACAACATATGGTTATCTTCAACGATGGCGTTCACGAGGCACTGTGGAAGTTGTCACAAACAACAGATGAAGCAACAGCAAAACGGTTACGCTCAGAGACGTGTGCTCGACGGTGCAAGATACGCGTTTCTTAACTCTTTTATCTGTTTAACTAACGATTAGTTTGCAGGCATCGGCATTATAAGAATGATTTGGAATTGCAGAACATTTTGAATCATTCTCCGTCTGTATCGATACTTTGACTCTCGTTTTTCAAAACATAAGTTTCTTCAAACTCAGTCAAAGTGGGGGCTTCTGTAGACACCCATTTGTGTCTCCCCAAAACCAAACCCAGTGATATATGCCTTTCACGTCGAACCATTATCGAATTAGGTGAAAGTGGTTGAAAGTCAAGTGTTGCGGTTTAGTTTTCATTAAAATTCTCTTCTCTCTGTTTTTGAAAATAACTCTATTTATTTGAAAATAGCCAAACCAGTTTAGTTTGGTTCATAATTAAGGTCCAATAATAGTGTAGTTGGATGAGGCTCGAAAAGACCTTTCCAACGATATATTATAAGCCCAATTCCGATGAATATTGAGGAAATTATGGCCAATTTACTAAACTGGGCACGGTTAATTATTTAAATACGGCCCAATGATCTAGAGGAGGGCCCAATATTAATTATTATTCCTAAAATCATTAGGATTAATTATAATTTTCCGGAAGTTTCTAGAAGATTCTTTTTAATTCTAATATTATTAGATTTAATAATTATTTATTTTTAAATAGACTTTTATTTGGAGTAAAATATTATTTTATTATCTTAAAAATACGTATTTTATCTTCTGTACGGATTCCGTAGATCAAGTTGATTAAAGATCGGATTCCGCGTGAAGAAAATGCGCTAATACAGGTTGTCGCCAAACGACAAGTCTGTCGCCGCGCGACATACCCTATCGCCTCGCGACAGACCTTGTCGCGTTGCGATAGAGTCGATTCCTGGCGACAACGTGTAGTTTTATTCCTTATCAAATTCTATGTTTTTCCGGACTATTTTCATTATAAATAGGGTCCGAATCCCTGTTTTCAGAATCATCAACTCTCATCATCAATTCTCATCTACTCTCATCCTAAACACAATATTCCGCATTCACAAGACTTTGAGTCTCTTAGCCAAGTTCGAAGTTGCCTTCGCCCTAGACGTGCAAGGTTGATAATTTCTGAGGGTTTGGTCCAAAACTAGTCTAAACTTTATTTAATTTGATTCTAATTTAATTCTTTAATTGATCTTTATTATTTTCATTGAAGTTTACTAACTTATGTATTTTGTTATGTAGAAAGAGGTACGAGGCTTCAAAATAAGTAGATTAGCTTCCTCCCTATTTCTTTCACAATGTAGATTGCATGCTTATTATTGTTTAATATTCCTAGTATCATGTTAGGATGCTTTTAATGCTTTCTAGTATCATGTTAGGATGTTATTTTATGTTTTCTAGTATCATGTTAGGATGTTATTTTATGCTTTCTAGTATCATGTTTAGGGTGCTTTTAATCTTTTCTAATATCATGATATCATGTTAGTACCATGTTAGGTTTAAAGCTTTGATCTTCATTGCTTAATGACATGCTAGGATTTGTTATTAATCTTGTTAATATCATGCCTAGGATCTTGCTATTATTTTTAAGCTTTATTATACCTTATCATGATTATCATTATATTATAATCATATTATGCTTATGTTGCTTGATATTATATTATCGTTATTGCTTGATCACACCCTTTATGCTTGCTAAAGGGAATTTGTACTTGAAATCACGCTTAATAAGATAATTAATAATTTGGTTTAGGCTAATGTGATTTTAACTCAAGTGATCGCCAATAATAGTCTTATTTGTGCATTAATTTCAACCAACATAGATAAACAGGGTAGGATTAATATAATGTTTGTATGTTATTCGAAAAGCGTGCATGAATACGAGCAGAACAAAGTAGAGGCCTATTTTATAGGGCGGGTCCTTTCTTTTGTAGATTGGATTCGTACCCTCATCCCCGGACCCTATTTGGTTCAAGACCTTATAGAGTAGTTGATGGTCCTTTTGGATTGTCTTTTGGGTTTACAAGTTCCTAAAACTTGTTGGCGACTCTTTTGCTCTCTTTTTCTTCCCTTTGGAACGCCAGCGTACTTTAGTCTATGATCACAGTGGGGTTCAAGTTTGGGGTTATCATAATGCTTGAAATATTCCCTACAGTTTTTTAAAATAATGCTTGTAAGTGAGTTCCATTGTACTTATCATTTGTCACTTATAAAAAAACTGTAGGGAATATTTCAAGCATTATGATTCCAAACTTGAACCCCACTGTGATCATACACTTAAGTATGGTGGCGTTCCAAAGGGAAAGAAAAGAGAGACAAAGAGTCGCCAACAAGTTTTAGGAACTTGTAAACCCAAAAGACAATCCAAAAGGACCGTCAACTCCATAAGGTCTTGAACCAAACACGGTCCGGGGATGAGGGTACGAATCCAATCTACAAAAGAAAGGATCCGCCCTATAAAATAGGCCTCTACTTTGTTCTGCTCGTATTCATGCGCGCTTTTTGAATAACATACAAACATTATGTTAAACCTACCCTGTTTATCTATGTTGGTTGAATATTAATGCACAAATAATACTATTATTGGCGATCACTTGAGTTAAAATCACATTAGCCTAAACCAAATTATTAATTATCTTATTAAGCGTGATTTCAAGTACAAATTCCCTTTAGCAATCATAAAAGGTGTGATCAAGCAATAACAATAAAATATAATCAAGCAACATAATAATAATCAAAATAACAATAATGATGATAATAGCATGTTAAGGCATAATAAAGCTTAAATATAATAGCAAGATCCTAGGCATGATACTAACAAGATTAATAACAAACCCTAGCATGTCACTAAACAATAAAGATCAAAGCTTTAAACCTAACATGGTACTAACATGATATTAGAAAGGATTAAAGGCACCCTAAACATGATACTAGAAAGCATAAAATAACATCCTAACATGATACTAGGAATTAAACAATAATAAACATGCTTTCGACATTGAAAGAGAGTAATAAGATTACATACTTTGAAGCCTCGTACCTCTTTCTAATAACAAAATACACAAGTTAGTAAACTTCAATGAAAATAATAAAGAACAATTAAATAATCAAATTGAAATCAAATTAAATAAAGTTTTGACTAGATTTGGACCAAACCCTCAGAAATTATCAACCTTGCACATCTAGGGCGAAGGCAACTTCGAACTTGGCTAAGAGACTCTAAGTCTTGTGAATGCAGAATATTGTGTTTAGGAAGCTAGTTTAGAAAGAGAGGGAGAAAGAATAAGCTATATTGCTTAGAGGGAGAATAGAGAGAATTAAGGATGAGAGTAGATGAGAATTGATGATGAGAGTTGATGATTCTGAAAACAGGGATTCGGACCCTATTTATAATGAAAATAGTCCGGAAAAACATAGAATTTGATAAGGAATAAAACTACACGCTGTCGCCAAGAATCGACTCTGTCGCAACGCGACAAGGTCTGTCGCGAGGCGACAGACTTGTCGTTTGGCGACAACCTGTATTAGCGCGTTTTCTTCACGCGGAATCCGATCTTTAATCAACTTGATCCACGGAATCCGTACAGAAGATAAAATACGTATTTTTAAGATAATAAAATAATATTTTACTCCAAATAAAAGTCTATTAAAAAATAAATAATTATTAAATCTAATAATATTAGAATTAAAAAGAATCTTCTAGAAACTTCCAAAAAATTATAATTAATCCTAATGATTTTAGGAATAATAATTAATATTGGGCCCTCCTCTAGATCATTGGGCCGTATTTAAATAATTAACCGTGCCCAATTTAGTATATTGGTCATAATTTCCTAAATATTCATCGGAATTGGGCTTATAATATATCGTTGGAAAGGTCTTTTCGAGCCCCATCCAACTACACTATCATTGGACCTTAATTATGAACCAAACTAAACAGGTTTGGCTATTTTCAAATAAATAGAGTTATTTTCAAAAACATAGAGAAGAGAATTTTAATGAAAACTAAACCGCAACACTTGACTTTCAACCACTTTCACCTAATTCGATAATGGTTCGACGTGAAAGGCATTCATCACTGGGTTTGGTTTTGGGGAGACACAAATGGGTGTCTACAGAAGCCCCCACTTTGACTGAGTTTGAAGAAACTTATGTTTCGAAAAACGAGAGTCAAAGTATCGATACGGACGGAGAATGATTCAAAATGTTCTGCAATTCCAAATCATTCTTATAACGCCGATACCTGCAAACTAATCGTTAGTTAAACAAATAAAATGTTAAGAAACGCGTATCTTGCACCGTCGAGCACACGTCTCTGAGCGTAACCGTTTTGCTGTTGCTTCATCTGTTGTTTGTGACAACTTCCACAATGCCTCGTGAACGCCATCGTTGAAGATAACCATATGTTGTCGTCTTCAATATTCTTGGTGACAATCCTCCACAGTATTTCGGGAACATCGTCGAAAATAACTGTATGTCGTCATCTTCAGGTTGTGGCCGTACGTCGCCACGGCAGTGCATCGCCGCTGTAGACAATCTCTTCTTTACCTTGAGGGACCGTCGAAGGTGACCTTGCTTCGCCATCTCCAAAATTTGTGACATTGCCTCGCCACGGCCTTGCTTCGCCACTAGACAACTCCTCTCTATGTTGGGACATCGCCAAAGAATCATTCTGCTTATTGACCCTTAATATTGGTATAATTGATATTTTTTATGTTTGTGCCAATACTTTGGTGATTTTGCCTTTGTAAACCATTATTTCGGTGCTTCTATTGAATTAATATTTCGGTGCCTTATTATGAGCCAATACTTAGACGCTTTAAGCTAAGTGAGACGATCTTTCATCAAGTCGATCACTTAAAGGAATAAAAAGAAAAGCAAATAAAAACCAAATAATATACAAGAACATAGCTAATCTAATCAACACAAACTAATCAACGCCTTAGTCCCCGGCAACGGCGCCAAAATTTGATCGAGGGATTAAGTAGTGTCGTTGGTCTACTAACCCTAATCAAATTAGAAATTTATATTACCTAAACTACCCTAATACGAGTATAGGGGTAAGTAAAGGGTCGAACCCAAAAGGACTAAGTGTATTAATCTATGCTAATTAGACTACTAGGAAAGCTTGTGAGATAGAGAGAGGTTAAACTAAACACAACTAAGAACAAACAACTAAAACTAAGGAAGGTGGAATCCAATTACATCAATGCATTCAATAAAATCATACAATTAGATGAAAATGACCTTGATTAGGAACAATCAACACAATTAACTCACTCTCACACAATTAAGCATGTTAATTATCCTACTAAACTAATTCACTCTCGTGCAACTAGCTTAGCAAAGGTATGGAAGAATTTAGACCCTCAATCAACTCACTCTCGCACAATTGATTGAAAGCACAATTAAAAGCATAGAATCAATTAGCTAGAAAGATTCTAATCCATTTAAGCATCATCCATACACAATAATCAAGAAACAATTTCATACTAACCACAATCAATCATTAAATTAATTAACATAACCTTCATCCATTTCCCTAGAACAAAATCTAAGCTAACATAATGAACAAAAACATGGAAAACAAGGTAAAATAATAATAAAAGCAAGAATCAAATAACTAAACTGATTAAACTACTCAAATAAACAATTAAATAAGCAAAAACAATAATAAATGAAAGCAATAAAGGTGAGAGAAAGTTAGGAAGACTCATTGAATAAATGAGAAGAAAAATCCACAAATTTGCTTCTTCAAAATCCCAAAAACTCCATGAAAAATCCAAGCTTTCTCTCTCTAAACTACTCCTAAACTAGAGAGAGAAACTCCTAATCTAACCCTAAGAGAGAGAAAATAAAGGAACTAAAACTACTCTAATCTAATCTAGGGTAGAATAAAAATGTTGATTGAAAGTTAAAAGTTGATTCAAAGTGAAGAGAGAAATAACCCCCCAAAAGGGGTATTTATATACAACTTAAATAAAAGAAAAATAAAAAGAAATAAAACTAAATAAAATAATAAAAATAAAAAACTAAAATAAAATGAAAATAAAAAGGAAAACAAAAGACATAAAATCCCCAAATCCCCGCAGACCCCAAATTCGTAGCTCTGCTTATCATCATCATCGAACAACCTTCATCACCACCATCGCAAGCATACATCATCGAATCAGACGGCTTCAAAAGCTTGATTTTCAATCATCATCGAATCCCAGCCATTATTTCGAACCAATGCATCTCAATCGTCCAATTTCATTAATCTGTACAGGAATTAGCGTGAAAGACAGGAAAGGCTGCGGCTGGGCATCTCCCGGGCATCTACTGAAATTTGGACAAAGGTTGGAGAACAGAGGGTTGCTCCTCGCTGCTGCGTTGCTGCTATTCTGTTGTTGTTGCTGTTGTTGGTGGTTGTGGGGTTGCGTGGTAGAGCTGTGGTGGTGCGCTGCTGTAATTGGAGGCTGGTGTGGCGAATTGTTGCGGTGGCGATGCTATGGGTTGTTGTTGCAATTGTTGCAGAGGTAATTAGAAGTGGTTGTGGGGTGAAGGCTGCGATATGTGGAGGTTGTTGCTGCGGTGATGAGTGGTTGTAGCTGCGGGTGGTTTGGTGGTGGGAGTGTGTGACAGGTGCATGGCTGATTGTAGTGGTGAGATGCTGGTGTTGTTGGGGTTGTGCGAAGAGAGCAGGGGAGCAGGGGAGAAATGGTGTGGTGGAGCTGGTGGTGCGTGGTAAAATTGATGGTTAGTCAAAAAGATGTACCCCCTAGGGTCTCAAGACTTTTTGCCTCCAGGCCCCGTAACCTCAAAATTCCTTAAAAACCGTGGATTATAGCCTTCAATTTTGAAATTTTTTTCACCTTTTTTCTCCCGGAAATAAAAATTGCCGAGATGTTTACCATGGTTCCTAATACCCTCCGGAAGTCCAATTGAATGGGTGGAACCATCTAATATGCCTTAAAACGGTCAATTAACCCGTTCCAAGTTTGCACCGATTTCGTAAACTGAAGCCTACCATGTCCAACATATAAGGGTCATATATGGTTCCAAACGTCATTATATGACCCTAAGATGTATCCCCTAAGGTCTCAAGACTTTTCGCCACCGGGCCCCGTAACCTCAAAATTCCTCAAAAAGCGTGGATTATTATAGCCTTCAATTTTGGAATTTTTTGACCTTTTTTCTCCCGGAAATAAAAATGCCGAGATGCTTACCATGGAGTCTAACACACCCTGGGAGTCTATTTGGGTCGGTCCAACCATCCAATTTGGCTTTAAACAGTCAATTTACCCGTTCCAAACTTGCGCTGATATCGTGATGTGAAGCCTACCACGGACATTAATGGCAACATACAATGGTCATATACGGTTCCAAACGTCATTATATGACCCTAAGATGTATCCCCTAGGGTCTCAAGACTTTTCTCTACCGGGCCCCGTAACCTCAAAATTCCTCAAGAAGCGTGGATTATAGCCTTCAATTTTGGAATTTTTTGACCTTTTTTCGCCTGGAAATAAAAATTGCCGAGATGTTTACCATGGTTCCTAATACCCTCCGGGAGTCCAATTGAGTGGGTGGAACTATCCAATATGCCTTAAAACGGTCAATTTACCCAATCTAAATTTGCACCGATTTCGTAAACTAAGGCCTACCACGGCTATTTTGTACAACATATAAGGGTCATATATGGTTCCAAACGTCATTATATGACCCTAAGATGTATATCCTAAGGTCTCAAGACTTTTCTCCACCGGGCCTTCAATTTTGGAATTTTTTGACCTTTTTTCGCCCGGAAATAAAAAATGCCGAGATGCTTACCATGGACCCTAAAATACCCTGGGAGTCTATTTGGGTGGGTCCAACCATCTAATATGCCTTTAAATAGTCAATTTACCCGTTCCAAACTTGCACCGATATCGTGACCTCAAGCCTACCACGGACATTTATGGCAACATATAATGGTCATATATGGTTCCAAACGACATTATATGACCCTAAGATGTATCCCCTAGGGTCTCAAGACTTTTCGCCACCGGGCCCCATAAACTCAAAATTCCTCAAAAAGCGTGGATTATAGCCTTCAGTTTTGGAATTTTTTGACCTTTTTTCGCCTGGAAATAAAAATTGCCGAGATGTTTATCATGGTTCCTAATACCCTCCGCGAGTCCAATTGAGTGGGTGGAACCATCCAATATGCCTTAAAACGGTCAATTTACCCGTTCCAAATTTGCACTGATTTCGTAAACTGAAGCTTACCACTGCTATTTTGTACAACATATAAGGGTCATACATGGTTCCAAACGTCATTATATGACCCTAAGATGTATCCCCTAAGGTCTCAAGACTTTTTGCCACCGGGCCCCGTAACCTCAAAATTCCTCAAAAAGCGTGGATTATAGCCTTCAATTTTGGAATTTTTTGACCTTTTTTCGCCCGAAAATATAAATTGCCGAGATGTTTACCATGGTTCCCAATACCCTCCAGGAGTCCAATTGAGTGGGTGGAACCATCCAATATGCCTTGATAGGTGTTGAAACGGTAGGTCGTTGGGCTACCTTCCCCACCCAATCAAACAATATTTGTAAACACAACAAACACCTATATGAGTATAGTAGTAAGTCGAGGTGGAACCAATGGAATGGTAATTGAAAGTCTTTTGCCTAACGGTAAGCTATTCCGAAGTCTAGAGCGGGGTTTATGGCTAGAACTAATAATGCAAATGAACTTGTATGAAATTGAGGGTAATAGGCACTAGGGGAATGGATCCACATGTAATTGCAATAGAGAAGGATAATTGGGGAGGTCAAACCAACTAAGTCAATCGATGTGAGGGAAGATCAAACATGCATCCAAAAGAGCATATCAAGCTATTCTCCTGGAGGTCTAACTAGCGTCAACTACGAAAAACTCTAACTAGGAAACATCACAAGATACCTCAATCGTGAAAATGCAAGTCATAAATCAATGGTCCGTATCAATGTGAGCTTACAATGCAATCTAGTGCAACAATCAAAGATGGCCAAACTTCAATCAATTACACACATGCACATGAATCATCAACCAAGTTTAATCACATCATCAACTCCGTTAATTATCCCCAATTACTCTAATCCATTACTCATACATGCTTCACCATTACCCTAGCAAGTAAACTACTCACTAGCCATAGAAATTAAGATCAAAACAACATTAATAAACAATTTCATCATCAACATATTAGAAATCTAAATATCAATGCAAAAATCAATTAAACTTCAATCAAACTTCAATCAAACATCAAACAATCAACAATTATATGAAAAACAAATGAAATCAACTAAAATCAAACTTATATTGAAATCAAAGGTGAGTAATCCTTACAAAATTCATCAAAGATCAACTACAACGAAGAAATCATGAATTATCAACAATACACCATGAATTTCTCTCTCTTCAATCTTGAGTTTCTCTCTCTAAAATTCTAATAAAAAACTAAGCTAAATGAAATCTAATGTAAAAACTTATCCAAAAATAGAAGGAAATAACTATATATACAAGGGAAAAGGCGGTTATGACGTCCAAAAATAGACCCACGCCGGTGCGGTCGCACGTAGGAGAGAGAAAGGGGCGCACGGGCACATACCCATGTGGGTGCGCCCGCACGCACCTGGTGTGCGGCCGCACATCCCTCTTGTGCGCCCGCACCTACATGGGTATGCTTCCCTCCTTTCTTCATCCTAGCTCATCCGGTGCACACACCTTTGGTGATGGTGATGGGGAACGAAGTAGGCAGCATGTTTTTTGACAATTTTGGTGGGCACAAGGCATAAATGGTGTCCACACCACTTGTGTGCACCGGTCTTGAAGCTTGCTCTTCGAGTCCCTCTTGACTTGAAGCTCAATGCACTAGAACAAGGCATCAAAAGCAATGATAACCATTGAAGGGAAGCTCGGGAATCCTTGGACAATCGATCATAACCTACAAACAAAAGAAAAGAAGCAAATAATAGAGAAAAACAACAAATAAACGAGAAAATGCACAAAATAAAGAAACCAATTACGAAAAGCACAAAATGAAGAAATAAAGAGTAAAACTAAATAAAAGAGCTATAAAATGAAATGAAATTCATCCAAAAAGAGATCAAATGAGTGCCATAAATGTCACTCATCAAATTCCCCCAAGCTAAACTTTTGCTCGTCCTCGAGCAAAACAAAGCAAGAAAGAACAAGGATGAAAAATTTATTGAAAATGAAAAAGAAAGACTCAAGATAAGAATGTACACTAAGACTCACTGTCGTAGGAATCACGGTTGCTTTTAGCTACAACAAGCCCTTTAAACCCCAAAGTCGCCTATGAGGACGAGTGAGGTCTCGTAAGGGTATCCTAAGAGTTTGACCCATAACTCTCCACCAAACATCAATGAGGCAAAACCATGAAAGGAAAAGAAAAGAAAATGAAAACAAAACCTTTGCGAAATAGACTTACATAGAGACTATAATGCAAATGAATGAAAGCCTTTCTCAAGTAATTAAGGTATGCACTTTTCAAGATATCTACGGTTGATTGAAACACAGGGTATGCTAGGCATAGGAACTAGACATCACAATCCACGTTCATCCCAAACAATCTTACCGCGTTCTCCCCACTAGTCTCAAATCTCCCCTTAGTGAGCATCCCAATGATTCCTCGAAGGAACCGGAAAAAGAAATTTTATTAGGCTACTCGACAATCTTGACTATGCATCCTCTTTCCTTAGTCAATGACCCGTGATGCCCTCCCCCGAATAGTGACTCAACTATCTAGGTCGAAAGGTTTTTCCCCAAGGTTGTAACGTAAGGCATAAAGGGTGAAGGTAGGCTAAAATTTAAAATTTGGTGATTTTCCTAAAGAGTGAAGCAAAAGGGTGATCAATCCTTAACACCACAATCAAGAAATTACCAAACAAAAACAACACCCCCAAGCTTACTTGAAGCTATACTCACAAAGAAATATATACAAAAAGCGTAAACACTTCTCCCCCAAGCTAAAATGAAGCATTGTCCTCAATGCTTAGAAGGAGAAAAGAAGAGATCAAAATATTTTTGAATCTTCACTTTTTTCAATTTTTTTGTTTTGTTTTGTTTTTTTTTTTATTTTTTATTCTTGAACTTGCAATGTCCTTGCCTTTTGCTAAATTCGGACGACTTTTTCATAATGCAATTTACTAGTCCATGCCTTTTATGAAGTAGGACGGCTTTTTCACAAACACTTGCCATTATTCACAAAGAAAACATTATCACAAGCTTGCAATTATAGAAACCAAATCTCCAACTCATCCACCACAAACTCCATCATAAATGATCAATTTGCTTCACAAAAACAAAATAAAAAGAAAATGAAACAAAAGGCCAAAGAACTAAAGATGTGGCTTGAAAAGAATATAAGGCGCAAATGGTTGCAAGAAGGCCAATGTAAACCCAAAAACAAAGAAAATAACAAACTATACTAAAAATGAAAAATACCACCCTGAAAAATGTCCCTTTGTCCTCCCTAGATAGCTCGGTCTCGGGTTTAAGAATCATACATCAAGCTTTAGAGATTAGGTTTGCATAGTCAAGGATCCACTACGCTCATACAAAGTAGGATGAAGGCTTGAAAAACAATGAACCTCACATGGATGTACCAAAAACTCACTAATGGTGTCAAATTGACTATGGGGAGCAACTACAAAGCATGCCACAAACAAGTAGAATCTGGCTTCATGATCCTCCTAGTTCAAACCAACTACCCTAGCATACACCTATCCTAGAGTCAACCGAACATAGTCTCAAACCTTGCATACCTTTACTACCTAGGAAGAAAATCATGCAAAAGACAAAGTCCAATGTATAAAGTTAAATTCAAAAATATGCCTCAAAATTATACCACAAATAAGAAAAGAAAAATAAAAGAAAATAAAAGAAAAGAAAAATAAGTGAAAATAAGAGAAAAGAAATGGAAACATAGAAAAAGGAAAATAGGAGAAAAATTATGAAATAGACTAGAAAGCAAGTTAAACACATAAAAATCCCAATCGACAAACAAGTGATCTATCGACATCATCGTCATCGATCCCAAACATATTACGTGTTAACAAGCATTCATCCTCGAACCATTCAACTTCCCCTAAACTAATCCTAATCTATGCAACCAAAGAAAAATAAAGAGAAAAATTAGAAAGGTCTCACCGAGCTCTTCATGCTTAGCAAAAATAAACAAGGAAAGTAGAAACCACTTGTTTAGGGTAATTTTACCCCGCCATGTGGCCCAATCAGAGGGCGACACATGTCAGCCCAGGGATGGTCCAAAATGGACCTATCCCTGCTTGACACGTGTCATCCCAGATATTTGGGAAAAATGTCGGCCTTCAGGCCCCAATCCCGAGAAAGCCGCAATGCGGCGCAGCCCACCACTGATTAGGGTTCTGTGACCTAATCAGGGGCACCATTCCCAAGGACCCTATAAATAGGGAGATTCCCATCTTTTGGAGGGCACGTTTTTCCATTTATTACAAACTGTCCCTTTGATAGAGACAACTGAGCTAGAAATCCTAGCAGATCCCCACCTAAATTTCCGCACCTTTTTCTCTCCTTTCAAGTTACTAACTTGATCGTCGGAGGCGGAGCACCGACCCACAGGTGTCTCCGTTTGTCTTGCTGGTATAGGCCGCTCCGGACCAGTCTTTGAGCTGTAACTCTCCCGAGGGACAAAAACACCCAAAACATTTGGCGTCGTCTGTGGGGAGAGTACCTCAAGATGGTTCAAAGTTCTGTACAAATTCTCAATTCTACCTCTCTACGTCCGGGTACTCAGACGGGTAACCTAGACGACTTGCAACCGATTATTCAGCCGGAAGGGTTTGAAATCCCTCAGCCTCCACCTCAGCCTCAGCCAGAGGTATTCACTGAGGAGGAGGAAGAAGAAGAAGACAATGATGTGGAGACCTACATATCTAAGGATGGCTCCCTCATCTCTAAATCCATTCGTTCCAGGGATCAACTGGAGCGAAATGTAGACCAGGCGGGCCTAAGCAAGCGCCCACCTGGAAGGCCAGAAGGGGAAACCCAGAAGGCTAAAGGCCAAGCCCCAGTCACCCGAGATGAGCTCATGAAATTCATGACCTCTTTCAAAGGTGAAATCAAGGCCATGATCAACCAAAACAAGGCAGGCTCTAGCAAGAGTCAGCCGGCTAAAAAGACTCCCAATGATGGGAAGAAGAAGAAGCCGGTCAAGGACAGGCAGCCAACTCCTCATCCAAAGGAGAAGGCAGCCGCAAAACTTGACTGGTCTAAGATTCTGATGCCTCGGCGACCCCAGCCGGAGGCCCAAAAGGCGTCTACCTTCGATGCAAGACACGTCATTAATCGGAGGAGACAGCAGCAGTCTGAGTCAGCTTCTACCTCCAGCTTTCCAGACAGCTTCAAGGAAGCTTCTGCAAGGAATTCTATGTCCTTGCATGAGAGTCGGACGGGCGGTAAATCCGTCAACACCGAACCTCAACTGATGATAGGCTCTATGCCATACGCACCCCAGGCCTCCAATTCATGCAGCCACCTCCATTTGGAGGTCAGGCGGCATATACCCCTGTCCAGCCACTGGACTGGCAGCTCCGGCTGACGAGGCTAGACGAACAGCCGTCTGCCTTTGCAGCCAATATAACCGAGGCGGCTCAGCCGGCCAAGGTTAAGAATGTGTTGGTGGGCACCTATGATGGTACCACCAACCTAGAAGACCACCTGATGGCTTACACCAACCTCATGTGCTTACAGGGTTGGGACGATGCCACCTGGTGTCGATGTTTCCCGGCTACACTGAAGGGCATTGCCCAGCAGTGGTTTGGCAACTTGCCAGCCGGCTCAATTGATTGCTTCAAGAAGCTAGCCTTCTTGTTTGCCACCAACTTCTCAATTAACATCCCTGCCAAGAAAACGAGCCTTGATTTGAGCATCGTTAAGCAGGGTGAGAGAGAAGGGCTACGCTCATATGTCATGCGGTTCAACCTGGTCAGAATACAGATCCAGGGACTGTCTGACGAGGTAGCTTTCACAGACTTTTTCAAGGGTCTGAAGGACGGGTCGGCTTTTAAGTTCGACCTTGTTCGAAAAGGGGCATTTATGTTACAGGCGACCCTGAGGGAGGCGGAGAGCTACATATAAGCTACCGACCTCTGCACGCCTGGTAGCCAGTCAGACTCCAAGAAGTCTGACAAACAAAAGGAAAGCCGATCAGCTCAGCCGGGTAACAAAAAAGAAGAGAGCAAAAAGAGAAAAGAAGTCTGGGCGGTTAGTGATTCTGACCAGCCGTCCCAGAAGAAAAGAAAGAGTTTAAACCATACGTTCCCAAGTACGAGTTTAACAAATATTGCAACTCCATCCTCATGGAGGTAAAGGATCGGCTGTCTATTGAGAAGCCGAATCCGATGAAGAGTTCCGTCCAGTCCAGAACAAAAATAAATTTTGCCAGTTCCATGAGGAGGTTGGCCATGACACCAATGACTGCTTTAGTCTACAGCGGACGTTGGACCGTCTGGCTGATAAAGGGCTTCTCAAGTCCTACATATCTAAGTCCCCAGTTGGGGCAAAGAAGAAGAACAAGGGTCAGTCCTCCAAGGCTACCCCCCAGCCTACTAGTAGTTCGGAAACCGACAAGGATCCGGTCTACACAATAGCAGGCGGTTTTTCCTGTGGTGGCCCTACCATCCGGGGCACCAAAAGCCATCTTCGAAAGATGGACAAGGATGATGATGAGCAGACGTCTGCCTCTTCCACCTTCCCAGACGTCCTCATAACTGAGAAAGACAGGGGCAGCGTCCGCCGTCCGCATAACGACCCAGTCGTCATTGAATGTAAGGTTGCCAACCAGCTGGTTGGACGGATCCTTATTGATACCGGCAGCTCGTCGGACATTATCAGCCTCCGGTGCCTGTAGAAGCTAAAATACAATGTCAGCAGCATGCATCCGGTAACCCACCCCTTGGTTGGTTTTGGGGGTGGGATGGTCTACCCAGCCGGCAGAATTGACTTGCCCATCCGGCTGGGAGAAAAAGGCCAGGGACGACATATTGTCATTGTCATCAGGTTCTTGGTCGTGGAGGAGTTGACCGCCTACAATATCATCCTTGGTAGGCCAACCCTCAACAAAGCCAAGGCAGTGATCATCCCGTCTCTCATGCTCATCAAGTATGAGCGGGATGATGGCTCTGTTGGTTCCCTGAAATGGGATCAGAAGACGGCTAGGGAGTGCTACCTCTTAGCCGTGAAAGATACTGTGGCCCCAGATGGCCAAGAGAAGGAATCAATAGACCTTGACGATGTCAAGGATGCCAACCCTGTCCCACCAGCCGTTGGTAAGAAAAGAAAAGCGCCTCTTCTGGTGGAGGTGAAGAATGAGAAAAAATAGCAATCACTGACCGGGGAACGGTCAGACGAGCTCCGTCCCCAACCGGCTGGAGAAAATGTTGATCTCGTTTTGGACGACAGCCGTCCAGAGCGTACGGTGAAGGTTGGGACGGTTTCTTATGCTACTCTGGGTGCAAGCTTGCACCTTCTGCTGAAAGAATTCAAAGACATCTTTGCCTTTGAAGTGGAAGAGATGTCAGGCGTCAGCCCGGATCTCGCTGTCCACAAACTCGCTGTGGATCCCAAAAAGAAGCCCATCCGGCAAAAGAAAAGAAACCATGGCGAGGAAAGAAGTCAGGCGGCAGCTGCCGAAGTCAAAAAGCTGCTAGACGCCAGGTTCATCCAGCCTTGTAATTTCCCCGACTGGGTGGCCAATGTGGTCCTTGTTAAGAAACCGAATGGGACCTGGCGCATGTGTGTTGACTACACAGACCTCAACAAGGCGTGTCCTAAGGACAGTTACCCGCTTCCAAAGATCGACAGTCTGGTCGACTCTACAGCCGGTCACGCCTTGATGAGCTTTATGGATGCCTACTCCGGCTTCCATCAGATACCCCTCTGGAAAAAAGATCAAGAGAAGACGGCCTTCGTCACTGATTTGGGGTTATTCTGCTATACGGTGATGCCGTTTGGCTTGAAAAATGCGCCTGCCACCTTCCAACGGATGATTAATACGGTCTTCATTAATCAAATTGGGAGGAATGTGGAGGCGTACATCGATGACATGATAGTCAAATCCAAGCAACAGACGGATCACCTTGCTGATCTCCGAGAAACGTTCACCACACTCAGGCGGCATAAGGTCAGGTTAAACCCCAAGAAATGCGTCTTTGGTGTTGAGTCTGGGAAGTTTCTCGGAGTCCTAATTGATCAAAGGGGGATAGAGGCTAACCCCGAAAAGATACAGACGGTAATTCACATGAAGTCACCCAGTTCTATCAAGGAAGTTCAAAGATTAACTGGTTGCCTGGCTGCCTTGGGAAGGTTCCTCAGCCGGTCAGGTGACAAATGCCTTTACTTCTTCCAAGCAATTAGGAAGAAGACCAGGTTTGAATGGGGAGACGATGCTGAGACGGCATTCCAGAAGCTAAAAGAGCACTTGCACTCTCTGCCTAGGCTGGTCAGCCCTCTACCTAGGGAGACGTTGTATATGTATTTAGCCGTCTTAGATCATGCTCTCAGTGCCGTTCTCCTTGCTGAGCGAGACGACGTGCAGCTCCCGGTTTACTTCATTAGCCATGTCCTTAAAAATGCTGAACTCCGGTACCCCGTGGTTGAAAAATTTAGTCTTGCTTTGTACATGGCATTCAAAAAGTTGAAGCCTTACTTTCTGGCTCATCCGGTGGTGATTTACACCGACCAGCCACTCAAGCGGCCAATGTCTACCTTGGAGTCATCCGGCAGAATGTTAAAATGGGCTATTGAAATGCAAAGTCTTGAAATCACTTACGAACCAAGAAAGACAGTGAAAGGTCAGGCGTTTGCCGACTTCATTGTGGAAATGACCCGTCCGGTGGCTCCGGATAATCTTGACCAGGTTTAGAAAGTGTATGTAGACGAGAGTTCTGCAAAGAACGGCTGTGGTGCAGGCGTAATTTATGAGTCTCCTGAGGGGGACAGATATGAGTATGCACTACGGTTCAAGTTTCAGGCCTCAAACAATGAGGCGGAATATGAAGCCCTGCTAGCCGGAATCTGCATGTGTAAGGCGGCAGGGGAAACAAAATTTGACTCCTACTCTGATTCACAGTTGGTCGTTAGCCAATATGAGGGAATATTTGAGGCAACTCACCCGGCTATGATCAAATATCTTCAGGCGGTCAAAGAGGAGGCTGGGTCACTTGAGGAGTTTCATTTGAATCAAGTACCCAGGTTTGATAAAAACCAGGCGGATGCACTGTCAAAGCTTGCATCCTCCGCCTGCCATGATACGCCTCGGTCAGTCTTTTTGGAAGTACTTGAAAAAAGAAGCATCTATGATGATCCCATTGGAGTCCTAGACCGAAGCTCTACCTGGATGGATGGCATCCGGGCATATCTCTCAAACGGTACACTTCCTGATTCGCCAGAAAGAGGCAGCCGTTCTGAAAAAGCGAGCCGCAAGCTTCGAGTTGAGAAATGGAGAGCTCTTCAAGACGGGGTTTCTTAAGCCTTTTTTGAAGTGCGTAACCCCAGAAAAGGGGAAGGAAGTTCTCGAAGACTTGCGCTCAGGATTCTGCGCCTCCAATATAGGCGGCAGATCTCTAGCCGTCAGAGCCAGACGACATTATTTTTGGCCCACTCTAGAGGCAGACGCCAAGGAATTGGTGAGAAAATGTGACAAGTGCCAGAAATTTGGCAAACTTATTCACCGTCCGGCTACTGATCTGACGGCAATCCACAGCCCAATCCCGTTTGCAAAATGGGGCATGGACATTTTGGGTCCTTACACGCCTGCCCCAGGCGGTAAGCGTTATATCTTGGTGGCTGTGGATCACTTTACCAAGTGGGTAGAGGCTGAGGTGGTAAAGAACATCAAGACATCAGACGTCATTTCCTTCATCTGGAAGAATGTTATCACCCGGTATGGGGTTCCTATGTCTATGGTGTTTGATAATGGTCCTCAGTTTGAGACGCCTCAGCTTAAAACTTGGTTGGGAGATCAAGGGATCTCAAGTTATTTTGCATCAGTCGGCCGTCCCCAAGCAAACGGCCAAGTTGAAGCCTTCAACAAACTGATCTCAGACGGTATAAAGAAGTAAATTGAAAGAGTCGGTGGCTTATGGGCTGAGGAATTAATCCATGTCCTATGGGCCATCCGGACAACAGCAAAGGGGGCAACCGGTGAAACCCCATTTTTCATGGTTTACGGTGCTGAAGCCGTCTTGCCCATTGAACACTATGAGCCGACTCTCAGAGTCATGCTATATGATGAGGAACCAAACTGGGAGGCAATGCGCCTGGCATTGGACTCGCTTCCAGAACGCAGGGGCAATGCCGCCTTGCGTCATGAGATTTACCGTCTGAGAATGACAAGAGCCTACAACAAGAGAGTACACAGGCGCCCTTTGAAAGTGGACGACCTAGTGTTACGGAAAATGGAGGCAACCGGTAGGGCCAATGAGCTTGGAAAGCTAACTCCTAATTGGGAAGGTCCCTACCGGATTTATGAAGAAGTAAGAGACGGCACCTACCGCCTGGAAACTCCAGACGGCAGGCGCTTGCCTAGAACTAAAGAAAAGAGCTATAAAATGAAATGAAATTCATCCAAAAAGAGATCAAATGAGTGCCATAAATGTCACTCATCAAATTCCCCCAAGCTAAACTTTTGCTCGTCCTCAAGCAAAACAAAGCAAGAAAGAACAAGGATGAAAAATTTATTGAAAATGAAAAAGAAAGACTCAAGATAAGAATGTACACTAAGACTCACTAACATAGGAATCACGGTTGCTTTTAGCTACAACAAGCCCTTTAAACCCCAAAGTCGCCTATGAGGACGAGTGAGGTCTCGTAAGGGTATCCTAAGAGTTTGACCCATAACTCTCCACCAAACATCAATGAGGCAAAACCATGAAAGGAAAAGAAAAGAAAATGAAAACAAAACCTTTGCGAAATAGACTTACATAGAGACTATAATGCAAATGAATGAAAGTCTTTCTGAAGTAATTAAGGTATGCACTTTTCAAGATATCTAAGGTTGATTGAAACATAGGGTATGCTAGGCATAGGAACTAGACATCACAATCCACGTTCATCCCAAACAATCTTACCGCGTTTTCCCCACTAGTCTCAAATCTCCCCTTAGTGAGCATCCCAATGATTCCTCGAAGGAACCGGAAAAAGAAATTTTATTAGGCTACTCGACAATCTTGACTATGCATCCCCTTTCCTTAGGCAATGACCCATGATGCCCTCTCCTGAATAGTGACTCAACTATCTAGGTCGAAAGGTCTTTCCCCAAGGTTGTAACGTAAGGCATAAAGGGTGAAGGTAGGCTAAAATTTAAAATTTGGTGATTTTCCTAAAAAGTGAAGCAATAGGGTGATCAATCCTTAATACCACAATCAAGAAATTACCAAACAAAAACAACACCCCCAAGCTTACTTGAAGCTATACTCACAAAGAAATATATACACAAAGCGTAAACGCTTCTCCCCCAAGCTAAAATGAAGCATTGTCCTCAATGCTTAGAAGGAGAAAAGAAGACATCAAAATATTTTTGAATTTTCACTTTTTTCAATTTTTTTTTGTTTTGTTTTTTTTTTTTTAATTCTTGAACTTGCAATGTCCTTGCCTTTTGCTAAATTCGGACGGCTTTTTCTATAATGCAATTTACTAGTCCATGCCTTTTATAAAGTAGGACGGCTTTTTCACAAACACTTGCCATTATTCACAAAGAAAACATTATCACAAGCTTGCAATTATAGAAACCAAATCTCCAACTCATCTACCACAAACTCCATCATAAATGAGTTTATTTAAGTGGGTTTTGAAACACAAAAACGGCTGAAGATCAGTGAAGGGAAATGAGTTTATTTAGGGTTTTGAATTTATATATGGAAGCCTCTTTGTGAATTTGGGCTAGGCTTAATAAGCTTTTTACGTTTTTTTCTTTTTCTTACTTAAATTAGTTCCGGTTATCAGGTCGGGTTTGGGTTGACCCGACCTGATTTTTACCTGAAATTTATTTCGGGTTAAGTGGGTCGTTTTCGGGTTGAGATTTTCAACCTTAACTTAACCCATTTAATTTCGGGTTCGGGTTCGTGTCCAGCCATTTAAGTTTTCGGGTCGAAAACCTCAACCCTAACCCGCTTTTTTCGGGTCGGGTTATCGGGTTGGGTTAGTTTTTGCCAGCCCTAGATGACAACCATGACAAATTGACAGTCCCAACATCGCCCGATCTTAATCCAAAAGAAAATCTTATTGAATCTTCTATTAAATTTGTGTTATTAAAACTTTATCTTTGGTTTGTAATTAGTGAATTACAATTTTTATTGGTTTATAATCGTTAAGTAGGATTGTTACTTTGTTAGATTAAGCTATTTAATTTTGGTTTGAATTAAAATGCTTAACCTCTGAACAACTTGTATTTGAAATGAAAAAAAGTTATTCAGGTCAATTTTGGGTTAACCCGAACCTGAATATATTAGGTTTGGGTCGGGTTAATTTCAGGTTAAAGAAACCTGATTTTAACCCAAATAAAAAATCAGGTCAAATAAGATCAATTTCGGGCTGACCCGAACCTGAAAATATCAGGTTCAGGTTGGGGTTTTCAACCCGAAAAGTTAAATGGATCAGGTTCGGGTTGGGGGGTAGCTGACCCGAAATTAGGTGACCCGAACACGAACCTGACCCGACCTGATCCATTTGCCAGCCCTAGATTATAGCCTTCAATTTTGGAATTTTTTGACCTTTTTTCGCCCGGAAATAAAAATTGCCGAGATGTTTACCATGGTTCCTAATACCTTCCGGGAGTCCAATTGAGTGGGTGGAACCATCTAATATGCCTTAAAACAGTCAATTTAACCGTTTTCGTACACGCCTCTTGTATTAGCTATAAGCTTTCACGTCGCTTGTATGTAGCCAGATAATGGTCATATATGGGTCAAAACAATATTATCTGACCCCGGGATGCATCCCGCAATGTTCCTTGACATTCCGACACCGGGTCCCGAAACCTCCTAAACCGCTCCGATTTCGTGTATATTATAGCCTTCATATTTTCTATCCGTATATCATTTTTTCACCCGTCGAGGTTATGCATCCAAGTACTTCCATGGGTTCCCAAAGGGCCTTGGGAGTCCTAAATAGTTCCCGGAAACATATCATTCATCCTTAATCATCTTGTCTTCAGGGCCTTGGGAGTCGTAAATATTGTCCGGTATGCCTTGTCCTTGGGTGCATATGTCTTGTTTACATGCCACTCGGCCCCTTGTACCATACAACATCCCCACACTTAGGCTTTGTGACATGTCTTAATCCCGTACTTAGCATATTTTATTATACGAGATACATCGCTAAACACGTTTTCCAAAATATAGGTGTTTTTAGGGAATAGGGTGGGGGGGAGGGACGAATCGAAGCGACATAGGAAGGCCACTCTGCCACTTACAATACCCCGTCGCGTATTTAAGTCGTCTGCAAAGGATTCGGTTAGCTTTATTGAATGCATTTGACATTCATTTAATTTAAAAAGCTTTGTTTGAATGTGTTTGACTTTCATTTGAGTCAAAAAGATTTGTTGAATTCATTTGACTTTCATTTGATTCAAAAAGCTTTGTAAGAATGTGTTTGACTTTCATTTGACTTAATTAGCTTTGTTAATTGCATTTCACTTTCATTTAATTCAAAAAGCTTTGTTTGAATGTGTTTGACTTTTATTTTACTCAATTAGCTTTGTTGAATGCATTTTACTTTCATTTGATACAAAAAGCTTTGTTAGAATGTGATTGACTTTCATTTGACTCAGTTAGCTTTGTTGAATGCATTTGACTTTCATTTGATTCAAAAAGCTTTGTTTGAATGTGTTTGACTTTCATTTGACTCAATTATCTTTGTTGAATGCATTTGACTTTCATTTGACTCAAAAAGCTTTCTTTGAATGTGTTTGACTTTCATTTGACTCAATTATCGTTGTTGTATGAATTTGACTTTCATTTGGTTCACAAAGCTTTGTTTGAATGTGTTTGACATTCATTTGATTCAAAAACCTTTATATGAATGTGTTAGACTTTCATTTCACTAAATTATCTTTGTTGAATGCATTTGACTTCCATCTGATTCAAAAAGCTTTGTTTGAATGTGTTTGACTTTCATTTGACTCAATTATCTTTGTTGAATGAATTTGACTTTCATTTGGTTCAAAAAGCTTTGTTTGAATGTGTTTGACATTTATTTGATTCAAAAAGATTTGTATGAATGTATTTGACTTTCATTTGACTCAATTATCTTTGTTGAATGAATTTGACTTTCATTTGGTTCAAAAAGCTTTGTTTGAATGTGTTTGACATTTATTTGATTCAAAAAGATTTGTATGAATGTATTTTGACTTTCATTTGGCTGAATTATCTTTGTTGAATGCATTTGACTTTCATTTGATTCAAAAGGCATTGATTGAATGTGTTTGACTTTCATTTGACTCAATTAGCTTAGCAGAATGCATTTGACTTTCATTTGACTCAATTAGCTTTGCAGAATGCATTTAACTTTTATTTGTCTCAATTTTAACTTTGTATGAATGTATTTTACTTTAAGTTGACTCAATTAGCTTTGTTAATTGTATTTAACTTTCATTTGATTCAAAAACCTTAGTTTGAATGTGTTTGACTTTCATTTGATTCAATCAGCTTTGTTGATTGCATTTCACTTTCATTTAATTCAAAGCTTTGTTTGAATGTGTTTGACTTTCATTTGACACAATTAGCTTTGTTGAATGCATTTGACATTCATTTGTTTCAAAAATCTTTGTTTGAATGTGTTCGACTTTTATTTGACTCAATTATCTTTGTTGAATGCATTTGACTTTCATTTGATTCAAAAAGCTTTGTATGAATTTGTTTGACTTTCATTTCACTCAATTATCTTTATTTAATGCATTTGACTTTATTTGATTCAAAAATCTTTGTTTGAATGTGTTTGACGTTCATTTGACTCATTTATCTTTGTTGAATGCATTTGACTTTCATTTGGTTCAAAAAGCTTTGTTTGAATGTGTTTGACATTTGTTTGATTCAAAAAGATTTGTATGAATGTATTTTTACTTTCATTTGACTTAATTATCTTTGTTGAATGCATTTGACTTTCATTTGATTCAAAAAGCATTGATTGAATGTGTTTGACGTTTATTTGAGTCAATTAGCTTAGCAGAATGCATTTGACTTTCTTGAATTAATTCGCTTTGTATGAATGTGTTTCACTTTTATTTGACCCAATTAGCTTTGTTAATTGCATTTCACTTTCATTTAATTCAAAGCTTTGTTTGAATGTGTTTGACTTTCATTAAAGTTTATTAGCTTTGTTGAATGCGTTTGACTTTAATTTGTTTCAAAAAGCTTTGTTTGAATGTGTTTGACTTTTATTTGACTCAATTATCTTTGTTGAATGCATTTCACTTTCAATTGATTCAAAAAGCTTTGTATGAATGTGTTTGACTTTCATTTGACTCAATTATCTTTGTTGAATGCATTTGACTTTCATTTGATTCAAAAAGCTTTGTTTAAATGTGTTTAACTTTTATTTAACTCAATTAGCTTTATTGAATGCATTTGACTTTCATTTGATTCAAAAAGCTTTGTATGAATGTGTTTGAGTTTCATTTGAATCTATTGTCTTTATTTAATGCATTTGACTTTATTTGATTCAAAAAAAATGTTTTGGATGTGTTTGACGTTCATTTGACTCAATTATCTTTGTTGAATGCATTTGACTTTCATTTGATTCAAAAAGCTTTATTTAAATGTGTTTGACTTTCATTTGACCCAATTAGCTTTGTTGAATGCTTTTGACTTTCATTTGATTCAAAAAGCTTCGTATGAATGTGTTTGAGTTTTATTTGACTCAATTATCTTTATTGAATGCATTTAACTTTCATTTGATTCAAAATGCTTCGTTTGATGTGTTTGGCTTTCATTTGAGTTAAAAAACTTTGTTGAATGCATTTGACTTTCATTTGACTCAAAAAGCTTTGTTTGAATGTGTTTGACTTTCATTTGACTCAATTATCTTTGTTGAATGAATTTGACTTTCATTTGGTTCAAAAAGATTTTCTTGAATGTGTTTAACATTCATTTGATTCAAAAAGCTTTATATGAATGTATTTGACTTTCATTTGACTCAATTATCTTTGTTGAATGCATTTGACTTTCATTTGATTCAAAAAGCATTGTTTGAATGTGTTAGACTTTCATTTGACTCAATTAGCTTTGCAGAATGCATTTAACTTTTATTTGTCTCAATTTTAACTTTGTATGAATGTGTTATACTTTAAGTTGACTCAATTTGGTTTGTTAATTTTATTTCACTTTCATTTGATTCAAAAACCTTTGTTTGAATGTGTTTGACTTTCATTTGATTCAATTAGCTTTGTTGAATGCATTTTACTTTCATTTGATTTAAAAAGCTTTGGTTGAATGTGTTTGACTTTCATTTGACTCAATTAGCTTTGTTAATTGCATTTCTCTTTCATTTAATTCAAAGCTTTGTTTGAATGTGTTTGACTTTCATTTGACTGATGAGTGACATTCATGGCACTCATTTGGTCCCTTTTTGGATGAATTCTATTTCTTTTTATCTCTCTTTTCTTTAGTTTTCCTTAGTTTTATTCTAGTTTTCTTCATTTTATGCTTTTGGTAGTTAGTTTCTTTATTTTATGCATTTTCTAGTTTACTTGCTATTTTTCCCTTTTATTTGCTTTTTATCCTTTGATTGTAGGTTGTGATTGATTGTCCAAGGATTCCCGAGCTTCCTATCCATAGTTCTCCATTGATTTTCATGCCTAAAGCTTGTGCAAGAAGTCTCAAGTCAAAGGGAGGTCTAAGGAGCATGATTCAAGGTCTTGTATATGCCTTCCTCATGGCTTATACCCTTCAAGAAATTCAAGAAAGTTCCTGCCTACTTTGTCCTCCATCACCATCATCTAGGATGTGTGCACCGCATGAGCTAGGACGAAGAAGAAGAGAAGGAGCAGCAGCCATGTGCGGGCGCACTCGAGGAGTGTGCGGCCGCACACCAGGTGCGTGCTGGCGCACCTGTCTGGGTGTGCTCCCGTGCGCACCATTCTCTCTCCTCCGAGCACCCGCACCGGCGTGGGTCTATTTTTTGACGACTTTCTCAACTTCCTCTTTGTATTTGATAGTTATTTCTTTCCTTTTATAGAGAGAGAATGAGATCTTCATTAAGTAAGAATTAGATTAGATTAGATTCTAGAGAGAGAAAAAGCACTAGTTCTTAGCATTTTTAGAGAGAGAAAGTGTGGGTTTGATGATTGATGATTGAAGATTGCTACATTTGATTTGATTTCTATCAAGTTTGTAATGATTCTTTACTCTTTAATGCAATTTAATGTTTGATTTCATTAGTATTGTCGTTTGATTTGGTTAATTGATAGTTTGATTGATTTTGATTGAATTTGTTGGTTTCAATTTGATTTTAATTGATTAATTTGGGAATGATGACTAGTTTAGCTTTGATTTTGATGTTCTTCATGGATTGTGAGTAGTTTATTTGCTAGGGTGGTGGTGAAGCATGTATTGATGATGAATTGAGATTGATTTGGGGGAAATTGATTGAGTTGATAATGTGATTAAATTGGTTGATTGATTTTGTGCATGTGTGTGATTGATTAGGCTTGATCACCCTTGTTATTCACACTAGATTGCATTGTGAGTTCACATTGATACGGACCATTGATTTGTGGCTTACATTTACTCGATTGAGATATCTTGTGATGTTTCCTAGCTAGTGTTTGATGTAGTTGACGCTAATTAGACCTCTAGGAGAATAGCTTGATGTACTCTCTTGGTTGCAATTTCGGTTTTCCCTCACATTGCTTGACTTGATTGGTTGATTCCCCAAGTTGATTGAACTTCATCGTTGATGCATGTGGATCCATTCCCCTAGTGCCTTAGCATTCAATTAGTACTAGCTTTTTGCATTGCCTAGCTTAGCTCTAGTTTCCACCATAAACCCCTACTAGATTTCGGAATAGCTTGACTTAGGCATTGTGCATTCGACCTCCATTCCTTTGGGTTCGACCATGACTTACCACTAGACTTCATAGGGGTTAGTTGAGTTACAAATTTTGTTTGATTGGGTGGGGTGGTAGCCCAACGACCTACCGTTCGCCTTCCCATCAAAATGGCGCCGTTGCCGGGGTGTGGTGCTTTGAGTGCATGTTGTTGTTGAGTCTATTCCACTCTATTTGCAAAATACAATAAGATTTTACACTCTAGGCTACACTTGTATCCGTGCTACTAATATTTTCTTTGAGTTTTGTGTGTATAGATCCCAAGCTATGGGAGGTAATTCAAGAGTTGCCTTGAAGGAACTTGGGGTGCCCGGTGCATATAGGTATGAGAGCGGCATAGCTCCACCTACAACACCGGCAAACGATTTTGAAATAAGGCCAGCAATGATCACCCTAATTGAGAGGAGACAATATAGTGGGGCAACGAACGAGAGCCCATTGAACCATCTTAAGGAGTTTGAAAAATATTGTAACACAATCAAGGTCAATGGAGTATCTCAAGAGATTATCCGCCTTTAGTTGTTCCCTTTCTCTCTCATAGGAAGATCTTTGGAATGGCTAGATAAGGAAGTGAAGCCCAATTCTTTGAGAACTTGGGATGATGTCACCAAAGCTTTCTTGTTCCGTGTCTATCCTCAAAAGAAGACGGCGGAGGCAAGAGCTTTGATTCAAGGGTTCAAGCAAAAGCCAAATGAAAGTCTCTATGAAGCATGGGAAAGATTTAAGGATTATCAAAGGGAGTGTCCACACCATGGGATTCCTACCTATAAATCATACATATCTTCTATGGTGGGTTGAGTTCTCATGGGAGAGCAAGTTTGGATGCCGGAGCCGGAGGCCCAATCATGAACAAAACGGAAGAAGAAGTGGTTGATGCAATTGATGAAGTGGTTCGTCATTACATGAATTGGCAAGAAGCGGAGAGAGAACCAACAAGCAAGGGTTACTCAATCGAACAACTTAGTGCCATCAATGATTTGACTACTTTAATTGCGGATTTGGGGAAAGAAGTTATGTCTCTCAAAGAAAAGCTTGAGAAGCCCCCTTCCCAAGCTCCAATTCTTCCCTCCCAAATTAAGGGGAGAGGTAGATCTTCTCACTCTAACTCCAATCTTTCTTCTTGTTGCATGATTGTGGAATGTTGGCCATGTGAATTATGTGGAATGAATGATCATAATGGTTCTATGTGCCCAAATGTTCCTTGTAGTGAATGTGATGGAAGTGAAATGGAACATGTGAATTATGTCAATAATCATGCTTGTGAACCTAGAATTGATGTTCAAAGGAATGTTGGAAATAGGAATTATCATATGAATCATGATGATTATAACCAAAATGGAGGTTGTAGAAATCATGGATACCAAGGGATTCATGGTAACTATAACCACCATGGTTGTAATGGTCATGGTCATGGCCATAGACATGGGGATCATAATCAAGGTTATGATAACTATGGTCAACAAAGGAGCCAAAATCAAACCAGGGGTAATTGGAAAAATCAAACTAGGGGATATTTTCAAGCAAATTTTCAAGATGGTTCCCCAATTGATTTAGTTCCAAATGCTCAAAGTTCAAATGATAATTCCTATGATAAATCATTTTCTTCTAGGGAATTTTTGGAAAGTGTCATTGAGAAACAAGCCAAAACTTTGGAAATGTGTATGGTTTTGAATGAAGAGAAGTTTAATTACATGTTGGCTTATAACAAGGATTTGAGTGAAAAACTTTCTCAATTAACTAGTGTGTTCAAGGAATATGCAAACTCTTCTTCTTTGACTCCACCTAGCCTAGATTCTAGGAACCCTATGGATGCCATTGTTACTAGAAGTGGTAAGGTCCTTGAGGGAGGTGTGCCTAAGAAGAGTGTTGCTAGTGAGAGCACTAGTAAGAATCCCATTGAAGTTGAAGGTGATGAATGTCCTTTGAGTGAAAATGTTGATGAGGAACAAGTAGAGAAGGTGATAGAGAAAGAGAAAGAGAAAGAGGTTTGCAAACCAAGACTTCCCTATCCCCAAAGATATAATAGATATAAGTTGGATGAGCAATTTGGGAATTTTGTAGAGATGCTTAAGCAACTTCATCTAACTCTTCCTTTCACCGATGTTGTTGAACAAATGTCAAACTATGCTAAGTTCCTTAAGGAGATTTTGAGTGGAAAAAGGACTTGTGATATGATGGAGACCATTAGCCTTACCGAGCATTGTAGTGCAATTATCATGAACAAGATGCCTCCTGTTGAAGGATCCCGGAAATTTTTCTATCCCTTGTGCCATTAACAAGACCCAAATTGATAATGCCTTATGTGACCTAGGAGCTAGTGTTAGCCTTATGCCATATTCGGTTTATCAAAGATTAGGTCTAGGAGAACTTCTACCTTCCAAGATTACTTTGCAATTAGCCGATAGGTCGATCAAGATTCCTAAGGGAAACGTAGAAGATGTACCTTTAAGGGTTGGGAAATTTGTTATTCCGGTTGATTTTGTAGTGTTGGATATGGATGAAGATGCTACAATACCTATCATCTTAGGTAGATCTTTCCTTGCTACATCGAGGGCTATGATAGATGTTAAAAGTGCTAAGCTTTCTCTTAAGATTGGAGAGGAGGTAGTTGAATTTGATTTGAATGAAGGAATGAAATATCCCTCTTCTTCTTTAGAAAATTGCATGAGAGTTGAAGTGCTTGATAATATTGTGAATTCCATGCATGAGCACTTGCTCACATCTAACGATCCTCTTGAGTGTGTCTTGTTGAATAAGGAAAAGATAGGTATCCCAACCAAGGAAGTGCAATTGTATGAAGATTTGCTTGATGGAGGCAATATAGGGAGTGAAGAAGAAACTTGTATGGGGATATCAAGTCAAGATGCTTTGCAAGTGGCCTCAACCAAAGAAGGTAAAGGTGTTCCCATGGTAGAGCTAAAACCTTTACCATCACACCTTAGGTATGAATTCTTAGGCCCTAATTCTACATATCCCGTTATTGTTAGTGCATCCTTGAGTGAGAGCCAAGCTCAAGCGTTATGGGGTGTTTTGAGAAAGCACCAAGGTGCTTTGGGGTACACAATTGATGATCTTAAAGGCATAAGCCCCGCCTTGTGTACACACCACATAACACTTGAGGAGGGCACCCTACCTTCTATTGAACGACAAAGGAAACTACATCCCCAAATGGGAGAAGTAGTCAAGAAAGAGATCACCAAGCTTTTGGATGCGGGAATCATATTCCCCATCTCAAGCTCAAGGTGGGTCTCCCCCGTGCATATCGTTCCTAAAAAGGGGGGTATGACCGTAGTTGAGAATGAGAAAGGTGAGCTCATTCCAACTAGAACGGTCACCGGTTGGAGGATGTGTATAGACTATAGACGTCTAAACACATCAACCAAAAAGGATCACTTCCATCTCCCTTTTATTGACCAAATGCTTGAAAGGTTGACTAGGCACAAATTCTATTGCTTCCTTGATGGATATTCGGGATTCTTTCAAATTCCTATTCATCCCGAGGATCAAGAAAAGACAACCTTCACATGCCCCTATGGTACTTTTGCATATAGAAGAATGCCCTTTGGATTGTGTAATGCTCCGGCGACCTTTCAAAGGTGTATGATGAGCATTTTTGGGGACATGCTTGAAGAGGAATTGGAAGTCTTCATGGATGATTTTTCCATGGGAGGTGTTTCATTTAAGGATTGCCTCAAAAATCTTGAAAAATGTCTTGAGATGTGAAAAGGTCAATTTGGTGCTTAATTGGGAAAAATGCCACTTCATGGTGGAAGAAGGGATTGTGCTAGGCCAAAAGATTTCTCATAAAGGCATTGAAGTTGACAAAGCTAAGATTGAGGTAATAGAGAAGTTGCCCCCTCCGGTCAATGTGAAAGGGGTAAGATCGTTTTTGGTTCATGCCGGATTTTATAGAAGGTTTATCAAAGATTTTTCTCTGATTGCTAAGCCCTTAAATGATCTTCTCCAAAAAGATGTTGATTTTGTCTTTGATGATGCTTGTTTGGAAGCTTTTAATAGATTGAAGAAAGCTTTGACTTCTACTCCTATTGTCCAAGCCCCTAGATGGGATTTTCCATTTGAGCTTATGTGTGATGCAAGTGATACGGCCATAGGAGGTGTGTTGGGTTAAAGAATCGACAAAAAGCTCCATGTCATCTATTATATGTCAAAGACCCTCAATGGTGCTCAAAGAAATTACACAACAACGGAAAAGGAATTCTTGGCTATTGTTCATTCTTTTGAGAAATTCCGTTGTTATTTGTTGGGGTCTAAGACTATAGTCTTCACCGATCATGCGGCTTTGAAGTATCTCTTTGGAAAAAAGGAATCCAAACCGAGGTTGATTCGTTGGGTCCTTGAGCTTCAATCTTTTGATCTTGAGATCCGGGATAAAAAAAGGTGCGGAAAATGTTGTTGCGGATCATTTGTCTAGACTTGAGGATTTTCAAGTTCAAGATGATGGGTCTCCTATAGAGGACCGGATGTTGGATGATTCATTATATATTATCAATGTGAAGGAGCTCCCTTGGTTTGCCGATTTGGTGAATTTTCTTGCTTGTGGGGAGTTCCCTCCTTCCTTTTCCAACAATCAAAGGAGGAAGCTCAAGAGAGAAGCTAAGCACTATGTTTGGGATGAGCCAATCTTGTACAAAAGAGGTGTGGATGGATTGTTGCGCCGGTGTGTGCCAAATGAGGAAATACCAAATGTTTTGAAGATGTGCCACTCGGATCCTAGTGGTGGTCATATGGGTGTTTCAAGAACGGCCTCTAAGGTGCTTCAATGTGGATTATGGTGGCCTAAGCTCTTCAAGAATTCTTGGGAGTATGTCAAAAGTTGTGATCAATGCCAAAGGACCTGGAATATTTCAAGAAGGAATGAGATGCCCCAACAACCAATACTTGAGTTGGAAATATTTGATGTTTGGGGTATAGATTTTATGGGTCCTTTTCCATCTTCTTATGGGAATCAATATATTCTTGTTGCCGTTGATTATGTGTCAAAGTGGGTGGAAGCCATTGCTTCTCCAACTAATGACCATAAATTGGTGATGAAATTGTTCAAAAAGATAATATTCCCTAGGTTTGGCATCCCCAAAGCGGTTATAAGTGATAATGGCTCCCATTTTGTGCACTATGCTTTCCGGAAGATGTTGAAGAAGCATGGAGTGAACCAAAGATTTGGTCTTCCTTATCATCCTCAAACCAATGGGCAAGTTGAGGTATCAAATCGTCAAATTAAGTTGATTCTTGAGAAGACGGTTGCAAGGAGTAGAAAAGATTGGGAAAACAAGCTTGATGATGCCTTGTGGGCATATAGAACGGCTTTCAAGACTCCTATTGGTACCACTCCTTATCGCTTGGTTTATGGGAAGTCTTGTCACGTTCCGGTTGAGCTTGAGCACCACACTCATTGGGCTATTAAGAAGATCAATTTTGATTTAGCTAGTGCGGGTGAGCAACGTTGGTTGGACCTACATGAGTTAGAAGAGCTTCGGTTGGATGCGTATGATTGTGCTAGCTTGTATAAATCTAGAACTAAGGAGGTGCATGATAAGCTCATTGAGAAGAAAGAGTTTGTTCCGGGGGATAAGGTGCTCCTTTTAAATTCCAAAATGAGGCTTTTTCCCGGAAAATTGATGTCTCGTTGGACCGGTCCTTTTGTTGTTCAAGAGGTGTTCTCAAATGGCTCTATTGAAATTTCTCCTTTCGATTTTTCGAGGACTTTTAAGGTCAACGGGCATAGGCTCAAGCGGTATTATGATGGAGTATTTGTGGGGGTCATCCATGACATGACTCTCTATGATCCACCTTGAAAGAGGTGGAGGATGTCTAGCTTAAGACTCTAAAATAAGCGCTTCACGGGAGGCAACTCGTGTTTTCTAACTTTTTCTTCCTTTTTCTTTTGATTTTTCTTTGTGTTTTGATGGTGTTTTTGTGGTTTAATCTTGTTGTGTTTGATGTTGTAGGTTGGTTTGAGTTGATTTCCAAAAATTTTGATGCCAATTTTGAGGTAAACTTGTCCCAATTCTTAAGTTGGAAAAGTGGGTAAGTATGGAGGATGGTGAGTACTTGTGTTTATTTTCATGATTTTCATGTTTTTCACTCTCCAATATGAAGTGTAGCTACTGCCTATATGGTTCCCCATGACCATCATAGGGGTGTGCGCACAAGATGAGGGAGGAAGAAACTCGGAAATAAGCTCCAGCCTGTGTGCGCCCGCACATCAGCAATGTGCGGCCGCACACGAGCTCTGTGCGGGCGCACATCTCTCATGTGCAGCCGCACCTAGCTGGGTGTACGAGGGTGTGTTTTCCCTCCTCTTTTAACCCGATTTTCCTTCTCTCTTTCTCTCCTACTTCATTCTACTTCCTTCTTAGATCTATTGGGGTTGCTCATAGTTATCCTTCATCTTCATCATATTATTTTTCATCTTTCTACATCTTTGTTCTCCATAATTCTCACTACTTTGTTACCCAAGTCTTCACTCTACATCTTTAAAGGTAATTTTCTCACTCCTAGTTTGAAAATTTTGGGTACTTTTCAATTGGGACTTGTTGGTATGATTGTTGGAGATGTTTATGTGTAGTAGTGTTTTTCTTGCTTAAATCTTGTGATTTCCTATCAATTGAGAGTATAATTGCATGTTTTATGTGATAAAGTTTCAATTTTTATACCTCATGAGAATTTGAGCATGACTAGTACTACCCTCACTCTCACCACCATTACTACCACTACTTGTTCTTATGTTGATGACTATGGAAATGTTGATGTTGGTTTTGTGAAATTTAATTATGATGATGATATTATTTGAGCATATTATGAATTTTGGCATGAATCTTGTTGGATTTTCATATGATTAGTTTTAGGGTATTTTGTTGATGTTGATGGTGATAATGGAGATAATGGTTGTTGGTATTATGGTATATTGTTGCTTTTATTAATTGTGTTTTGGGGTAATATTTGTGTCAATTATGATGCTTTGATTATGCATTATTCACCCCTATTGAATTTTTGCTTAACTCATGGAATATTGTACACTTTATTTTTCCCTATATTCATGATTGATTTTTGGCATACTATTCCTATTTTTGAAACCATTCTCTTTGTCCATTATTTAGATGGGTGGTTCAAGGCAAGCAAAGCGCACCAAGGTTACAAATTCAAGAAGAACTATTGATCCACCTTCCACCATCAAAGAAACATACGGCATCAAGTTCACGGTCCAAAAGCATTGGGACCGATTCGAGAGTCTATCATCAAGGAAATTATATTCTACGAGATTTTATAATCATGACACCACTACTCTTTTAGGGATCGACGATGATGTACGGATGTTAGCTCGGAATTTGGGCCTTGAGCAATTCATCGATCTTAGTGCTCCCACCTTTGCAAGGCTCACATATGAATTTCTATCATCGCTCGATGTGCACAAGAGTAGCAACGACAATGAATGTCCAACACTATCTTTCCAAGTATTCAATGATGATTATTCTATTCGCCTTTCATTCCTAAACAAGATGTTCAATTTTCCGGAGCCCATCGAGGGTGTGCCTTTGATTTATCCTGCCTATGAAACTCTTCATCGCGACCATAAGTACGATGAGAATGATTGGTGGGATGACATTTCTATTGAAGACGCTTATTGTGCTCAATCTTCAAAGTCGGCCTCAATAGTCCATGGAGCGATGCGCTATTTAAGTGGCATCCTTACTTATGCATTTTTCTCCAAGGAATCTCTTGGAGCCATGTCTCAAGAACAATTAAGTTGGCTATGGTTGGTTAGTCGACCCAAGGATGATGAAGTGGAGGTGATCGACTTTACAAGGCACTTGCTCGACCGTTTCATCGACATTAGGGACGGCTTCTTTCTCTCGGGGAGCATACAAATAGGGGGTATGATTACCATCATTGTGTTGTCACTTAACAAAAAGTATGCATCCAAGATTGGGGATCTTAAGGAGATTAAGGACCCAAGAGAGAAGTCTTCATCTTGTTTGTTGGGCACGTTTGCCTTGATCAACCAAAAGTTCATTGAGCGCACCATCATGGACGATTTATTCATTTGGAAAGTGTCGAGGACTACCGATTGGTGCCTTATCCCCTACGAAGGGTCGATGGTGAGAGACAAAAATTCATCCTACCCTTGGAAGCCGCCCAAGAGAGATATTCCAAGTTCTTTACGTTAGGTTTCCATGCCTTCTTCGGGAAATGCTCATCCAAGGTCTAAGGCCTCATCATCTAAGGGAGGTAACCCTAGTACTTCTTCTCCTACTCCTCTTTCTTCTTCATCTCCTTCCTTGCATGACTTGTCTAGCTTGCATGGAAAGATTGATGCCCTTACTTTTTCCTTGTCTTCTTCCTCTTCTATGGGGAATGGTTGTTTTGAGGGTAGCTATGATTATCATGCTAGGAGGGTGTATGACTATCATGTTTCTAGGGGGGATATTGAGCCTTATGTGAACTACCCGTACCTCCCGGTCCAAGAGGGCCCTATCCTACAGTGGGAGCCTTTTGACAAGGCGGTGGGGCCCCGTCTCTGCTATCCCTATTGGGAGGGCCCACATGTGGCACATAGTGCCATTCATGGGACCTCTAGAGAGGATTATGATTACAAGAGGCCGGGAGGGTGTGACTGGACTTATGATCCAGCTAACCCTGCTCCTTTCCCTTCCCCTGAGACTGAGGGGAGGTGGGGTCGTTCGGGCCCCCCTGTTTTGGATGATTGGTCTGAGTTTTTTGCTGCTGATGCCCTTAGGAGGTTAGGTAGGGCTAAAGGGAAGGAGGTTGTTTCTACGGGTGGGGGGAGTCCTAGTTCTACCCCCTACTTTAGTGTCGAGTAAGCCATGTTGGCTACCCCTCTCCGTATGCATGCTTTGTGATTGTGTTTCATGTTTGCCCTATGGTTGGGTTTAGCTTGGGGGAGGGGTAGCTCATTTCTAGCTTGGGGGAGTTGGTTTAGGTTGGTTGTAGTTTGCATGTCTTCCTCCTCGCTAGTGGTTCATTTAGCATTTATCCTTCTTAGCCTCCATGTCCTCTGTGTGATCTGATGTCTCTGTGATGTTTTATCTGCTGATTTCTCTAATGATGACTTACTATGTTCCCTTTCTATCTGCTCTGTTGTTATTCTGACGATTCTTGTTGCTGATGATGTTTCCTGATGTTTCACTGTCTTTGATATATATTTTTCATTTCCTGTCGTTATGCTGCCGAATTTTCAGCTGATTTCTTTGGGAAGTTACTGACAATTTTCTTTGTATATAGATTCTTTTATTTTCTTTTTCTCACTTGGTTTCTTGCAGAAGCTTTTGTTTATGGAATGCAACGAGGGGGTTTCTACTTACTTCGTTTATTTTTGCTAAGCTTAAAAGCCCGGTGAGATCTTTCTTATTTTTCTCTTTATTTTTCTTAGTTGCATAGAATAGGATTAGTTTAGGGGAAGTTGAAAGGTTCGGGGATGGATGCTTGTTAACACATAATGTGTTTGGGATCGATGACGTTGATGTCGATCGATCACTTGTCTGACGATTGGGATTCTTATGTGTTTAACTTGCCTTCTAGTCCATTTCATATTATTTCTCCTATGTTTCCTTTTCTTTGTCTCTCTTTCTTTTACTTTGTTTTCTATTATTTTCCTTTTCTTTTGCTTTCCTTTATTTTTCTTTCCATTTTTGATGTGATTTTGAGGCATTATTTTTCATTTTTCTTATGGAATGAACATTGTACATTGGACTTGTCTTTTGCATGATTTTCTTCCTAGGTTGTAAAGGTATGCACGGTTTGAGACTATGTTCGGTTGACTCTAGGATAGGTGTATGCTAGGGTAGTTGGTTTGAACTAGGAGGATTATGAAGCCGGATTCTACTTGTTTGTGGCATGTTGGTAGTTGCTCCCTATAGTTAATTTGACACCACTAGTGAGTTTTTGCCACAACCTTGTGAGGTTACTTGTTTTTCTAGCCTTCAACATTCCTTATATGAGCGGCGTAGATCCTTGACTATGCAAACCTAATCTAATAAAGCTTGATGTATGATTCTCAAACATGAGACCGAACTTTCTAGGAAGGACAAAGGCACATTTTTCGGGGTGGTATTTTTCATTTTTGTTATATTTTGTTATTTTCTTTATTTTTGGGTTTACATTTGCCTTCTTGCAACCATTTGAGCCTTATCCCTTCTTTTCAAGCCACATCTTTAGTTATTTGACCTTTTGTTTCATTTTCTTTCTTTTCTTGGTTTTTGTGAAGCAAAATGATCATTTGAGAAGGAGTTTGTGGTGGATGAGTTGGAGTTTTGGTTTTTATGAATGCAAGTTTTTGATATCATTTTCTTTGTGAATAATGGCAAATATTTGAGAAAAAGTCGTCCTACTTCAAAAACGGCATGGACTAATAAGTTGCATATAAGAAAAGCCGTCCGAATTAAGTAAAAGGCAAGGACATTGCACATTCAAGACAAAAACAAAAAAATAAGTTGAAAAAGTGAAAAATTCAAAAATATTTTGATGTATTTTTTTCTCCTTCTAAGCATTGAGGACAATGCTTCATTTTAGCTTGGGGGAGGAGCGTGTACGCTTTTTGTATATATTTCTTTGTGAGTATAGCTTCAAGTAAGCTTGGGGGTGTTGTTTTTGTTTGGTGATAACTTAGTTTTGGTGTAAAGAAATGCGCAATCTTTGCTTCACTATTAGGAAAACCACCAAATTTTAAATTTTTGCCTACCTTCACCCTTATTGCCTTACGTTACAACCTTGGGGAAAGACCTTTTGACCTAGATAGTTGAGTCACTATTCGGGGGAGGGCATCATGGGTCATTGCCTAAGGAAAGGGGATGCATAGTCAAGATTGTCGAGTAGCCTAAAAATAATTCTTTTTCCGGTTCCTTCGAGTAATCATTGGGACACTCACTAAGGGGAGATTTGAGACTAGTGGGGAGAACGCGGTAAGATTGTTTGGGATGAACGTGGATTGTGATGACTAGTTCCTATGCCTAGCATACCCTATGTTTCAATCAACCTTGGATATCTTGAAAGGTGCATACCTTAACTACTTGAGAAAGATTGTCATTCATTTGCATTATAGTCTTTATGTTAGTTCATTTCGCAAAGGTTTGTTTTCATTTTACTTTCCTTTCTTTTTATGGTTTGCCTAATTGAAGTTTGGTGGAGAGTTATGGGTCAAACTCTTAGGATACCCTTACGAGACCTCACTCGTCCTCATAGGCGACTTTGGGGTTTAAAGGGCTTGTTGTAGCTAAAAGCAACCGTGATTCCTACGACAGTGAGTTTTAGTGTAAATTCTTATCTTGAGTTTTTCTTTTTCGTTTTTAATAAAATTTTCATCCTTTTTCTTTCTTGCTTTGTTTTGCTCGAGGACGAGCAAAAGTTTAGCTTGGGGGAATTTGATGAGTGACATTCATGGAACTCATTTGGTCCTTTTTTGGATGAATTCTATTTCTTTTTATCTCTTTTTTCTTTAGTTTTCCTTAGTTTTATTCTAGTTTTCTTCATTTTATGCTTTTGGTAGTTAGTTTCTCTATTTTATGCATTTTCTAGTTTACTTGCTATTTTTCCCTTTTACTTGCTTTTTATCCTTTGATTGTAGGTTGTGATTGATTGTCCAAGGATTCCCGAGCTTCCTCTCCATAGTTCTCCATTGATTTTCATGCCTAAAGCTTGTGCAAGAAGTCTCAAGTCAAAGGGAGGTCTAAGGAGCATGCTTCAAGGTCTTGTATATGCCTTCCTCATGGCTTATACCCTTCAAGAAATTCAAGAAAGTTCATGCCTACTTTGTCCTCCATCACCATCATTTATGATGTGTGCACCGCATGAGCTAGGACGAAGAAGAAGAAGAGAAGGAGCAGCAGCCATGTGCGGGCGCACTCGAGGAGTGTGCGGACGCACATCTGTCGAGTGCGGCCGCACACCAGGTGCATGCGGGCGCACCTGTCTGGGTGTGCTCCCGTGCGCACCATTCTCTCTCCTCCGAGCGCCCGCACCGGCGTGGGTCTATTTTTGGACGACTTTCTCAACTTCCTCTTTGTATTTGATAGTTATTTCTTTCCTTTTATAGAGAGAGAATGAGATCTTCATTAAGTAAGAATTAGATTAGATTAGATTCTAGAGAGAGAAAAAGCACTAGTTCTTAGCATTTTTAGAGAGAGAAAGTGTGGGTTTGATGATTGATGATTGAAGATTGCTACATTTGATTTGATTTCTATCAAGTTTGTAAGGATTCTTTACTCTTTAATGCAATTTAATGTTTGATTTCATTAGTATTGTCGTTTGATTTGGTTAATTGATAGTTTGATTGATTTTGATTGAATATGTTGGTTTCAATTTGATTTCAATTGATGAATTTGGGAATGATGACTAGTTTAGCTTTGATTTTGATGTTCTTCATGGATTGTGAGTAGTTTATTTGCTAGGGTGGTGGTGAAGCATGTATTGATGATGAATTGAGATTGATTTGGGGGAAATTGATTGAGTTGATAATGTGATTAAATTGGTTGAATGATTTTGTGCATGTGTGTGCTTGATTAGGCTTGATCACCCTTGTTATTCACACTAGATTGCATTGTGAGTTCACATTGATACGGACCATTGATTTGTGGCTTACATTTACTCGATTGAGATATCTTGTGATGTTTCCTAGCTAGTGTTTGATGTAGTTGACGCTAATTAGACCTCTAGGAGAATAACTTGATGTACTCTCTTGGTTGCAATTTCGGTTTTCCCTCACATTGCTTGACTTGATTGGTTGATTCCCCAAGTTGATTGAACTTCATCGTTGATGCATGTGGATCCATTCCCCTAGTTCCTTAGCATTCAATTAGTACTAGCTTTTTGCATTGCCTAGCTTAGCTCTAGTTTCCACCATTAACCCCTACTAGATTTCGGAATAGCATGACTAAGGCATTGTGCATTCGACCTCCATTCCTTTGGGTTCGACCTTGACTTACCACTAGACTTCATAGGGGTTAGTTGAGTTACAAATTTTGATTGATTGGGTGGGGTGGTAGCCCAACGACCTACCGTTCTCCTTCCCATCATTGACACAATTAGCTTTGTTGAATGCATTTAACATTCATTTGTTTCAAAAAGCTTTGTTTGAATGTGTTCGACTTTTATTTGACTCAATTATCTTTGTTGAACGCATTTGACTTTCATTTGATTCAAAAAGCTTTGTATGAATGTGTTTGACTTTCATTTGACTCAATTATCTTTATTTAATGCATTTAACTTTATTTGATTCAAAAATCTTTGTTTGAATGTGTTTGACGTTCATTTGACTCAATTATCTTTGTTGAATGCATTTGACTTTCAATTGATTCAAAAAGCTTTGGTTGAATGTGTTTGACTTTCATTTGACTCAATTATCTTTGTTGTATGAATTTGACTTTCATTTGGTTCAAAAAGCTTTGTTTGAATGTGTTTGACATTCATTTGATTCAAAAAGCTCTATATGAATGTGTTAAACTTTCATTTCACTCAATTATCTTTGTTGAATGCATTTGACTTCCATTTGATTCAAAAAGTTTTGTTTGAATGTGTTTGGCTTTCATTTGATTCATTTATCTTTATTGAATGAATTTGACTTTCAATTGATTCAAAAAGCTTTGTTTGAATGTGTTTGACTTTCATTTGACTCAATTATCTTCATTGTATGAATTTGACTTTCAATTGGTTCAAAAAGCTTTGTTTGAATGTGTTTGACATTCATTTAATTCAAAAAGCTTTATATGAATGTGTTAAACTTTCATTTCACTCAATTATCTTTGTTGAATGCATTTGACTTCCATTTGATTCAAAAAGATTTGTTTGAATGTGTTTGGCTTTCATTTGACTCAATTAACTTTTTTGAATGAATTTGACTTTCATTTGGTTCAAAAAGCTTTGTTTGAATGTGTTTGACGTTCATTTGACTCAATTATCGCTGTTGAATGCATTTTACTTTCATTTGATTCAAAAAGCTTTGTTTGAATGTGTTTGACATTCATTTGACCCAATTAGCTTTGTTGAATGCTTTTGACTTTCATTTGATTCAAAAATCTTTGTATGAATGTGTTTGAGTTTTATTTGACTTAATTATCTTTATAGAATGCATTTGACTTTCATTTGGTTCAAAAAGCTTTTCTTGAATGTGTTTAACATTCATTTGATTCTAAAAGCTTTATATGAATGTATTTGACTATTATTTGACTCATTTATCTTTGTTGAATACATGTGACTTTCATTTGATTCTAAAAGCATTGTTTGAATGTGTTTGACTTTCATTAGAGTCAATTATCTTTGTTGAATGCATTTGACTTTCATTTGATTCAAAAAGCTTTTCTTGAATGTGTTTAACTTTTATTTGTCTCAATTAACTTTTTATGAATGTGTTTTACTTTAAGTTGACTCAATTAGCATTGTTAATTGCATTTCACTTTCATTTGATTCATAAACCTTTCTTTGTATGTGTTTTACTTTCATTTGACTCAATCAGCTTTGTTGAATGCATTTTACTTTCATTTTATTCAAAAAGCTTTGGTTGAATGTGTTTGACTTTCATTTGACTCAATTAGCTTTGTTAATTGCATTTCACTTTCATTTATTTCAAAGCTTTGTTTGAATGTGTTTGACTTTCATTAAACTCAATTATCTTTGTTGAATGCATTTGACTTTCATTTGTTTCAAATAGCTTCGTATGAATGTGTTTGACTTTCATTTGACTTAATTATCTTTGTTGAATGCATTTGACTTTCATTTGATTCAAAAAGCTTTGTTTAAATGTGTTTAACTTTTATTTGACTCATTTAGCTTTGTTGAATGCATTTGGCTTTCATTTGACTCAATTAGCTTTGTTTAATGCATCTGACTTTATTTGATTTAAAAAGCTTTGTATGAATGTGTTTGAGTTTTATTTGACTCAATTATCTTTATTGAATGCATTTGACTTTCATTTGATTCAAAATGCTTCGTTTGATGTGTTTGGCTTTCATTTGAGTCAAAAAACTTTGTTGAATGCATTTAACTTTCATTTGACTCAAAAAGCTTTGTTTGAATGTGTTTGACTTTCATTTGACTCAATTATCTTTGTTGAATGAATTTGACTTTCATTTGGTTCAAAAAGCTTTTCATAAATGTGTTTAACATTCATTTGATTCAAAAAGCTTTATATGAATGTATTTGATTTTTATTTGACTCAATTATCTTTACTGAATGCATTTGACTTTCATTTGATTCAAAAAGCATTGATTGAATGTGTTCGTCTTTCATTTGACTCAATTAGTTTTGTTAAATGCATTTGACTTTCATTTGATTCAAAAAGCTTTGTTTGAATGTGTTTGACTTTCGTTTGACTCAATTAGCTTTGTTGAATGCATTTGACTTTCATTTGATTAAAAAGCTTTGTTTGAATGTGTTTGACTTTCATTTGACTCAATTATCTTTGTTGAATGCATTTGACTTTCATTTGATTTAAAAAGCTTTGTTTGAATGTGTGTAACATTCATTTGATTAAAAATCTTTGTATGAATGTGTTTGACTTTCATTTAACTCAATTATCTTTGTTGAATGCATTTGACTATCATTTGATTCAAAAATCTTTGTTTGGATGTGTTTGACTTTCATTTGACTCAATTAGCTTTGTTGAATGCAATTGACTTTCATTTAATTCAAAAAGCTTTGTTTGAATGTGTTTGACTTTTATTTGGCTCTATTAGCTTTGTAGAATGCATTTGACTATCATTTGACTCAATTATCTTTATTGAATGCATTTGACTTTCATTAGATTCAAAAAGCTTTGTTTAAATGTGTTTGACTTTCATTCGAGTCAAAAACCTTTTTTGAATAGATTTTACTTTCATTAGACTCAAAAAGCTTTGTTTGAATGTGTTTGACTTAATTATATTTGTTGAATGCATTTGTCTTTTATTTCGTTCAAAAAGCTTTGTTTGAATGTGTGTGACATTTATTTAATATAAAAAGCTTTGTATGAATGTGTTTGACTTTCATTTAACTCAATTATCTTTGTTGAATGCATTTGACTTTCATTTGATTCAAAAATCATTGTTTGAATGTGTTTGACTTTCATTTGACTCTATTAGCTTTGTTGAATACATATACTTTCATTTGATTCAAAAAGCTTTGTTTGAATGTGTTTGACTTTCATTTGACTAAATTAGCTTTGTTGAATGCATTTGACTGGTAGTTGATTCAAAATACTTTGTTTGAATGTGTTTGACATTCATTTGACTCAATTAGCTTTGTAGAATGCATTTGACTTCCATTTTATTAAAAAAGCTTTGTTTGAATGTGTTTGACTTAATTTGAGTCAAAAAGCTTTGTTTGAAGGTGTTTGACTTTCATTTGGCTTAATTAGCTTTGTTGAATGCAATTGACTTTCATTTGATTCAAAAATCTTTGTTTGGATGTGTTTGACTTTCATTTGACTCAATTAGCTTTGTTGAATGAAATTGACTTTCATTTAATTCAAAAAGCTTTGTTTGAATGGGTTTGACTTTTATTTGACTCAATTAGCTTTGTTGAATGCATTTGACTTTTGTTTGATTCAAAAAGCTTTGTTTGAATGTATTTGACTTTCATTTGACTCAATTAGCTTTGTTGAATGCATTTGACTTTCATTTGATTCAAAAAGCTTTGTTTGAATGTTTTGACTTTCATTTGACTCAATTAGCTTTGTCGAATGCATTTGACTTTCATTTCATTCAAATAGCTTTGTTTGAATGTGTTTCACTTTCATTTGAATTAATTATCTTTGTTGAATGCATTTGACTTTCATTTGATTCAAAAAGCTTTGTTTGAATGTGTTTGACTTTCATTTAACTTTATTATCTTTGTTGAATGCATTTGATTTTCATTTGATTTAAAAAGCTTTGTTTGAATGTGTTTGACTTTCATTTAACTTAATTAGCTTTGTTGAATGCATTTGACTTTTATTTGATTCATAAAGCTTTATTTGAATGGATTTGACTTTCGTTTGACTCAATTAGTTTTGTTGGAATCATTTTACTTTCATTTGATTCAAAAAGCTTTGTTTGAATGTGTTTGACTTTCATTTGACTCAATTAGCTTTGTTGAATGCATTTGACTATCATTTGATTCAAAAAGCATTGTTTGAATGTATTTGACTTTCATTTGACTCAATTAGCTTTGTTGAATGCATTTGACTTTCATTTGATTCAAAAAGCTTTATTTGAATGGATTTGACTTTCATTTGACTTAATTAACTTTGTTGAATGCATTTGACTTTCATTTGAATCAAAACGCTTTGTTTGTATGTGTTTGACTTTCATTTGACTCAATTAGCTTTGTTGAATGCATTTGACTTTCATTTTATTAAAAAGCTTTATTTTAATGTGTTTGCCTTTCATTTGACTCAATTATCTTTGTTGAATTCATTTGACTTTCATTTGATTTAAAAAGCATTGTTTGAATGTGTTTGACTTTCATTTGACTCAATTATCTTTGTTGAATGAATTTGACTTTCATTTGATTCAAAAAGCTTTGTTTGAATATATTTGACAGTCATTTGACTAAATTATCTTTGTTTAATACATTTGACTTTCATTTGATTCAAAAAGCTTTGTTTGAATGTGTTTGACTTTCATTTGACTAAATTAGCTTTGTAGAATGCATTTGACTTTCATTTGACTTAATTAGCTTTGTATGAATGTGTTTGACTTTTATTTGAGTCAATTAGCTTTGTTATTTGCATTTTACTTTCTATTAATTCAAAAGGCTTTGTTTGAATGTGTTTGACTTTCATTTGACTCAATTAGCTTTGTTGAATGCATTTGACCTTCATTTGATTCAAAAAGCTTTGTTTAAATGTGTTTGACTTTCATTTGACTCAATTAATTTTGTTAAATGCATTTGACTTTTATTTGATTCGAAAATCTTTGTTTGAATGTGTTGGACTTTCATTTGATTTAATTAACTTTGTTGAATTCACATGACTTTCATTTGATTCAAAACGCTTTGTTTGTATGTGTTTGACTTTCATTTTACTACATTCGCTTTGTTGAATGCATTTGACTTTCATTTGATTGAAAAAGCTTTGTTTGAAAGTGTGTAACATTCATTTGATTCAAAAAGCTTTGTATGAATGTGTTTGACTTTCATTTAACTTAATTATCTTTATTGAATGCATTTGACTAATATTTGATTCAATAAGCATTGTTTGAATGTGTTTGACTTTCATTTGACTCAATTAGCTTTGTTGAATGGATTTTACTTTCATTTGATTCAAAAATCTTTGTATGAATGTGTTTGACTTTCATTTGACTCAATTATTTTTTTTGAATGCATTTGACTTTCATTTGATTCAAAAAGCTTTGTAAGAATGTGTTTGACTTTGATTAGACTCAATTATCTTTGTTTAATGCATTTGACTTTCATTTGATTCAAAAAGCTTTGTTTGAATGTGTTTGACTTTCATTCGACTCAATTAGCTTTGTTGAATGCATTTGTCTTTCATTTGATTCAAAAAGCTTTGTTTGAATGTGTTTGACTTTCATTTGACTCAATTAATTTTGTTGAATGCATTTGACTTTTATTTGATTTAAAAAGCTTTGTTTGAATGTGTTGGACTTTCATTTGATTCAATTAACTTTGTTGAATTCACATGACTTTCATTTGATTCAAAACGCTTTGTTTGTATGTGTTTGACTTTTATTTTACTACATTCGCTTTGTTGAATGCATTTGACTTTCATTTGATTCGAAAAGCTTTGTTTGAATGTGTGTAACATTCATTTGATTCAAAAAGCTTTGTATGAATGTGTTTGACTTTCATTTAACTTAATTATCTTTATTGAATGCATTTGACTTTCATTTGATTCAAAAAGCTTTGTTTGAATGTGTTTGACTTTCATTTGACCCAATTAACTTTGTTTAATGCTTTGACTTTCATTTGATTCAAAAAGCTTAGTTTGAATGTGTTGGACTTTCATTTGATTCAATTAACTTTGTTGAATTCACATGACTTTCATTTGATTCAAAACGCTTTGTTTGTATGTGTTTGACTTTCATTTTACTACATTCGCTTTGTTGAATGCATTTGACTTTCATTTGATTCAAAAAGCTTTGTTTGAATGTGTGTAACGTTCATTTGATTCAAAAAGCTTTGTATGAATGTGTTTGTCTTTCATTTAACTTAATTATCTTTATTGAATGCATTTGACTTTCATTTGATTCAAAAAGCTTTGTTTGAATGTGTTTAACTTTCATTTGACTCAATTAGCTTTGTTGAATGCATTTGTCTTTCATTTGATTCAAAAATCTTTGTTTGAATGTGTTTGACTTTCATTTGACTCAATTATCTTTGTTAAATGCATTTGACTTTCATTTGATTCAAAAAGCTTTGTTTGAATGTGTTTGACATTCATTTGACTAAATTATCTTTGTTGAATGTATTTAACTTTCATTTGATTCAAAAAGCTTTGTTTGAATGTGTTTGACTTTCATTTGACTCATATAGCTTTGTAGAATGCATTTGACTTTCATTTGACTCAATTAGCTTAGTTAATTGCATTTTACTTTCATTTAAATCAAAAAGCTTTGTTTGAATGTGTTTTACTCTCATTCGACTCAATTAGCTTTGTTGAATGCATTTGACTTTCATTTGATTCAAAAAGCTTTGTTTGAATGTGTTTGACTTTCATTTGACTCAATTATCTTTGTTGAATGCATTTGACTTTCATTTGATTTAAAAAGCTTTGTTTGAATGTGTGTAACATTCATTTGATTAAAAATCTTTGTATGAATGTGTTTGACTTTCATTTAACTCAATTATCTTTGTTGAATGCATTTGACTATCATTTGATTCAAAAAGTATTGTTTGAATGTGTTTGATTTTCATTTTACTCAATTAACTTTGTTGAATGCATTTGACTTTCATTTGATTCAAAAAGCTTTGTTTGAATGTGTTTGACTTTCATTTGACTCAATTATTTTTGTTGAATGCATTTGACTTTCATTTGATTCAAAAAGCTTTGTATGAATGTGTTTGACTTTCGTTTGACTCAATTAGCTTTGTTGAATGCATTTGACTTTCATTTGATTAAAAAGCTTTGTTTGAATGTGTTTGACTTTCATTTGACTCAATTATCTTTGTTGAATGCATTTGACTTTCATTTGATTTAAAAAGCTTTGTTTGAATGTGTGTAACATTCATTTGATTAAAAATCTTTGTATGAATGTGTTTGACTTTCATTTAACTCAATTATCTTTGTTGAATGCATTTGACTATCATTTGATTCAAAAAGTATTGTTTGAATGTGTTTGATTTTCATTTTACTCAATTAACTTTGTTGAATGCATTTGACTTTCATTTGATTCAAAAAGCTTTGTTTGAATGTGTTTGACTTTCATTTGACTCAATTATTTTTGTTGAATGCATTTGACTTTCATTTGATTCAAAAAGCTTTGTATGAATGTGTTTGACTTTCATTTGACTCAATTAATTTTTTAGAATGCATTTGACTTTCATTTGACTCAATTAGCTTTGTATGAATGTGTTTGACTTTCATTTGACTCAATTAGCTTTGTTAATTGCATTTCACTTTCATTTAATTCAAAAAGCTTTGTTTGAATGTGTTTAACTTTCGTATGACTCAATTAGTTTTGTTGAATGCATTTGACTTTCATTTGATTCAAAAGCTTTGTTTGAATATGTTTGACTTTCATTTGACTCAATTATCTTTGTTGAATGCATTTGACTTTCATTTGATTCAAAAATCTTTGTTTGAATGTGTTTGACATTCATTTGACTCAATTATCTTTGTTGAGTGCATTTGACTTTCATTTGATTCAAAAAGCTTTGTTTGAATTTGTTTGATTTTCATTTGACTCATATAGCTTTGTAGAATGCATTTGACTTTCATTTGACTCAATTAGCTTAGTTAATTGCATTTTACTTTCATTTAAATCAAAAAGCTTTGTTTGAATGTGTTTAACTTTCATTTGACTCAATTAGCTTTGTTGAATGCATTTGTCTTTCATTTGATTCAAAAATCTTTGTTTGAATGTGTTTGACTTTCATTTGACTCAATTATTTTTGTTGAATGCATTTGACTTTCATTTGATTCAAAAAGATTTGTATGAATGTGTTTAACTTTGATTAGACTCAATAAGTTTTGTAGAATGCATTTGACTTTCATTTGACTCAATTAGCTTTGTATGAATGTGTTTGACTTTCATTTGACTCAATTAGCTTTTTAATTGCATTTCACTTTCATTTAATTCAAAAAGCTTTGTTTGAATGTGTTTGACTTTCGTTTGACTCAATTAGCTATGTTGAATGCCTTTGACTTTCATTTGATTCAAAAGCTTTGTTTGAATGCATGTTTTTGACTTTCATTTGACTCAATTATCTTTGTTGAATGCATTTTACTTTCATTTGATTCAAAAAGCTTTGTTTGAATGTGTTTGACATTCATTTGACTCAATTATCTTTGTTGAATGCATTTGACTTTCATTTGACTCAAAAAGCTTTGTTTGAATGTGTTTGACTTTTATTTGACTCAATTAGCTTTGTTGAATGCATTTGACTTTCATTTGATTCAAAAGCTTTGTTTGAATGTGTTTGACTTTCATTTGACTCAATTATCTTTGTTAAATGCATTTGACTTTCATTTGATTCAAAAAGCTTTGTTTGAATGTGTTTGACATTCATTTGACTAAATTATCTTTGTTGAATGTATTTAACTTTCATTTGATTCAAAAAGCTTTGTTTGAATGTGTTTGACTTTCATTTGAGTCAATTAGCTTTGTAGAATGCATATGAATTTCATTTGACTCAATTATCTTTGTTAATTGCATTTTACTTTCATTTAATTCAAAAAGCTTTGTTTGAATGTGTTTGACTCTCATTTGACTCAATTAGCTTTATTAAATGCATTTGACTTTCATTTGATTCAAAAAGCTTTGTTTGAATGTGTTTGACTTTCATTTAACTCAATTAACTTTGTTGAATGCATTTGACTTTCATTTGATTCAAAAAGCTTTGTTTGAATGTGTTTGACTTTCATTTGACTCAATTATCTTTGTTAATTGCATTTTACTTTCATTTAATTCAAAAAGCTTTGTTTGAATGTGTTTGACTCTCATTTGACTCAATTAGCTTTGTTAAATGCATTTGACTTTCATTTGATTCAAAAAGCTTTGTTTGAATGTGTTTGACTTTCATTTAACTCAATTAACTTTGTTGAATGCATTTGACTTTCATTTGATTCAAAAAGCTTTGTTTGAATGTGTTTGACTTTCATTTGACTCAATTAACTTTGTTGAATGCATTTGGCTTTCATTTGATTCAAAAAGCTTTGTTTGAATGTGTTTGACTTTCATTTGACTTAATTAACTTTGTTGAATGCATTTGACTTTTATTTGATTCAAAAGGCTTTGTTTGAATGTGTTTGACTTTCATTTGACTCAATTAACTTTGTTGAATGCATTTGACTTTCATTTGATTCAAAACGCTTTGTTTGTATGTGTTTGACTTTCATTTGACTACATTAGATTTGTAAAATGCATTTGACTTTCATTTGATTCAAAAATCTTTGTATGAATGTGTTTGACTTTCATTTGACTCATTTAGTTTTGTAGAATGCACTTTATTTTCATTTGACTCAATTAGCTTTGTATGAATGTCTTTGACTTTCATTTGACACAATTAGCTTTGTTAATTGTTTTTCACTTTCATTTAATTCAAAAAGTTTTGTTTGAATGTGTTTGACTTTCGTTTGACTTAATTACCTTTGTTGAATGCATTTGCCTTTCACTTGATTCAAAAAGCTTTGTTTGAATGTGTTTGTCTTTCATTTGACTCAATTAGCTTTATTTAATGCATTTGACTTTCATATGAATCAAAACGCTTTGTTTGTATGTGTTTGACTTTCATTTGACTCAATTAGCTTTGTTCAATGCATTTTACTTTCATTTGATTAAAAAGCTTTATTTGAACGTGTTTGACTTTCATTTAACTCAATTATCTTTGTTGAATGCATTTGACTTTCATTTGATTCAAAAAGCTTTGTTTGAATGTGTTTTACTTTCATTTGACTCAATTTTCTTTGTTAAATGCATTTGACTTTCATTTGATTCAAAAAGCTTTGTTTGAATATGTTTGACATTCATTTGACTCAATTATCTTTTTTTAATGCATTTGACTTTCATTTGATTCAAAAAGCTTTGTCTGAACGTGTTTGTCTTTCATTTGACTCAATTAGCTTTGTAGAATGCATTTGACTTTCATTTGACTCAATTAGCTTTGTATGAATGTGTTTGACTTTCATTTGACTCAATTAGCTTTGTTAATTGCATTTCACTTTCACTTAATTCAAAAAGCTTTGTTTGAATGTGTTTGACTTTCGTTTGACTCAATTAGCTTTGTTGAATGCATTTGACTTTCATTTGATTAAAAAGCTTTGTTTGAATGTGTTTGACTTTCATTTGACTCAATTATCTTTGTTGAATGCATTTGACTTTCATTTGATTTAAAAAGCTTTGTTTGAATGTGTGTAACATTCATTTGATTAAAAATCTTTGTATGAATGTGTTTGACTTTCATTTAACTCAATTATCTTTGTTGAATGCATTTGACTATCATTTGATTCAAAAAGTATTGTTTGAATGTGTTTGATTTTCATTTTACTCAATTAACTTTGTTGAATGCATTTGACTTTCATTTGATTCAAAAAGCTTTGTTTGAATGTGTTTGACTTTCATTTGACTCAATTATTTTTGTTGAATGCATTTGACTTTCATTTGATTCAAAAAGCTTTGTATGAATGTGTTTGACTTTCATTTGACTCAATTAATTTTTTAGAATGCATTTGACTTTCATTTGACTCAATTAGCTTTGTATGAATGTGTTTGACTTTCATTTGACTCAATTAGCTTTGTTAATTGCATTTCACTTTCATTTAATTCAAAAAGCTTTGTTTGAATGTGTTTAACTTTCGTATGACTCAATTAGTTTTGTTGAATGCATTTGACTTTCATTTGATTCAAAAGCTTTGTTTGAATATGTTTGACTTTCATTTGACTCAATTATCTTTGTTGAATGCATTTGACTTTCATTTGATTCAAAAATATTTGTTTGAATGTGTTTGACATTCATTTGACTCAATTATCTTTGTTGAGTGCATTTGACTTTCATTTGATTCAAAAAGCTTTGTTTGAATTTGTTTGATTTTCATTTGACTCATATAGCTTTGTAGAATGCATTTGACTTTCATTTGACTCAATTAGCTTAGTTAATTGCATTTTACTTTCATTTAAATCAAAAAGCTTTGTTTGAATGTGTTTTACTCTCATTCGACTCAATTAGCTTTGTTGAATGCATTTGACTTTCATTTGATTCAAAAAGCTTTGTTTGAATGTGTTTGACTTTCATTTGACTAAATTAACTTTGTTGAATGCATTTGACTTTCATTTGATTCAAAAAGCTTTGTTTGAAAGTGTTTGACTTTCATTTTACTCAATTAAATTTATTTAATGCATTTGACTTTCATTTGATTCAAAACGCTTTGTTTGTATGTGTTTGACTTTAATTTGACTACATTAGCTTTTTTTTTTGGTAAATGACGAATTTTATTACCAAAAAAAAGGAGGAGTTACAACTTACAAAAGCTAAGTTATAACAAACTACAAACACCACAAGACCTGAAAACAGGCCAAACACCCACCAAACAGTTCAAGCTCAATCTCTAGCCACCTTCTAGGAAGGGTTCTAGAAAAAGAAACAAGAACAATCTAGACTCAAGCTTCCAGCCACCTTGTAGGAAGGGTTCTGGAAGCCAGAGCTAGACACAAAAGTACAGCAAAAGCAAGAAAAAACTTGCAACTTCTAAACAAAAACAAGCTGCAAAATGCAGTAGACAAAAAGACCTCCACCTAGACTCAGGTTCAGAAAAACAGCAGGGCTAGACAAAAGAGGCATTACACCAGAAAGGTAAAAGAGGCAAACTGAACTCAGACTGATAACATCAAACTGAGCACCAAAAGACACCACAAAAGCCCAAAAACCACAAGATTACAGAATCAGCAAATTCCTGTCAGGAACAGGGCATCTACAGGAACAACAAACAGAATATCCCTGAGCACAACTTCGCTAGATTTGTAACTTCCTGTAAAGATCAAAGAGTTTCTCTACAGCCAAATATGATAAACAACTTCAGCAAAACACATTCCCAAAAGTCTGTTTTTAGCTCTATCTTTCCTGTAGATTTTAGCAATCCACATGACTTCAGCATCAAAGCTTAAAATAGACCTGTTGTAGCCAAAAATAGCTAAGATCCTTCCCCAAATATCTTTAGCAAATCTGCATTCAAAAAATAAATGTTGAACTGACTCAAGGTGCATATTACATAAAAAACAGGTAAGATCACATTGCATATTCCATAAGCTCAATCTATCTTTTGTATGCAATCTGTTCCTAACAGCAAGCCATAGAATGAACAAGCTTTTAGGGGTAGCAGCATTGTTACAAAACAATCTTCTCCATGGAACTTTGGGAGCTTGAGTCATGATCTTCAAATAGATTTTTTTAATCTTGATTCTACCACCATGTTTCACAGCATCCCAGCCACCAATATTATCAATTACAGTTCTACACTTCAATATTCTACTAAGCACCCAAGAACATCTCCTAGGGGCTGGCTTATCCCACCAAGAGTTGCCTTTGAAATAGTAGAAATGAACCCATTTCACCCATAAGTTGTCAGCTTTATGGGAAAGATCCCAAAGCAGCTTAGAAATAGCAGCACAATTCCACTCAGGAAGAGACAGAAGGTTCCAGCCACCACTAACTTTGGGAAGACAAACTTGAGACCAATAAATAAGGGATTTCTTAGATGGGTTGGCTTTCCCAGTCCATAAGAAAGCTCTAAATCTTGACTCAATTTCTCTCAGGATCTTTTTAGGAAGAATAAAAATTTGAGCCCAATATGTTGGAATTCTAAACAGAACACTCTTCACTAACTGAAGTCTACCAGCATAAGAAAGATGATTAGCAAACCAGCCATTACTCCTGGAAGTCACTTTATCAACAAGAGGTTTACATTGAGCAATAGTCAACTTTTTAGAAGAAAGAGGAACCACCAGATACCTAAATGGAATAGTACCAGGAGCAACCCTAATAAGATTTCTCAACTCATTTTGACCAGCAGCATCAAGACCACCAAAGTACACCTCACTTTTATTCACGTTTGCAGAAAGACCAGAAGCTCCAAAAAATTTAGAGATAGCTTGGAAAAGCAAGGAGATAGACTGGGCATCAGCCCTAGAAAAGAGAAGCAAATCATCAGCAAACATAAGATGTGTCAAATACATTTTCTCACATCTAGGGTGATAGTTGAAATTAGGATTCAATTGTAACTCAGAAAGACATCTAGAAAGATATTCCATTCCAATGGCAAACAAGAAAGGAGACATTGGATCTCCCTGTCTAAGACCCTTTTTTGCAGGAAAGGGCTTAGAGAGAATACATTAATCAAGATAGAGAAGGAGACAGAAGACAAGCAAGCCATAAGCCTTTTTCAAGTCAATCTTCAACATACATTAACCAGGCAATAAACTGGTTAGGAAAACCAATCTCAGACATAACAGTCTTCAGAAAACTCCACTCAACAAAATCATAAGCCTTTTTCAAGTCAATCTTCAACATACATCTAGGAGAAAGAAACTTATGCCCATAACCTTTAATAAGCTCAGTTGCTAGAAAAATATTGTCACCAATGTGTTTCCCAGGGATAAAACCAGCTTGGGAGCCATCAATCACCTCAGAAACCACTTTTACCAACCTTGCAGTAAGAATTTTAGAAATGATCTTGTATAGTACAGAACAGCAAGCAATTGGCCTGAAATCTTTAGCAAAGGAAGGGTTTTGAACCTTAGGAACTAAGGTTAGAGTAGTACAGTTCCATTGCTGCAACAAAATACCAGTACTGAAAAACTCTAAAACACTAGCATAGATATCATTTTTCACCACATCCCAACACTTCTTGAAAAAGTGAGAATTGAAACCATCTATCCCAGGGGCTTTGGAGCTATCAATGTCTTTCAAAGCTGAGTCAATCTCCTTAATAGAGATAGGAGCTATAAGAGACTGCTGAGAATCCCTAGATAGCTGAGCACCTCTTCTCATAGTATTAAGATCAACCCCATGTAGAGAAACAACACAAGAACCAAGAAAAGCCTTATAGAAACCAGTAATTTCATCTTCAATAGCAGCAGGGCTTTTCAATAAGGTACCATCACTAGCAAAATTAGTGTCAATTTTGTTCCTGCTTTGCCTTTGTTTCATGACAGCAAAGAAATACTTGTCATTGCTATCACCAAGCTGAAGCCAGTCCACTTTGGATTTTTGTCTACAGATACTCTCTTGAACATTAGTCCAGTATTTGACTTTTTGAATAGCTGCCTTCTCTTGAGTGTGCAGAACAGCATTATCATCATCATTGATAATCTGCTGCAGAATATCAGTGAGGGTACATTGAGCAGCTTCAAGTCTTTCACCAACTTTGCCAAATTTCTCTATATTCATGGTTTTAAGAGCAGCCTTAACTTGCTTGAGCTTATACCACACTTTATGCATTGCACTACCAGTAATAGAACATTGCCAAGCAGATTCCACTACCAACAAAAAATCCTCATGATCAGCCAAGCAATTGAGAAATCTAAAAGGTCTCCCTTTGCCAGGTTGAGAATGAAAAATATCAATAAGAATTGGATTGTGATCAGAAAGAAAGGGGGGCAAATTAATAGCTTCCACATGCCCATACACCTCAACCCAATCTTGGTTTACAAAACCTCTATCAATCCTAGAACAAGTCCTAGGACCATTATGAGCCTTGTTACACCAAGAGAAGAAAGAACCCTTACTCTTTATTTTAGTCCAAGCCAAATCATCAACAAGATTCTGGAAGTCTCTTGTTTCATAATCAGTAACCACAACCCCATTAATTCTATCATTACATGAGAGAATAGAGTTAAAGTCACCAACACACAACCAAGCTCCAGAAATACCAGTTAACTGTTTAATACCAGTCCACAAAGATAACCTGTCCTGAACAGTATGTAAACCATACACAAAAGTAATGAAAATTTGAGTTTGCATATCCTTAGTAGAGAGTAAGCAATGGACTAACTCTTCTTGAGAGGATAGAATAGTTAGATTGAGAAGATCAGACTTCCAACCTATCCAAATTCTACCTTTTGGAGAGTTAGCATAATTGGCAAACCAAGACTAAGCACACCCATATTTCCTTTGAATCTTGGTAAAATTCTTCTGTTGAACTTTAGTTTCTATAAGACAAATCAAATCACATTTTTGCTCAGAAAGTAGCTTTTTAACCGCAGCTACTTTCACAGGGTCATTAAGACCCCTAATGTTCCATGAAAGGACTATCATGACCCCAGAGGGGGATTCCCATCACCCCCATTAGCTAGGTTCATTAGTCTCATCTACAATTTCAACACCATCAGAGTCTAAAGACAAAGGCTCGTAGGTATTAGAACTGGACACATGAAACTTAATCTGCCTATTTGCCTTTTTCTTGGATTTCTTGCCAGGAATTTGCCACTCATTAGGATTTTGAACCTGAGGAGGTGGAGTGATCTCTTTCACAGGATCAATTGGCTTTACAGCTTCAGCAGGCACCTGACCAGGCTTCTTAGGAACCCAGACTTGTTTCATCTGATTCTTAACATTAGTGGCTCTTATCTCTTCTGTTTGTTTCTTCTTAACAACCTTAGGCTTGGAGCAATCATGCCCAACAACCCCTAAACATACTCCAAAGTTAACTACATAATAAGATCAACTAGTAACCCCTGCATATAGGTGTAACCCCTCTGAAAACCCTTGGTTATAAGGCTAACACCTCTGGCCTCTAGTAACCCCTAAATAACTCTAAAGTAACACCATAACGATACTTACAAGGGTTACTTTTACATAAACAAAATATGTGTATAAAAACAACATTAAAAGTATATTAAAACTTGTTCAAAACAAAGAATTATCAAAATTATGAAACGCAAGACACAAAATCAAATAAGACAACAACATTTAACATCAAATTTTTTGAAAAACAGGAAAAAAAATCATATCAAAAAATGTAGAAATCAAATAAGACAACATAACATCAAAAATATATGAAAAACAGAACAAAATTAACATGAAATTTTCAAAATCAAATAACACAACAACATTTAACATCAAATTTTCTGAAAAACAAAACAAAATAATTTCAAAAAATGTAGAAATCAAATAAAACAACATTTAACATCAAAGATTTCTGAAAAATAGAACACATTTAACATCAATTTTTTCTGAAAAATAGAACAAAAGCATATCAAAAAAGAACAAAAGAAATTAAATTAAACATGCAACACAACAAAACACACTAAACGATCAACAAACAGAAAATAAACAATAACGAAACACATAATTACAACCTAGGGTTTTCAAAATTGAAATGTGAAACAAAATTAAATCGAAAACAACATCAACAACATAATAATGAAAACATAGGGTTTGAACAACAAAACTCAAAACAACAACATAATTAACACAATTGTATAAACAAATTACAAAATGTGGAACAACAAACCTAATCATCGCCATCTTTACGCGAAAAAGAACTAGAAATGAACAACGACATAATTTAACAAAAAAAACGACAACAACAAATTACAAAAAAAAAGAAAGAAATCGGAAAAAATTCGTGAAAATCGAAAAAAAAAGTTCCGAAAACAAACCTGAATCATCGCCATTTTTATTCGAAGATGAAGCTTTGCTGCTGCTTTTACCGTACACAATTTTGAGTTTCGCCATTGAATTAATTGGAAATTAATGGAGGAAAGAGAATTAAAAATAAAGGAAAGAGAAATCGAAGAAGAAAGAGAAAATCAAATAGAAGAAATGATGAGACGGGAGTGAAGTGACAACACAGTGCGAAATGGCAGTTTACAAAAAAAAAAAAAAAATTAAAAGTTAAAACGCGAACCCCGTTATTTTTTCAAACGCCGTTACGTTTGGGAGATTCTGGACTGGGCTTAAAACGGGGCGCCTTAAATTGGGCCTCATATTGTGGCTGGCCGCATGGTGTGGCCAGCCACATATGAAACTTTGTGAAAGAAGCTCATCATATGCAAAGATAAGATAAATATTAAAACTTTTTTTCAGATAACCATAAAACGTTTGCAATGACATACGACTTATTAACAAATTTGAAGGTGGCGGCATTGTGGCCTCAACCTCAAGTATACAGTAAAAAAGTTATTTGATCTCTACGATATGAGGATCCATTTTTCTTCCACTATTAATGAGTCAAATTCCTTAATTGTTGGAGAGATTTGGAAGGAAAATGGAAGATCTCCTTCTCCCTTTCCCTTTCCCTTTCCCTTTCCTCTTTTTCCTTCCCCTCCCTTCACCTTCACCTTCACTATTGTTATCCAAACATGGTGTAAATTTAGTGGTTGCATCTGTAATATGTAAAATTTAGGCTATGCAACCACTGCAACACTGAAAACTGAGTAGAATGTTTGATTGAAACATAAAAAAAATGGAGTAGTTGCTTATAAAACATGCATATAACAAATTTAAAGACACAATAAATTAAAAGAATCAATCAAATTGTATCAACTGAATTCATAATGTTACAGTGTAATCTACATGACTACATCTACATCCCAATTCCCAACAATACTGGCTTAATCATTAGCCAGAATTATATACTAACAGGAGTATATGTTATATACACCAGAAACAGAGAAAAATAATACCAATTTATACCCCAAATTTTTGCAAGTCTTCTAAACTTAATCCCAATCAGAATAAAAAAAAATCTACTACACCAAAGAAGTAATTAACCCAATATCCTACACCAAAGTAAAAATAATATTTTTCACAATTAGAAAATCATTTTTTCAAAACTGTTCTGCCCCAGTCAACACAAGGCGAGGCTTCTTCAAAGGGTGAGGACTTTCAACCTCCTCATCCCTTGAAAACACATTCTGCCCCCTAATCTTGAAAAAGTCAACGGACAAGAATTCAGGCAAAGCGGGCAAGTTCAGGTCAAAGTCCCGCTGCGTAGATCCGCCACTGATAGTAGACCCGACTCCTTCGGAGGCCGTGACTCCACTAGCCGTCCTGCTTCCACTTTTGGTTGGTCCACTCCCAATACTACCCTCGTAATGGCACCGCTTGTGACCTCCTAAGGCTTGTCCGGTGGGAAAGCACTTGTGACAAATCGAGCACTCGTGTGTCTTCCCACTGGCGGTGGAGATGGTTGTGGTGGTGGTGGTGGTGGTGGTGGCGGAGGAGGTGGCTGCGATTGACGGCTTTTCGTCTTCGCTAACGGGTTTCCTGTGGCTAGCTTTATGCCCCCCCAAAGCCTGGTAAGACCCAAAAGATTTTCCACAAACTGAACAATTATATACTAGTGACTTACTATTGCTCTGCTTGGCGTCGCTTATCATTGGAACATCAATTTTAGGCGGTGCGCCGCCTTTGGCGAGCATAAGGAGGCAAAGAGCGAGGTACTCTTCTTCGGATAGACGAGAATCGGGGATGGCGGTTGTGGTGTTGATGGTGGTGATAGGCGGCGACATCTCATTTCGAGACCGCTTCGAACGCTTCTTCTTGACCCAATGATCAAAGGATCGCTCCTCGAATTTGAAAGGTGCGTGTGGTGTTGTAGGAGAGTTAAGAGCTTCAAGTGCCATATCTCAAAAAATATAGAAAATGGAAGATGGGCTAAAAACGGTGGAAATTGTAGAAGTATTTGGTTGTTATTGTGCTTTAAAATGAATGAAGAGAAAGGAGTGAATTTGGTTGAGTGAAGGAGTGAAAGGGGTGTGTGTATATAAAGGAAGGTTGAGAGGGAGGTTGGGAGAAGTTGCGTGACAAGTGGTAGGAAAGTAGCCGAAGGTTTTAGTGAATTTAACTAGAATACTCTTCCTAATTTTAGTAAAATAATAAAAATAACTTTAAAAAAAAAAAAGGAATATGAAAAAGGAAGGGGTGGAAGAGTTTAAGTTGAGTTGTTGGAGTGAGCTAAGATCTGGTGGAAGGGTGGAGCACGTTTGGGTGAATTTAGAAAGTGGACATTTCATTTCTTGATGGCCAAGGTCGGTCAATGGAAAGTAGCGTGGGGACCACGAAATGAGACTTGGATAAGAGATGTGAATTGTGTATTGTTGTGTATGAAGTGGAAAACACGACTCTTTCCAAGTCAATTATTATGAACTCTTCAACCGAAACGCGTCCCTAATACAGTAATACTAATACTTGGTATACTTTAAGTACAAGTAAAAGCCGCCGGCATTTCACTGGTCCAGTGGCAGTTTTGTAATTAAGGATATTCTATCACACTCATACTATGAGTATCTTTCAATTTTCAAGTATAAAAACGGAGGAATTGACAATTTCTACTTCCTCACGTTTCTTTAATCACGTTTGCTAATACACAAATCAAAACGTTAATATGTTTAGTTACCGATAAGTAAAAACTATAAAAAGTTGATATTTTACAGTGACGAATCTAACAAGACCCCACATAACTATATTTTTTATTACGTATAAATCACAAAACATGGTCAAAGGGGAATGTGTGAATAGTGAAGTCAAAACGTGTCAACTAATAAAAAACGGAGGTAGTATGAATTTGGAAATACAAGAATTGTTTGGTAGATCATAAAAGTGAGAATGTGGGAAGTGTAAAATCATGGGAATTTCCAATTCGTACAAAACATGGAAAATTAATTGGCAAGTCTCCCTTGGTAATTTTAAATTCTCATAATTTCTAAATACCCGTGTAATAATTTCTGAGCCAAAATGAATTGGATCAATTGATCCCTGAGTTAAAAGGGACCTTACATGTAAGGGGGAGTGTTAAAGTATATCCCACCAAGTAACACATGTAAAGTCCTACATTGGTTGAAAAAGAGAGAGTTAAACATTTTATAAGGTTAAGGAGCTACTCTTCCTATTACCATATGGTTTTGGATGGAACCTTCTTTGATCTTGTTAACTAAACTCTCTCTCTTGGTATGCGAGTATGGTCCAGGCCCGCATTTAATAAACTTCAACATAAATAAAAACAGAGCTAGCACAACAAATAAATACAGAGCAATTGAAGCAACAGTGTGCCGTCTTTTGGTTGCAAAAAGATGGGGCTATGTTCCATGTATCCATTAATACTAAAGATATGACTAAAAAATAAGATACGAAGATTAGAACAACTGAAGTGATTAGCAATGTAGTATATGCTTGTTAGACGGTTGAACAATATTGACTTATCAAAGGGATACGTATTTTGGGTTTGCTATCTTTTGACTTACCTAATCTAAATATCTAAATCACATGGTTTAATAGGAGTCATAATACATTAAATATACCCATTAGAGGTAGTTGATCGATTCTTTGCCAAACCACTTGGAATTTCATCAAGTTGGCAACTTCCCAACGGTTTTTGGTATGATCCACCATTTCTTCGTCTTTTCCTTTTTTTTAGGTTTTAAAGTGAACAACATTTACATCAGCCGTGTGTCACTCATGAGTTATCGCAAATTGCTCTGACCTGTGGCATTACTGCCAACTTTTTTTTTTTTTTTTTTTTTTTTTTTTTGTTTACTCCAACTATTTGAAAAGCAAACGCTATTTTTTTCTTTGTATTTTCCTTTTTTTTTTAAAAGGTATTATACATTAATTGCTCTGACGTGCGAAATTTATTTCCATTTTTTTTATCTTAGTAGTTAACGCTATTTTGCTTTGAACATTTTTTTTTTTTTTTACGATGAGTACTATACACGAAAAGCAAGATTACAACCTAAACTAAGTAAAGAAAGCAAGATTACACGATAAAATATTGGGGTCGAATCATACAAATTCTTATGATTTGGAAACCAAGTATACCCGATGGGACAAGAAGCTATTCTCTTAGAGCCGCTTAACCTGCAAAAAAAAAAGAGTTAGTAAAATGTACGGGAGACCTACTTTGCAGAGTGGCATATTTCCTTCTAAACCTGGGACGGGGAGACGAGACAAAACCCAACAAATTTTTAGAGGAGGACATTGTTGGGTGAACGGAAGCCTGCAAAGGGGAAGAAACTGACAAAACGGGTAGGAGCGTCGACGTAGCCTCACATGATGACTCTTGACTTGCAATACCTATGGCTGGATCTACTTGCATCAAATCTAGAGTTGTTTCACACCTATCATGCCCCTCCACAGGGGGGTGACTAAGCTCCATTGGTGTAGAACCTTCTTGAGTTTCACCACTATCCATCTTCCTCAAAGGATTGGCAACTTGGATGGTAAAGAAATTCTTTTGGGAAGAACAATAGTATTGTACTGTTCGCCCTTTGGAAATCACTCCATACATTGTTAGAGTGAGATGCAAATAGGAATCATATCGAATATGGCTTGAAAACCGAAAACTTGACCCTGTAAAATTTGAGTTCTTTGTTCCCGAAGTTTCCTTCAGGACACAATTGTTATCTATAATGTTGGGCCTAAGATCTTGGTTGGTAGGGTTGATTTTACCCTCCAAATCCAAAGAATGTAAAAGGAATAGTGTCCTTCGAACAAGTGTATTATTTTGATAGTAGGTTCAGAATTATTAGAAAGCTAATATATTCAGAAGGTCAAGTGATCGAAATGCCTAGGTGGAGGCCGCTTCCGATCAGTAATATTAATGCATAATTAATATTACAGCTTAATCTTGACTAAACCCTTCAGGTCACACCCTCAGCAGTAAACAAACCGACTCGACGAATTAATTCGGAAGAAATTAATTCATTACTAGAGTATTAAATATTTAGACGTCGGAAATTCGAGCTTGGGGCGTCGAAACCGAGCGTCGGAGAATCTCAAATGTCGAGCCAAAATTTAGGATTTGGCGAGACTGAAAAATAGTTCAAGTAACAAGTAAAATCCTAGCCATGCAAAAGGCTAGGAAAGCGTGCCCAATTGGAGCGTGCCACGTGGCAGCACACATGGCAAAACGCCACATGGCAGCACACGTGGAAGGCACCAAGTGGCAGCGTGCCATGTAGGCAGCGTGCTACGTGGCAGCACGCCACGGTGGCGACACATGTGGCAAGGGCCGTGGACCCGGGTTGCTGGGTCATGTACACGGGCCAAAATAAAATGGACCAACCGAACCCAACTTGGGGCTCAAGGTTGGGTGACACATGGTTAGTTCACAATGCATGTGAAATGCCTTGCGGACCAAGTGAGAAAGTGGTCCACTCCTAACCATGTGACACTTGTTACTTGTTCCTTGGTTTATTTAACTAAGGGTTGAATTCACCAATCTTTCCATCTGGAATTTTTGTGAAAAAGTCCCACATTGAAAGATGAGTGGAATTCACAAAGCATCCTTCCTTATAAATAACCAAAGCATGGCTTGAGAATTCTTTGCTTGAGTAGGAGTTCAATAGAGCATTGCATTAGCAAAAAATTTTAAACTCATAAAATACACGGGTTTTGGTCAGACCTCGCTAACCTCGAGGTAACTGACCTAAAATCACTAGTAGTTTTTGCGAGTGGATTTATGTGGGAGGCTCGCGTATTTTCGGAGCTTGAGCTTTCAAGTAAGAGCCCGATTGAGGGGGAAGGACGCTTCAAAGGTAAATTCCGATTTCACCCTTTCGTGATTATTTGTTATGCTTTATGGTTTTATTAATTGCGAGGGGTTCCTTGGGTCGGGGTTGTTTCTGCGGTGAGTCGGACTCACCAAACCCCAACAACGGTATCGGAGCCCCGCTCGTTTATTTTTATTATCATGATTTTCAAGGTTATTTATGGCTTATTTTTCTGGTTTAAGTTGCTAATTAGATTAGTGACTCAGTTTTATTAATTTTAATCCCGTTTTTAATATGAATTTCGGCTTAGAATCTAGATTTTCGCCCAAAAATAGTGAATTTTTGGTGGAAAAGGCATTCTAGAAATAGTGTAATTCTTTTGGGGTTGTGGATTTAGCCGAATTCCAACCAGAAGTGCCTTTTTCGAGGGATTTTTTGTTTTGACGAAAAGTTTTAAGTCTTTTCTTACCTTGAAGTTTATGGCATAACCTGGTGATTATGTGCTTGATTTATTTGCATTAATTTTCTGCAATGTTAATCTCTTTAAAGTATATTTACTTGGTGGTATTTTGTGCTTAAAAGATTGAATTATTTTTAACTAATTGCATTGTAGTGTGAAAATTGTGTTTTTGAGGCTTCCAAAATGCTTAAGATTCAATATTTAATTATGTTAAGTGATTGAAACTTTAAAAGTCACTAAATTCTGTGAATTTTGTGTTGAACTTGGTTGTTTTAATCATTTTGGTTGATTGGAAACATAAAGTTTCAAACTTTGTGATAGAAATTTGGCTATCTTCATGTTAGAAGATATAATTTTCAAGGATTCACAAATGGTAATAGTTGGATTTTTCATTTGAACATTAAAGTTCAAAATTTTCCAACTCCCTTTTACATTGTCAAAATCTAAAGATTAATTAAAATTGATTATATTAATGGTGAGAAGTTGCCTTATTTATTTTGTTGCACCAAGTTAAACCAATTTAATTAAAGAATGTTTCTTGGGAATTATTTTGGTTGTATGCACTTTGATAAATTTTGTTTAAGTAAAACTTGTTTAAAATATTCAATTTTTGCTCATTAAATTAGTTCTAAAATTAATTTAGAATTAAAAAATTTTCACGCAAAATTTGGGAATAAAATCCCGAAGCTATGGCACGCAAATCGAGGCAAAGCCTCCCTTGGCTAGCCGGACTGCATAGCAGCCCGCATGTGCTGCCAAAGGGGCTGCTCGAGGGTTGCGTGCGGCCATGTGCGTGAGGTGTGCGAGCTTATTTGAGTGTGCATGGCTTGGTGTGGCAAGCTTGTGAGCTATAATGTTTGGTGTTGCGGGGAATGCGTGTGGATGTGCTACGTGCTTGGAGCACGATGTGCACAACCCCACACTTGACATTATAGCCCCGGGTTTTAAGGCAATGCTATTTTGCAAATTTTTTCCGTTTTATTTAAATTAATTTTGTTTATTTTAATTAAAATTTTGGTGGCTAGGCCTCGGTTTTGAGCGGCATTGGCAAAATTTATTTTGACAAGTTTGGGTTCAACCAACTTAATTAATTAGATTAATTAAGATGGATGCAGAATTTAGTGGGAGCTTCAATTATCAATTACGTCAATTACATAATTGGTTAAACAACTTTGACTAGTTTTAATTAGGCGTGTTAATTGGATCAACCACCTAGATTAGTTACTAGTGCGCGCGTTTGTTTAATGCATTTTTACTTGTTTATCGTTGTAATATGCATGGGCCATTCACAAACAGTGAATGGAATTTGTATTCTCTCACAGGTTTTTATGAAATGGCAACTAGTGGGACCCGATTAGGATAGAAAATACGGACTACGTGCTGTGATGTATTTTTGTAAATCTAAATACGGTCTACGCATCGTTGAGTATTTTTGTACCTTAATATTTAGATTAGTCCTAATCGTAGATACTAGTATTTGCATATTTTAGTTAAGTCTTGAAGACGGAGTTTCTTGGATGACAAAGCCTTGAAATTGCAAGTGAAGACCTTTTGAAGAATTGAAGATTTCAAGGGGTCATGCTAGTTACCAATATGCATCTCATACTTATGCTTTATATATTTATGCTTATGCTTATGCTTATATGTGTGAATGATATGATCAGATGCATGTGTAGGCTTTCAAATGTTGTGATGATTAGTTAAGTTCACTTAAATCAACCAACATAAAAATCCTAGGTCCCTAATAATATTGAGTAAAACTTGCCTTTCCAAACAACACTTACTACTCGGAAGAGGGTGATGGTAGGCTACACCAAAGCGAGGTACCATCGCTTTTCCAAGGAGGTAAGGCACACCGGGTGTGCATGTTGGTTTTGGTTGAACACAACGATATGAGTGATGGAGTCCATACATGTCGTGGCAAAAGAGGTAAATCGTCAAGAGAGCATTGGATGCGACAGTTATCTAACCAAGGATGGCTTGGAGCCATTAGCAAGGAGTTGCTTACCTTAGAAGATTGAGTATTAAGACAAGCCAAAGCATGCTTAACCACTCATTGTTTCTTTGGATCTTGAAATCGCCTTATTTTCGCCAAATAGGGACAGTTTTATGCGTAAATAAGACGTTTAATAAGATTGAAGTTTGCATGAATGCTCTTGAATTTCAAACTTATTATATTCTTGATAAATGGTTATACTTTGCACTTATATTTATAGTACTCTAAATCAAAAAATATTGATTCTATGATTGGTAAAGGAAATCCTTGAGAATAGTTCTCAAAGAGAGAAAAAACATTTCTAAAGTACTATTCTCATAAATGACTTTTAACAAAGTCCGAAAGGACGGTTGGACATCATGTATTCAAAATACTAGGTAGTTTTGATAAAATATGAAGTATTGAGTTGCAAACTCAAATTGTCAATATTTGACAACAAACGTATCTTTTCGCCTCATACATAAATGAGTAGGACTCATTGATGTAGTAATTCAAGTGTTAATTGAAAGAAAATATAGAACTTTGTTTTACGGCACACTAGGTGCTTGATTATGCCTAACAAAGTATAAAAGTCAAAGTAACTTGAAGAAATGATTCTTAGAGTAAGATTATGAGATATTGTATGATTAGAAATATAGGAAAGAAGGAACAAAGAAAAGGAATTAGATTCCATTTCAACCCATGAGTTTATGTTATTGTAGTTAACTTAGCAATTTGTTATCTTCACAAGTATCTGATACTGCTTGAGTGTTCCACTTTGAAAGTGACCTCAAACTATTGAAGTTAAGCTAAGTTATCGACTTACAAGCTTAGAATGAAGCAAAAAGAGCTACATCAGTTGTAAGGTCATATATTTTGTTTAAAGACCTTTTTGACGAGGTAATAATTGTGTCGTTAGACAACTACACCTAAATAAATTAAAATTTATAACACTCAACTAACCTAATACGAGTATATATGGCAAGAAGAGGGGTCGAACTACAGGGAACAGATAAACACTACCAAATGCTATCAACAACTAAGCTAGTCCGGAATAAGGAAAGTAAACTAAGTCTAAACACACTAAACTAGAAATAAAATACTAAGGGAAATGGTCTAGGAGTAGCAACTCAACATTAGTAGAAAAACACAAAAGGCCACCGGTTCAAAACCCCCTTATGCCACCGGTTTTGAACCGGTGGTCATTTGGGGGGTGGCAATACTCAATTGAAAAGCCACCGGTTTTTAAGTATTGCCACCGGTTAACCGGTGGCAAAAACAGTTGGCGCTTTATTTTTTTTGTATTAAATATAAATGCCACCGGTTAACCGGTGGCAATGTACATTATGTAAATTTTTTATTTTTTTTTTGCCTTTTTCTTAAAGAAATATAATAGAACAGTTAAATAAAAAAAAAATTAGAACATCAAAATCCAAATCAAACAATAACGATAAATATAATCGAAAATTTAAAATATATAATAAAAAAAAATTACAATATAGATCAATAAAATCAAAAGTATTTCCTACAAAAAAAAAAAAAAAAAACCGAACAATTACACCATATAAATAAAAAAAATTACAATATAAATAAAAAAAAAATTAAAACATCAAAATCAAAATTCTTGCATCTTGATTCTTCGATTTTAATTAAATCAACATACTTGCACCAACTAAAACAAAAAAATAAATCTATTAAAATAAATAAACTGCAAAAAAAAAGGGCGATCTGCATGTACCCTTTAATCGAATAAAATCAAACCCAGAAAAACAACCCACAAATTAGTTAAAAACGCAGAAAAAAAACCCAGATATTGATGACCAAGAACTCGATAAAAAAACCAGAATTTAAATCGAAATCAAATCGATTTAAATAAAAAAAAATCGACTTCAAATCGATTTCACCCCTGAAAATCCCAAAATAGATTAAAATAAATCGATTAAAATCATTTTTAAACCCAGAAAAAACACACAAAAATTAAAATTAAACCCAGAAGTTTAATAAAAACCCAGAAAAAAAAAAAGAAAAATAACTCAGAAAAAAAACCCAGAAAAAACCCAAAAAAAATTAAACAAAATCCCAGAAATCAGTGCAAAAACGAGAATTAAATGGAACTTAAAAAAACAAACAGAGTTGAAAACGGATTGATTTCACGAACTAAAAAAAAAGGAAAAAAAAAACCCAGAATTAAATCGAATTAAAACCCTGACCTCGTGCATGTCTTCGCGGTGTTGGTCTTGGTTGTCTTGGAAATGAAAGAGAAGGAGATCGAAGATAGGGGAAAACAGAGAAGACGAATAAGGCCGGAAGGAGATCTGTTCGTCTTACAGATCGAGAGAAGGAGAAGGAGATGAGAAAGAGCAGAAGGAAAGGGGAGAGAGGAGAGAGAAAGATAGGGGAAAAAGAACAGATCGAGGGAAGAGGGGAGAGCAGGAGAAAGAAAAAGAAGCGGCTGAGAAATGAATGAGAGATAGGGTTTGGGGTTTATAAGGGAGGGGGCGGTTTTATTTTAATTAACAAAATATACCGGTTTTGAACCGGTAAAAATAACAATTTCCCCACCAGTTCAGTTTGAACTGGTGGCAATACTATATCCCCCAACCCTGCCCATTTTCCCCCTATTTTTCCACACCGGTTTTTAAAAACCGGTGGCCATTAAGCGGTGCCTTTTTGCTTTTTTCTACTAGTGCAAGCATAACAAAGGCATAGAAGTTCAATTAATTATGAACTAAACATGCTCGAATATCGAAGTAAGGTCCAACCTAGCTACCTTCCGGGGTTCATTGGCTTCTCCTAACACAGCCTCTATGCTTCGACATTAGAACCATATACTAGGAGGTACTATTAAATAACAATCGATAATAATGAACCCTAGCTAAGTCAACTTCCGTTTCATGTTAGCAAAGATTCACCTTTAATCAACCAAAAATGTGCACTTGCAAGAAGAATAAAGAATATCAAGCATTTAAAGACTTTAATCACAAATAAATTAATTTTAAACCCTAGAACATGCTCAAGATCCAACTACACCACAACCATCCCCTTAATGGGGGAATTATTCACTAATGATGATAACAACAAGATTAATCAACAAATAATCAAGAAGCAACATGATTAACAAGCAATACCAACAACAAAAACAATAATCAAAAGAAAGCAACTAAAATAGAGGAGATAGAGTTAGAGATTCTCATTGATTGAAGATGGAAGTCTACAAACAAGATCATCAATCTTCTTCTTCAAAATCCAAGCACAATAATGGTGAAACCCTCACTTTCTCTCTCTAAACTATTCTAATCCTAATCTAAACTTAGAGAGAGAAGCTCTCAACCTAAGCTAAAATATGAGAGGAAAAATTCTTTTCTAAAACTCCCCATCGTCCCTTAAATAAAAGGGGTATAAATAACAAAACAAAATAAAGAGGGACGGAGAAGGCAGTGCGTGCAATAACACCCGTGCGCACGCACAAAAAGGTCTGCGCGCACGAACAAGTGGGTCTGCGCTCACGCACCCCTTGTTGTTGTTGCTAGCACTCCACTCTAGCCAAAGATGCACGGCTGCTGGTAAGCTCGAGTGCGCTCTCGAGCATCATGCTCGTACGATGGTGATGAACCAGGCAGCCCCAAATTCTTCACTTTTGCGCACTCGGGACCTTGGCATGTGATAATGGTGATGCACGAGAGCGCTAGTGCCATGAGTGGAAGTTTGCTCCTTGCCTTGAACTCTAGCCAACCAAACGACACGAGGCCATTTCGCAAGTGTCCAAAATACTTGGAGATCCTTCTAAACTAGATTCCGAGCCTCGAACAACACCTACAACAAAAGAGGGTAAAGCAAGTGAAGTTGAAAAGACGAAAATGCCACTAAAACGCAAGAAAACACAAAATGGACTACAAACCTTATTCGCAAGAAAACAAGAGAATAAAAGGGAAAAACACGAGAAAGAAAACATAAAAAGGACTCCAAACTATTCTCTAAGAGTGACATAAATTTCACTCATCACTTTTAAGCTAAAGGCTGGAACAAGTAATGGTTATTATTATGTTCCATAATCAGCAATTGATCCGTTCACACACGAAAAGACTCACATTCAAAGTAAAAGAGCAATAGTTGAAAATTTATTTGAATGGCATGGTTATCCAAGCGTTGAGTCAAGAATGCTTGATTATAAACAAACATTTCCCTAAACATGATAAACTCACCAAGTTCAAGTCATGGGCTTGATTTGCGTTCCGAACATCTTTAGCAATATCACATCGACAAGAACGTACTCAAGGCTCTATTAGATAGGCTCTTGATAGTTGCTTAATTTGGAATCGTTCTAAGACAAGAAAGTCTTACTTGTTGAAACCGACAAAGCAAAGAGCTATTGTTCTTGGTATAGACAATTGACTCCGAATGCTAAAGAGGATTCAATTACTTCACCGTTTCACAAAGAATTTGAAAGGATATAGCTATATTCATCAAATGTGAACAAACTTGACTTGAGTAGCTCAAGAGTCCAGTGAAATATAGTTGTTACAACTTGGCAAGATATCAAAACATCTAGATTAGATCGAGCGATGTTTGCTTGAGCCAAGCGTGACCATCTCAAAGTTATGAATGGAAATTTTCATAAATAACTCCACAGAGAACATAGTGTGTCCTCACGGAGACCTCAATGTCATTTGAAAATGACTTGAACAATGATGGTTCACAACCCTTCCTATAAAGTTCTTAAAGATTTGCGCAAATGACTAATGTTACACTAAACAAAATGTCGAAGCTAAGAAAAGACGCCATATTCAGTTATGGGTAGAAATAACTTCTAAAATGTCTTTTCAAGTATTTGTTTAAGGCTCTTAGTCTAAGTGGGAGCTCACTGGCTCAGTGGGAGCTAAATGACTCAATGGGAGTTCACCAGCTAAGTGAAGCTAGGTGGCTTAGTGGGAGCTTAGTGGCTCATCAAAGGCTAAGATAGCTCAAGTGGGAGCTAACTATTTGTTTCACAACAAACTTTTACCCAAAGATAATATACATGTCTCTTTGTCATCATTCAAGTGAGACTAGGGCATTACCTCCACAACCTAATTTAGAACATAATGTTTGTTGCTCTAAGTGGTGTCTTTCTGGAAGGTAACATGATTCCAAAACGACAAGTGGGAGGAAAATGAACTCGATAACCATCAAGCTTAGCAACAAACTAGAACTGAGAATCTTAGAAGACTATAAAAGGACTTCGTGAGAATGCTTGATCAAGAATACTCAAAAGGACTTTACAAGTGCCTTAAAAGAGAATTCATTACTCACAAAACATCAAAAATGTTGGAGTAAGATCAACATAATAAAAGGGCTTTGGAAGCGCCTTGAAACTCAGTGGTTAATGCAATTGCCTCATATATGTATATAATTAACCAAAGGCTTGGATTGAATCCTATAAATTTCTATTAAGTTAGAAATAAACCTAAAACTTACAAGCACACTACTTACTATTAGATTGTAAAGGAATAATGTATGGTAAGATAGCTACGACAAATCAAAATTCCGAATAATGGTTAGAGGCCTTGAAAATCCGAATCAGACCCGTGTTTGAAACTTGATTAATTTGCATGAAAGGTGAAAGACCCATCGATTGCAAATAAGTTTTCAAGTAGAAAACTAACAAATGTGGAAATGTATATGCATACATAGCTAGATTGGATAAAAGGATACAATTAAATTCACGGAGTTGATTTTAAAAACCTATTCACCAACTGGAATGCTCAAGTCTTTTCGTGATTAATCTAGCAAAATTGCACATATAACATATGGAAAAATAGATACCAAAATCGCCTTCCCAAAATAGGATTTTAGAAGTGACTATAAGATACTCTAAGGGTTTTGAAAATCTAAATAATTTTAGATTTGAAAGCAAGCTCAAGGAATCTATCATGTGATTAAGGAAGCATTGCATATAGGAATTGGAACATGTTTTCTCATAAAGTTAATAAGACGATTGGCTTATGGAGAAACATAGAAATTTTGATGAATAAGAAGTTTAGTGGGAGCAAAAGTAAAGGTCCAACGAGAATTTTACGAACTCTATTGTGAAACAACTATCAAAAGCTAAATGTTTAGATTTGAAAGTATTTTCGACAATGGACCAAGCTAAAGACGATACTTAGTACATGTTGGGAATTATGTTCTATAGTATGGACTTAATTAAATGTTTAAATGAGTAAATAAATTACCATGTTAAACATGAAGGACTTTGAAAGGCTTCCAACCCATATGTATAAAACTAAGTAAATGTTTGAAACTAAGTATAAGCTAGGCTAAATACTAAGTCAAACAACAAAGACTCTAGTAAGAGACTTCCAACCATATCACATAGCGAACAATTTGGCAAGACTCAGTGTAACTGAATGAGCCAAATGTCACATGGATGGAATAAAATTGAGAATCATTCTAGAATTAAATCCATCATGTAAAGCTATGATATAGAATCATTAGACGACTTACTTGCTTAGAGCATGTGAAGTACGTATATAATACCAATCGACATTAATCTAAGTATTAGATCATCCATAGCACTTAGATAAGTAGTTGGATGAGTTCTTGACGCATGGAAACAAATATAATATGAGCATTGATGTTGCAAACACAAACCTTAACAAGGATGAAATCCTTGACATGGAAGCCATTTGCAAGCACGAGGTAAGAAGAGTCGTGGCTTGAGAATGGTAACATGGATATACATCCATGTATAATGTGCGGAAATTTAAGGTAATTTTCCATTATCGCAAGTGATTAGGGTATCCCAAATCATTGTGAGCCGTTGGCAGTGAAACCCAAGCAAGGCATCATCAAGGAGTCTACTAAAATATATGTTGAGAATATTGTTTCCTTAAAGGCAATGATAAGAAAGATGTTAAATGGAAAGTTCATTTTTGAACGTTGATGATTGTAGATTGTCAAGCTGAAGGTCACAAATCATGTAAATGAGTGGGAGCCATTGCTTGGATAATAAATCCTAAATCACATGTAATCCATTAACACTCTCAAAATTTTATCATCTTATTATGGAAATGGTGGATAATGAAGATGCTCAGATTTGCAAAATAATCATAACTAAACCTATGCAATAAGTAAACGACAACATTCACAATTGCATGAAAGAAATCAAGCATATCAAATATGGGTTTGATTTCTATGAATGTTTTATGATGATTACTACTCTTAAAACATTTGGTAAAGCCATTTATCATTAGATGAAACATTATGAAGTTTCATAGTGGAATAAAGTATTTTTAAATATTCCACAAAACTATTTAATTGTGGTTTAGAATTAAATAATGAGTCCATTCGATTTTAATGAATATTCAAAATAGGGTATCAAGACAATGTCTTGGATAAAGAAACACCTATTAAGTGAACATTGAATATTTTAATCAAAAATTATCCCTAACCAAGGTCATTTATTTTTATGGACAATTAATGAGCATTAGAGATTAGTGTGTAGTATGATTTATAGCACCGTTTCTTGTGCTATGAGGATATAAATCATTTACACAGGTATTGGTTTATAACCCTAATGGATTGACATATGAGAATACTTTAAGAGATTCGAAATCGTCATAAGTATATTTCTCATTAATTCTATTGGAACTCTTTTCCTCGACCATGAGTAATGTGAAGTCTCTTGTTTGAGTACTAGTCCGTTTTTGATGTTGATCAAACGTCTGCCGTAACTAGGGATTATAACGACGGCTATCAGGCGGCAAGGTCCTCTTAGTAAGAGATGCTACATTACAAGACTGGGAATGTCCCCCTACTAACAATAGGGAACATGTCTTGTTGTTTACAAGGCCTCTCGAAAAGCGAGACAGTGAAAATGCATGGCCGTGCTCAGATGGATTTTAGAAATCATCTGCTTATTGACAGTCAAACTCGGATTTCGAAAAACACTTCTAGACTTAATAGGGATGACGAATTATCTTACCCTATAGTTCATGAAGAGACATGAAGAGACATAGGAAAGGGGCTATACACTAAAAGCTCACTTGTCCGGAAGGACAAGTGAGATATTGAAAGGAATGGTGTCCTTCGAATAAGTGTATTATTCTGATAGTGGGTTCAGAATTATTAGAAAGCTAATATATTCAGTAAGGTCAAGTGATCGGAATGCCTAGGTGGAGGCCGCTTCCAATCAGTAATATTAATGCATAATTAATATTACAGCTTAATCTTGACTAAACCCTTCAGGTCACACCCTTAGCAGTAGACGAACCGACTCGACGAATTAATTCGGAAGAAATTAATTCGTCACCCGAGTATTAAATATTTAGACGTCGGAAATTCGAGCTTGGAGCGTCGAAACCGAGCGTCGGAGAATCTCAAATGTCGAGCCAAAATTTAGGATTTAGTGAGACGAGAAATGATTCAAGTAACAAGTAAAATCCTAGCAACGCAAAAGGCTAGGAAAGCGAGCCCAATAGGAGCATGCCACGTGACAGCATACGTGGCAGCCACTACACATTTGCAGCAACTAGCAGCGTGCCACGTAAGCAGCGTGCCACGTGGCAGCTCGCCATGGTGGCGGTGCGCTACGGTGGCGACACATGTGGCAAGGGCCGTGGTCCCGGATTGATGGGTCATGGACACGGGCCAAAATAAAATGGCCCAACCGAACCCAACTTGGGGCTCAAGGTTGGGTGACACATGGTTAATTCACATTGCATGTGAAATGCCTTAGTGACCAAGTGAGAAAGTGGTCCACTCCTAACCATTTGAAACTTGTTACTTGTTCCTTGGTTTATTTAACTAACGGTTGAATTCACCAATCTTTCCATGTGGGATTTTTTTGATAAATTCCCACATTGAAAGTGAAAGGAATGGTGTCCTTCGGACAAGTGTATTATTCTGATAGTGGGTTCAGAATTATTAGAAAGCTAATATATTCAGTTAGGTCAAGTGATCGGAATGCTTGGGTGGAGGCCGTTTCCGATCAGTAATATTAATATATAATTAATATTACAGCTTAATCTTGTGTGTGGATTACCGTAGGAGGCTCGCGTATTATCGGAGCTAGAGCTTTCAAGTACGAGCCCGTGTGTGAGGGCGAAGCACGCTTCAAAGGTAAATTTCGGTTTTACCCTTTTGTAGTTTTTGTTATGGTTTATGGTTTTATTAATTGCGAGTGGTTCCTTGGGTCCGGGTTGTTTTCGCGATGAGTCGGACTCACCAAACCCCAACAGAAAGATGAGTGGAATTCACATAGCATCCTTCCTTATAAATAGCCAAAGCATGACTTGAGAATTCTTTGCTTGAGTAGGAGTTTAATAGAGCATTGCATTAGCAAAAACTCTTAAACTCATATAATACTCGGGTTTTGGTCGGACCTCGCTAACCTTAAGGTAACGGATCTAAAAGTCGCTAGTAGTTTTTGCGGGTGCATTTCCGTGGAAGGCTCGCGTATTTTCGGAGCTTGAGCTTTTAAGTAAGAGCCCGACTTTGAGGGCGAAGCACGCTTCAAATGTAAATTCCGATTTTACCCTTTTGTGATTATTTGTTATGCTTTATGGTTTTATTAATTGCGAGTGGTTCCTTGGGTCGGGGTTGTTTCCACGGTTAGTCAGACTCACCAAACCCAAACAGAATTACCGTCAACATTCTTTTCCATGTTGGTATTGTCTGTCACACAAGCACACCTTCGGACATTATTATCACCACGACCATCTTCAACCTTTCTTTTCCCTTTTTTCCCCAACTTCTTACAATTATCTTCTTTTCCCGGATGAACATAATCTCTAAACCTATCATTATCCTTGTTACTGCAAGTGCCTCGTCAACCAAATTCGGAGTCCAACCCAATAAGGATATCACCTCCTTTAGTTTTTGTTGGAACTTAGTGTTTTTAGGATCTAATTTAAGGGCTTGTGCAAGATCAATGAAAGCTAAGGAAGGTTTATTAAGTTCTAACGCCGCAATCGCTCTTCTGAAGTAAGCTTTCACATTAGTGGTATCAAAAAACAAAACCGCTGAACATATATCATTGTGTTTACCTTGATGAAACAAGCACCCAAATTTAGAGTAAGGGACACAGCTATGCTCGAAAACAATAATTTATCCTCATCACTACAAACTAAAGCAAAGGACAATATTTTTTGAGCAAGAGAGTATTTCGCAATAGCAGACGACCCTAATTGGTTTTGCTTGTAGAGATTGTTTCCCTCATCTTTTAAACCCTTAACAAAATCGAGAATACCAAAAGGATTCTCCAGTTGCCCAACTATAAACTCCAACCCATGAGAAGAGATGTCATTCTCTTCAACATGTGAAATACATAACATCCCCCTTAGTTCCTCAAAGCTAGCCATTAAAACTTCAACAAACTTATTAAAACACCAAAGACAAAGCTAAACTAAACCACTAGGCTTTCCCTTAATAATTACACAAAAGGATAGACCATACCAAGACGATGAGCAAGCCGGCGATGAAGGAAACCCGAACTCCACTTCGTCGGTGGGACAAAGAGATGACTGGTGGCTCAAAGAAGACACCAAACTACCTACGAACCTTGGTACTGGTCGCCAAATGTACCGAAGAAGAAACCCCCAATTGAAACCCTAACCTACCTATACTCCGAAAAACCAAAGCGTATGGATTGGTGGTAGGAGAAACAAGGCCTAATTAAGAGAAACCCTTTAAATACTGCCCGCCGGCGACCTTATAAGAGTAGCGACGCTCAGGTCACCGATGGCAGGGGAAAAACACGGGATGTGGGGTGTGGCTCTGTTTTGAGGAGAGAAGGCAGAGCTTTTCTTCTAAAGAAATTAATGTGCATAGGTTGCTTTGAACATTTAAGTGACAACAAATCATGGTAATGGCTTTGCTTGGTTTAATGGAAAAGTTTACATCTAATACGTATGAGATTATGGAATCAAACTTCACTAGAGGCATTTTGGGGTGGGTATTCCCCCTCCCTCCACTCCTAAAGTGCTTAGCCCGCTAACCTAGGCTGAAAGGACTTCTGAGAGGTTTCGACCCAATATGAACCTTCTCCTTACAAACCCAAAGCCAAACCCAAACCTAGAATAAAAAATACTACAATTAAATTTGCAAAGCAAAACATAATATGGATGATGATCGACATATATGAGTATATGACACTCATAGGGTAGTTTTTTTAGGGCATTTTTGCCTTATTTTCATAAGCTTTCTTTATATTTTTTCCTTAATTTTTCTTATTCTTGCTTTTTTCGTGTTTTTCATAATTTTATTGAGATTCCCTTTTGTTCTATTTTATTTTGCTCTCTTTTTCTCCTATCTCCTTTCTTTGATGACTTTTGTAGGTACTTAAGGAGTTAGCCTTGGATTGAGATAAAGAAGAGCAACAAGGACAAAGCAAAGGAAGAAGCAAATTCTCTTGCGCGCCCATGGAGAGGCCAAGGTTAGGGCGCACCACATTTCTAAAAGCCGCGGACGCAGCAACTGTGCACCAATTTTAGGCAAAATGAAGTAGTAGCATACCTTGCTCTGCCCACGGGCGTGACAGTGTTTGAGAGGCCGCGGGTTTTTAGAGAGGTTGCAGACTCCTAAAGTAGCTTGCGAGCAGGGGAATTGTCGCGCTCTAGCCGCGTGCGCGTCCAAAGGCGCCGTGGGCACGGGCTTTAGTAGCCACGGGCGCGACACTTGCCCTGAAAGCCCGCAGAGATTGGTACACCCTCCGTACCCATTTTTCTGCGCCCGCACAAGTTTGAGTATAGGCTGCGACCGACTAATTTTTTCTTCTTTGCTTATATGCACTCTTGTAATCCATGTTTATGAACCAACTTTTTGATAATTTTAATTTTCTTAGTTTTTAGAGAGAGAAACTAGAGGGAAGTTAGAGAGAAAGTAGAGATAGAAGATCTTGGATTGGTGATTTGTATTACAACATTGCTTCAATCAAGATTGGATTTCCTCCAATCAATGATATTTTAGTGAGATTTCCATCCATTAACTTTTCTCTATTGCTTTGATTCGCTTTTGATTCATGTATGATTGTTTGATTGTTGATCTTTTGGTTTAAAAAGTTTAATTGATTTGAATTTCTACTTGATTTTGTTTAAGATGATGATGATTGTGATTCACTTAGTTTTGTTCGTTCATCTTAATATGATTGGTTAGTAGACTCCTTGCTTGGGATATAGTGAGCATGCATGAATGATGATCATTGCTAGTTGATGGATTTTTTTTATTATTTTGAATGTTGTGATTGAATTAGTTGATAGAATTGTGCATGTGATTAGATCTATAAGGAATGATCAACCTAGATTTTCAAGCTACATTGCATTGTGATTTATAATGACATGAACCCTTGATTTAGAAATTGCATTTATTGATTGAATTTGATTTGTGAATCATATTGCAAGTCATTTATAGTGAAACCTAGTATAACTTCTACGAGATAGTCTTTTGAATCTTCTTGATTGCTATTACTATTCTCCTTTACAACATTTGGATTGATTGAACTTTCCTCAATTTGCATGATCATCACAATTGTATGTGGATCCTATATCGCTAGTGTTTGTTACATTGAATTTCTAAATTGGTTAGTTGTTTGAGACCTTAGTTATACTTCAAACTTCCTCTTATATTCTTTGAAACAGCTTAACATTAGGCTATTGCAATCTTCCCTCCATTCCTCATTGTTCGACTCGGACTTGCCCCTATACTAAAAGTAGGTTTGATTACAAATTTCGTTTGACCTAGGAGGTTTAGCCTAACGATCCTAGTCCACCTCATGTCAAAATGGCGCCGTTGCCGGGGAATGGCGTAGTTGTTTACTATAGTTGCTGAGTCTATTTCGTCTTAATTGAAAAATACAAAAAGATTTTTCCCTTTTGGGCTACATTTGTAGCCGTGCTACTAATTGTTTCTTTTGAGATTGTATGCATAGAGCATGTGGTCATTCTCTAGTGCCATTTGATTCGGAAATTGAGAGGGCAATTACTTATATAAGAGTTGCTACGTGTTCCTTGAATTCTAGCCCTCTAAGTGAAAAAGAAACACAAGAAGACCAAGCAAGCATGGGAGCAAATCCAAGCGTGGCATTGAAGGAATTAGGGATTCCGGGTGCATATAGGTTTGAGAGTGAGATTGCTCCACCCACTACTCCCGCAAATGACTTTGAAATTAGACTAGTGATGATTACTTTGATAGAGAGGCGACAATTTAGTGGAGCCAAGTACAAGAGCCCTCTAAATCATCTAAAGGAATTCGAAAAATATTGCAACACTATCAAAGTGAATGGGGTTTCCCAAGAATTCATCCTCTTTAAGCTTTTCCCCTTTTCTCTTAAAGGGCGTGGCTTAGAATGGTTGGACAATGAAGTCAAACAAATATCTCTAAGAACATAGGAGTGACTAATAAATTTCTATCCGTTTCTACTCCAAAAAGAAAACAGTGGAGGCTAAGGCCCTAATCCAAAGCTTCAAGCGACGGTCTAATGAGAGTCTTTATGAGGCATGGGAAAGGTACAAGAAGGACCAAAGAGAGTGTCCACACCATGGGATCCCGACTTATCAAATCATTCAAAGCTTTTATGGTGGCTTAAGTCATTTTTAGAAATTCTTGTCTTGATGCGAAAGGCGGGGGTCCATTATGAATGGAACAAAGGAGGAAGTGGTAGACATTATTATTGAAGATGTAGTGAGGCATTTCTATTGGCAAGACGGTGAAAGGGAATCAGCTAGCAATGTATATGGTTGACCATCTTAATGCCATTAACAACTTGTCCTTATAGCAAGTCTAGGGAAGGAAATGTCCTTAATCAAGGTAAAATTGGAGATTTCTTCCTCCCAAGCTTCAAATCTTCCCTCCCAACTTAAGGGGAGAGGTACATCCTCTAACTCTAATTCCCCTCCCTCTTCTAGTAACATGCCTAGTGGTTTCTTGTTTTGTGATGTATGTGGTTCATATGAGCATGCCTCACGTGTATCGGATGGCTAGCAAGCCCTTGCCGCAAGCATCGAGCTGCTAGCGCACAAGGGACTGGTAGCGCACAACCAAGGCACCAGGTGCTAGCAAGGCACGCTGGGCCTCGCTAGCGAGAGCAGCGCCCAGTAGCAGCCCGCATGCATGCACGACATGCCTACAGGGCCGCTCGCATACGCTGTCGAGCTGGTAGGTCCATCAGGCACCAGCTGGCGCGTGTTGGTTGGAAGCTTGGGGAGCCTGATTTTTTGGTGGGTTGCTTGGGGAGCAAGTGGTGGGTAGTCCTCCCCCCCCCCTTGTGGTCCTCACCTAACCCCTTGCCCGCTACTTGACACTTGTTGTTTGTTGATCCATTTGTTTTTAATTTGATTTTTGAATTAAATTAAACGGTACAATTCCTTTTACCAACTCTCCCACATTGATGGGAGATTAGAATTCATGGGGCACCTTTCCCTATAAATACCAATCACATGGCATTGGGAAAGGGTACTTGAGTTGTGAACTTGAAAGTATTTCCACAAGCGAGAACACTTTTGTTCTAATACTTTAAGTACTTATGTTCTAGCCACGACTAAGCTTCGGGGTAGGGGTCGTTCGAGTCAGGTCTCGAGGGTGAGAGCCGTTGGAGGCCTGGGCGTGTGCAGAGCTTTAGGCTTTCAAGTAAGAGCTGGTAGAAAGAGTGAAGCACGCGTCAAATGTATAATCGTCTTTCTTCTTTCTCTCTCTTACTTTATTAATTATGTGATTAGTAATTAATATGCTTGGTAGTGACTTTAATTTGTGTGCGGATTTTAAGATGGTTTTGTTCTGCGTGATATCGAACATCACGAAACCCAACAATACCTTGGTTATGGTACTAAGTATTGGCCATTCTTAATTTGCTTCACAATTTAGGTATACCACCAAATTTCAAATATTAGCCTACCTTATCCCTTCTTGCCCTTACGTTACAACCTTAAAAGGACCTTTTGACCTTTATTGTTGAGTCACAAGTCGGTGGAGGGAGATAGGAGTCAAGCCTATGGAGCGAGTTTGCATAATCAAGATGTTGAGTAGCCCTAAATCTCTTCTTTTCCGGTTCTTTCGAGGAATCATTGAGATGCTCACTTTAGGTGGATTTGAAACTAGTCGGGAGAAAGCGGTAAGATTGTTTGGAATGAAGGTGAATCGTGTCTTGTTAGTTCTCTATGCTTAGCATATATTATGTTTTAATCAACCTTGGATATCTTGGAATGCACTTACCGTTGTTTGTTTAGAAATCTGGGTATATATTTGTGTTTGTCTATTTGCAAAGGTCTATTGTAAAAGCATATGTGTTCTTTTTATTTTTGATTTCTTCTTTCCTTTTGTGCTTTGCCTCGTTTGACTTTGAGAGTTATGGGTTAAGCTCTTCATGAAACCCTTACGAGACCTCACTCATCCTCATTGGTGACTTTGGAATTTTAAGGGCTTGTTGTAGCTAAAAACAAATGTGATTCCTATGTTTAGTGAGTCTTAGTGTATATTCTTGTCTCTCGTTTTCTTTTTTCTTATTTAAATAAGCCCTTCTTTTTCCTTATTTGCTTTTGTTTTGCTCCAGGACAACCAAAAGTCTAGCTTGGGGGAATTTGATGAGGGACATATATGGCACTCATAGGGTGCTCTTTTAGGGCATTTTTGCTTTTTTCATAAGCTTTCTTTCTATTTTTCTTTAATTTTTCTTATCCTTGCTTATTTCGTGTTTTTTGTTATTTAATTGGGATTCCCTTTTATTCTCTTTTATTTTTCTTTCTATCTCTCCTATCTCCTTTCTTTGATGACTTTTGTTGGTACATAAGGAGTAAGCCTTGGATTGGGATTAAGAAGAGCTACAAGGACAGAGCAAAATCTCTTTGTGCGCCCATGGAGAGGCCACGGAGAGGGCGCGCTGCATTTCCAAAAGCCGCAAGCGTAGGCTCCATAGGCCGCGGGCGCGATACCTCTGCACCAATTTTGGGCAAAATGAGGTAATAGCATATTGCGCTCTGGTCGCTGGAGCGGCAGAGTTGGAGAGGCCACGGACCCTTAAAGCAGCTAGGGAGCAGGGGATTTGTTGCGCCCTAGCCGCGGGCGCGGGCTATAGTAGCCGTAGGCACAATACTTGCCCAAACAGCCTGCGGAAGTTGTTATAGTAGAGGGCGCTATCGACTTTTTTCTTATTTGGTTATATATACTCTTGTAATCCCTTTTGAAGAACCAACTTTTTTTTATTATTTTCATTTGCTTAGTGTTTAGAGAGAAGTTAGAGAGAAAGTAGAGATAGAAGTTCTTCGATTGGTAATTTATATCACAACAATGCTTTAATCAAGTTTGGATTTCCTTCAATCAATGATACTTTAGTGAGATTTTCTTCCTTTAATTGTTCTCTATTGCTTCGATTTGCTTTTGATTCTTGTATGATTGTTTGATTGTTGGTCTTTTAATTTAAAGTTTGATTGATTTGAATTTCTACTTGATTTAGTTTAAGATGATGATGATTGTGATTCACTTAGTTTTGTTCTTCAATCTTAATATGATTAGTCAGTAAACTCCTTGCTAGGGATATGGTAAAGCATGCGTGAATGATGATCATTGCTAGTCGATGGATTTTTGATTAATTTGAATGTTATGATTGAATTGGTTGATAGAATTGTGCAGGTAATTGAATCGATAAGGAATGATCAACCTTGATTTTCAAGCTAGATTGCATTGTGATTTCTAATTACATGAACCCTTGATTTAGAAATTGCATTTGTGAATCTTCTTGTTAGTCATTCATAGTGAATCCTAGCTTGATTTCTAGGAGATAGCCTTTTGAATCCTCTTGATTGCAATTATTATCCTCCTTTACAACATTTTGATTGATTGAACTTTCCTCAACTGGTATGATTATCACAATTGTATGTGGATCCTAAATCCCTAATGCTTGTTATATTGAATTTCTATATTGGTTAGTTGTTTGACACCTTAGTTATACTTCAAACTCACTTTTATTTTTCGAAATAGCTTGACATTAGGCTGTAGCAATCTTCCCCCCATTCCTCATGTTTCAACACGAACTTGCCCCTATAATAGGAATATGTTTGATTACAAATTTTGTTTGACCTAGGAGGATTAGCCTAACGACCCTAGTGCACCTCATGTCAATGGAGTATACATTCGTCACCTTAAATTAAATGATATTCTTTCACTTTTTACACTACTTATAAATTTTACATTGACTCACATTTGTGATGTATAGATATCAATAAAACATACTCATGTAGGATGTTAAATTTATTTAGATGTATCTTAACTAAAACTAAAATTAAAATTAAATTTTTAGTATTTTTTTACAATAGTATAATTTTTATTCGATTGTAAAACTAAATTCATTTGATAAGGATGACAAGCAAAATGGACTTATCAATGGACTTACAGAAGAAAGATAATATGAATAACTAGTAATTAGAAAATAAAAATATACTTCCTCCGTTTTCTTTTACTTGCAACACTTCCCTAAAAAGGAAATGTCACAATACTTGCAACACACTATAAAAGGAAAGTTACTTTAGGCAAAAACTATACTATTTCCCTTGTTTAAAGCACATGGCCCATTAAATTACACTCCTAACAACCACTCATCCCATTTTAAAGTATCATGTGAACCCCACATTTCTTAAAAACCGTGAAAAAGTGCGTGTTGCATCTAAAAAAAACGAAGTAAGACTTTCTTTTTCTTGTGAAAGCAGAAGAAATTTAATGCTTGATCTGGAATTCACTTGATTCTAGAATTATAATAAAGGTGTTTTATTCCCCACCATAAAGGGAATGTGGTAATCTTCTGCATAATACAGGCATAGGACATGCATCACCCCAGAGCATACGGCCCGAGTTTTATCAATCAACAATGGAACACAAACCAAAATGTTTACAGTGAAAATAAAATATCTTTAGTTGATCAACCTTTCACAATAAATAGGAAAGATAATGAAAAAGATGTGGAAAACAAGCGATGCTGAAAACTTGGTTAAAGATATAGGGCTTAAATCAAGCTGATTTGATAAGGACGAATAGAGGATTGTCGCCTAACCGTTCTCGACCCTGCACAAAGCCAAGTAACTTCTTATAAATCTAAACCTTTGACAAATAGACAACACAACCGACAGTTGATAAGCTTAACAAGAAGCACGATTATTTATTTTTATGTGTTTTTACAGATACTCACACTAGATACTAAAGATTGTATTTGAGAAATGCATTTGATGAAAAAAATAAAAATTACATATTCATGCCCAGCATTAGAACAGGTGCAAAAAAAGGCTTAATCAATGTACAATCCAATTTAAAACAAAATATTAAACAGCCATGTTGTGTGTGTACAATCAAAGATGTGTATGTTACTTGGATTCAGATACCATTGTTTGACACGTATGTGTCCAAGTGTCTCACTCAGCTATTTTGTTGAAAATCTATTATTTTTGCCCACAATGAAAAGCGTCTTACTAATGCCCTAGTGTCAAGGATCCTACAATGGTGTTTAAGGTGAAATGAAGAGTCCATGTACCATACATGTGATGAACGTAATAAGTGTAATTTTCTTGGAAATGTGCATCTTGATTATTGTAAACAAAAAAAAAAAAAAAAAAAAAAAAAAAAAAAAAAAAAAAAAAGAGAGATTAATTCAACATATTCATTTGCTTGGAGAAGGAAAGGAAAAATGGCCAAAAAGAATACATAGAATGATAGAAACACATTGAAAGATTGAAGGGAAGAGGAATGGGACAAGGCCACAAGGGTTGAATGTTTGTATTTTATTAAAACCAAAGAAAAAGTCGTGAGCATTAAGGAGAGATGTGGCATAGAACAATATTTAGAGCATAACCAATTCAAGTTATGTAAGAAAGATGATCACACACATTGAGCACAATACAACATGTTCTCACACTCAAAATTAAACATGCATGGCAAGTATAAAAAGCTTGAGGAAAAAAAATTGCAAGAATGTCAACAGTTGTTGACAGCAGTGAAATACCTTAAGCTCCGGCAGCTCTATAAGACAGGCACACTCAACAACCTGCACTCCTACACGCTCTGCAATTAAACCACACATTAAATTAGACAGGAGGCTCAAAAAATCATTAAATTTCAAGTAAAAAGTATATGTAAAAATTTTAATAATAAAATAAAATAAAATAAACCAAAAAAAAAAGCATAATATAAAGCTTTAGCTATGTAGTTTACAATGAACTCCAATAAGATTTCATCAACTAGTAGAATGAAGCACTTGTGAAAGCTAACAGTGTCCAGCAAAGTTTTAAACAAAAGCTTTACCAAGCAGCTTAAGTGCAGCAGATAAGGTCCCTCCAGTGGCTATGAGATCGTCAATAATTATGGCACGCTCTCCTGCTTCTACTGCACCAACATGCATCTCTATTTTGTCTGTTCCATACTCCAATGAGTACTCTTCTGAAATAACATCCCCTGTTATACAACATTCAATATTAGTGTAACTGGTACAAGTTACAACAAATAGCATTATAAGTGTACACTATACACAGTAGAGGTTGCAAAATTTGTAGCTTAGAACAAAAAACAAGAATTAATCAATAACAGCATTTTATATAAAACCAGTAGAAAGGTATGCAGTCTATCATATGTAATTACTAAGCAATATACTTTGCAGGTCAAAAGGCCTTTATGTCACACATGATATAGTGTAGTGTCTTAGCAGTTAGGCTTAATAGCTGGTAGACAAACCACTAACAAACATATAGCAAATGCAATATACTTTGTCCAATGTATAAAAAGACTCAAGGCGCACCAAGGCATTTCAGAGCTCCCAAGGCCACTATACAACTTGGTGCGCCTCATTCAATTAAAAACATTTCGAAAAACATCTTTGTGCACCCCAGGGGGTGTTCCTTAAGTTGCGCCTTAAAATGGAATCTGAGATGGAAGGGGTGAAGGAACAGCTAGCTTCAATTTAGACCACAATTAAAGAACATATCACAGCAGGTAAGCAAAGCGCCATAGCTTTGATGCAGCAAACAATGGAGGACCAGATCGCTGTGATATTGGAACAAGCCATGAAGAAGCAAAGTGATAAACTAGCTGCAATGACACTGTACTTGGAAGAAAGAATTGATCGGATGTGCAAGAAACAAGAAGCATTGATGACATCATTAAGATACAATAAGTCAAAGTTTAAATCAAGATGCGGGCGGCTGTTTCACTGCTCAGATCGACTCAGATTACTCGATCGGAGGTGATGGCTCCCAGCATTAACAAACTAAATAACCTCACTTTTGGCAGAGGTTGGATTTAATGTAGGTGGCGATACGATGGGTAGTAGATTGGTGGGAATCGGGGGTGTAGCCAGAGTATACAACCCAAAAAAAAAAAAAGAAGGGAAACATATCAACGACCCAGGTGCTTCCCAATGGATGGGAGGGTCATGTGGAGGCTGTGGAAGATATTGGAGGCATGAGAAGTTGTATCTCCGACAATTAAAGGGTCAAACCCAGATGGGTGGATCCTTTGAGGTGAATGATTAATCCAATTTTACAGGTTGAGTGGGGAAGATAACTTGAAGTAGCAGTAATGAGCTGGTGGTGCTTGAGGGAGACGCGTTGCTTTTGGTTCCCATGGGAGAATAGCCTACAAACTTTAATTTTCTAGGAGTTGAAGCTCTGTTGTTCTGACAAACTCGGCCAAAGCTCAGCCGGCTCTCTGCATCAATTGTACGGTGCATGAATATTGTAGGCGGTTTATAGAGTGAATGGCTCCGTTGAGTGGTGGTGAAGAGTCAGTGACAAGTGGAGCTCAGTTAACATAACGCAAAATCGTTGGATCAGGTTATAGAGTTTTCCATTAAGATAGAGGACAAGTTAAATTTGGGCTTATACAGACCCAAGTCTGGCATATGAAGTTCATTGTAAAAGGGGAACCTAAACTAAACACATACTATTACACAGTAAGCCCAAACAGCCTTTACATTCCCACCACACCACTAGTAGCTCTTTTCATTTCAAGCCGTCAGCGAGAAATAAATAGAAGGTTGAGTGATATGAAATTGCAAATGAAACGAGAGAGGTCTATGTTTCAGGTGTGATGATTAGTGGACAGTGTGGGGCCATGCAAAAGGAAGGATTTGAGTGTGTTAGTAGCACAAGAGTAAGGCGCTACTCTTTAAAGCTGCTCTGCTCTACTCTACTGAATTTACTCTGCTTTACAGACTCAATCTGTTCTGCTTTGCTCGCCTAGAAGCTCAAAAGAACAGGGCCTAAGATAAGGAAGAAACACTTAAGGAGTAAGGAGGGGATAAATACAGATGACCAACAACATATATCCGTAAATCCAGTCATTAAGCTTAACTTCCAAAACCAATAAAATAGTAGGTTAAGTGCTGGACTATGAAGTTTTGGTGATGATAGACCTAGGCAGAACTCATTTCCACCATTGCGGTGGAGAAATTCTGACACCATCCAAGTCTTTTGGAGTATCCCTACGAACTAGAGATGCGATGCAAGGAGAGGGAGAATGCCTCAGAATTGTGCTGAGTAGTGGTTGAGGATTTCTTACCTCTTCCTTTGGAAAATGAGCATAAAATGGATGGAAAAACCAAGGATGATGTACACCAAACCATCATTTATAACAAAGTGGAAGAAACAATTACCTTGAAGGGGGATTCCACCTTGGGGACGACGATCATCTCACTAAATGCAGTGATTAGAATACTGTGAAAAGAAGGTGCCTAGTAGAATTCTGCTACTATATAGAAATTCACAAATTATCCTTGTTTCTTTTTCTGGTGCAAGTGATGCATTCTCTGTTTCCGACCTGATTCCTTTCAATATGGTAGAGCAAATTGTAACGTTTTGCTTGTACTCTACTGTAATTTTGAAACTAGTAAGCAATAAAGATGATAATTTTAGGGAAGTTGGCAGCTATTTCATTGAATAAAGTTTGAATCTTGCAAACAAGGTGGCTTGAGGCCACGACTCTCCTATAGCACCTTTAGGGCACAATGCTCTATTCTCTAAAGATTACTAATTACCAGCTACCTAGCACACTCCCACTCCCCCTTTACTTATATGTACACAATCTGCCAAAAAGGAAAGATGACAAAATAAGTTGCAGCTGTCATTCTTAGAGAGGCTCTGTCAGCACTCAGCAATCATTAGCTTGATTTGGTGGCTCCTCTGTTGGGCCTTGCTGCTGCTGACCCTTCTTCCTTCTGCGCTCATAAGTGATCCACTCTTTGTTGTGCTTGCTACCCACGGCATTCGTTGCATCTCCCCCCCCCCCCCCCCCTACAAGAGTCACCTTGTCCTCAAGGTGAAAGGATGGAAACCTCTCTTGTATGGTGGCAGCCACTTCCCAAGTTGCCTCAATTAAGGGCAGCCCTTGCCACTTAATTAAGACCTCCAAGACATCTGGGTTGTTCGCAGCAGCCCTTAAATCCAGCACACTCTCAGGTTCTGCTCTGAGTTCCAGCTCCTCAGTCAGTTGGGTGGGTATGGTGGGGTTTGCTGTTTGGTCTCCTACTGCGCGTTTGAGCTGAGAGACATGGAACACGGGGTGGACCTTGCAAGTTGCTGGCAGCTCCAGCTTGTAAGCCACTTGTCCAATGCGCTGAAGCACCTTAAAGGGACCATAGAAACGAGGGGCTAACTTCTCATTGGTCTCTTGGCTAAGGATTTTTGCCGATAAGGTTGCAATTTCAGGTAGACAAAGTCACCTACCTGAAATTCCTCCTCCCTTCTTCGCAAATCTGCATTGTGCTTCATCCTTTGCTGTGCTCGAACCAAATTCATGTGCAAGTCATCTAAAACCCAATCTCTCTCCTGCAGCCACTCCTCCAACCTATCCACAGGCGTTTGTCCCTTCCCAACCTTGATTAGTCTAGGCGGATCCCTCCCATACACTACTCGAAAGGGTGTAAATCCAGTAGAGGCATGATAGGCCGTGTTGTAGGCATATTCCGCCCAATGCAGCCACTTGCTCCAAGACTTAGGCTTACCATTGACAAAGCAACGAAGGTATGTTTCCAAGGTCTTGTTGACAACCTCGGTTTGACTGTCGGTTTGAGGGTGATATGCGGTGCTTCTCTTGAGGTCCGTTCCTTGCAACCGAAACAACTCTTTCCAAAACACACTCATGAAAATTCGATCCCTATCCGACACAATTGAAGTAGGCATCCCATGTAGCCTCACAACTTCCTTGGTGAACACCTCCGCAATGGTTAAGGCACTATATGGGTGCTTCAACCCAATGAAGTGCGCATATTTGGACAACCTATCCACTACCACTAACACCGAGTCTATTCCCTTAGAATTCGGCAACCCTTCTACAAAGTCCATTGAGATGTCCTCCCAAATATTCTCGGGAATAGGTAAGGGTTGCAACAACCCCGCCGGTTGCAATTGAGAGTGTTTGGCTTGTTGGCAAGTAGCACATTGCTTGACATGCTTTCCCACATCTTTACGCATCCCAAACCAATACCATTCGGCAGCCAATCTCAAGTAAGTCTTTGTTTCACCTTGGTGTCCCCCCACCGGACTATCGTGGTATTCGATCAAAAGTTTTGAAATTAATGGTGACTCTCGTGGAATCACTACACTTCCCCTAAAGAGAAGCTTGTTTTCTTCGAGTGTGAACCCATCTCGAGTCCCCTGCCCTGCTGCCAATTCTTCCAGAATTTTGCCGAGGTCTTTATCAGCTCTCACCTCCCTCCCTAGCCCTTCCCAGTCAATCCTTGAAACTGAGACCAAGGCTGCGAGCTCCCCAACACTCCCTCCTCTGCGGGACAGAGCATCCGCCACTCTGTTACTCGCACCGGGCTTGAATTGGATCTCGAAATCGAAGCCCAATAATTTCCGGACCCATTTTTGGTACTCTCCATTCACTTCCCTTTGCTCCATCACATACTTCAAACTTTGTTGGTCCGTTCTTACCACAAAGTGGCGCCCAAGAAGATAATGTCGCCACTTAACCACGGCCAAGCATATCGCCATTAATTCCTTCTCATATATAGCCTTTGCTTGCGACCTCGGGCCTAGTAGCTTACTAAAGAAAGCTATTGGCCTCGATTCTTGCATCAAGACAGCCCCCAACCCAAAGCCCGAAGCGTCTGCTTCAATTACAAATTTCTTGCTGAAATTTGGCATCACCAGAACAGGGGCTGAAACCATTGCTTCCTTCAACCGTTCAAAGGCTGTTGTCGCCTCCAATGACCACCCGAAATTGTCCTTGCGCAGCTGCTCCGTCAGTGGTCTTGCTATTTGAGCGTATCCCTTAATGAATTTCCGATAATAGCCGGTCAAACCAAGAAATCCGCGCAATTCTTTCAAGTTTTGTGGAATCGGCCAATCCACCATAGCCTTCACCTTCTCCGAATCAACTGCCACCCCTTCTTGCGACACCACATGCCCCAAGTATGCCACCCTAGATTGACCAAACTCGCATTTCTTGAAATTAGCCACCAAGCAATGCTCTTGTAATTTGGACAGCACTACTCTCATGTGTTCCAAGTGACTCACTCTATCGGGGCTATAGATGAGTATGTCATCGAAGAACACGAGCACAAACTTCCTTAAGAACGGCCGGAACACCTCATTCATGAGGGCTTGGAAGGTGGCCGGTGCGTTCGTGAGGTCAAAGGGCATGACCAAAAATTCGAAATGGCCTTCGTGGGTACGGAAGGCTGTTTTGTGCGTGTCCTCTTCTCGTACCAAAATCTGGTGATAACCCGACTTAAGGTCGAGTTTAGAAAATATTGCTGCCCCATGGAGTTCGTCAAGTAATTCGTCAATGATTGGGATGGGATATTTATCGGGAATTGTTTCCCGATTTAAAGCCCGATAGTCCACGCAGAACCTCCAAGACCCGTCCTTCTTCTTGACCAACAAAACCGGGCTAGAAAATGGGCTAACCGAAGGCTTAATGATACCCGCTTCAAGCATCTCCTTAATCAATCTCTCAATTTCATCTTTCTAGAACTGTGGGTACCGGTATGGCCTTACGCTCACCGGGTTGCTCCCCTCCCTTAATACAATAGCATGTTCGTGCCCCCTTTTCGGTGGAAGTCCCTTGGGAGGTGAAAAAACCCCTTGAAACTGCTCTAGGATGTTAGCTAACCACCCGGGCACGACGGTTTCTCCCCCTACTTCTTTTTCCACCGCCTCCACGCGGTTGATTTCCAGCCACAACCCTCCACCCTCGTGGCGCAAGGTGCGGAGCATCGCCTTGAGAGTGATTTTGGTGCGTTCCAAGGCTGGGTTGCCCCTCAAAGTGACCTTCTCTTCACCCATTCGAAAACTCATAAGGTGAGTCTTCCAATTATGAACCACTGGTCCTAGTTTCTCCAACCACTCCATCCCTAAGATCAAGTCGGCGTTGCCCAATCGGAGTGGAAGGAAATTATCCACCACCACGAACCCCTCCTTGAGAACGACCCTCACCCCCTTACACCTTCCCTTCCCCACAATGATGTCGCTGTTTCCCAGAGAAACGCTGAACTCCCTGTCGCCCTCCACCGGCACCCCTGCTTCCGCCACCAAGTCATCGGAAATAAAATTATGGGTTGCCCCCGGATCCACCAATATTACCACCGGAGTTGGTCCCACCCTACCTTCGAGTTTCATGGTTCGCGGCGTAGAGAGCCCTACCACAGAACATAGAGACGCCCCTGGCGTTATTTCATCGTCGCTGGAGTCGATTTCCGGCGGTTTAGAAGGTCCAGCGCCTTCGTCGCCTCCTCCCCCGAGCAGCAAAACACTCATCTCCCTATTCTTACACCAGTGTCCGACACTCCAGCGCTCATCGCAACGAAAGCACAGTCCTTTCGCCTTCCTTTCTTGGTGTTCCGCGTCAGTCAACCGCTGCGGCTCGTTAGATCGGCCTGAGACAGTGCTGGTGGTCTTCGGGTAATTTACTGAGGCTTGGGATTCAGATGGGGCCCTGGCCAACCCTTGAATGAAGAGGCCTGCTGAGTTGGAGTGCCATATGTGCTGATGAGACCCGACCCAGATGCGGGTTTGGATCCAGATGGTCCAGATCCACTCGCTATTGATTTACCCGACCCGAAATAATTGGATGCTTTCTTTTGCCCGCCTACCCGATTCCTCTCTTCAACCCGACCCGCAATCTCCATGGCCTGTTCTAGGTTGAAAGGGTTCATTAGTCTAACATCGGCCTTAATCTCATCCTTGAGCCCATTTATAAAATGGCCCATCATTATAGTCTCAGGTATATCTTCAAACGGAGCAGAGAGCTCAATAAACCGCTTACGATACTCAAACACGGTGGTTTCTTGGCTTGCAGCCAACCACTGTTCATGGAGGCTTCCGGCATGAGTCGGTCGGAATTGTCGCAAAACCCTCGCTTTCAGGCTATCCCAGTTCGGAATAGGTCGCCGGCGATTTTCCCATTGGAACCACCTCAGGGCATCACCCTCTAAGGCGGAGACGGCGGCTTGTAACTTCTGCTCCTCCGTGAGGTTGTAGTGTTGGTAGTATTTCTCGCCTTTAAGTATCCATCCGTCGGGGTCGACGCCTTCAAAGAGCGGCATGTCTAATTTCCGTGGCTTCCACCGATTGTCGCCGCCGCCGTGTATCTCACCCCAGTTGCGCACCGTAAAGTTTGCTCCTTGCCCTTGTTCATGATTTTTTTGATTCACCAAAGTTCGGAGCTCCTCGAAGAATTGAGCTTGAGTGGTGGTATTCACCGTCATCTGAGCTTCTTGCTGTTGTCGGAACAACTCGAATCGATTATCGAGCCGTTGAACCGCCTCCTCCATCGACTTCTTGAGGGTCTCTTCCTGAGTCTTCATTGCTGTCTCTATTGTCTCCAGTTGGGTTCGAACCTCCGCCATTTGGTCTTCCAAAGCCTCGCATCTCTGAGTCGCAGAAGTAACCATTTTTGAATTTTTTTTTTTTTTAATAGTCTGAATACGGGAAGAAGGTGGTTGCCGGAGCCGGAGGTCGCAGGACCGCCTGCTCTGATACCACTTGTAACGTTTTGCTTGTACTCTACTGTAATTTTGAAACTAGTAAGCAATAAAGATGATAATTTTAGGGAAGTTGGCAGCTATTTCATTGAATAAAGTTTGAATCTTGCAAACAAGGTGGCTTGAGGCCACGACTCTCCTATAGCACCTTTAGGGCACAATGCTCTATTCTCTAAAGATTACTAATTACCAGCTACCTAGCACTCCCACTCCCCCTTTACTTATATGTACACAATCTGCCAAAAAGGAAAGATGACAAAATAAGTTTCAGCTGTCATTCTTAGAGAGGCTCTGTCAGCACTCAGCAATCATTAGCTTGATTTGGTGGCTCCTCTGTTGGGCCTTGCTGCTGCTGACCCTTCTTACTTCTGCGCTCATAAGTGATCCACTCTTTGTTGTGCTTGCTACCCACGGCATTCGTTGCACAAATTCGAAGAAAGGGAAGGCATAAGAAGTTATGATTTCATTTTCCTTTGTTTTAAAAGAAATGAAAGAAAGGCAAGGTTGCAAGGTGTCATTTTAAAATCCCCTCTAATAAACCAAATCCTTGGAATGACTTAAAGAAAGCGTACAAGTTCACTCAATCTCTCCAGAGTCTCCCCTTTCCATCCTCTTCCTTCCCCTACCCTCCCCTTTCCTTGGCAGCGTATAAAAATGATCAAAATGCACTAAGGAAATAGCGGTCTTGTTACACCTAGGCATGCCTTGGTGGGCCTCATTGTTGAGAGGCAGAAATGGTAGGAAGATATATATATAAAATAAAATAACCTTTGGTGTGAAAAAGAAAAATATGCGTGCCTTTTTATATTTGATTCATTTAGCTCAAAAAAGCGTTGAACCTCTTTCAGCAAGTGCCTTATGCCTAGTAGAGCTTTTTATGCACCGACTTACCCTTAACCTTCTGATTCATTTTTTTTTTATTCCTCATTTCCCACTTTTAGATATTTTTTTTTAAAGACATAAAGGACTTAAAATAAGAGAATTATATGGCAAGAAAAATTAGGCTGTGATTTGCATAAGCCAATCTATTAAATTTTATAGTATCTTTGAATAGAAATATTAGTAGGGGAGGAAGGGAAGGAGGGATAAATTTTCCCTTATTTGAAAAAGTCAAAGGGTTAAAGAAAGGAAAGGGATCCATTTTCCTTCCCCATTTAACAAACCAAATTTTTCCATAGTTGGAGCTATTTGGAAGGAAAATGAAAATGTCAAACTTTCCCTCCTCTCCCTTTCCCTTACCTATTGTTATCCAAACGTAGTGGTATGCAAATTTTATCTCATGTGGCCCCATGTGATGATTGTAGCATTTTAACACAAATATACTTAGGAATACTACATTTTATACCAACCATAATTCAAGTAAAACATATGTGATGAACTGCCAACATTTATAAGAATAAATAAATGTGTTAGGCTTTACTAGCATAATAGTAATCCAATACTGAACATTATTCCATCCATTTCTTTTTTATGTTCTTGTTTGTAATCTTATAAATATGCACAATTTGAGAAAATCTCCTATATTATACCTCATTTTTATAAAAAGAAAAAGAAAATAGAAAAAAGTCATGTTTAGACTTGTTTGATTCATAAGAGAGAGGCCACTTGTCAAGTAGAAGAAAAAGGAACAAGAATATTATGGGAGAGCAGCACCCACTAATATGCCAGCAACATGGACAGCAGCCATAACACTTCACTGGAATGCCAGCCACATGGACAGCCGCCATAACACTTAGTGGGCACAAACCAAAATCCTTTGGGTATTTGTGAGAGAGACAAAATTTTGTATATAAGAGGGGAAAGGGTTGAGTGAAAGAGCAAAATTAGTTTGGTAAGTGGTATCCTCTAACTACCAACTGATGTCTTTAATTATGCCAAGAATCAACCTCTCCACAATTTCCTGAGTTATTTTCGTATTATGTGATAGTGTTGGTAGAGCAAGTTTATCACAGTCGCAATGGGTGCTTAAAAAAACCAAAAAATTTTGACTATTATGTAATGTTGGTCAAAAATGTACATTCAGCAAATGTGCATAGAAAATAAAAACCCTTAAAAAGTCAAAAAGTAATTGTGGGAGTAAATTTCAAACAGAATAAGGATAGTACTTAGATTTTAAAAAGGAAAGGAAAAAAAGTTTATATGCAGCTTAAGTAATACCACAACAAACAAATGATAAGGCTCATAACATAACAGTCAAATTGATAGATCAAAAGAAACAATAAACTTGCCCATAATAAGAGAAATTTATGAGAAACTAAAGCCTACATTCTAGAGCTAAACTTCAACAAAGAGTTATTCTACATTCTAGAGCAAAACTTCAACAAAGAGTTATTCTACATTCTAAAGCTAAACTTCAACAAAAAATTAGCCTACTATGTACACATCCTTCCCATAAATTAGGCCACATTTTATTCTTCCAGTTTTAATAATATAAGTAGGCATACATAACAGAGCATAGCCTAGTTGGGAGTCCAATTAAATGCAACAACCAGCCATAATAAAGTATTCATAAGCCTGTCGATATGTGTGATTAGAAAGAACAGCAAAAACTTAATAGATTCATCACTTGTTAATCAAAGCTAGATACAAGGATATCACTTAAACAGTCAATTATTTATGACAAATGTATAGATAAAGTTGTCATAACAAACCAGGTAATTTCCCAGGCTTTCTCATTGGAACAAATTTAGCACCAATAGCCAATGCAATGGGTGGACCGAAAATGAACCCTCTTGCCTCAACCCCTACAATATAGCACGCAATATCACATGATCATCAATATGAAGATTATCAAACAGTTTCCAAAACAAAAACCATCTATAGGCATAACGGCATAAATAATAAATGCATAACATAACATAGCACAAATCTCAACCACCTATGCAAGCTTCATCAATGAGTCAAGAACGTGTTATAACATTACCAACTCAAATCACAAAATACAGGCAATTGATATTGAATAACCAAGAAAACAAATCACTTCAATTTCTTTTGGGTGAGGGGATATGATACTCCCTCCGTTCCTAAATATTTGACACGTTTGACTTTTTTCACTATTCAAATACTAACTTTGACCCTTGCATTTTAGATACAAAACAAATTTTAATATGAAATATATTGTTAAATAAATATTAATACAAAGCTTCATAATATCAACTTTTTTATATATTTTTAATACTCGTAACATTTAATCATATACATCTAATATCAAACTAGTGCATTGATTAAGTATGTCAAGTTTGATTATGTCAATTATACAAAAACAGATATAGTAGTAAAAAGAGTGTTTATCAAAAATAGAAATAAAGTAAAGTGAACAAAATTTGTTTTAAAAAAATAATACCAGCATATTTTATTTTTTTACATTCACCGAAAAGTCATCAACTAATATTTGTGTTAATCTAGGGTTCGTTTGGCATCACTGTGATTTTCTGTTTTTTGGTTTTTTGTTTTTTAAAAGTATATTATATATGTCCCATAATGAATCAAAAATTATTTAAGCTTATTAAACTCATAATAATTTTGAAAACTGACAACAGAAAAGTGGAAACACCTTTTTCTTGTTTCCTGTTTTTGGTTTTTAGTTTTCAAAAAAACAGAAAACTCAAAACCAAAAATGATGCCAAACAAGCCCCAAATTATTCATTTCTTCATTTTTCCTAAGTGCTCTTAGATCCTCATTCCTCACGAAATGAGTACTAGAGTACAGAACAATCCCACCAACAACAGAGTATAGAGCAAAAAAAAAACACATCATATTTACAACTATCGGACGAGAAATATGTTACCTGCAACAACAGAAATATCTTTTCCCTTGTATCTTTCAACAAACAAATCAATTGTGTCCTTGAATGCCTTTGGATCCAACAGCATGGTAGTAATATCCTGAAACATAACCCCTGTTTTCAAAAATAACCACATACAAAATTTAAATCAATATCAATATAGAACACAAACGCACAATATTAAACTAAATAGCACATCCAAATCATCAATTAAATTAAGCACACATTAAACAACAACAACAACAACAATATCAAAGCAGTATATTTACTTAATTAAAAGTACCTGTTTCTCAAATTTAGAAAAAATCAGTATCATTACTTAGTTATACCCACATACAAAATTTAAATGAGTATCAATAAAGAACACAAACCCACAAAATTAAACTAAATAGCACATCCAAATCATCAATTAAATTAAGCACACATTTAAACAGCAACAATATCAAAGCAGTATCATTACTTAGTCAAAAGTAACTGTTTAACAAATTTAGTAATAACAGTAACACAAATAAGGTGAATAAAATCGAACCAGATTTAGGGAAGTTAGGGATGACACGAATAGAAGACTGAATTCTTGAGATTCTGTCATCCTTAGGAGGTTCTGAATCCAAAGCCATTTTGATCGGATTAACAGACGTAGAACAACGACGGGGTAGAGAAGAGGAGAGAGAGAGGGAGTGCAGTGAGGTCGACTTGGGTGTGCGAATATTGCTCAATGGTTGACGACAGCAACAATATTTCAGTGACAGATTTGCCCTTGGTGATTCACTGAATGTGTTTGTCAAATAATGGGCTGGCGAAGAAGGTATTCTCAGAGGATGCATTTGGTATTTTTGAATTTACAAGGACTTTTGTCGGCTATTACTCGTGGAAAGGTGGAGTTATTGGTGGCCTTGTGGGGGGTATAAGAATATCTTTTAGAACCGCTACACAAGATTATTTTTTTATTTATTTATTTTTTTCTTTTCTCTTCTTTTACTTTTAAAATGAAAGGTAAGTTGGTAACGCCTTTAAAGGATTAGATGTACGGGTGTTTAAAAGTACCAACCCGATTGACTTGATCTGATGAGCCAATAACCCAATAATTTTTGCGGGTAATTATTGCTTGCTTATATAATTAAGATGTCTCGACGCCACGGTTCTGGTTCGCGCTCTCGCGGGGCTCAGTGGCTCACCGAGTGGATGAGCCTGTTGACGCCAGCGAGGGTACTTCTACAGTCTTGGGGAGTACCCTGAGTGGGACGGGCATACCTTGTACTTCGCGCCCCAGTTCACATCTTAGAGCGGGTTCGGCTCAGGATGACTAATAAGCGAGTTCGTTGCCTTGGCTCGGGCAACAACACCATCGGGCAACTTTACGATTCGTATTTTCGCAACAACGAGGAGTTGCGCGGGTTGTGGGAGTCTTGTGGTCTAACTGCATTGTTGCAGGCTGTAAGGAGGATGTTCCCATTGTAGGGGATCTTCTCCTTAAATGCCCATTGGCCCTTTAGAAGCCTAGTGCTTTACATTTGTTAAGGTGTAGTAGGATTTGAGTTCCTGACTGTTTGGGGGACCTTGAATTAGAATTGATAATATTATTACGCTTTTTTATAAGAAACAAGTAGGAGTCTCCAATTAGTTATAGGAAAACTCATAAAACCTCGTTCATGCCTTTCTTCCATGTGGAGTTCATGGAATAATTAGCACGAATCGTAAGTTTACCCATGTCCAAATGGGTCTACATAAACCAAAATGAGTTCGGGAGCGAGGGTACTAAAATAACGTTCCCTTTAGGAGGGAATCGTTATCCTAGCCCTAGTGCGGCCTCTACTAGCTATTCTTTTTTCACAATTTCATCACCAAACAATAGATGCAACGCGATACCTTAAACTAAGCTAGTTGATTATATTTACACACATCAATTCACGTAGGAATTACATTGCAAAGTCGTTATCTTTATTTAATCAAATTCGTGAATAGGACAAGAAATAAACAATATTCGCCTTGGCTTAAGTGATCAACCAACAATTAATTATTCAATTCTAATCTTATTTAACGCAAGATACTATATGGAATTGATTAATTAATCCTTTTAAAGCGATCAAGCAACACTAATTAATTAACTAAAGTTCTTTTAAACAAGAAAATAAAAGTGATTTATCTAAGTGCTCGGGAATTTACCACTTCTCTTTGCTAGATCTCCGTTTAGAACACTTATGGACTCCTTCTTGTTCGGGAACCTCCACCATAGTAACAAAATATCAAAGGGGTGAGCGTTTAGGACGGTAGGGGTTTGGTAGCACAAGTTCAAGTTTTCTGCTAGAGTTTAGGGTTAATTTATGTGTGTTTAAGCCTCGGTGTAAGCCTCTATTTATAGCAAATAGGTAAGATTAGGGTTTTGAACATTCTGCCGCAGCAGGTGTCGCGCGCAACTGGATGAGTTGCATGCGGCAACCCAGCGCAAGTAATTTAGTTGCGCTGCTACAGGCAGCGCAACTAATTGTCTTGCGCGCAGCTTTATGGTAAGATTTGATTTTCCGATTTTTCGAATTTTTTAATCTTCCGCGAGCGCAACCCTGGCAATTGCGCTGAGTGTCGCGTGCAACTGTATTAGTTGCGCACGCCAGCCCAACACGATTCATTGAGTTGCGCGCGGCTTTTTTTGCAGCAGCATTAAATTTAACCTAGAAGCTTCTAAATCCATCATTATTGGGTTTTAAGCATGGGCTTAAGCCTCATTATGGTCGGATTTAGTTAATTGGACTTTGTTTGGCTTTGTTTTTTTGGTTTGGGGTAGTGTTTTTGTGTTTTGTGCGTAGTTTAACCAGTTATCCATAAGCAATCTTCACTTTGATCCAACAAGAAGATGGTTTTATTTATCGTCATTGCACTTCCTGTCGGGACAGGAGGCCAAAAGTAGATGTCTACAGTTAGCCCCCACTTTGATCGAGTCTAGATTAGTGACAGGCTAAAGTCGTATCACCTAAGCAAAAGTAATTACCTAAGTCCTCTAACTTATGCAGATAGGGAAGTAGGGTTGAATCCACAGGGAAACTAGTCTTTCTACTCCTAATTAATTGTTATAATCTAAATTATCAAAGTAACCAATATTTTTGTGATTACAGTCTATACTACGAAGAATATGAGTAAGAGGAATAAATCAGGGAGAAATCAAATAATAATAAAAGCCTAGAGCATAGGTTCACCAATAAACAATATTCCAGGGTAAAGCATAATAATCAATCATCAATACATTAATTATTCAGATCATAAAGGGCTTTCGCTACGTATTACAATCACAGAGTTAATTTACAGGTATTAAATCTCATCTCTCGAATCTCGACCTAACCATTTATAAATTAGTCTGCCTATTGAAACTAAGCCTAAACATCAATTCTCATCTCTCGAATCTCGAACCAATATTGCTAAACTCATACAATTAAACCTGGCCAAATCTAATTGCATAGCATTAAAACAATCAATAGGAAATTAATTAAGTATTGACAATCAACAACCATAAATTACCCCTTCATATTATTATTAGATCCCCATAAACCCTAGAAAGAAAACTACTCAGACATGATTAAAGCTAAACACATCAAAGTAATTAAACAAGACATAAGGAATTGAAAGAATGAAAATACTGAAATTAATAAAATAGAAATCGTACCAAATCCACGGAATTACAAACGGAGTTTAGGAACAAGAGAAAAGTAAAGTTTAGAGAGAGAAAATCTAAGTAGAGAGAAAAGTAGTAAGAGTATGTAAAGAAGTGTACTAAACTTGCTTAATAAAATTACATTAATACTAAGCAAGGAGTTCTACGCTAAACGAAACAAGTCGGAACATAATCGTCCTCTCAAACACACGCGCCCAGTCGGGCTAGAGGCCGCCCGATCGGGCGCGCCTTATTGGTGCTTGCCCTCTTCACACGCCCGGTCGTGCGCGTGCTCCGGGCGCGAGACATTGCCTTCCCCTTGCTCGCCCCGCCCGGCCGGGCGCGCCTTCGGGCGAGCCTTAATGGCCCGGGCGAGCTCTCTTGGGCTCCTTTTGGAACTTCAATTGGGCCTCGAACCTTTGGCCCAATCGGAGTTCCTCTTCGGGTCTTTGAACTCGGTCCAAAACGCCTCGGAATCTCAAGTATCGAGCCCTTAATCACCGATTTGCTTCTTCTAACCGGTCTTGGGCTTCAATGAATGGTCGTGTTCCTCCAATGCTCGTAATCGCTCCTCGAAACTCCGGGAAAATGCTCCAAAAGTGCAATTTCCTACAAAACTCAACCAAAACTACGAAAACACTAGAAAACACCAATTAGTAATAAAAGTGGCTCGAAAGAGCCAAAAACACTACTAATTATGACCAAGGGACGGGGGTAAATCACTATATAAAATGGACATATCAATTAGTTACTAGTGCACGCTTGTAATTTATGCATTGTTACTTGTTTATCGTTGTAAAATGCATGGGCCATTCACAAATAGTGAATGGAAAAATGGTGTTACAGGTGTGGATCCAAGGGTTCTGCTGGGTGAGCTGGGCTCCATCGACATCCTACACAAGGAAACACACGTAAACTGCCCTCGGGGGTGGCTCGAGGAACCCCCCTCCGATGCTTAAGTTAGACAGTGTTTAGAGAGAGAGTGTGTACTTAAAGAGATGTAGAGAGTGTAATAACTTATGTGTCTAACCTCTTTTCCGTTGTACTTTGCCCTCTATTTATAGGTGTACGATCTCCTTTGTGGATAGTTCAACCTGGTCAGCTCTGCGAGCTGACTCCATCGGGCTGGTGAGCCCCTCATAGTTGCTCTCTCGACCATGAGTGCGCACCCTAGGAGCTGGGCGATAGTTCTGCGGGAGCTATCCTATACAACTAGCCCCTCAAGGGGTGGTATGAGGTCACTCATGCCGACTCTTATTTGCGTGGTGGAATCTTCCAAACTGAGCCCAGTTGGAAGGAATAGCTTAGCAGGAACTATCCCCTACAACTAGCCCCTAAAAAGATAGCGTGAGGTCATTCATGCCAGCTGTTCTGAGCGTGTGGCCTTACCGGCCATGGCTGAACGGGTCGTCTAGCTGAATTATGCTGCGCACTCCCAGCCCCTCAAGCCTCCAGGTTGTTGACGCGACCGGAGGTTTAGGAGGTCAGGTCACGATTGCTCTAAACCTGCTTGCTGGGCACACGTCTTGTCGTGGCCTACTAAGACTGCAGGGAGAGATTTTGATCACTCCCGCTGAAGTCTGAAAAATGACGAGCTTGCGGAGAGGAATTTCGATCACTCCCGCTGAAGTGCGAGAAATGACGAATTTGCGGAGAGGAATTACGATCACTCCCGCTGAAGTGCTTGTGCTTCCTTTGTGGGTTTTTTTTTGGTAGGAACAGTATTTGCATGAGTGGGACATGTGTTGGTGATTTGGGCCGTCAGTTTCGATTTTATTGAAGTGACATGGCGGTTTGGCTTTACTTCATGCCCAACCTCATTTCTTTGCTCATTTACTCATTTCTTTTCTTCTCCTCATTTTTTCATCTTCCTCTCTTTTTTTACTTTCATTTCAAAAACTTCGCTCTTCATTTCCTTCTTCAGACGCCTGTGCTCTTCCATTGTTGTGGTAAGTTACTGCTTTCTTTGCCTTTGTTTTTACCTCAATTTTTCTGCCATACTCGTTTTTCTCTTCTTTGCTCTTACTTCTTTACTAATTTGCTTTTTCTTTTGTCTTTCCTAATTGCAGTTTTGAACTTTGTTCTGTTCAAGTTCTTGCGTTCGCCATTGTTGGCGTACCCTATTGCTTCTGCAACTTTTTTTTTCTTAAAGTTACTTACTTTGTACCTTTTTGTTGTATGTATTTTCCAAATTATATTTCTTTTTGCGTTTTTCTTCACAAGATTGTATCTATTGACTCGCCCTAATTGACGCTGTCCAATTTTCCCCCTTTTTTTTTGTTGTTGTACTTGCATTCTTGATTTTTTCCCTTTATTCCTTCATTGTTATTGTCTCCCTAGACTGATCTTTGATTTTCGGTGCCCCATTGCTTTTTTCTTCTCTTTGTGGGCCCTTTGTCTTTGTAGATTTCATAATGTCTGACGCTTCTGATAGTCACAACATGAGTGAGTCTCAAATGGCTTCTGAATCGGATTCTCCTTCCCGATCATCCCCTTCAGGGGAGCGCCCTGCGCACACTCCTCCTGTTTCTCATTCTTCTTCCCCCACTCCTATACAAATGGTTATGCCCTTTGACTGTGCCCCCGCTGCGAGCGGGACGGGTACTGCTGCGACTCCTACTGTTGCATCTGGTTAGGCAATAATCATCCTGCTGAGGGTAGTGCCTTTCGCCCTTTTCAACGCAAGCTCCGCCTTGATTTCTTTGATCCCTACTGTGAGCGGGTGCTCATGTTGGATGGGATTCCTTTGTCCCATCTCACCCGTTTGAGGATGCGTGCAATGCGCCATAAGCAGTTAGCTGACGTTGTCAAGGCTAATCCCCATGACGTGTCTCTTTTTAGCCCCATTCCCCTGTTGGGGTTTGGTGAGTCCGACTCACCGCGGATACAACCCTGACCTAAGAACATTAAAGTTCTTATTTGAACATTAAAGTTCATGTTGGAAGATATAATTTTCAAGGATTCACAAAAGTTAGAAGTTGGATTTTTCATTTGAACATTAAAGTTCTTATTTTTCCAACTCCCTTTTACTTTGTCAAAATCTCAAGATTAATTTTAATTGATTAAATTAATAGTGAGAAATTGCCCTATTTATGTTGTTGCACCAAGTTAAACCAAAATTAATTAAAGAATGGTTCTTGGAATTATTTTGGTTAGATGCATTTTGAAATTTTTTTTTTAAGTTAGACTTGTTCAAATTTTCAATTTTGTTCATTGAATTAATTCTAAAATTAATTTAGAATTAATTACAAAGTCACGCAAAATTCGGGATCAAATCCCGAGGCTATGGCACGTAAAACCAAGGCGGAAGCACGTAAAATTCGGGATCAAATCCCGTATGTGGCTGCCAAGGTGCTGCCATGGTTCTACGTGCAGCCACTGCCGTGGCTTGTGCGCACCGCCGCAAGCAGCAGCACGCTGCCACGGCCTTGTGCGTGCGTGTGTGTTGTGGTGCGTGCTGCAAGGGCTGTTGTGGTGCATTTGATGGTGCACGTGCATCGTGTTTTTGTGCTTGGTGCATCCGTCATGTGCCGGGGCTATGCCGTGGTAAATGCGGCATGGTGCACATGGCTGGCTAGCTCGTGTGGCCCCGTGGCACACTTCCTCTCATGCCCCGTAGAAGAGTCGAAGCGTATGCTGTATTTTAAGCTGTGGGTGTGACGCTTGGCATGTGTCACGTCCATGTGCACCACCCCTTAATTAGCACTTGTATTTTGGCAATTATTTTGCAATTTTGCCGTTTAATTTATTTTAATTAATATTGTTTATTTTTATTAAAATTTTGGAGGCTAGGCCTCGGTTTTGAGCGACATTGGCAAAATTTATTTTGACAAGTTTGGGGTTTACCGACTTAATTAATTTGATTAATTAAGATGGATGCGGAATTTAATGGGAGCTTCAATTATTAATTACGTCATTTACATAATCAGTTAAACAACTTTGACTAGTTTTAATTAGGCGTGTTAATCGGATTAACCACCTAGATTAGTTACTAGTGCGTGCGTTTTTTAAATGCAATTTTACTTGTTTGTCGTTGTAAAATTCATGGGCCATTCACAAATAGGGAATGGATGAATGGAATGTATATTATCTCATAGGTTTTATGAAATGGCAACTAGTGGGACCCAATTAGGATAGAAAATACGGACTACGTGCCGTGATGTATTTTTGTAAATCTAAATACGGTCTACGCACCGCTTAGTATTTTTGTACCTAAATATTTAGATTAGTCCTAATCGTAGATACTAGTATTTGCATAGTTTGGTTAAGTCTTGAAGACATAATTTCTTGGAAGACGAAGCCTTGAAATTGCAAGTGAAGACCTTTTGAAGACTTGTAAATTTCAAGGGGTCATGCTAGTCGCCAATATGCATCTAGTATTTTTGCTTTATATATATATATATTTATGCTTATATATGTGAATAATATGATTAGATGCATGTGTAGGCTTTCAATATGTTGTGATGATTAGTTAAGTTCACTTAAATCAACCAACATAGAAAACCTAGGTTCCTAATAATATTGAGTTAAACTTGCCTTTCCAAAACAACACTTGCACACCGAATGAGTGTAATGGTGGGCTACGCCAAAGCTAGGCACCATTACTACTTTGAGGAACATAAGGCACACCGGGTGTGCAAGATGTTTTTGGTTGAACTCATCGGTATGAGTGAGGAGTCCTCACATACCGTGGAAAAAGAGATACATCGTCAAAATGCATTGGATGCGACGATTATCTAACCAAGAAGGGCTCGGAGCCATTAGCAAGGCAATGCTTACCTTGGGATAACAAGTGTTAGGTCAAGCCAAAGCATGCCTTATTACTCGTTGATCCCTTGGATCTTGGAATCGCCTTATTTTCACAAAATGGGTACAATTTTATGTGTAAATAAGACGTTAAATAAGTATTGAAATTTGCATGAAATAAATTCAATCTTATTTAAAGTAATTTTAGATGGTTTATCATTTCAAATTCTTTCAATTGTAGAATCATGTCTTCAAACAACTCAAACAACCAGTTTTCAATACGCTCTATTCTCGTTAAGGTGAAGTTGAGTGGTGTCATTTTCCTTGATTGGAAAAGGAATTGGCGCGTCGTTCTTATGCAAGAACAGAAAGAGTATGTCCTTGATGAGGAAATGCCTGAGGCTCCCAATGAGGAGGTGAATGAGGCTGCCCTTTACCGGTGGCAAGTGGCCGATCGGGATGTCAAGTGCGTTATGCTAGCCACTATGTCTCCTGAACTTGAGAAAACCTTCTTAAAGAAGGAATCGGCCTATGAGATCATTTCTGAGTTACAGAATATGTTTCAAGAGCAGGCTCGAACTGAAAGTTTTGAAACCAACATGCAGATCCTTGAGACTAAGCTCAAGAAAGGAGAGCCAGTCAGCCCACATGTGCTCAAAATGATCGGATTTTTTGAGAACATGGGAATGCTTGATGCGGGGTATTGAACTAAGATGGCTATTGACATCATTCTCCATTCCCTTCACAAAGGCTATGACTAGTTCAAGATGAACTATAATATGCATAGTATGGAGAAAACTCTCACCGAGCTTCATGGGATGTTGAAGCAAGCTGAGCAGACGCTCAAAGATGAGGGAAAGCATGATATGCTAATGATCAAGAAGGGCAAGCCATTAAATAGGGCGGGAAAAAAGAAGAGAGGCTTCAAGGGGAAAGGAAAGATGAACTTTCTGCCTAAGCCGAAGGCTACCAAAGACAACAAGGAGAAGAAGGTAGCATCTTCTAAGTCTAATTCTGAATGCTCCTATTGTAAGAAGAAGGGACATTGGAAGACAGACTGCCTCAAGTTCAAGGAAGATAAGAAGAACGGAACTGTTGCTTCTGCATTAGGTAATTACGTTATAGACTTCAACTTCACTAGCTCAGCTTCATGGGTATTAGATACCGGATATGGCTCACACCTTTGTTCCAATTCACAGGCACTAAGGAACACTAGGAGGCTAGCGAAGGGAGAGATTGAGCTCCGGATAGGAAATGGAGCAAGGATTGGTGCTATATCCATAGGATCTCTTAGTTTTTCTTTGCCCACGGGGCTAGTTTTGGAACTTGACAATGTTTATTGTGTTCCCAACATTACCAAAAACATTATTTCAATTTCGGCGTTGGACGCCAAAGGTTTTGAATTTCGAGTAAAGAACTAATCATGTTTATTTTATCTCGATAATGTTTTCTATGGTATGGCACATTCTGAAAATGGTCTTTATGTGCTATGTTTTGACAAAGATATTTATAACGTTAATTATCCCAATAAGAAAGCTAAGACTACACAGTCTAGTCAAACCTCCTTGTGGCATTGTCGCGTTGGCCACATTAACATCAAACGCATTAAGAAGCTTCTACAAGAAGGCATTCTAGACTCATTTGATTTAGAATCATTTGAGAATTGCGAAGGATGTTTACTAGGTAAGAAGATAAAGCAACAATTCTCCAAGTTAGGAGAAAGGGCCGGTGACTTATTGGGCCTAATACACACCGATGTGTGTGGGCCAATGATTACACCCGCAAGGAATGGTTATCGGTATGTCACAACCGTTACGGACGACTATAGTAGATATGGATATGTCTATCTAATGTCACACAAATCTGAATCGTTTGATAAATTCAAAGAATTTAAGAGAGAAGTTGAAAATCAACTTGGCAAGAAAATCAAAGCGCTTCGATCGGATTGAGGAGGCAAATATTTAAGTCAAGAATTCGATGACCATCTGAAAGAACATGGAATACATTCAGACCTCTAGGAACTCCTCAATGGAACGGAGTATCTGAAAGGAGAAATCGGACCTTGTTAGACATGGTACGATCGACTATGGTTCTTAGTGATCTTCCGATATCTTTCTGGGGACATGCACTTTTAACTGCGACACTTACACTAAATCGTGCTCCGTCAAAAGCTGTGGAAAAGACTCCATATGAATTATGGACAAATAGACCTCCAAGGTTTTGTTTTCTCAAGATTTGGGGATGCGAAGCATATGTCAAGAGACTCATGTCTGATAAACTTCATCCAAAATCTGACAAGGTTTTCTTTGTGGGTTATCCAAAAGAAACCAAAAGGTATTACCTCTACAACAAATTCGAGAACAAAGTGTTTGTTGCTCGTGATGGTGTCTTTTTGGAGGAGGAGCATCTTTCCAAAATGACAAGTGGGAGGGAAATCGAACTCGATGAAGTTCGAGAGGACGAGTAATAAGGACAAATTGACAATCAAAGTTCTCATGAAGCATATGTTGACATTGGTCAAAGTCAAAATATGCAAAGTCAAACCGACAATGCAAATGCTCAGTCCATTACCTTACATAGGTCAACTCGGCCAAGATCTCAACCTGACAGATATCTTGGTGTTTTATTAACAGAGGATAAGGATATCCTAGTAGTGGATGGAGATGAGCCAACAACCTACAAGCAAGCTATGACGAGCACCGACTCTGCCAAATGGCAAGAGGCCATGAAATCCGAAATGGACTCCATGTTTGAAAATCAAGTATGGGACTTGGTTGATTTACCCGAAGGTTACACCTATCGAATGTAAATGGATTTTCAAGTTGAAAACCGACAAAGATGGAAATGTATTCATGTACAAAGCTAGACTGGTAGCAAAAGGTTACATGCAAATTCACGGAGTTGATTACGATGAAACCTTTTCTCTAGTTGTAATGCTTAAGTCCGTTCAAATTCTTCTAGCGATAGCTGCATATTACAATTATGAAATATGGCAGATGGACGTCAAAACCGCCTTCCTCAATGGAATTTTGGAAGAAACTGTGTACATGACATAGCCTGAAGGTTTTGTCGACCAAAACAATTCTAGAAAGGTATGCAAGCTTAAGAAGTCCATTTATGGATTAAAGCAAGCAAGCAGAAGATGGAATCTGCAATTTAATGAAGCCATTAGTAAGTTTGGATTTATTAAAAATTCATATGAGTTTTGTGTTTACAAGAAGGTAAGTGGGAGTGACATCGCCTTCTTAGTCTTATATGTCGACGATATTTCGCTCATTGGAAATAGCATTCCGTTGTTAGAGTCTATAAAGACTTGGCTCGGAAATGTTTTTCAATGAAAGACTTGGGAGAGGCTCAATACATACTAGGCATCAAGATCTATAGGGATAGATCAAAGAGGATGATAGGATTGAGTCAAAGTACTTATATTGATAAGGTACTAGCTCGATTCAACATGGAAGGAGCCAAAAGAGACCACCTACCCATGTCCAATGGCATAACCCTAAGCAAGAAGCAGTGTCCAAAGACACCTGATGAGCGGGAAAGGATGAATCGAATTCCATATGCTTCGGTTATTGGATCGATCATGTATGCCATGATATTTACCAAGCTAGATGTATCGTATGCCTTGAGCGCTACGAGCTGATACTAGGCTAGATGTATCGTATGCCTTGAGCGCTACGAGCTGATACCAATCAGACCCAGAAGAGATGAATTGGTTGTTGATGGCAAAGATGAATTGGTTGTTGAGGGATATATCGACGCAAGCTTCCAAACAGATTGAGACGACTCCAAGTCACAATCTGGATTACGTATTATGTCTCAATGGAAGAGCGTTTAGTCGGAAGAGTGCTAAACAAAGCACAACTGCTGATTCTACAACTGAAGCCAAATACTTAGTAGCATCTGAGGCAACTAAGGAGGCAGTTTGGATTCGCTAGTTCGTTAGGGAACTTGGTGTTGTACCCTCCATCAAGGGTCCAATACACCTCTATTGTGACAAAAATGGGGCTATTGCTTAGGCTAGAGTGCCACGAGAACGTCAAAAGGTCTAACATGTCAAGTGGCGATTTCATATGATTAGAGAATGGAAATCAGAAGGTGAAATGAGAATTTGCAAGGTTGGAACGGATGACAATGTAGCTGGTCCCCTCACTAAACCTTTGCCTCAAGTGAAGCACAACAAACACGTTGAGGCAATGGGAATCAAGCACATTGGAGAATGGCTTTGATTTCCTTCTTTTAAAGTTTTAATTAAATTTTGGACAATGTAAATGTAAAACACTATGATCAACCATTCAGTTTGGAGTAATTAAAATGTCATGCAATTTAAATCACTCTGTCTCTATTTAATTGTGGTTTAGAATTAAATAATGAGTCCATTTGATTTTAAAGAATATTCAAAATAGGGTATCAAGACAATGTCTTGGATAAAGAAACACATATTAATTAAGTGAACATTGAATATTTTAATCGAAAATTATCCCTAATCAAGGTCATTTATTTGGTGGACAATTAATGACCATTAGAGATTAGTGTGTAGTATGATTTATAGCACCGTTTTTTGTGCCAAGAGGATATAAATCATTTACCAGGTATTGGTTTAGAACCATACTGGATCAACCTATGGGAATACCTTAAGAGATTCAAAATCGTCATAAGTATTTTTCTCATTATAGCTATCGGAACTCTTTTCCTTGACCATGAGTAATGTGAGGTCTCTTGTTTCAGTAACTAGTCTGCTTTGATGACGCTCAAACGTCTACCGTAAATGGGGATCATAACAACGACTATCGGGCGGCTAAGTTCTCTTAGTAAGAGAAGCTACATTACAAGACTGGGAATGTCCCGCTATTGACAATAGAGAACATGTCTAGTTGTTTACAAGGCCTCTCGAAGAGCGAGACAATGAAAGTGCATGGCTGTGCTTAGATGGATTTTAGAAATCATCTGTTTATTGACAGTCGAACTTGGATTTCGAGAAACACTTTCGGACGTAACAGGGATGACGAATAATCTTACCCTGTAGTTCATGAAGAGACATAGGAAAAGGGTTATACACTGAATGATCACTTGTCCGAAAGGACAAGTGGGAGATTGAAAGGAATGGTGTCATTCAGACAAGTGTATTATTCTTATAGTGGGTTCAGAATTATAAGAAAGCTAATATATTCAGTAAGGTCAAGTGATCGGAATGCCTGGGTGGAGACCTCTTCCGATCAGTAATATTAATGTATAATTAATATTACACCTTAATCTTGACTGAAACCTTCGGGTCACACCCAAGCAAATTAACGAACTGACTCGACGATTTAATTCGGAAGAAATTAGTTCGTCGCCTGAGTATTAAATATTTAGACGTGCGTAATTCGAGCTTAGGGCGTCGAAATCGAGCGTCGGAAGTCGAGTTAAAAATAGTAAATGACGAGACGAGCAAAATAATAATAAATCGACAATATTCCCAAAATACCCCTAGAATCGGAGTGCCCTGAGCATCCGAATGCTAGCGGCAAAAATATGCTTGCATAGGTGGCTAGCATGCGCACCATGCCGAGCCAAGGGTGGCTAGCTGGTCCGTGCAAGCACACCACAGCTAGCAGCCGCAATCCGCAAGCTAGCAATAGCATGCGCACCAAGGCAGCAGCTGCTAGCAGCCCGCACATGATGTACGCGGCATGCTAGCAGCAGCCCGCACTTGGGTGCGTGGCTTGCTAGCCACATCAGCCCGCATTACCAAGTGCGGGGCTGGGCTTAGGCTGGGCTACGGCTAGGACTAAGGGTTGGGTAGTAGGGCCGAAGCATGTGGGAGTATATGGGAATCAAGTGGGGTGAGGGAAATGTGGCACAAGGAGAGTATTGAGTGGGCAGCAAGTATGGTCCCCTACTCTCCAAGTGGTCCTCTCCATCCTTTACATATGATTGTGCCACTCGTAAATTTATTATTAGTTTGTATATTTATTTTAATTTAACTTTAAAATAAATTGTGGAATTTCATGATCCCACATTGATGGGATAGATTTTGCCACTCTCACTCTTCTTTATAAATACCCATCTTGGGATTTGGAGAAGAGTGCTTGAGTAGGAGTTGAATAGAGCATTGCATTAGCAAAAACTCTTAAACTCATATAATACTCGGGTTTTGGTCAGACCTCGCTAACTCTCAGGTAGCGGACCTAAAAGTCAGAGTTCGTCCTTTGCGGGTGGATTTCCGTAAGAGGCTCGCGTATCATCGGAGCTAGAGCTTTCAAGTACGAGCCCGTGTGTGAGGGCGAAGCACGCTTCGAAGGTAAATTCCAATTTTACGCTTTTGTGATTAGTTGTTATGCTTTATGGTTTTATTAACTGCGAGTGGTTCCTTGGGTCAAGGTTGTTTCGGGGTGAGTCGGACTCACCAAACCGCAACATAAATTTTCTTTATTTTGTCCATCACCTTCGAAGATCATTATTGCTATATTGATTTATATTATTATATTGCGTGGTGGTGTAGGCACCCAATTGTGTCTCCCCAAAACCAAACCCAGTGATGAATACCTTTCACGTCGAACCATAATCGAATGAAGTGAAAGTGTGAAAAGTCTAGTGTTGCGATTAATTTTTAAAAATATTTCTTTCTGTTTTCGAATACCTGCTCTATTTTATAAAAACGTTCAATCCAGTTTTGTTTGGTCCATGATAAGGATACAATTATAGTGTAGTTGGATGGGGCTTGAAAAGACCTTTCCAACGATATATTATAAGCCCAATTCCGATGAATAATGAGGAAGCTATGGCCAAAATACTAAACTGGGCCCTAACCGGATTTTACCTACGACCCAATGATCATGAGGTGAGGAGGGTCCAAAGGTTTAATCCTATTTCTAATCTAATTAGGATTGATTAGAATATTCTATAAGAATCTAAAAGATCATAATTATCTTTTTTTGAAAAGATAATATCAAGGAATTTGATTTAAATTAAAACTTTCCTTTTTTAAAATCCTAATTCTATTTGAATTTAAAGATGTTCAAAGACAGTCAGATTTTATTTTTGTGCCTCATAATTTTTATCCAAATTTTATATGGTTGGATAGATCTTGAAATTATATTTCCAATGATATATTATAATATTAAATCTGAGCTATAACGAAAAGGATTTGAAAGAAATACGAAACTCTATACAAAACTGACACCCTCCCACTATTTCGGCCATATCTTTTATCTACAAAGGATTTTAATATGATTTCAATTGCATTGGAAAGTAGACTTCAAGAGCTTTCCAACGACATATTATATGCCTCATTTAGACTTTTGGATCAAAAGATATGATAAAAACAAAATACGCAAAAAATGCTGTGTACGAGTTTTATTTCGATTCGAATTCGGATTCTATTCTTTTCTTAATTCTTCAACCCTCTTTCTTCCTATAAATAGATGTCATATCTCCCTTTTTTCAATCATCCACAACCATCAACAATCTACAATTTACAATCACCCAATTCTCTCTATTCTCTCTTGAGCATATGCTTTCTTTCTCTCTCTTTCGTTCTAAACTAGCTTTTTACAAACACAATACCGCATACACAAGATCTAGAAACACCTAGCCAAGTTCGAAGTTGCCTTCGCCCTAGACGTGAAAGGTTGATAATTTCTGAGGGTTTTGGTCCCTAATCCAGTCTAAACTTTTTAACTCTTTCTTTCAATTCTTGAATTTAATTCTTTAATTTATTATTTTTATTGAAGTTTACTAATTTGTGTATTTTGTTATTAGAAAGAGGTACGAGGCTTCAAAGTATGTAATCTTATTGCTCTATTCTTGTAGAAAGCATGCTTAAATATATTTATTAATTCCTAGTATCATGTTAGAATGTTTTTATTGCTTTCTATTATCATGTTAAGGGTGCCTTTTATTCTTTCTAATAGCATATTAGTACCATGTTAGGTTTAAAGCTTTGATCTTTAATGTTTAGTGACATGCTAGGATTTGTTATTAATCTTGTTAGTATCATGCCTAGGATCTTGCTATTATTATTAAGCTTTATTATGGCTTATCATGATTATGATTATATTATGATTATTATTATGATTATGATGCTTATTATTATGTTGCTTGATATTATTTATTGCTTGATCACACCTTTTATGCATGTTTAAAGGGAATTTGTACTTGAAATCACGCTTAACAAGATAATTAATAATTTAGTTTAGGCTAATGTGATTCTAATTCAAGTGATCGCTAATAATAGATTTTTTTGTGCATTAATATTCAACCAACATAGATTAAACAGGTTTAGGGTTAACCTAATGTTTGCATGTTAGTCAAAAAGCGCACATGAATACGAGTAGAATAAAGTAGAGGCTTATTTTATAGGGCGGGTCCTTTCTTTCGTAGATTGGATTCGTACCCTCATCCCCGAACCCTATTTGGTTCAAGACCTTATAGAGTTGACGATCTCCTGGATCGTTAAGGGGTGTAAGCTTCACCTCGTGATTGGTTTACAAGTTCCTAAAACTTGTTGGCGACTCTTTCGCTCTCTTTTCTTTCCCTTTTGACGCCACCATACTTAAAAATATGATCACAATGGGGTTCAAGATTGGGGTTATAGTGCTTGAAATATTCCCTACAGTTTTTTGGCGATTCCACTGGGGAGGATTTCTATTTTAATTCCTGAAATTTATTTTGGCAATGATTTAGAATGAGCGGATGACACTCGAAAAGTTCTAAGTATTTCATGTGCGTAATTTTGATTAACATTATTGTCATATGCATAAAAAAGGTCCTCATTGGATAGTGATAAGTGACTTTTATGTCACTTTTAGGGCGTTTATTGAGTCATTTTCCGGCTTATTTTCCAATAATTTAACCCTTTTTATCCTTTATTTCTATTATTTTCTTATTTTCCTTATTCGTTTTCTATTTTGAGTGTTTTTGCTTTTTTATTAGTTTTTAGTTTATTTTTGTAGTTTTAGTTAATAATTTCCCGCTTCTCTCATTTTATTTATTTTCTTTTAGTTTGTAGTTTGTTTTATTTTATTTTATTTTATTTCATTTGATTTCATTATTTCTTTAGTTTTAGTATTTTACTTTATTTATCTTATTTTATTTTACTTTGTTTTTCTTATTTTATTTTAATTTATTTTATCTTCTAATTCACCCTCGTGTTTTTGGTTGTAGGTGTTCCGGGTTTCAAAGTCATATTCGCGTTCGGAGGTCCAAGGTTCGAGGCACAATGCACAATGCTCATCCCCTGCTGCCAGCTTATCATACACCACACAACCACCTAACCTACACCACATACTTATCTCCCCTGCTCCACACCCCAATTCACCAACAACAACAATTCCCCTGCTCCTCTTTCCCATCCAATCAGCCAACAACAATTACCACCAAACCACCACTTCTCACCACCATTAACCGCCCCTGAAACGCCAGCCACCAACCCATTTACCATCCTCACAGCCACCACAAAGCTCGAGCAGCTGCGGCATCAATTACACCAAAACCGCAACCCAGAGCCGCAGCGCCACCACCATCCTAACTCCATCTCTCACTCCCGTGCTCCTCACTTGCTATCACCAATCACCCCTGCCCCCATCTTCTACAGCCCACACAACCACACCATCTTTCACCTTCCCCTGCTCCCACCAGCGCTACACCACCTCCAATCACCGCCACTGAACCACCATCAACAACCACCTATGAACATCAATTTCAAACCAACTAATCACACAGCAACAGCCCCAATTCAGAGTAAATTGCAAATAAATTGAGTTCGGGCAAACCCATTGAAGAGTACGGTCGAAGTTTAAGTGCAAAAACAGTCAGAGTCGTTCGAGATTTTGTCATTTGAAGAGGTGTGGGCGAACACACCCATGGTTCGACCGAGTAATTGTGTAAATGTGCATTTAAACAAAACACTTGCCCTGGTAGCATCCCAAAATGTTTGAATCAAGCCTGGAGGTACTTGCCGCCAACCAAGTGTAATGGGGATTTTGCGCGCACACATGCCAACTTGGTTTGCATAATTCCGAAGCCATTTGCCAGTAGGTCGTCCTCTTTTGTCATACTCCAGGACCATGGGACCGTTTGGCTTCCTAAAACTTGTTGTCGGACCCCTACCGTTTCTCTTAGCAGGAGCCTTTAACCCCCCTCCACCACCTGTGTTCAATTGCTCATGTCTTTGGCTATCAGTTTGAGGAGTAGTGTTCTCACCAACGACCTCAACAATTGTAGAAACAATAGGAGGCGCACGTTCAGCTGACAATTCAAATTCTACAAGCCTGCGCTCAAAAGCATCTTGTTCCTGATCTTCTGGCTCACCCAAATCAGTCTCCTTGTTGACATCATATGGCTCGTCCTTGTCCTCATCCTCACCATCATAGCCATCGTCATCATCCTCCAAATCCTCTACTAGTGGGTCATGATCATCCTCCATGAGTTATAAAAACCTGTCATTACAAACATAAAACGATATTAGTTCCATAAAAGATAAAAATGTTGACATATAGGTCATACTACATGTTAGCATATAAAATAGGCAAGTAAGTTCACATATAGATCATTTTTATTCTATTTTCATCAAATTGACTTGTAAAAATAGGCAACTAAGTTTAGTACATGTTAGCATATAAAATAGGCAAGAACTTGTAAAAATTTAGCAACTAAGTTAACACTTTCATTCATTTTTCCCAAAACTATTAATAAAATAACTTAACTTATGATTAAATAATACTTTTAAATGCTTACAATCTCAAATTAACTGTTGTAGTACCTCATTCTAACATTCCTTCGTTGTGGTCTGACCACATATAACTTGTTTGGTCGTCTATGTCATTTGATGCAATAGGTCTAGGAACAGTGAAAGGTGCTGAATCATCAAACGCATCGTATTCTTCCTCATCCTCAACATCTCCAATGCCTAGGATTCTTCTTTTCCCAGCTAGCACAATGGACCATTTTGAATCGACTAGGTCAGTTACAAAGAACACTTGCTTAGCTTGAGATGCTAGGATGAACGGTTCCGCACTATCATTCAAGTGGCCAAGATCTACAAGAGTAAAGTCATCATACTTGACAGTACGCCTGATATTATCAACCCACTTACACCTGAAAAGTGCAACCGTGAAGTTACAATAATCAAGCTCCCATATTTCTTGAATTCGACCGTAGTATGACAATTTTGCATCGACAGGTGATTTATCCTTTGCACTTGCAAACTCCCTTGACGATGCCACAAGCGTTACTCCACTGTTTTGGGTCGACGAAGATTTCAAATCCCGACCCTCTGTCCAAAAAGTGTACCCATTGATGTCATATCCCTCAAATGAGCGAACATCATCCCTAGGACCATAAGCAAGCCACCTTACTGTATCGGTGACACTATCATCCAAACGACTCATCACTCGTTCACTAAACCAACTCACAAACCTCTTATTATGCAACTGCATTAGTGCCCTTTCACCTTTCGATGGAAATTCATCACGCAAACTAGCCATGTGCTCATCTAAATATGGGTGAACATCTGCAACATGGTGCAACACATAAAGGTGTGCTTGTAAGAACTGATCTCGATCAGGTGACATTCGTTTCGACCCAATTGTGCCATGACCATCCAGTCTCCCTTCATGTCGAGAAGTAGGAAGACCAATAGGTTCATCAACGGCTAAATAGTCGGCCACAAAATTACCAATCTCCTCACTCACGGTCCCTTGAATCATGCTTCCTTCCGGATGAGCCGGATTCCTTACTTTATCTTGCAATGTGCCCATGTGTCTTTCAAAAGGATAGCACCACCTTAGGAAAACTGGACCGCACAACTTAATCTCACGCACCAAATGAAGAATGAGGTGCACCATTATGTCAAAAAATGAGGGTGGGAAATACATCACAAATTTGCACAAAGTCACAACCACATCCGTTTGCAAAGCATCAAGTGTACAAGGATCAAGCACTTTGCTGCATATTGTATTGAAAAACGAACATAGGCTTGTAATAGCTTCCCTCACGTGCTTCGGTAAAATACCACGAATTGCAATCGGTAGAAATACTTACATCAACATGTGACAATCATGGGATTTCATACTTGTCAACTTCATTTCTCCACTTAAGGATACAAATCTTTTCATGTTAGATGAGTACCTAGAGGGAACCTTAATGCCGTAAAGACATGCACAAAACATCCGCTTTTCTACCCTTGACAATGTGTAGCAAGCCGGTGGTAAATACTTCTTCTCAACCTTGCCTTGACCCTCATCTCTACTCTTTGAAGCATCCGCGGCCTTTCCCTTTCCCTTGCTCTTCCCCTTTCCTTTTTTCAAAACATTTACATTTTCCTGTTCCGGTTCCTTTCCCTTTCTATCCTTCCCCTTTCTAACCTTGTCCTGAGGCCATAATTCCGGACGAATCCCCATCTCTTGCAAATCTAACCGTGCACCCTTTCCATCCTTTGTTTTGCCTGAAATATTAAAAAGCGTTCCCACAAGAGCATCACACACATTCTTCTCTATATGCATCACATCAAGGCAGTGCCTAACATCATGTTCTTTCCAGTACGGAAGCTTCCACAAGATTGATTCTTTTTTAAAAAGAGCTGTTGAGACCGGAGCTTTTTCATATTTTCCAAACACCGTTCGTATACCCTTAACTCGAGCATAAACCTCAACACCCGTCAATGGCCTAGGCGCAATCTCCTCTTCCACTGTCCCATCGAAAGCCTTTTTCTGCCTGCGGTACGGGTGATCACGCCTAAGGAACCTTCGAGTCCTTAAGTACACATCTTTGTGACAATTCTTAAGGTATATGCTTGATGTGTCATCAATACAAATGGGGCATGCTTTTTTCCCTTTAACCTTGTACCCACACAGGTTGCCATATGCAGGAAAGTCATTCATGGTCCACATAAGGGCTGCACGCAATGTAAACATCTCGTTCTTATGAGCAATTAGTGGCGCAAGGTAAACAAGAAACCCCTTCGTCCCACATTTTCCTCAAATCGTCAATTAGTGGCGCAAGGTAAACATCTATGTCATTTCCAGGTTGCCTAGGCCCCGTTATTAGCAATGAAAGCATTATATACTTCCGTTTCATACATAACCAAGGAGGCAAATTGTAGATCACCAAAAGAACAGGCCAAGTGCTGCGCTGGGTACTAAGAGTGCCAAATGGATTCATCCCGTCTGTGCACAACCCAAGTCTTAAATTTCTGACTTCATTACCAAACTCCGGAAACTTCAAATCAATGTTCTTCCATTGCGGGGAGTCAGCCGGATGCTTCAGCATTCTGTTTTTCTGTCTTCCCTCGGCATGCCACCTCAAGTTTGTAGTGTCTTTTGGAGTTGAGAATAGACGCTTAAACCTTGGAATAATAGGAAGATACCACAACACCTTAGCAGGAGGTCCCGTCGTACCAAGATTGCAACTCATGCGCTTGTAGCGCGACTACTTGCATCGTGGACACTCCTCCAATTGTTCATACTCATTACGATACAAAATACAGTCATTAGGACATGCATGTATCTTCTTATACTCCAAACCAAATGGACACATCAGCTTCTTTGCATAATAGTAAGACTTAGGAATTTCATTCCCATCAGGCAAGATATCACTTAATGCGGTCAACAAAGAAGTGAAACTGACGTCCGTCCACCCATGCTTCGACTTAATGTTAAAAACTGTTAGCACGGCAGAAAGTTTGGAGTATTTTTTGCACCCAGAGTACAAAGGCTTTTTGGAAGCCTCCGAAAGTAAATCAAACACATCACCTTCGACATTATGCAACATCTCATCCACGTCTTCATCCTCGACCTCATCTACTGGATCAACCTCAGCTCCATCCTCACCATCCTCAAAAACATATTCATCATTCTCACATTCCTCGTCCACATGAATCTCATTGCTTCTGTCATACACATCATTCCCATCAAGATCCCCACTATACTCTCCACTTTCACCATGCCAAATCCACACATCGTATTTAAGTCTAAACCCACGACAAAGTACATGATCTCTAATGATCTCAACACTATTGACCACCTTCACATTATTACAATCAACACAAGGGCAATATAGGTCTTCCTCACCCATTTTGTGCTGATAAGATAAAGCCGTCTTGCAAAACTCTTGAACCCCATTCCAAAATTCCAATGTATCACGTCTACCATACATCCAACCACGAGCCTTCTCCATTTAGTAAAGTGTCTCTAAACATATATAGCAACATATTATGAATAATGTACAATTGCTACATATTTTACGTATATCAACTTCAAGTACACACCGTGAATAAACCATTCATATAGTGAAAAAATGCATGTTTCCAAAGTGTCCTTATCACTCCAACCTAACCCATCCTTGAATGTCTACTCTCACTAGTGAATGTATGTCAACTTTCCAATTTTAAGGAAAATCCGGCAGACTTCCCCCCAGTTCTCCAAGTACACGATGTAGATAATTACTTACCCACATATGTACCCAGAGAACATGGTGAAGAAATGGAAAGCCAAGATGTTCCTTAAAATCGAAAAAAAGACATACATTCACCACCTAAGTGAGAGTAAACATTCAAGAACAGTCCCAACCGGGGACTATTCAAGACTTTCTCCTAATGAGAAAGCCTTGAACGGGTATCTAGGCATATGATGATGCAAACATTCAACATATTGTTGTAATTATTTATAATTAAACAAGACACAACTTGTAATATCATGAACAAACTTTTATCAAATGGATAAATAGAAAGAAATATAGTTCCATAAAGTTTATAGTTCATACCAATATAGCAAGTACAATAGATGTAATGTCACGAACTTCCCACTTGAGTAGCTAATAAACTTGTGCTTCACTACATATCAATCTACAAAAATAAAAAATAAAACAATAACAAAAAAGTTAGTAATTTTGTCAAGAACTACAAAACAACCTAAAATTACACATTAAAACATATCAATTAATAATTACACATTAAAACATACTACCAAAATTCACCTAAATAAGTAACAAGGTTACTAATAACCTCTAATTTAATAAAAATTACCCACTAAAACTTATGAAAATTCAAATAAGTAACAAGGTTATTAGCTAATCTCTAATTTATTTAAATTTTCTTAATAAAACAACCTAAAATTCTGAAAAATTAGGGTACACTACATTCAAAACTTAAATTTAATTTGTCAATTATACATTATATTGTTAAATATGCAAAATAAATTAAAACTAACCCTAGGTGGAGGTGGAGGTGGAAAGGGAGGTGGAAAGGGAGGAGAGATGGTCGGTGGTGGAGCGGCGGCGTGGCACAGTGGCGCGGCGGCGAGGGTGGCGCTGCTGCTATTTGGTGCTGCTGCTATTTGGTGTTGTACGTTGCTGCTGCTTCTGCTAAGTGGAGTGCCGCGAAATTGGAGCGTTCTAGGTGGTGGAGGGGGTGCGCGGAGGTGGTGGAGGGTGGTGCGGTGGAGGTGGCTGACGCTTTGTGGTGGTAGCTAGGGTTCGGTGTTTGTGATTAGAGGAGTGACTGCTGGTGCGTGTTGATGAATGAAACAGGAGAAAGAAAGAGGAAAGAGAAGGAAGAATAGAGGGAGGGAATAGGAATGCCGCGACTTTTTTTTTATATTATTGATTATTGCCACCGGTTCAGAACCGGTGGCCTTTGAATTATTGCCACGGGTTTTTAGTGAACCGGTGGCAATGTTGGTTTGGGTTGAACCGCCCATTTTTTAAGCCACCGGTTTTCTAAAACCGGTGGCCATAGACCGGTGTTTTTTTGAATTTTTCTACTAGTGGTTGCATAGAATAGGATTAGTTTAGGGGAAGTTGAATGGTTCGAGGATGAATGCTTGTTAACACGTAATGTGTTTGGGATCGATGACGATGATGTCGATCGATCACTTGTTTGTCGATTGGGATTTTTATGTGTTTAACTTGCTTTCTAGTCCATTTCTTATTATTTCTCCTTTTTTCCTTTCTCTATGTCTCCATTTCTTTTCTCTTATTTTTCTTTTCTTTTATTTTCTCTTATTTTTCTTTTCTTATTTGTGGTATGATTTTGAGGCCTTATTTTTCATTTTCATTTTGAATTGGACTTTATACATTAGACTTTGTCTTTTGCATGATTTTCTTCCTAGGTGGTAAAGGTATGCACGGTTTGAGACTATGTTCAGTTGACTGTGGGATAGGTGTATGCTAGGGTAGTTGGTTTGAACTAGGAGGATCATGAAGCCGGATTCTACTTGTTTGTGGCATGCTTGGTAGTTGCTCCCTATAGTCAATTTGACACGATTAGTGAGTTTTTACTACATCCATGTGAGGTGATGAGTGTCATTTATGGCACTCATAAGGTAGTCTTTTAGGTTATTTCTTTCCCTTTTTGTTGCTTTTTTTCTTTTAGTTTTGGCCCTTTTTCCTTTAGTTTCTCCTTTTTCCTCTTTCTTTATGTTTCTCGTGTTTTTATCGTGTTTTTCCTTTATTTTGCTCTTTTTCCCTTTTATTTCCTTCCTTTGTTTACTTGTGTAGGTATTGTGAGATTCACCTTGGCAAAGGATGCAATTCGGGACCTCAATGATCAAGCAAGGAAGAAGCATTTGGCTAGAGAGGGCTTAGAGAGGTCTTGGAGAGACCTCGGAGAGGTCTCCATGGCTTTTCTCCAGGCCGCGGGCGCGGGACTTCAAGCCGCGGGCGCGGGCTCTTATTGTTCAAAAATGCCAAAAGTAGGCAGGAACTAGCCGCGGTTGCCCCGCGGTCTCTCCGCGGGCGCGGGCAATTTGGAGAGGTCTCTCCGCTCAGAGAGACCGCGGCTCCCCTGATCAGCCTTTGGGAGCAGGGGACTTCGCCGCGGGCGCGGGTCATCAAGCCGCGGGCGCGGGCCCCTGAGGCCGCGGGCGCGGGTGCTGCCCAGGTAGCCCGCGGAGGGTTCCGTACCCATTTTTCCGCGGGCGCGGGCTTATCGAGAGAGACCGCGGGAGCTGCCGTTTTCTTCTTAGCCTATAAATAGAATTGTATTTCGTTTTTGAAGGGGACTTTTGGATAATTTTCATTAGCTTAGTTTTAGAGAGAGAAGTTAGAGAGAAGTTAGAGAGAAGTTCTTGGTTTTGGATTTGTAACTCAACATTTGATCAATCAAGTTTGGATTTCTTCATTTTCAATCATCAATTTTAGTGAGATTCTCTTCTTTCTTTCATCTTTTACTTACTTGTTATTTGATTCTTTTGCTTGATGTTTGTTTTTCTTGGATTTAAGTTTGATAATATTGAATACTTTGATTTCTATTAGATTTTGATATAGAATGATGATCAATGCAATTTCTAGTTATTTGTTCTTCAATTTCACCATGATTAGTGAGTAGATTAGTTGCTAGGGAAAGGGGGAAGCATGTTTGATTAATGGAAATGCTAGTTGATGCTCTTTGATTGGTTGATTTGTTGCAATTAAATTGGTTGACATAGTTTTGCATGAGATTGATTAGATTAGGATTGATCACCCTATAAGATTAATCTAGATTGCATTGCAACTCTTAATGACATGACCAATTGATTTAAAGGTTGCTCTAATTGATTGAGTTTGCTTATGATTCTTCTTGGTTTGCCTTTCATAGTGACCACTAGATTGGCCTATAGGAGATAGTATTTGAACTCTCTTGATTGCTACTATTGTTTGTCCATTGCAATACTTGAATTAATTGATTGAGCTTTAATCTAGCATTATCATTGATTTTGCATGTGGAACCCATATCCCTAGTGTTTAGACCTTGATTATTTGTTGAATTTGATCTAGTTCATTTTAGTACCAACCAATATCTCATTTTCGACTCCGAGGTAGCTTGACTTAGACTTCAGTTTTCATCATTGCATTCCCTTGGGACCGACCCTTAACTTACCCTATATTCATATAAGGTTGGTTAGGTGTTTACAAATTTAGTTTGGCTTGGGGAAAGGGTAGAAAACGACATGCATTTTCCTCTTGCCATGAGGTTCATTGTTTTTCAAGCCTTCAACATTCTTTGTATGAGCGGCGTGGATCCTTGACTATGGAAACCTAATCTATAAAGCTTGATGTATGATTCTTCAACCCGAGACCGAGCTACCTAGGAAGGACAAAGGCACATTCTTTAGTACTTTGACCTTTTGTTTCATTTTCTTTCTGTATTTGGTTTTTGTGAAGCAAATTGATCATTTATGATGGAGTTTGTGGTGGATGAGTTGGAGTTTTGGTTTCTATGAGTGCAAGTCTGTGATATTATTTTCTCTGTGAATAATGGCAAATGTTTGAGAAAAAGCCGACCTACTTCATAAAAGGCATGGACTAATAAAATGCATTATAGAAAAAGCCGTCCGAATTTGGCAAAAGGCAAGGACATTGCAAGTTCGAATAAATAAAAAAAAAAAAAACAAAAAAATTGAAAAAAGTGAAAAATTCAAAAATATTTTGATGTATTCTTTTCTCCTTCTAAGCATTGAGGACAATGCTTCATTTTAGCTTGGGGGAGAAGCGTTTACGCTTTTTGTATATATTTCTTTGTGAGTATAGCTTCAAGTAAGCATGGGGGTGTTGTTTTTGTTTGGTAATTTCTTGATTGTGGTGTTAAGGATTGATCACCCTTTTGCTTCACTTTTTAGGAAAATCACCAAATTTTAAATTTTAGCCTACCTTCACCCTTTATGCCTTACGTTACAACCTTGGGGAAAGACCTTTCGACCTAGATAGTTGAGTCACTATTCGGGGGAGGGCATCATGGGTCATTGCCTAAGGAAAGGGGTTGCATAGTAAAGATTGTCGAGTAGCCTAAATAAATTTCTTTTTCCGGTTCCTTCGAGGAATCATTGGGATACTCACTAAGGGGAGATTTGAGACTAGTGGGGAGAACGTGGTAAGATTGTTTGGGATCAACGTGAATTGTGATGTCTAGTTCCTATGCCTAGCATACCCTATGTTTCAATCAACCTTAGATATCTTGAAAGTGCATACCTTAACTACTTGAGAAAGTCTTTCATTCATTTGCATTATAGTCTCTATGTGAGTTCATTTCGCAAAGGTTTTGTTTTCATTTTCTTTTCTTTTCTTTTTCGTGGTTTTGCCTCATTGATGTTTGGTGGAGAGTTATGGGTCAAACTCTTAGGATACCCTTACGAGACCTCACTCGTCCTCATAGGCGACTTTGGGGTTTAAAGGGCTTGTTGTAGCTAAAAACAACCGTGATTCCTACGACAGTGAGTCTTATTGTATATTCTTATCTTGAGTCTTTCTTTTCATTTTCAATAAATTTTTCATCCTTGATCTTTCTTGCTTTGTTTTGCTCGAGGACGAGCAAAAGTTTAGCTAGGGGGAATTTGATGAGTGACATTTATGGGACTCATTTGATCTCTTTTTGGATAAATTTCATTTCATTTTATTACTCTTTTCTTTAGTTTTCTTTAGTTTTACTCTTGATTTCTTCATTTTATGCTTTTCTTAGTTAGTTTCTCTATTTTGTCCATTTTCTAGTTTATTTGTTGTTTTTCCCTTTTTATTTGCTTTTTCTCTTTTATTTGTAGGTTATGATCGATTGTCCAAGAATTCCCGAGCTTCCTTTCCATGGTTTTCATCGCTTTTGATGCCTTATGCTAGTGCAAAGAGCTCCAAGTCAAGAGGGACCCGAAGAGCAAGCTTCAAGACTTTGTGTGTGCACCTTTCATGGCTTGTGTTCACCAAAATTACGAAGAAAAGTTGCTGCCTACTTCGTTCCCCATCACCAATGGTGTGTGCACCACATGAGCTAGGACGAGAGAGGGATGTGCGGCCGCACAGGTGGGGCGTGCGGCCGCACATCAGGCGCACCCAGCTGGGTATGATCCGTGCGCGCTTTTCTCTCTCCTACAAGCGGCCGCACCGGCGTGGGTCTATTTTTGGGTGTCAATACCGACCTCTCATTTGTATATATAGTTATTTTCTTCTATTTTTGGCTAAGTTTTTAGATTAGATTTCACATTTTGCTTAGTTTTTTATTAGAATTTTAGAGAGAGAAACTCAAGATTGAAGAGAGAAACTCATGGTTTTTGGTTGATTGTTCAAGAATTCTCCATTGTAATTGATCTTTTGATCAAGTTTGTAAGGATCTTTCATCTTTGATTTCAATATAAGCTTGTTTTTAGTTGATTTTATTTGTTTTTCATATTATTGTTGATTGTTTGATGTTTGATTGAAGTTTGATTGATTTTTGGATTTGATCTTTTGATATCTAATATGTTGATGATGAAATTGATGATTATTGTAGTTTTGATCTTAATTTCTATAGCTAGTGAGTAGTTTACTAGCTAGGGTAATGGTGAAGCATGTATGAGTGATGGATTAGAGTAATTTGGGGATAATTAATGGAGTTGATAATGTGATTAAACTTGGTTGATGATTCATGTGCATGTGTGTAATTGATTGAAGCTTGGCCATCTTTAATTGTTGCACTAGATTGCATTGTAAGCTCACATTGATACGGACCATTGATTTGTGACTTGCAATTTCACGATTGAGGTATCTTGTGATGTTTCCTAGTTAGTGTTTAGCGTAGTTGGCACTAGTTAGACCTCTAAGAGAATAACTTGGTATGGTCTTTTGGATGCGTGTTTGATCTTCCCTCATATAACTTGACTTAGTTAGTTTGACCTCCCAAATTACCCTTCCCCTAGTGTCTTTTATATTGATTTTATACAAGTTCATTGCATTTATTAGCTTTAGCCTTACTTCTTACCATAAACCCCGCACTTGACTTCGGAGTAGCTTAACATTAGACAATAGACATTCAATTTCGATTCCTTTGGGTTCGACCTCGACTTACTACTATACTTCTATAGGGGTTTGTTGAGTTATAAATATTGTTTGATTGGGTGGGGAGGTAGCCCAACGACCTACCGTTTCTTCTCCCATCATGCCATTAATTTCAAGGTTAGAAAAGACTTAAAATTTTTCGTCAAAAACGAAAAATCCCTCGAAAAAGGCATTTCTGGTCAGAATTTGGCTAAAATCACAGCCTGCCTGGGATAAAAACCTTTCTAGAACACGTTTTCCACCCAAAATTCACTAGTCTAGGGCGAAAATCTGGGTTCTGGGCCAAACTCGACATTAAAAACGGGATTAAAATAAATAAAACCGAGCTACTAATCTAATTAGCAACTTAAACCAGAAAAATTAGCCAAAATAAACCTTGAAAAACATGATTATAAAAATAAACGAGCGGGGCTCCGATACCGCTGTTGGGGTTTGGTGAGTCCGACTCACCGCGGAAACAACCCCGACCCAAGGAACCACTAGCAATTAATAAAACCATAAAGCATAAATAAATAATCACAAGAAAGGAAGAACGAATCATACCCTTGAAGCGAGCTTCACCCTTACAAAATGGGCTCTTACTTGAAAGCCTCGAGCACCGCAAGCGCCGTGCCTCCAACGGTATCCACCCACAAAGGACGAACACGACTTTAAGGTCCGCTACCTTGGAGTTAGCAAGGTCTGACCAAAACCCGAGTGTTAATAGAGTTTAAGAGTTTTCCCAAAAATATGGAATGCTCTTTCTAACTCCCACTCAAGCAAAGAATTCTCAAGCCATCCCATGACTATTTATAAGGGAGTATGCTTTGTGAATTCCACTCATCTTTCAATGTGGGACATTTCACAAAAAGATCCCATATGGAAAGATTGGTGAATTCAACCCTTAGTTAAATAAACTAAGGAACAAGTAACAAGTGTCACATGGTTAGGAGTGGACCACTTTCTCACTTGGTCCCCAAGGCATTTCACATGCAATGTGAACTAACCATGTGTCACCCAACCTTGAGCCCCAAGTTGGGTTCGGTTGGCCCATTTTATTTTGTCCCGTGTCCATGACCCATCAACCCGGGTACACGGCCCTTGCCACATATGTCGCCACCGTGGCGCGCCGCCACCATGGCGCTGCCACATGGCACGCTGCCACGTGGCACGCTGCCACTTGGTGGCTGCCACTAGGTGGCTGCCAATGTGGCGGCTGCCAACGTATCTGCTGCCACTTGGCGGCTGCCAACGTGGCGGCCACGTGTGCTGCCACATGGCGTTTTTTTTGCCATGTGTGCTGCCACGTGGCATGCTTCTATTGGGCATGCATTCCTAGCCTTTTGCATGGCTAGGATTTTACTTGTTACTTGATGCATTTTCCCATCCCGCCAAATCCTAAATTTTGGCTCGACATTTGAGATTCTCCGACGCTCGGTTTTGACGCTCCAAGCTCGAATTTCTGACGTCTAAATGTTTAACACTCGGGCGACGAATTAATTTCTTCCGAATTAATTCGTCGAGTCAGTTCGTATGTTTTGCTTGGGTGTGACCCGAAGGGTTCAGTCAAGATGAAGCTGTAATATTAATTATATTAATATTACTGATCGGAAGCGGCCTCCACCCAGGCATTCCGATCACTTGACCTTGCTGAATATATTAGCTTTCTAATAATTCTAAACCCGCTATCAGAATAATACACTTGTTCGAAGGACACCATTCCTTTCATTTTGGCCCATCTATGAGTCCCTCATCAAGCGGCAAATCCGCTCTACAAGATTCTTCTGCCCTCAAACTTTGAGGAAGCATGGCATTTATGATGAGGTGGTCAGGTTGGCTACGAATTTTGGATGGGGTGAAATCATTCACCTCCACGCTTACACCTACGAGCGTGTCACTTTGGAATTCCTTGCCTTACTTCGCAAGGAAGTCATTGAGCCGGAAGACGATGATGTGGATCCTCAACTTATAATCCACTTCAGAATGTTCAACGAGGATCACTCTTTGACGGAAACCGAGCTAAATGAGATACTCTTTTGGCACGCCACTACCCTTGACCACCCGTCCGAAATGACCTCCACCCATCGCATACCATACAACGAGCAAGAGTGGTGGAGGAGCATCACCAACAAGGATAGGTTCCAAACCAACACCTCAAAGGTTAACAACATCATTCACATAGCCTTGAGCTATTTCGTACGGCTCCTCCAATATGTCGTGTTTTTCAAAGCTAACCTCGGCTCAATGGTGAAGGATGAGGTGGCTTGCCTATTCTTGGCCGACAATCCTCAACGACTCAAGTTTCAATGCTCTTCAACATTCATCCAAAGGCTCTTGGATACTAGGGACAACCGCCTCGGTGATGAAATCTTCATGGGTGGCATGATTACTATCATTGCCCTTTCTTTAAAGAATGGGAAGTACAAAGTGGAAATTGAATTGCTCCTACCCATGCACCAATCCCAAGAGGAAATCAATGACGAGTCCCTTCCCTACTATCTTTCCATAAGCGCCCTCCGTCACAACCGGTTCATCAACTACACCACAAGCAAGCGCCGATTCATCCTTTTGGTTGATAGGGAGATAGAGTGGTGTGTCCTCCCAGACCCCACCCTCACTACGGTGGACCACTCTGCTCCTCTCAAATGGAAAATCCCTCAGCAAAACATCCCTAATGAGCTGAGACGATCTAGAGCCCGGGGTGGAGTTCCTCAACCTCCACCGGCCTTTCAAGCGGAGCAATTCGTCCCCCCTTTTCAAGGGGGAGGTGAGGCATCTTCCTCTTTTTCCATTCCTCCTTTTGATTTAAATGCCCTTCGTAGTACCCTCGATGATATGTGTTGAGACAATCAAGCCTCCATTGAACAATGGGGGTACTATGCAAGGGCAAATTATGACAATCTCGTTCAAGCAGGCATTCAAGCCCCCTTTGTGAACTACCTTTACCACCCTCCTCAAGAGGGTCCGGTAAATCATTGGGGACCCTATGATCCTTTAAACCCACCCCCCTTTCTATGCCTATTGGGAAGGTCCCATTGAGCCTTCCCAACGCGTCGGCACCCCACCATACAACCCCTATCGTCCGGGTGGATGTGATCCGGCTTATGACCCGGCATCCACATCCACCCCGCCCCTTTTAATGGCGGTTAGGGTGACCAAGGGTGGCCCTATGAGCACTTTAACCAACCCTTCCACCCTTTCATGGACACACCCGGGTTTGATCTTGATAACCCCCCTTAAGCTAGGGAGCAAGGAGATGATAACCAGTGATGAGGGTTTCTTTCCCTCCCCCCCGGTCTTCTAACTTGTAACTTTTGCTCGGGACGAGCAAAAGAATAGTGTGGGGGAGGATGTCCTTTTGGTTGGTTGAAGTGTACATAGGAAGGTAGAGTGGTAGGGTAGTTGCTTGCACATAAGGAGGATAGTGAGGATAGTGGCCTTGTGGTGTTGATGGCGTTGTGATGGTGGTGATGATGTTGTAATGGTGATGTTGTGATGGTGATGTGACAAGTTGGTGATGTTGTGATGATATTGATGTGGTGATGTGATGGTGATGATGATGACGTTTTATGATTGTTTTTGTTGATTTTTGATAATTTTCCTTGATGATTCCTCAGTTTTTGTAGGTGGATATGCTCCCGAGAAAAAAATCCAAAACTCCCGAAAATCCAAATCCCCTTTATCCAAACTTTGTAGATAGCTCTTTATTTTTATTTATTTTTCTTCTTTTTGTTTATTTCTTTACTCTTTTTCTTTGTTTTCTAACCCTTTTCTTGTTTTGTTGTAGTTTCTTTTGTTTGGCTCACCTTTATTGAAGCTTGAGACAGGAGATTAAGGAAGTTAAAGAGCAACCCGAACTCCCTTGGTGAGATTGGTTACATTACCTTGTCTTCTATTTCAAGCGGCATTTGGTGAGACCTTTCCTCTTTTTCTTTTTCCTTTTCTTTGAGTTCTTAGTTTAGGATTAGTTTAGGAAGAGTCGAATGGTTCGAGGTTGATTGATTGTGGTTTTAAGGAACCTGGGATCGTTGATGTTGATATCAACGATCACTTGTATGTCGATTGGGACTTATTTGTACTACATGCCTCGATTATGAACTTTCTTGATTTCTTCCTACCTTTCTTGTATGCTTTTCTTGATTGACTCCCAACCTTAACCTTTAGCCATGACATTACAACCCTAACTAAGACCCTTGGACTTTAGTGGGGCGTGGTCAAAGAACGGTGGAGGGAGATAGATTTCAACCCTATGGAGAGAGTATGCATAGTTGAGATGTCGGGATAACCTCATTGTTCCACATAGAGTTAATTTTTTCCCGTTCCCTCGAGGAATCATGAGGAGCCAACTAGGGGATGAATTGAAGCTAGCGGAGAGAACGTGGACCGTCTTGGATGGGGCTAGGGCGGAGGATTAAATCATTAGTTCTCTATGCTTAGCTTAGGTTTGTCTCTTTCAACCTTGAGCATCTTAAAACTTGTTCCCCCTCTTTGAGTTAAGAAAGGTAAGCATTCTTTGAGACATGTCCCTATGTTGTGGTCCATTTGGAGCATTTCCCATTGTGAAACTTGTTTGATTTTCTTAACCCTTGTCATATTATGCTTGTTGTGTATGTTCTCTCTTTGTTTTAGTGTTTCTTGCTTGAGGACAAGCAAAAGGCAAGTGTGGGGGATTTTGATGAGTGGCATTTATGCCACTTTTACATCCTTTTTCTCTAATGATTGTCCCCTCATTTGCACTCGTTTGAGCCTTTTTAAGTGTTTTTCCTTTAGTTTTGCCTTTCCCTTCTTTTCTTGTGTTTCCTTTCCCTTTTTTCTCTTTTTGTTGGTTTTTCTTGCGTTTCTTTGTTGTTTTGTACGTTCTTGGCCTCCTTGGATGAGCTTTGGAATGCATGGCATGCCGTGAAGGAGGAGCATGAAGGTCAAGAGAAGTAGAAGGGTGGAAGAATCAGCTAGGTTCGGCCACACCTTCAAGAGGTTCGGTCGAACCTAGGTGTGGCCGAACCCTCTTTGTGGTGCGGCCGAACCACTTTGGCAGTTTCTAGATGAAAAACGGTCGTTTTGCAGGAGTGACCGAACATCAGCAATTCGACCACACCAAGATCAGGGGAGGTTCGACCAAAACTACCCAGGGTTCGGCCGAACCTACCCTGTGGTCTGGCCGAACCTTCCCACTGTTCGGTCGGACCATCACTTTTATGCTAGCTACTTTGTACGGTTTACTTTAGGCGGTTATTTAGAACGTTTTTATGTAATGTTGAGGGGATTATCTCATGATCATAGACAATTAAACCTAATCTTAGAGAGAGGTAGAGTAGTATTGCACAAGTTATCTCATTGTATGCAACTTTGGTTCAAGCTTTCCCTTCAATCAATCAATCAAGCAACTTTGCAAGTTTTCATCTTTCATTTATTACCTCTTTAGTAATCTCTAATCCTTTCTCTTAGCTTTATTTATTTGCATTCTAGTTGTTTATTTCTTTCTATTTTGTGACTAATATATTTTTGGTATTTCCATTACTTTTGATCATGTTTGCTTTCATGTTTCTTGTGTTTTCATTTAGTTTTGTTATCATGTCTAGTCCCCCTTTTCTAGGCTAATCTCTTAGCTAGGGGAAGGGGGTGTAAAATATGTATTGAATGATGGATGAATAATGATAGTGGATTGATTACATGCCTTAAATTGATGAAAGATATGATTTTTATTGACTTGAGATTGTTGTTGCACTTTATTTGATTGCCATCTAGTTTAAATGCATAAAAATGATTTGAACTAGATTTAGATCACCTCTATTTTACTGATTCCATGAGAATGAGTTGTTAAAAATAGGGTTCCATGTATTGTGCCTCTTTATTCTTAGGTTAGCTTGTGCCTAATGGGATGCATGAAAATGATCCTAATTAGCTTAGACCACTTTCATTGGTTTGCCTAAACTATTTCATGAAAATGAATTGTTTAGGTAGAATTTTATATTCTTTGGCATGTTAATCATGATACTTATCATTGTTTTCCTTCATTCTAATCATGTTTGAAACCTCCTTTTCCCTAGCGCTGTTACATCTTCGTTTAATCACCCTTTTAGTTATTTATTTATAGTTCTAGTGTCTACTTTCCAACTTCCAACAAAATATACCCCTCTCTTACTCTTGCATGGTGATTTTGATATTAAATGAGAAAGCTTCCTCAGTGGATCGACCCTTGCTTACCACTAACTAGTTTAGTGTGAGGTCTAGGTTTTATAAATAGTTAATTTGATTAGGGTTAATAGCTTAACGACCTATCTTACCCCGATCATCAAACCAACTAAGTCAATCGATGTGAGGGAAGATCAAACATGCATCCAAAAGAGTATATCATGGTATTCTCCTAGAGGTCTAACTAGCGTCAACTACGATAAACTCTAGCTAGGAAACATCACAAGATACCTCAATCATAAAAATGCAAGTCACAAATCAATAATCCGTATCAATGTGAGCTTACAATGCAATCTAGTGTGACAATCAAAGGTGGCCAAACGTCAATCAATCACACACTTGCACATGAATCATCTACCAAGTTTAATCACATCATCAACTCCATTAATTATCCCCAATTACACTAATCCATTTACTTATACATGCTTCACCATTTCTCTAGCAAGCAAACTACTCACTACTCATAGTAATTGAGATCAAAACACAACTAATCAACTATTTCATCATCAACATATTAAAAATCTAAAGATCAATACAAAAATCAATGAAACTTCAATCAAACATTAAACAATCAACAATCATATGAAAAACAAATGAAATCAACTAAAATCAAACTTATATTGATATCAAAGATGAGTAATCCTTACAAAACTTGATCAAAGATAAATTGCAATGAAGAAATCTTGAATTACCAACAATACACCATGAATTTCTCTCTCTTCAAACTTGAGTTTCTCTCTCTAAAACCTAATAAAAAACTAAGCAAATGAATTCTAATGTAAAAATTATCCAAAAATAGAAAGAAATAACTATATATACAAGGGAGAAGTCGGTTATGACGTCCAAAAATAGACCCACGTCAGTACGGTCTCACGTAGGAGAGAGAGGGGGCGCACGGGCACAAGACCCACAGGGGTGCGCCCGCACGTGCCACCTGTGCGGCCGCACAACTCCCCTATGCGCCCACACCTACATGGGTATTTCCTTCCCCATCTTCATCCTTGCTCATCCGCTGCACACGACCTTTGGTGATGGTGATGAACAACGAAGTAGGCAGCAAGTTATGGACATTTTGGTGGGCACAAGGCATAGATGGTGTCCACACCGCTTGCGTGCACCGGTCTTGAAACTTGCTCTTCGAGTTCCTCTTGACTTGAAGCTCAAAACACTAGCACAAGGCATCAAAAACAATGATAATCGTTGAAGGGAATCTCGGAAATCTTTGGATGATCGATCATAACCTACAAACAAATGAAAAGAAACGAATAATAGAGAAAAACAACAAATAAACAAGAAAATGCACAAAGTAAAGAAACCAACTATGAAAAGCACAAAGTAAAGAAATAAAGAGCAAAACTAAAGAAAACTAAAGAAAAGAGCTATAAAATGAAATAGAATTCATCCAAAAAGAGATCAAATGAGTGCCATAAATGTCACTCATCAGGTTACAAGTCGCACCTCATACACATGTGTCTCCAAAATTCCAACTTATACACTAATTTAACTTTCTAACAATTTATATTTCAAAGTGGCCTGTCCAAAAGGTAGGAGTCATTAACCTGTCAAGTCGCCTTAATGAGGTGGGAGTCAATGTTAAAAAAAACTCACCTAATGAGTCGCGTAATATTTATTAGGCGACTAGATAGGTTTTCGAGTCACACCTTATGTACCAATGACTTTGAAAATCTAATTGAAACCACCAAATAAGTCGGGTTATAGTGTTGCATGCATATATGGTGCGACTTGTGAACGTATCAAGTCGTCTAATGTATATTAGGAGACTCGTTAGGTGCTTTATAAATTTTAACCCCAATTTTACATGCCTAATAATTATGAGGCGACTCGATATGTTTATAAGTCGGACCTTATGTCAGGTGATTCTAAAAGTCCAACTTATTAAGGTTTTTTTTATAGTAGTGGTTATTTGTTTTTTGTTTGATTATATTTTTTCTCGTTCTTATTTTTTATTGATTTGTTCCACATTAATCAAATATAATTACACCCTTATTTCCTAACAAAACGGTTTTCACTTTAAATAGACAATGTTATGTTAGATGAATGTCATTAATTACTTTTTGGATGTAGGATCAATCTAGACAAAGGTCACTTTGGGTGTCTTCCTGATAAGGTAATAATTGTGTTGTTAGACAACTACACCCAAATCAAATACAATTTATAACATTCAACTTAACCTAATACATGTGTATGGCAAGAAGAGGGATCGAATCACAGGGAGAAGCACATAAACACCGCATTCATCTCTAGACTTTAAGCTATCTCGAGACAAAGATTGGAAATAACTATGAGATTAAACTAAGAGTAAAATGAATTAAAATCAATATAACTAAGCACCAAGGGGAACGGGTAGATGTAGATTGCATTTGAACATGCAAGAACATAGAAGCAAATCGATAGTCTGCTAAACATGCATGAATATCGAAGTAAGGACCAATCTAGCCGCCTTCCGGGGTTAATCGGTTTCTCCTAACATAGCCTCTATGTTCCCACACTAGAACCATATATTAGGAGGTGCAATTAATAAACAATCGATAATAATGAACCCTAACTAAGTCAACCGTTTCATGTTAGCAAAGATTCACCTTTAATCAACCAATAATGTGCACTTGCAAGAATATTAAAGAATATCAAGCATATAAAGACTTTAATCACAAATAAATCAATTCCAAACCCTAGAACATGCTCAAGATCCAACTACACCACAACCATCCCCTTAATGGGGGAATTACTAACTAATCATGATAACAACAAGATTAATGAACAAATAATCAAGAATCAACATAATTAACTAGCTATACCAACAACAAAAACAATAATTAAAAAAAAGCAAATAAAATAGAGGAGAGAGAGTTAGAGATTCTCATTGATTGATAGTGAAAGTCTACAAACAAGATGATCAATCTTCTTCTTCAAAACCCAAGCTCAACAATGGTGAAACCCTCACTTTCTCTTTCTAAAGTATTCTAATCCTAAGCTAAACCTAGAGAGAGAAGCTCTCAACCTAAGCTAAAATATGAGAGGAAATTCTTTTCTAAAACTCCAAATTGTCCTTTAAATAAAAAGGGTATAAATAACAAAACAAAACAAAGAGGGACAGAGAAGGCAGTGCGTGCACGCAACAACACCCGTGCGCACGCACAAGTGGGTCTGTGCTCACGTACCCCTTCTTGCTGTTGCTAGTGCTCCCCTCAAGCTAAGGATGCACGGCTGCTGGTGAGCTCGAGTGCGCTCTCGAGCATCATGCTCGTGCGATGGTGATGAAAAAGGCAGCCCTAAATTCTTCACTTTTGCGCACTCGGGACCAAGGCATGTGATGATGGTGATACACGAGAGCGCTAGTGCCATGAGTGGAAGCTTGCTCCTTGCCTGGAACTCTAGCCAACCAAACGACACAGATTTATTTCTCGAGCATCAAAACACTTGGAGATCCTTCCAAACTAGGCTCTGAGCCTCGAAAAACACCTACAATAAAAGAGGGTAAAGCGAGTAAAGTGAAACAAATGAAAATACCCCTAAAATGTAAGAAAACACAAAATGGACTACACACCTTATTAGCAAGAAAACAAGAGAAAATAAGGGAAAAAACACGAGAAAGAAAGCCTAAAAAGGACTCTAAACTACTTCCTAAGAGTGACATAAATGTCACTCATCAAATTCCCCCAAGCTAAACCTTTGCTCGTCCTCGAGCAAAGCTAAGGGAAAAGAGAACAAGATGGAATTATTGAAAGCAAAAGAAACAAAGAGAAAGAATGTACACTAACTCACTGTCATTTAGCAACTAAAGACAAGCCATTTGAACCCCTAGATCGCCCTAGAGGATGAGTGATGCTCTCGTAAGGGTTTCCTAAGAGCTTAACCCATAACTCTTAACAAAAACCAAGTCAAGGCAATCAAAAGGAAAAGAAAAAGAAACATAAAAAGAAAAAGAAAAACACAAGCTCATATATGGACAAGAGATAGGGACAAGTACTAATGAATGCAAACCGTTCTAAATAAACAAATGTATGCACGTTCCAAGATGTCCATGGTTGATTGAAACATAACACATACTAAGCATAGAGAACTCCTTAGGACTCTATCCACCCTAGCCCCAACCAATCGGGCCACGTTCTCTCCACTAGCTTCAAATCAACCCTTAAGCTAGCTTCTCAAGATTCCACGAAGGAACCGAAAAAAGATAACGAAATGAAAAACTTTGAGAAGGTAATCCCGACGTCTCAACTATGCATACTCTTTCCATAGATTTGAAGTCTATCTCCCTCCACTGCTCTTTGACCTAACCCACTGATGAGTGACATTTTTGGCACTCATTTGATCTCTTTGTGGATGAATTTCATTTCATTTTATAACTCTTTTCTTTAGTTTTCCTCAGTTTTATTCTTGATTTCTTCATTTTGTGCTATTCTTAGTTAGTTTCTCTATTTTGTGCATTTTCTAGTTTATTTGTTGTTTTTCCCTTTTATTTGCTTTTTCTCTTTTATTTGTAGGTTATGATCGGTTGTCCAAGAATTCCCGAGCTTCCCTTCCTTGGTTTTCATCGCTTTTGATGCCTTATGCTTGTGCAAAGAACTCAAAGTCAAGAGGGACCCGAAGAGCAAGCTTCAAGACCTTGGTTGGGCACTTTTCATGCCTTGTGTTTATCTAAAATTCCAAGGAAAGTTGCTGCCTACCTTGTCCTCCATCACCATCATCAAGGGTGTGTGCACCTCATGAGCTAGGACGAAGAGAAGAGAGGAAGCTTACCTAGGCAGGTGCGGGCGCACACAGGGGGTGTGCGGCCGCACATGTGTCGAGTGCGGCCGCACGTCAGGCGCGTGCGGGCGCATCTGTGTGGGTGTTTCCCGTGCGCTCCTTTCTCTCTCCTACGTGCGACCACACTGGCGTGGGTCTATTTTTGGGCGACATTTCCGACCTCTCCTTTGTATATATAGTTATTTCCTTCTGTTTTTGTAAGCAAGTTTCATAACAGAATTAGATCATAATCTTAGCTTAGTTGAGAGCTTCTCTCTCTAGATCTAGGGGTTAGTTTTAGGAGTAGATTTTAGAGAGAGAAAGTGAAGAATTTCAATGGTGATTGAGAGATTGAAGATCCAATGGGGACAATTGTATTGGAGATCTACTCTATTATCAATGAGCATTTCTAAACTCTATCTCATTTATTGTTTTGTTTAGAATTCATGTTTGGATTGTTTGATTTTGATTGGATTTTGATGATTTGATGATTGATGTTTGATTAGAGTAATTGTTCTTCTTTGATTGTTGATTCTTCGATTGTTGATTGTTGATTTCTTTAGTTGTTGGTTAAATTGATGATGTTTCTAGAGTAGTTGTTTGGTTAGGGATTTGGTGAAGCTTATATTATGTAATGGATAGATGTAGATTAGGGATTTTGATGGAGTTGATGATGTGATTAAATTGGTTAATTGATTATGTGCATGTATGTGTTTGATTTAGGCTTGATCACCCTAGTTTTTCACACTAGATTACATTGTAAGTTCACATTGATACGGACCATTGATTTGTGGCTTGCATTTACACGATTGAGGTGTCTTGTGATGTTTCCTAGCTAGAGTTTATCGTAGTTGACGCTAGTTAGACCTCTAGGAGAATAGCTTGATATGCTCTTTTGGTTGCATAATTGATCTTCCCTCACATTGCTTGACTTAGTCAACTTCCTAAACCAATTTGCATTGTTCATTGCTATTATAAGTGAATCCTAATCCCTAGCATTTTATTTGTTTGATTTCTTTGTCTTAGTAGTTGTTAGTGTCCTCTTTTACCTTTTGTCTTCGACCTAGCTTAGGCGCATAATTGGAAGCACTTAGACATTACCGTTCCTTTGGGTTCGACCCTTGACTTACCTCTATACTTGTATTTAGGTTTGTTGAGTGTTTATAAATTTTGTTTGGCTTAGGAGGATTAGTCCAACGACCTAATTTTCCGACGTCAAAATGGCGCCGTTGCCGGGGAACGGTGTCTATGTTTGAGTGTTTTTGATTGCTTGAGTCTAGATCTTTGTGTATACTTTTCTTTTATTTGATCTTTTCTTGTTTTGTATAAAAATGGGAAATACCTCGTTTCCTCAATTTGAGAATGAGCCATTTTGGGTGTACTTTAATATACTAAAGGACTTCATTAGTTACCATGGTTATGATCTTTGGGAGGCTTGCGGGATTTGTTATCATAATTTGACTAAGCAAACTAGAGACATTGTTGAAAGCATGTTTAATGGTAGATTTCGGGCATTGTCAATTGATGATGCTTGGGATTTTTATGTATGGTTTGCTAGAGATAGTTATAATCGTGGTCATAGTTGTTCAAATGCTTCTATTGGTGATTGTTATGGTCCATGTTCCATGAATAATGAATCTTGCGTGCCTTCTTGTGCCCCTACCCCCCTATGTGATGTACATGCTCATGATTTCAATGTTGATTCTTCCAACCTTGGTTGTACTTCTTCTTCTTTTTTTGAGCCTGAATCTTCTTCACCTTTTGAATCTCTTATTGCTACCTTGGAAACTCAAATTAGGCATGTTGAGCTTAGTGATGATCTTGGGCCTAAAATGGAGTCGACTCTTAATTGTTTGAGAAGTCAATTGGAGATGATGAAAAAGAGTGAGGAGCGTCTTGAGGAGGGAAGAAGGAGAAATGAAGAGCTAGAAAGCTAATTGTCATCTTTGATGCTTGTGTGTGAAAATAACAAATCAAATGTGTGTGTTGAGGATGATGATGATGATTGTTTTGAGAGGCCTAAGGTGTATGAGGAGGACATTAGAAAGCCTATGAGTGAGGAAGAGGGTGTAGAGATGGATGTTCCAAGAGAGAGTTTGCATTTTGAACCTTCTTCCCAATTTGAATTTCGTTCCATTGACCCTTTAGATGGAGTTGAAGAGAAACTTAAATGGTTGATTTCTCTTAATTTTGAGGAAACGTTAATTCAAGTTAAGAAGGATGGGACATTGCAATTTTTGAAGCGTGGAGAATTTGTGAGGAGAGAGAGTGAGGATGAGAAGGATGAAGTAGTTTCCATGGGAGATTGGATGTTTGAGGGTGATGAGAACCAAGAGGTTTTGAGTGTTGAAAGACCAATTGAAGAGTCCATTTCCCCACCCACCCCCCTTGATTGCAATTTCATTCCCCCATTCCTCAATTTTGAAGACCAACCTTCTTCCACCCCATCTCCTTTGTATGATGACCATGGTTTCTTTAAGGGTAAGGCCTTGAGCTTAGATGATTTTGGTGAAGAAGAGGTTCCATGTGATAAGGGTGAGGAGGTAGAGCCTACTTTTGATGATTATGAAGATGAGAGTGAAGTGTTTGGTGAGGTTGAGTCTCCAACTCCTATCTCAAATTTTCAACCATTGCCCTCCTCTTTCACCTTTGATGACCCTTTCTCTTCTATATTTTCCACCATTGAGATGGATGAGGCCTTTTTGGAGGGACATTGTACTTCTCATGATTATTTTGAGCTACCTCCCAAGTTTGACCCTCAACCCTTTGATGAGCTTTCTTTGAACCTTGATTGTGATTTGAAGCTTTTGAGAGCTCTCTTAGGGTGTGAAGTTTGTGAGGAGGATGTGATTGAGAATAAGCTTGATTTGAATAATGATGAGTTGGAGGAGAGCCCTTTGGATGTGAGTTCATTGGATGAGAGAGCTTATGTTTCAACGGATAGTGGTGTAAGTGAGCAACCAATTCCTATTCCTTCACCTTACACCTCATTTTCAAGAAAGCTTGATCTTGTCCCCTCTTATCCCATGTCATTACCTTCTTTTTCAAGAGCCTCATTTGATGGCTTTTGAGGATGATGGTGGGATTTTCAACCAAAAATATTTTGTTGGAAAGAGTATGCCTTCTTCTTTTTCTTTAATTTCTCTTCCTTTTTCTTATATTCTTGTTTTTCCCTTCTCTCCTTCTTCTTCTTGGCATACTTCTTCTCCACTCCATAGGTGTGCACTATGCTTGTTGCATGCCTTATTTTTGTCATGTGCATACTTGCTCTCATATGAAATGTGTAGTAGTGCATTTGACAAGCTCTTGCGATCGTTGCAATATTATTTTACTAGAGCGGTCAAGCTTGGACTTTAAGCTAGCCTTTCTCGGGAAGTAACCCGTGTTTTAGATTAGATTTTCGTTTTCTTTTTAGAATAGATTTTCTCTCATGGAAATGTTTGTATGTCTTTTGCTAGGTACATGACTTGATATACTTTGGTGCTTCGATTTGGATCAAGAATCAAGGAAGGTTGACTCCTATTTTTGCTAGCACATGGAAACAAGGTTCTATTCTTGAGAAATTAGCTATGAAAGGTTTAATTGGGTCATTTGCGGGTATTTACACCCACCTAGTATCCGGTAATATCCTTCCTTGCTCTTTCTCTAGTTGATGATGTCTTGTTGGACCTATGTTGGTTTGTTGGATTGATCTCCTTGTTTTCCCCTCCCATGGATTATATGATTTATGTTTGAGTGTATTGTCTCATTCAAGCTTGGGGGAGGGTATTCTATCATGTTTGGTGGGATGTGATCCTTGTGTGTTATGCACCTTTGTATATGCTTTTCCATGTTTCTCATATTTTAAAAAACTCCAAAAAGATTTTTGTTTCTATCAAGGCAAATTTGCAATGTGTTTTGTTTTGTTTTTGCTTTGGACATAATTGAATGCTTTTCTTCTTAAATGGTAGTGGTATGCACGGTTTGAGAGTACGCTTGGTTGATTCTAGGATAAAGCATGCAAAGGTAGTTGGTTAGAAATAGTGGGAACATGAAGCCGGAATCTACTTGTTTGTGGCATGTTTGGTAGTTGCTTCATATAGTCGATTTGACACCAATAGTGAGTTTTTGCTACATCTGTGTGAGTACTTTGTTTTTCAAGCCTTCTACCGTATTTGTATGAGCGGCATAGATCCTTGACTTCTTGCAAACCTAATCTTGAAACTTGACTCATAGATCTTGAATCCAAGACCGAACCATTTAGGGATGACAAAGGCATATTTTCGGGGTGGTATTTTTCATTTTTAGGATAGTTTGTTTCATCTTTATTTTTGGGTTTACATTTGCCTTCTTGCAACCATTTGAGCCTTATACCTTCTTTTCAAGCCACATCTTTAGATCTATGGCCTTTTGTTTCATTTTCTTTCTTTTCTTGGTTTTTGTGAAGCAATTGATCATACTTGATGGAGTTTGTGGTGGAGAAGTTGAAATGTTTGGTTCTAATGAAAGCAAGATTGTGTTATATCTTCTTTGTGAAGAATGGCAAATGAGTATGAGTAAAAGCCGTCCTACATTATAAAAGGCAGGGACAAATAAGTGCAAAATCGAAAAAGTCGTCCAAAGTTAAAAGAGGCAAGGACAAAGCATTATTGAAAAATGAAAAAGAAAAAAAAAAGTGAAAAATGAAAAAATTTAAAAATATTTTGATGTGAGTTTTCTCCCTTTTTGAGCATTGAGGAAAATGCTCCATTTAAGCTTGGGGGGAAGCGTTCTCACGCTTTTTGTGTATATGTTTGTGATTTATAGCTTTAAATAAGCTTGGGGGTGTTAGTTTGTTTTTTTTTTGGTGACTACTTGATTGTGATTCTAAGAAAAGGCCCGTTCTTTGCTTCACTATTAGGAAAACCATCAAATTTTAAATTTTAGCCTACCTTCACCCTTTTGCCTTAACTTTACAACCTTGGGGAAAGACCTTTTGACCTAAATGGTTGAGTCATTCATCGGTGGAGAGGAATGTGAGTTTTAGGAATAGGGAGAGGGGATGCAAAAGTCAAGATGTCGAGTAGCCTAAAAATTCTCTTTATCCGGTTCCTTCGTGGAATCATTGGGACGCTCATTTGAGGTCGATGTGAAGCTATTAGGAAGAACGCGGTAAGATCGTTTGGGATAAAAGTGGATTGTGAAAGCTAGTTCCTATGCTTAGCATATTTATGTTTCAATCAACCTTGGGTATCTTGGAACGTGCACTCCCTTACTTGTTTAGAAAGATTTGCATCCACTTGTGCTTGTACGTTTGCAAAAGTCCTTTCATGAACATTTGTTTACTTTTCTTGTATTTTGTTTTCTTTTTCATGCTTTTCCTTGTTTGTATTATTATGAGAGTTATGGGTCAAACTCTTAGGATACCCTTACGAGACCTCACTCGTCCTCATAGGCGACTTTGGGGTTTATAGGGCTTGTTGTAGCTAAAAGTGAAAGGAATGGTGTCTTTCGAACAAGTGTATTATTCTGATAGCGGGTTCAGAATTATTAGAAAGCTAATATATTCAGCAAGGTCCGACCAAAACCCGAGTGTTATATTAAGTAAGGTCCGACCTTAAAGTTGTGTTCGCCTTTTTGTGGGTGGATACCATCGGAGGCACGGCGCTTGACGTGCTCGTAGCTTTCAAGTAAGAGCCCCGGTTTTTGGGCGAAGCTCGCTTCGAGGGTAAGATTCGTTATCTTTTCTTTGTGATTATTTATTTATGCTTTATGATTTAAATTATTGCGAGTGGTTCCTCGGGTGGGTGTTGTTTCCATGGTGAGACGGACTCACCAAACTCCAACAGCGGTATCGGAGCCCCGCTCGTTTATTTTTATAATCATGTTTTTCAAGGTTTATTTTAGCTTATTTTACTGGTTTATGTTACTAATTAGATTAGTAGCTCGATTTTATTTATTTTAATCCCATTTTTAATGTCGAGTTTGGCCCATAACCTAGATTTTCGCCCAAGACTAGTAAATTTTGGGTGGAAAACGTGTTCTGGAAAGGTTTATATCCCTAGGGGCTGTAATTTTAGCCAATTTCTGACCAGAAATGCCTTTTTTGAGGGGTTTTTCGTTTTTGACGAAAAATTTTAAGTCTTTTCTAACCTTGAAATTAATGGCATAAATTGTTGATTATATGGTTGATTATCTGCATTATTTTCTACATTTTTATGTCCCCTTAAAGCACACTTACTTGGTAGTATTTGATGCTTAAAGGTTGATTTATTTTCACATAATTGCAAACTAATTGCTTTTTAGTGTGAAAATTTTATTTTTTGAGGCTTCCTAAGTGTTAAAGATTCAATCTTTATTTGTGATAAGTGATTGAAACTTTAAAAACCACTAAATTCCATGTTATTTTGAGTTGAACTTTGTTATTTTAATCATTTTGAATTGATTGGAAACATAAAGTTTCGATTTTTGTGATAGAAATTTGGTTATCTTCATGTTGGTAGATATAATTTTCAAGGATTCACAAAATTTAGATGTTGGAATTTTTATTTGAACATTAAAGTTCATATTTTTCCAACTTCCCTTTACTTTGTCAAATTCTCAAGTTTAATTTAAATTCATTAAATTGAAAGTGAGAAATTGCCTCAATTTTATTTTGCACGAAGCTAAACCAATTTAATTAAAGATGGTTCTTGGAATTATTTAGGTTATTGCACTTTGAAAATTTTATTAAGTTAGACTTGTTTAAAATTTTATTTTGCTCTCTAAATTAATTCTAAAATTAATTTAGAATTAATTATTTTTGTCTCGCGAAAAAGGGATCAAATCCCAAGGTTGTGGCACGCAAAACGAGGCAATGCACCACCATGGCGAGCCGGGCTGCACAGCAGCCCGCATGTGGCTGCCAAGGTGGTTGCGCCGCCTTGCTTGCGGCCACACGCGCGGCTGTGCCGTGGCAGCAGCTCGCAGCCGTGTGTTCGTCTTTTGGCGTGTGCGTATGCTTGGTGCGGTGAGGTGACTAGCCGTAGTAGGCTTAATGTTAATTATTTTGCAGTTTATTTTATTTTAATTAAAATTTTGGGAGGCTAGGCCTCGGTTTTGAGCGGCATTGGCAAAATTTCATTTTGACAAGTTTGGGTGCTACCGACTTAATTAATTAGATTAATTAAGGAAATGCGGAATTTAGTAGGAGCTTCAATTATTAATGACGTAAATTATATAATCGGTTAAAACAACTTTGACTAGTTTTAATTAGGCGTGTTAATCGGATTAACCACCTAGATTAGTTACTAGTGCGCGTGTTGTTTAAATGCATTTTACATGTTTTTAATTTTGTAAATTGCATGGGCCATTCACAAATAGTGAATGGATGAATGGAATATATATATTCTCTCTCACAGGTTTTATGAAATGGCAACTAGTGGGACCCGACTAGGATAGAAAATACGGACTACGTGCCGTTATGTATTTTTGTAAATCTAAATACGGTCTACGCACCGTTAAGTGTTTTTGTACTTTAATATTTAGATTATTCCTAGTTGTAGACACTAGTTTTTGCATAGTTTGGTTAAGTCGTGAAGACGGCGTATCTTGGAAGACAAAGCCTTGAATTGCAAATGAAGACCTTTTGAAGATATGAAGATTTCAAGGGGTCATGCTAGTTGCCAATATGCATCTATAATTTCGCTTATATATATGTGTGTGAATTATTCGTTAGATGCATGTTTAGGTTTTCTTGATGTTGCGATGATTAATTAAGTTCACTTAAATCAACCAACATAGAAATCCTAGGTCCCTAATAATATTGAGTCAAACTTGCCTTTCCAAAACAACACTTATTGACCGGACGAGGATGATGGTAGGCTACGCCAAAGCGAGGTGCCATCACTTCTCCAAGGGGCAAAAGGCACACCGGGTGTGCACGTTGGTTTTGGTTTAACTCATCGGTATGAGTGAGGAGTCCTCACATACCGTGGCAAAAGAGATACATTGTCAAACATGCATTAGATGCGACGATTGTCTAACCAAGAGTGGCTTAGAGCCATTAGCAAGGCAATGCTTACCCTAGAAGATTGAGTGTTTAAGACAAGCCAAAGCATGATTTACCACTCTTTGTTTCTTCGGATCTTGGAATCGCCTTATTTTCGCCAAATAGGGACATTTTTTATGCGTAAATAAGACGTTTAATAAGGTTGAAGTTTGCATGAATGCTATTAAATTTCAAACTTATTATGTTCTTGATAAATGGTTATACTTTGCACTTATATTTATGATGGGATGAAGAACGGTAGGTCGTTGGGCTACCACCCCACCCAATCAAACAAAATTTGTAACTCAACAAACCCCTATTAAGTGTAGTGGTAAGTCAAGGTCGAACCCAAGGGAATGGAGGTCGAATGCACAATGCCTAAGTCAAGCTATTTCGAAGTCAAGTAAAGGGGGTTTATGAAGGAAACTAGAGCTAGAGCTAAATGATGCAAGAATTTGTATGAAATCAATCTAAAAGACACTAGGGCAATGGATCCACATGTAATTGTAATGGAAAATGTTAATTTGGGAGGTCAAACCGACTAAGTCAAGTGATATGAAGGAAGATCAATCATGTATCCAAAAGAGCATACCAAGATAGTTCACCTAGAGGTCTAACTAGCGTCAACTACGCTAAACACTACCTAGGGAACGTCACAAAGCACCTCAATCGTGAAATTGTAAGTTACTAATCAATGGTCCGTATCATAGCAAGCTCACAATGCAATCTAGTGCAATAATCAAAGATGGCCAAACTTCAATCAATCACACACATGCACATGAATTATCAACCAAATTTAATCATATCATCAACTCCATCAATTATCCCCAAATTACTCTAATCCATCACTCAAACATGCTTCACCATTTCCCTAGCTAGAAAACTACTCACTAGCCATGGAAATCAAGATCAAAGCTACACTAATCATCAATTTCATCATCAACATATTTGAAACCAAAGATCAAATCAACAATTAATCAAAAATCAATAAAACTTCAATCAATCATCAAACAAACTTCAATCAATCAACAATAACATGGAAAACAAATGAAATCAACTAGAATCAAACTTGTATTGAAATCAAGAAGAAGATCCTTACAAAACTTTGATTCAAAGATCAATTATAATGAAGAATTCTTGAACAATCACCAAAAACCATGAGTTTCTCTCTCTTCAATCCTTGAGTTTCTCTCTCTAAAATTCTATCAAAAACTAACTATCTAATCCAATCTAAATCTTTCTTACTCAAAATAGAAAGAAATAACTATATATACAAAGAGGAGGTCGGTATTGACGCCCAAAAATAGACCCACGTCGATGCGGGCGCATGGAGGACAGAGAGTGGCACGCACGGGAACACACCCAGATTGGTGCGCCCGCACGCACCAGGTGTGCGGCCGCACCCGACCAATGTGCGGCCGCACACTTCATGGGTGCGCCCGCACCTGGCTGGGTCTTTCCCCCTTCTTCTCTTCGTCCTAGCTCAAGCGATGCACACATCCTAGATGATGATGATGGAGGACAAAGTAGCCAGAAACTTTCTTGAATTTCTTGAAGAGTATAAGCCATGAGAAAGGCATATACAAAGCCTTGAAACATGCCCCTTGGATCCACCTTTGACTTGAAGCTTCTTGCACAATCTTTAGGCATGAAAACAATGAAAGATCATAGGGAGGAAGCTCGGGAATTCTTGGACAATCAATTACCACCTACAAACAAATGATAAAAAGCAAGTAAAAGAGAAAAATAACAAGTAAACTAGAAAATGCATAAAATAGAGAAACTAGCTACAAAAAGCATAAAATGAAGAAAACAAGAATAAATCTAAGGAAAACTAAAGAAAAGAGAGATAAAATGAAATAGAATTCATCCAAAAAGGGATCAAATGAGTGCCATAAATGTCACTCGTCAAATTCCCCCAAGCTAAACTTTTGCTCGTCCTCGAGCAAAACAAAGCAAGAAAGATAAAGGATGATAATTTTATTGAAAATGAAAAAGAAAGACTCAAGATAAGAATATACACTAAAACTCACTGTCGTAGGAATCACGGTTGCTTTTAGCTACAACAAGCCCTTTAAACCCCAAAGTCACCTATGAGGACGAGTGAGGTCTCGTAAGGGTATCCTAAGAGTTTGACCCATAACTCTCCACCAAACATCAATGAGGCAAACCATAAAAAGAAAGGAGAATAAAATGAAAACAAACCTTTGCGAAATGAACTAACTTAAAGACTATAATGCAAATGAATGACAATCTTTCTCAAGTAGTTAAGGTATGCACTTTTCAAGATATCTAAGGTTGATTGAAACATAGGGTATGCTAGGCATAGGAACTAGTCATCACAATCCACGTTCATCCCAAACAATCTTACCGCGTTCTCCCCACTAGTCTCAAATCTCCTCTTAGTGAGTGTCCCAATGATTCCTCGAAGGAACCGGAAAAAGAATTATTTTTAGGCTACTCGACAATCTTGACTATGCATCCCCTTTCCTTAGGCAATGACCCATGATGCCCTCCCCCAAATAGTGACTCGACTATCTAGGTCGAAAGGTCTTTCCCAAAGGTTGTAACGTAAGGCATAAAGGGTGAAGGTAGGCTAAAATTTCAAAAAATTTGGTGATTTTCCTAATAAGTGAAGCAAAAGGGTGATCAATCCTTAACACCACAATCAAGAAATTACCAAACCAAAAACAACACCCCCAAGCTTACTTGAAGCTATACTCACAAAAATATATACAAAAAGCGTACACGCTTTTCCCCCAAGCTAAAATGAAGCATTGGCCTCAACGCTTAGAAGGAGAAAAGAATACATCAAAATATTTTTGAATTTTTCACTTTTTCAATTTTTTTTTATCGAATTTGCAATGTCCTTGCCTTTTACTTAATTCGGACGGCTTTTTCGAATTGCAACTTTATTAGTCCATGCCTTTTATGAAGTAGGACGGCTTTTTCACAAATATTTGCCATTATTCACAAAGAAAATGAAATCACAAACTTGCATTCATAAAAACCAAAATTCCAACTTATCCACCACAAACTCCATCTCAAATGATCATATTGCTTCACAAAAACCAAGAAAATGTAGAAAATGAAACAAAAGGTCAAATAACTAAAGATGTGGCTTGAAAAGAAGGGATAAGGCTCAAATGGTTGCAAGAAGGCAAATGTAAACCCAAAAATAAAGAAAATAACAAAATATAACAAAAATGAAAAATACCACCCCGAAAAATGTGCCTTTGTCCTTCCTAGATAGTTCGGTCTCGAGTTTGAGAATCATACATCATGCTTTATTAGATTAGGTTTGCATAGTCAAGGATCCACGCCGCTCATACAAGGAATGTTGAAGGCTAGAAAAACAAGTAACCTCACAAGGTTGTGGCAAAAACTCACTAGTGGTGTCAAATTGACTATAGGGAGCAACTACCAACATGCCACAAACAAGTAGAATCCAGCTTCATGATCCTCCTAGTTCAAACCAACTACCCTAGCATACACCTATCCTAGAGTCAACCGAACATAGTCTCAAACCGTGCATACCTTTACAACCTAGGAAGAAAATCATGCAAAAGACAAGTCCAAAGTACAAAGTTCATTTCATAAGAAAAATGAAAAATAATGCCTCAAAATCACATCAAAAATGAAAAGAAAAATAAAGGAAAGTAAAAGAAAACGTAAAATAAAAGAAAATAAAAGAAAAGAAATGGAGACATAGAAAAGGAGATATAGGAAAAATAGCATGCAATGGACTAGAAAGCAAGTTAAACACATAAAATTCCCAATCGACAAACAAGTGGTCGATCGACATCAACGTCATCGATCCCAAACACATTACGTGTTAACAAGCATCCATCCTCGAACCATTCAACTTCTCCTAAACTAATCCTATTCTATGCAACCAAGGAAAATAAAGAGAAAAATAAGAAAGGTCTCACCGGGCTTCCAAGCTTAGCAAAAATAAACGAAGCAATTAGAAACCACCTCGTAGCATTCCATATCCAAAAGCTCTTCAAGGAACCAAATGAGAAAAAGAAATAAAAGAAACTATGAACAAAGAAAATGGTTAATAAATTCAAAACAAAGAAAAGAAAACAACAAATAAAATGAAACTAATCCAAGCAAAAAGTATATACAACCAAAGGAAATAAAAGCTAAACTGATCAACGAATAGAAAGAATAAAAGAAATGGAACTAAGAAAGCAAGAAAGTCTAAAGTAACTAAAGAACTACACTAAACTATAAGATTTGGATTCAAGGGATTTGGATCAAAGGGTTTTGGATTAAAGGGATTTGGATATTAGGGATCAACAACAACAACATCTCAAGCAAAGCATCATCACAAACAACAAGCATCTAAGCAAATAGGGCAAACAAGCTAGCTACAAGGAAGGTAGCCTAGAGATCAAGAAAATGAGGAAATCAAACAAGAGGAATAAAAATAAGCATGCAAACAACTAAGTTATGTACACAACAACAAAATTGGTCACCGAGCAAATTATTAGTTCCCCCAAGCTAGATAAAAATACATCTCAACATCCCAAGCAAAACAAAACATGCATCAAAAACATAAGGGATGGAGGCAAAAAGCATGAAAAGCTAAAGGGAACTAATAACTACTACCATCACCACCACCACTCCCACTCGGCCCGGCCCCATCGGGGTCCTTGCTGCGCTCTGGGTCATCGAAGGGATGAGGGTAAGGCTCCCATCCTCCGGTGTACCCCTCGGGCCACCCATAATGCCCCTTGAAAAGATCTTATTGCCAAGGAGCAAGAGGGGTGAAGTTATCGGGCAAAGAGAGTTCAAAGGGGTGGTTGGGATGGACATGGGGGTAGTTAGGATCACCCCTATAGTCACTACCACCCGGAGCCTTGTAATCATAGTTACCATGCTCATCCGGATAGTAGCGACGCTCGGTGTCGGGGTTAGAAGGCCCAGACCAATAAGGATGCCCATACGAAGGTAGAGGACCTTGTTGGGGCGGGAAATACGGATAGTTAACCGGGGGAGTAACGTTCCCACGGTTAACTTCCGCCTCATAAATTTGTTGTTGTTGAGCAAACATACCTTGTTGCATCTCTTGAATACCTCTTAGTTGTTCATAGATTGCCCCAAAGTCTTGATCATACATGCCATCCACGTGGATTTTCAATCCACTCATTTGCTCACTAAGAGCCCTCAAATCGGCATTGGCATAAGCATGTTGCCCTTGCTCTTGTTCTTGAGGAGCTTGTTGTTGTGGAAATTGTTGTTGTTGTTGTTGTTGTTGTTGATGTTGTTGTTCTTCTTCATCATCTTCTTCCTCATCCTCATGGGAGTCGAAGTTAGGACGCCGAAAGGACTTGGGGACATGCCACTCATTGTTGGCGATCCGGGCCAAAGAAGTCAAGCCGGGGTTAGGCAAGTAGCACCAATGCTCATTGCCCCTAAGCCACTCATATCTCCCTTCGCTATAGCCCTTGGAGATGAATTGGATTTGACCCAATTGTTGCATGTCAAGGTAGAGGGAGGTGCTATCCCCAATCTCCTTACAAAATGGGAGATATGCATCAAGGCGAAGGTGAGTCAAGAGCCTAGTCACCATGCCCCCGCAAGTATCTCTCCCGTACTCCGGCCACGAAGGTCCACACAATATTGGGCAAAGATATACCCCAAGTTCAACCGGCCCACATACTCCGGGCGGGTAGACAACCACAAGACCTTGAGCTCCAATTTGCTCAATTTCCCCAACTCTTGTTTAGGGAACACCACATAGCCCAAAAGACGGTGCACAACCCTAAGACAAGGTTGGTACACCGATGAAATCTTAGCCCTGTTGGTGATAAACTCGTGACCACCCGAGATGTCTTCCCACCATGAGTTGTGATCATACTCCGGGAAGATATAAGGTTCAACGTTCAAAATATCCCCGTGGGGATCAAAGTCCAAAGCGGCGTTGAACTCTTCCAAGGAATGGTCGAAGACGTGGATGAACAATTGGAATCGCACCCGATATACCCCTCCTACGGGTACAAGCTCCAAGGTAGCCAAGAACTCCAATGTAGGTCCTTGTAGGTGCGATAGGCATGGTGATGAAAGAACCCAACCGGAGGTTTAAGAGAAACGACCGCACATTATCATCTATCCCCAATTTCACCATGTCGGGTTGGAAATAGTGGCGGGTTTGTTTGAGGGTTCTTTCTTCCTTCAAATTTTGGTAGAAGGTCTTTTGTTTTTCGGTGAAATTTTTCTTTTTGGGTAGAGAGGTTGGAGGTCGTGTTTGAGAGGAAGAGGGGTTGGAAGTACTTGGCCTAGAAGATGTACTCGGCCTAGAGGAGGTACTTGGGCGAGGTTCATCGATGCTAATATCGGTTTTTCTTTTCTTGGTGAGTTTCTTGAAGTATTTAGACATGTTTGAGAGGTTGAGAAAGATCACCAACAATGAACAAGAAGCAAAACCAATGAACCAAGAACACCACACCCAAATTCACCACTTACTACCAAAATCACCAAACTCCAAATTCACACTTCCTTTCAATCAAAACCAATTCCAAACCAATCAACAACACCAATAATCCAAGAAAAACTCCTTTCAACAATTCAAGATTAACCACAAGACCAATACCACAATCACAACATACTACCCATATTCTAAAAATCCAACTCACAAGATATCAACAAAAATTGATGAGAATCACTACAAAATCAACAAACAATACAATGTTATGCAAAATCAATCAATAAACATCACCAAATCACAACCAATATCAAGATCAAGCATAAAAAATCACAAAATCAATACTACACTATTCATGCTCATACAAATTTTCAATCTATGCAAAATTATGATATAATTGGAAAAATCAAAGCAAGGATTAGTGATTATACAATAAAAGAAGCAAGATTAACCAACTTTGAGCAAGCAATTTCGACCCACAAAGAAAGCCCCAATTTTCGGCCACCAAGAGTAGGAGAGAGAGTGAGTGAAATTTGGGTCAATTTGTGAGGAATTTTGAGTGTAGGAAGGTTTGTGAGTGATTTTGAGTGAAAATGGAGTGATTTTAGTGAAGATTTGAGAGATTTTTGATGGTGAATAAGGGAGGTAGAGGTGCGCACAAGAGGGTTTTGGAGGAGGGTTGTGCGTGAGGAAGATAAGGGGAAGTGATGAAATGAAGGGAGGAAAGAGGAGGAAGAAAGTTATATTGCTCGACCAGCCAAGTGCGGCCGCACAACGCTGGTGTGCGCCCGCACAGGCAGGCTGTGCGCCCTCACAAGCCTCGTGTGCGGCTGCACACCCCTGTGCGTGCCCATTTCTTCCTTTTTCTCATCAATTTGATACTTACTGCCTATTTTGGTGCGCACATGAATCATGATGGTGATGAGGAGCAACATAGGCAGTAGCTAAATCATTTTCAAAGCCCTCAAAGTTGAAAATTCATGTGCTCACCACAAAAAATTCACTAAGTATCAATTTCCTCCAACTATCAAAACATGAATTTCCTATCTTACCTCTCTAAAATTCTTACCCTTTTTACCTCAAATTTCGATTAGAATCGAACAAAATGTGATTTGTGCCACGAACACCTTCCATTAACCATGCATACTTGTAGAATTACAATCCCGCAAAAGTCATCCTAAAAATCCAATCAAGTAGAAAAGTGAAAGAAAAGACAAAGTAATAAAAGAAACAAAAATAAGAAAATTCAAAAATCAAAAGGAAAAGTTAGAAACTCCGGGTTGCCTCCCGGGAAGCGCTTGCTTAAGGTCCTAAGCTCGACCCTTCCTCCAAATCATGGAGGGTCAAAGAACACCACCTTCTTCAAGGTAGTCGATGGAGCAAAATCTTCTTCAATTTTGAGCAACTTCTCATCGTTGCTTAATGAAACCTTCACAAAATTCTTTTCAAATTCTTCCTTCTCTTTTCTCAATTTCTTTCTTTTTCTTGATTTCTTCGAGTCACGGGCCTTTTTCTTCGGCTTGACTTCAACATCCTTAACCATGGAAGCTTTCTCTTCATCTTGAGAATTAAGCTTGAACCAATTTGGAATCTCAATTTCTTTCTCATCCCTTGGCTTTTGAATTACAAATTCTTCTTTACTAACATCATCAAGACTTGCACAAACATCATCAACAATCTCAAAAGTATCGTTAGTAGAAGAATCAACCATGCACGCATCATCAATGGAACGAGAAAGACTAGCACATGCTATATCTTGCACACAAGATAAGGACTCATGCATTGGCTTCAACTTAAAACTCTCTTCTAATTTTCCACATCTCAAAGTGATTTGGCCTCCCTTCACATCTATTAAGGCTCCTGAGGTGGCTAAGAAAGGCCTCCCTAGAATGATTGGAATATGCTCATCTTCCTCAATCTCCAAAACAACAAAATCCACGGGAAAGACAAACTCTCCAATCTTTAAAGGGACATCATCAATTCTTCCCTTAGGAAGCTTAATAAAGCGATCGGCCAATTGAAGTGTTATATTAGATGGTTGAAGCTCACCTAGATCAAGCCTCTTGAAAACCAAAAAGGGCATAATACTCACACTAGCCCCTAGATCACACAAAGCATTCTCAAAAACCATCTTCTTGATTTGACAAGGGATTGAAAAATTCCCCGGATCTTCCATTTTCTCCGGAAGCTCACCATAGACAAGAGCACTAAAACACTTCCCTCCTTCCACCGAACTACCCTCATCAAAATTTTCCTTCTCCTCTAGTATCTCCTTAAGAAACTTGGAGTACTTAGGCATAACGGGAATTGGCTCGGTAGAGGGTGTTGAATCATGGACTTCCTTAAGAACTTCAAGGAACTTCCCAAATTGCTCATCCATTTTGAATCTCAAGTATTTTTGGGGGTATGGTAGATCGGGAAATCTCTCTACCTCACTCATCTTCTCAACAACACTTTCTTCTTTTTCCTCAACCTCACAATAAATTTCCTTAGACTCAACCCTCTCCACTTCATTCTCCATAGCACCACTCTCATCTTTTCCCTCTTTTGAACAAGAAACTCCCTCATTAAAGTCATTTCCACCACTAGTGGCAATAGAGTACACGGGTTTCTTTGGTTCAACACCTTGGGAAGGCAAAGATGAAGGACTAGCATAATCCTTAATAGTGCTTACTAATTGGGTTATTTGAGTCTCAAGCATCTTATTGTGAGTCATCATCTCATTGAATTTCTTATCACTAACCGCCATATAGGTGTTAATGATCTTGGTTTGATTATCAATCAATTCCTCCAAAGTTGTCCTAGGAGAAGAAGGTTGTGAATAGGAATTTTCACCTTGAGTCTTTGGAACAAATCCGGGTGGGGGACCTCTTTGAGGAATGTTTTGAAAATTTCCCCTTCCTTGATTGTTCCAATTACCCTTATTTTGATTTTGACCATAACCTTGATTATGGTTACCACCACCTTGATTATGGTTACCATTACCTTGGTTATGATTTCCATAACCTTGGTTTTGATTTCCATAGCCTTGGTTTTGATTACCATAATTTTGGCTTTGATTTTGGCCACTATAACCTTGGTTATGGTTACCACGAGAACCTTGATTCCCTTGGTTCCTATAACCACCACCATGATTATAGTTGTCAAAATTACCTTGGTTTTGGTAATTCCTATTCCATTGGCCTCTTTGATTATCAAACCTTTGGACATTGTTGTTTGACACAAAATTAACATGCTCACACTCATTGTTGTCAAACTCATCAACACATTCATTGTTGCAATCGCTAGAATCATGGTCATATGATCCACATACATCACAAAACAAACATCCCATAGGCATATTATGTGAAGTAGAAGGAGTTTGGGAGTTAGAAGAAGTACCTCTCCCCTTAATTTGGGAGGGAAGATTTGAAGCTTGAGAAGAGCAAGAAACACTCTCCAACTTGGCCTTGATTGCCGTCATCTCCTTTCCCAAGTTTGTCATTTGAGAGGAAAGATTGTTGATGGCATTGAGATGGTCCACCGAATACAACGAAGGTTGCTTGCTTGAAAAATCTCTTTCCCCATCTTGCCAATCTCTATAGTAAGTCACCACATCCTCTATTATGTCCACAACTTATTCATCGGTTTTGTTCATGATTGGACCACCAGCCTCTCCATCAAGACATGCCTTGCCTTGAGGACTCAAACCACTAAAGAAGATTTGGATCAATTGATATGTTGGAATTCCGTGGTGAGGACATTCTCTTTGGTACTCCTTGAATCTCTCCCATGCTTCATAAAGACTCTCATTTGGCTTTTGCTTGAACCCTTGAATTAAAGCCCTTGCCTCCACCGTTTTCTTTTAAGGATAGAAACGGGACAAGAAAGCTTTAGTGACATCATCCCACGTTCTCAATGAATTGGGCTTCACCTCTTTGTCTAGCCATTCCAAAAACCTTCCTATGAGGGAGAAAGGGAACAACTTAAGGCGGATAAATTCTTGAGACACTCCATTAACCTTGATCGTGTTGCAATATTTTTCAAACTCCTTAAGATGGTTCAATGGGCTCTCGTTCTTTGCCCCACTATATTGTCTCCTCTCAATCAGGGTGATCATTGCCGGCCTAATTTCAAAATCGTTTGCCGGTGTTGTAGGTGGAGCTATGCCGCTCTCGAACCTATATGCACCGGGTACTCCCAATTCTGTCAAGGCAACTCTTGGTTGTTCTCCCATGACTTGCTCTTGTTCAATCTCTTCTTCGCTTAAGGAACTATAATCCAATGTCTTGTTTGCTACTCTCCTCCTTGAGAGAGTTCTTTCAATCTCCGGATCAAAGGGAACAATTGAACGATCTCGGGACCTATGCATACAAAACTCAAAGAAAATATAAGTAGCACGGCTACAAGTGTAGCCTAAAGTGTAAAATCTTTTTGTATTTTGCAAATGAAATGACTCAACAACAACATGCACTCAAAGCACCATTCCCCGGCAACGGCGCCATTTTGATGGGATGAAGAACGGTAGGTCGTTGGGCTACCACCCCACCCAATCAAAAAAAATTTGTAACTCAACAAACCCCTATTAAGTGTAGTGGTAAGTCAAGGTCGAACCAAAGGGAATGGAGGTCAAATGCACAATGCCTAAGTCAAGCTATTTCGAAGTCAAGTAAAGGGGGTTTATGAAGGAAACTAGAGCTAGAGCTAAATGATGCAAGAACTTGTATGAAATCAATCTAAAAGACACTAGGGCAATGGATCCACATGTAATTGTAATGGAAAATGGTAATTTGAGAGGTCAAACAGACTAAGTCAAGTGATATGAAGGAAGATCAATCATGTATCCAAAAGAGCATACCAAGATAGTTCACCTAGAGGTCTAACTAGCGTCAACTACGCTAAACACTACCTAGGGAACGTCACAAAGCACCTCAATCGTGAAATTGTAAGTTACTAATCAATGGTCCGTATCATAGCAAGCTCACAATGCAATCTAGTGGAATAATCAAAGATGGCCAAGCTTCAATCAATCACACACATGCACATGAATTATCAACCAAATTTAATCATATCATCAACTCCATCAATTATCCCCAAATTACTCTAATCCATCACTCAAACATGCTTCACCATTTCCCTAGCTAGAAAACTACTCACTAGCCATGAAAATCAAGATCAAAGCTACACTAATCATCAATTTCATCATCAACATATTTGAAACCAAAGATCAAATCAACAATCAATCAAAAATCAATAAAACTTCAATCAATCATCAAACAAACTTCAATCAATCAACAATAACATGGAAAACAAATGAAATCAACTAGAATCAAACTTGTATTGAAATCAAGAAGAAGATCCTTACAAAACTTTGATTCAAAGATCAATTATAATGAAGAATTCTTGAACAATCACCAAAAACCACGAGTTTCTCTCTCTTCAATCCTTGAGTTTCTCTCTCTAAAATTCTATCAAAAACTAACTATCTAATCCAATCTAAATCTTTCTTACTCAAAATAGAAAGAAATAACTATATATACAAAGAGGAGGTCGGTATTGACGCCCAAAAATAGACCCACATCGGTGCGGGCGCATGGTGGAGAGAGAGTGGCGCGCACGAGAACACACCCAGATTGGTGCGCCCGCACGCACCAGGTGTGCGGCCGCACCCAACCAATGTGCGGCCGCACACTTCCTAGGTGCGCCCGCACCTGGCTGGGTCTTTCCCCCTTCTTCTCTTCGTCCTAGCTCAAGCGGTGCAGACATCCTAGATGATGATGATGGAGGACAAAGTAGGCACAAACTTTCTTGAATTTCTTGAAGAGTATAAGCCATGAGAAAGGCATATACAAAGCCTTGAAACATGCCCCTTGGATCTACCTTTGACTTGAAGCTTCTTGCACAATCTTTAGGCATGAAAACAATGAAAGATCATAGGGAGGAAGCTCGGGAATTATTGGACAATCAATTACCACCTACAAAGAAATGATAAAAAGCAAGTAAAAGAGAAAAATAACAAGTAAACTAGAAAATGCATAAAATAGAGAAACTAGCTACAAAAAGCATAAAATGAAGAAAACAAGAATAAATCTAAGGAAAACTAAAGAAAAGAGAGATAAAATGAAATAGAATTCATCCAAAAATGGATCAAATGAGTGTCATAAATGTCAGTCGTCAATTTATAGTATTCTAAATCAAATAAATATTGTTTCCATGATTGGTAAAGGAAATCCTTGAGAATAGTTCTCAAAGAAAGGAAAAGCATTTCTAAAATACAATTCTCATAAATGACTTTTATAACTAAGTCCGAAAGGACGGTTGGACATCATGTATTCAAAATACTAGGTAGTTTTGATAAAATATGAGGTATTGAGTTGCAAACTCAAGATTGTCAATCTTTGACAACCAACGTATCTTTTCGCATCACAATTGAGTAGGACTCATTGATGTAGTAATTCGAGTAAGAATTAATGGAAAAGATGGAACTTTATTTAACGGCGCAGTAGGTGCTTGATTTTGCCTAACAAAGTATAAGAGTCAATGTACTTAAAGAAATGATTCTTAAAGTAAGATTATGAGATATTGTATGATAAGAAATATAAGAAAGAAGGAACGAAGAAAAGGAATTAGATTTCATTTCAATTCATGAGTTTGTGTTATTGTAGTTTACTTAGCAATTTGTTATCTTCACAAGTATTGGATACTGCTTAAGTGTTCCACTATGATAGTGACCTCAAACTATTGAAGTTAAGCTAAGTTATCGACTTACAAGCTTAGAATGAAGCAAGAAGAGCTACATCAGTTGTAAGGTCGTATGTTTTGTTTAAAGACCTTTTAAGCCAAAGGCTGGAACAAGTAATGGTTATTATGTTCCATAATCAGCAATTGATCCGTTTACACACGGAAAGACTCACAATCAAAGTAATGAGCTATAGTTGCGAGATTTATTTGAATGGGATGGTTATCCAGGCGTTGAGTTAAGAATGCTTGATTATAAACAAACATTTCTCTAACATGATAAACTCACTAAGTTCAAGTCATGGGCTTGATTTGCGTTCCAAACATCTTTAGCAATGTCACATCGACAAGAATGTACTCAAGGATCTATTAGATAGGCCCTTGATAGTTGCTCGAATTGGAATCGTTCTAAGACAAGAAAGTCTTACTTGTTGAAACCGACAAAGCAGAGAGCTATTGTTCTTGGTATAGACAATTGACTCCAAAGGCTAAAGAGGATTCAATTACTTCAACGTTTCACAAAGAATTTGAAAGGACATGGCTATATTCATCAAATGTGAACAAACTTGACTTGAGTAGCTCAAGAGTTCAGTGAAGTACAGAATCGACTTGGCAAGATATCAAAACATCTAGATTAGATCGAGCGATGTTTGCTTGAGCCAAGCGTGACTATCTCAAAGTTATGAATGGAAATTTTCATAAATAACTCCACAAAGAACATGGTGTGTATTCACGGAGACCTCGGTGTCATTTGAAAATGACTCGAATGATGATGGTTCACAACCCATCCTATAAAGTTCTTAAAGATTTGCACAAACGTTACACTAAACAAAATGTCGAAGCTAAGAAAGGACGCCATATTTAGTTATGGATAGAAATAAGTTCTAAAAGTCTTTTCAAGTATATGTCTAAGGCTCTTAGTCTCAGTGGGAGTTCACTAGCACAGTGGGAGCAAAGTGGCTCAATGGGAGCTAGGTGACTCAGTGGGAGATGAATGGCTTAATAAAGACTAACATAGCTCAAGTAGGAGCTAACTGTTTGTTTCACAACAAACTTTTACCCAAAGACAATATACATGTCTCTTTGTAAGCATTCAAGTGAGACTACGGGTATTACCTCCACATCCTAATTGAGAACAAAAATTGTTTGTTGCTCTAAGTAGTGTCTTTCTGAAAAGTAACACGTTTCCAAAACGACAAGTGGGAGGAAAATGAACTCGATGACCATCGAGCTTAGCAACAAACTAGAACTGAGAATCTCGGAAGACCTTAAAGGACGTGATAATGCTTGATCAAGAATACTCAAAAGGACTTTACAAGTTCCTTAAAAGAGAATTCATTACTCACAAAACATTAAAGATGTTGGAGTAAGATCAACATAATAAAAGGGCTTTGAAAGCGCCTTAAAACTCAGTGTTTGATGCAATTACCCCGTATAGGTATAGAATTCACCAAAGGATTGGATTATATCCTATAAATTTTCTATTAAGTTAGAAACAAACCTAAGACTTACAAGCATACTATTTACTCTTAGATAGTAAAGGAATAATGTCTTGTAAGATAGCTACGACAAATCCAAATTCCGAATAATGGTTAAAAGTCATGAAAATCCGAAATAGACTCCATGTTTGAAAATCATGTTTGAAACTTGATTAATTTGCATGAAAGGTGAAAGACCCATCGATTGCAAATAAGTTTTCAAGGAGAAAACTAACAAATGTGGAAATGTATATGCTTACATAGCTAGATTGGTTGTAAAGGATATAATTAATTTCAAGGAGAATAATAAAATCCCATTCACCAATCGGAATGCTCAAGTCTTTTCGTGATTGATCTAGCAAAATTGCGCATATGAAATATGGCAAAATAGATACCAAAACCGCCTTCCCAAAATGGAATTTTGGAAGTGACTATGGAATAGTCTAAGGGTTTTGAAAATCTTAATAATTCTAGATTTGAATGCAAGCACATGGAATCCGTCATGAGATTAAAGGAAGCATTGCATGAAGGAATTGGAACGTGTTTTCTCATAAAGTTAATAAGAGGATTGACTTATGGAGAAACATAGAAATTCTGATGAACAAGAAGTTTAGTGGGAGCAAAAGTAATGGTCCAACAAGATGTTTACGAACTCTATTATGAAACAACTATCAAATGCTAAATGCTTAGATTTGAAAGTATTTTCGACAATGGACCAAGCTAAAGACGATACTTAGTACATGTTGGGATTTAAGTTCTATGGTATAGACTTAATTAAAATGTTTAAATGAGTAAAGGAAATTACCATGTTAAACATGAAGGACTTTGAAAGGCTTTCGACCCATATGCATGAAGCTAAGTAAATGTTTGAACTAAGTATAAGCTAGGCTAAGTACTAAATCAAACAAGAAAGACTCTAGTAAGAGACTTTCAATCACATCATATAGCGAACAATTTGGAAAGACTCAGTGTAACTGTATGAGCTAAATGTCACATGGATGGAATAAAATTGAGAATCATTCTAGAATTAGATCCATCATGTAAGGCTAAAATATGGAATTGTCAGATGACTTACATGCTTAGAGAATGTGAAGTACGTATATAATACCAATCGACATTAATCTAAGTATTAGATCATTAGATTATAGTCAAGAACATCCAAAGAACTTAGATAAGTAGTTGGATGAGTTCTTGACGCATGGAAACAAATATAATTTGAGTTTTGATGTTGCAAGCACAAACCTTAACAAGGACTAAATCCTTAGCAAGGAAGCCCTTTATAAGCACGAGGCAAGAAGTGTTGTGGCTTGAGAATGGTAACATGGATGTGCATCCATGTATAATGTGCGGGAATTTAAGGAAAATTTTCATGCTCACAAGTGATTAGGGTACCCCAAATCGTTGTGAGTCGCTTGGAGTGAAACCCAAGCAAGGCATCATTAGGGAGTCTACTAAAATATATGTTGAGAATATTGTTGCCTTAAAGTCAATAATAAGGAAAGATGTTAAATGGAAAAGTTCGTTGTTGAATGTTGATGATTGTAGGTTGTCAAGTAGAAGGTCTCAAATCATAAAAATGAGTGGGAGCCATTGCTTGGAAAATAAATCCTAAATCACATGTAATCCATTAACACTCTCAAAATTTTATCATCTTATTATGGAAATGGTGGATAATGAAGATGCTAAGGTTTGCAAAGTAAATATAACTAAACCTATGCAATAAGTGAACGACAACATTCATAATTGCATGAAAGAAATCAAGCATATCAAATATGAGTGTGATTTCTATGAATGTTTTATGAAGAGTATTACTCTTAAAACATTTAGGAAAAACCATTTATCATAAGATGAAACATTGTGAAGTTTCATAGAGAAATAAAATATTTCTAAATTTTCCACAAAACTATTTAATTGTGGTTTAGAATTAAATAATGAGTCCATTCGATTTTAATAAATATTCAAAATAGGGTATCAAGTCAATGGCTTGGATAAAGAAACACCTATTAAGTGAACATTGAATATTTTAATCGAAAATTATCCCTAATCAAGGTCATATTTTGTGGACGATTGATGACCATCAGAGATTAGTGTGTAGTATGATTTGTAGCACCGTTTCTTGTGCTATGAGGATACAAATCATTTGCACAGGTATTGGTTTAGAACCATACTGGATCAACCTATGAGGATACTTTAAGAGATTTAAAAGTCGTCATAAGTATTCTCTCATTATTACTATCGGAACTCTTTTCCTTTGACCATGAGTAGAGGGAGATCTCTTGTTTGAGTACTGGTCCGCTTTGGTATCCGCCAAACGTCTGCCGTAATTGGGGATTATAAAGACAGATATCAAGCGGGTGAGTCCTCTTAGTAAGAAAAGCTACATTACAAGACTGGAAATGTCCCCGTACTAACAAAAGGGAACATGTCTTGTTGTTTACAAGGCCTCTCGAAGAGCGAGACTGTGAAAAATGCACGGCCGTGCTCAGACGGATTTTAGAAATCATCTGCTTATTGACAGTCAAACTCGGATTTCGAGAAACACTTTTGGACGTAACAGAGATGACTAGTAATCTTACTCTGTAGTTCATGAAGAGACATGAAGAGACATAGGATAAGGGATATACACTAAATGCACACTTGTCCGGAAGGACAAGTGGGAGATTGAAAGGAATGGTGTCCTTCGAATATGTGTATTATTCTGATAGCGGGTTCAGAATTATTAGAAAGCTAATATATTCAGTAAGGTCAAGTGATCGGAATGCCTGGGTGGAGGCCGCTTCCGATTAGTAGTATTAATATAATTAATATTACAGCTTAATCTTGACTGAACCCTTCGGGTCACACCCAAGCAAATATATGCGAACCAACTCGACGAATTAATTCGGAAGAAATTAATTCGTCGGCCGAGTGTTAAATATTTAGACATCAGTAGTTCGAGCTTAGAGCGTCGAAACCGATCGTCGGAAGTCGAGTCAGAAATAATAAATGACGAGACGCGCAAAATAATAATAAATCGACCATATTCCCAAAATACCCCTAGTATCGGAGTGCCCCGAACATCCGAATGCTAGGGGCAAAAATGTCCTAGCAAAGGTGGCTAGCAAGCACCAAGCCGAGCCTAGCATGGCCGGCTGGTGCGAGCTAGCGCACCGTGCTAGCAGCCACGGCCAACCGCGGCTAGGCACAGCAGCAGTCGGGTGCGGGCTGGGTGCGGGCTGGGCTCGGGCTTGGCTCGTAGCTTGGCTCGGGCCATAGGGCCGTGAATAAGGGGAAGCTTGGAATATGGGAGTAAGTGGGTGAGGACATGTGGCACAAGGAGAGTATTGAGTGGGGAGCAAGTATGGTCCCCTACTCTCCATGTGGTCCTCACCAACCCATCTCACATGGTAATGCCACTTGTAGATTTATTATTAGTTTGCAATATTAATTTAATTTAGCTTTAAATTAATTTGTGGAATTTCATGATCCCACATTGATGGGATAGAAATTCCCACTCATACTTTCCTCGATAAATACCAACCTTGGGATTTGGAGTAAAGTGCTTGAGTGGGAGTTAAAAAAAAAGAGCATTCCAAAATTTTTGGGAAAACTCTTAAACTCATATAACACTCGGGTTTTGGTCGGACCTTGCTAACCCCAAGGTAGCGGACCTTAAAGTTGTGTTCGCCTTTTTGTGGGTGGATACCATCGGAGGCACAGCGTTTGATGTGCTCGTAGCTTTCGAGTAAGAGCCCCGGTTTTTGGGCGAAGCTCGCTTCGAGGGTAAGATTCGTTATCTTTTCTTTGTGATTATTTATTTATGCTTTATGATTTTAATTATTACGAGTGGTTCCTCAGGTGGGAGTTGTTTCCGCGGTGAGACGGACTCACCAAACTCCAACAAAAAGCAACCGTGATTCCTACGACAGTGAGTCTAGTGTATATTCTTATCTTGAGTCTTTCTTTTTCATTTTCAATAAATTTTTCATCCTTGATCTTTCTTGCTTTGTTTTTCTCGAGGACGAGCAAAAGTTTAGCTTGGGGGAATTTGATGAGTGACATTTTTGGCACTCATTTGATCTCTTTTTGGCTGAATTTCATTTCATTTTATAACTCTTTTCTTTAGTTTTCCTCAGTTTTATTCTTGATTTCTTCATTTTGTGCTTTTCTTAGTTAGTTTCTCTATTTTGTGCATTTTCTAGTTTATTTGTTGTTTTTCCCTTTTATTTGATTTTACTCTTTTATTTGTAGGTTATGATCGGTTGTCCAAGAATTCCCAAGCTTCCTTTCCTTGGTTTTCATCGCTTTTGATGCCTTATGCTTGTGCAAAGAGCTCAAAGTCAAGAGTGACCCGAAGAGCAAGCTTCAAGACCTTGGTTGGGCACTTTTCATGCCTTGTGTTTATCTAAAATTCCAAGGAAAGTTGCTGCCTATCTTGTCCTCCATCACCATCATCAAGGGTGTGTGCACCTCATGAGCTAGGACGAAGAGAAGAGAGGAAGCTTACCCAGGCAGGTGCGGGCGCACACAGGGGGTGTGCGGCCGCACATGTGTCGAGTGCGGCCGCACATGTGTCGAGTGCGGCCGCACATGTGTCGAGTGCGGCCGCACGTCAGGCGCGTGCGGGCGCACCTGTGTGGGTGTTTCCCGTGCGCGCCTTTCTCTCTCCTACATGCGACCGCACCGGCGTGGGTCTATTTTTGGGCGACATTTCCGACCTCTCCTTTGTATATATAGTTATTTCCTTCATTTTTTGTAAGCAAGTTTCATAATAGAATTAGATCATATTCTTAGCTTAGTTGAGAGCTTCTCTCTCTAGATCTAGGGGTTAGTTTTAGGAGTAGATTTTAGAGAGAGAAAGTGAAGAATTTCAATGGTGATTGAGAGATTGAAGATCCAATGGTGACAATTGTATTGGAGATCTACTCTATTATCAATGAGCATTTCTAAACTCTATCTCATTTATTGTTTTGTTTAGTATTCATATTTGGATTGTTTGATTTTGATGATTTGATAATTGATGTTTTATTAGAGTAATTGTTCTTCTTTGATTGTTGATTCTTTGATTGTTGATTGTTGATTTCTTTAGTTGTTGGTTGAATTGATGATGTTGCTAGAGTAGTTTTTTGGTTAGGGATTTGGTGAAGCTTATATTATGTAATGGATAGATGTAGATTGGGGATTTTGATGGAGTTGATGATGTGATTAAATTGGTTAATTGATTATGTGCATGTGTGTGTTTGATTTAGGCTTGATCACCCTAGTTATTCACACTAGATTGCATTGTAAGTTCACATTGATACGGACCATTGATTTGTGGCTTGCATTTACACGATTGAGGTGTCTTGTGATGTTTCCTAGCTAGAGTTTATCGTAGTTGACGCTAGTTAGACCTCTAGGAGAATAGCTTGATATGCTCTTTTGGTTGCATAATTGATCTTCCCTCACATTGGTTGACTTAGTCAACTTCCTAAACCAATTTGCATTGTTCATTGCTATTATAAGTGCATCCTAATCCCTAGCATTTTATTTGTTTGATTTCTTTGTCTTAGTAGTTGTTAGTGTCTTCTTTTACCCTTTGTCTTCGACCTAGCTTAGGCGCATAATTGGAAGCACTTAGACATTACCGTTCCTTTGGGTTCGACCCTTGACTTACCTCTATACTTGTATTTAGGTTTTTTGAGTGTTTCTAAATTTTGTTTGGCTTAGGAGGATTAGTCTAACGACCTAATTTTCCCACGTCACCCACTAGAGTCTAAGGGTCTTTTTATTGCTTGTAATGTAAGGCTAAAGGTTAAGGCGGGGTAAAAATTTGAAATTTGGTGATATTTCCTAAGTGAAGCAAAAAGTGTGGCCAACAATTAAAAACAAAACTCAAGAAGTCACTAAATATCAATTAAAAATACCAATAATGCCATTCCCCCAAGCTTATTCAACACAAACACACAATATGTACAAAAATCAAGGAACGATCCCCCCAAGCTTGAACAAAGCATTGTCCTCAATGCTTAAACAAGGGAAGAAAATGAAACCATCGAAAATATTTTTGTTGTTTTGTTTCTTTTTCGATTTTTTTCTTTTCTGTTATTTTTAAAAAACTTTATTCATTACCCTAGCCTTTTTTTTTAACATTGGACGGTTTTTCTTGAAACTTGATTTTCATAAATTTGCATCTTTCTTTACAAGCTCAACTCTAACCAAATCTCAAAGTGCTTCTTGTTTATAATCAACAACTCAAAACTTTAACCTCACATGACAATGCTTCACTACTAAAAGGTTGGTAAACGTAGGCCATTAGGTTTGTAATTGTATTTAAACAAGAGCGGGAAATATAAGGCTTAAATTGGTTAGCAAGTAGGTGGTTGTAAAACAGAAAATCAAATTTGTAACAAAATAAAAAGAAAATAAAGAAAAATGAGAAAGGGTGCCCTTTTCCTCTCCTTGAGTGCTTTGGTCACAATCTTGGGAGCTATAAGTCAAAACAAGGATTAAAATATGCAATGTCAAGGATCCAAATGCACCACTCAACAAAGTGATGAAGCCTAGAACAATGTTACCTCATAAGGGATTATAACTAGTCAAATACCAACCAAGGGTGTCAAATCCACTATAGAAAGCAACAACATCTTACCACATACCCGTGAACTAAGGCTTCATGGATTCCTAAAAGTTCTTAACTGGGCTACCTTAGCATGTAATATCCTAAAGTCAACCATTGACACTCTCAAATCGTGCACGCATTAACCACTTAGGAAGAAAGGCATTCAAGAGTAAACAAATCCACAAGATATAATGTCCAATCCAAGTTAAAACAAAGACACAACACCTAATTGCCTTGATTAAAACGAAAATCTTTTTGTATTTTCCAAAAGCAAGAAAAACATGGAAATGTATATTCTCATTAGCATGACATATAAGAATCAACATCCCACCAAACATGATAGAATACCCTCCCTCAAGCTTGAATGAGACAATACACTCAAATCATAAATCATAGAATTATGGGAGGAGAAAAAGAAAGGGATCAAACCAACACATGTCCAACAAGGTATCAACCATTAGATAAAGAGCAAGGAAAGATATTACCGGATTTATGTCGGTGTAAATACCCGCAAATGACCCAAATAAACCTTTCAAAACTAAATTCCTCTAGAATCGAATCTCGCCTTCCATATGCTAGCAATTGTGGTGCCAATCTTCCTTTATTCTTGATCCAAACTAATGGACAAAAGTATATCAAGTCATGTACCTAGAAAAAGGCACACAAACATTTCCATGAGAGAAAATCTATTTTAAAAAGAAAGAAAATGAAAGCAATAAAACACGGGTTACTTCCTGAGAAAGGCTTGCCTAACGTCCAAGCATGACCAATCTAGTAAATTACCCGACAAAGAATGCAAAAGCTTGTCATATGCACTGGCAAACATATCAAGAAATAGAGTATATGTGATGCTCATATGACAAGCAAACATAAAGTACAAGGAGACTTTATGCTTGAGAGAAGGGGGAAAAAGAAAAAGTAAAAGAATCAAAAGAAAAACTAAGAAAATAAGAAGTAGAAAAATCAAAACTAGAACTAAAAAGAGGAAAGGGAGAGGCAAACTCATTTTGTTGCATTTTTGGAGATGTAATCACATCATTGAGTTCAAAAGAAGGGTCATAGGGAGCTAGAGAGATAAGGGGCCCCTCAATCGATGAAAGTTTTAGAATATATGGAAGTGAAATAGGATAAGAAGGAATGTTGGTAATCTTTCTTGAAAAAGGGGTGTAGGTTGAAAGACTTGGAATGTGTACCTCACTCATAACTTCAAACACACCACCTTGCATTAAAACACAAGCCTTTTCTTCTAAAGGATTCCCTTCTAACACATCCTCACTAACTTTAAAAAGTTTGAAAATATCCTCAACCTGTAATTGGGATTCTTCACTCTCAACAAGAGCATGGTTTTTATTATCAACATTCCCCAACTTAACATAATCAAACATGAATATCTCATCATCACCACAACCCATATTTTCTCCTAACAACCTCAAATTAGTTTTTAGGTCGGCCAAAATGGGATCTTCAACGGGTTGCAAAGAGTGTTGAGGTTCAAGTTGGATAAAGGGGGTGGTTTTCAAAAATTCATCAAATAAATTGTCTTCCATTCACCCTTTATCGCTTTCAGCATCATCATCATATTCATCCTCAACCATGCATGCACTGAAAAGCCCAATTATGTTCAACCATATGGGAGGGGGGAGAAGAAGGAAAGGCTTTTGTTTGAGATTGAGCTAGGTGGGAAATTTAGCTCTCAAGCACCTCCATCCTAGCTTTTATCTCCTTGTTAAATTCTTCTTCATTTATCATCATTTCCCTTTTCATCAACTCGTTAAGTTTCTCCAGCATCTCTCCTTCCTCTCTATGTCCATTGAATCACCCTCACAAAAATGTTCTCTAGATACATAGGGAAACTCATTTGGAATCATGCTAGAACAAGAAGAGGTAAAAGGAAGATCATGCAAGTGAGGATTAGGGGTATGGTGAGCATCATTAATATCCATGCAAACATTTGAAGAACATTGAGAAAAATCATGAACATTATAAACATTAGGATACATCTCATCACAATTAGCATACAAGGGGGAGGGATTTGCATCATGGGGAGCTTAGGAATCAGTGCATGCAAGAGCTAGAAAAATCACAAGAATTAGCAATATTCTCTTGCTCATAACTATCCTTAGCAAACCACAAATAGAAAACCCAAGCCTCATCCAAAGATTTGGCTAGAAATTGACCATTACACATGTTTTCAATCACCCCTCTAGTATACTCATTCAAACCCCAATAAATGACTTCACAAGCCTCCATAAGGAACAACCATGGAAATTAGAGAAGTCTTCAAACCTATTAAAGTAGACCCAAAAGGGTTCACATTCAAATTGAGGCAAAGAGGAATAAGACATCTTTTGGACAAATTGATCCATGACTCAATGAAAACAAACAACAAGCAACTAAACAAGAAAGCTCAAGAGTATACACAAACGAAAACAAAAACAAGAAGAAAAACAAACCAAAAGAAAATTATACACAATGGACTAGTCTCAATAAGATAACACAACGGTTATGGAAGCCGTTCCCCGGCAATGGCGCCAATTTGACAAGGGTAATAATCGCGTCGTTAACAATTATCCCTATATCAAATAAAATTTATAACACTCAACTAACCCAATACGAGTATATGGTAAGAAGAGGGGTCGAACCATATAAAACAGATAAACACTACCTAATGCTATCAACAACTAAGCTAGTTTGGAATAAAGGAAAGTAAACTAAAGGTCTAAACAAACTAAAACTAGATATAAAACATTAGGAAAAATTAACAAAAATAATCCAAACTATTAACTTCCTTCACATTTTAATCCCAACTATGTTTTAAATCAAAACAATCCCAAGTATAGGGGTCCCTTCTCAAATTAGTATGAGACTTTTACTAACCTATTCATCAGGTAATATGAGCAACATGTCAACATATTATTGGTCAATTAACATTATGTCCTAAAATTTCACACACAAAAAAAAAAAAAAAAAAAACATTATATCCTAAAAAGTCTACTCTTAAACGCAAACTCTAAAAAAAACATTTAAAACCATGCACTAAAAAAACATTAAAGTACGAGCTTACATAGGTTTCACACATTAATTAAAAGCTTGTCATACAAAATTCTACTTCGAAATTTAAAGTCAATAACACAAGACTTAAGACTTGTTAGTGTATGGTTTTCATGGAGATGGAATCTATGCAACTATAGAAATTTATTTAGGAAAAATTAACAAAAATAATCGAAACTATTAACTTCCTTCTCATTTTAATCCCAACTATGTTTTAAATCAAAATAATCCCAAGTATAGGGGTCCCTTCTCAAATTAGTATGAGACTTTTATTAACCTATTCATCAGGTAATATGAGCAACATGTCAACATATTATTGGTTAATTAACATTATGTCCTAAAATTTCACAAAAAAATAAAAAAAAAAACAAAAAAAAACAACATTATATCCTAAAAAGTCTACTCTTAAACGCAAACTCCCTCACCACCCTCTTACACATACCCAACAAAGTCCATCCACTAACACCACCTTTACATCCATCCCCAGCAACCAAAAGTTAGTATCTTTCCAACCAAGCCCATCCACCGAAACCCCCTTTCTGCCACCCTAGCCGTAAATCACCATCAATTAGCACCAACAACAATCACCATCAACCACAATTTCCCTTGCGAAAACCTCACCAATGTATGCAGCAGAACAAGAAAAGGAGAGAGGAATGGGGAGGGGGATGGGATCCGAGGAGGAGGACATGAAGTGAATGGCGTCAAAGGAGGAGGAGTTGCGGTTGATGGCGGGGGAGCGAATAGGGATGTAGGTGGGTTAGGGGGTAGAGGTGGGCGAGTTGTACAGGTGCTGCAATTGGGAAGGGAAAGGAGGTGGGCTGATGAGGTGGTGTGGTGTGGTGTGGCTATGAGGAGGTGGTTGATCCATGCTGGTTTGAGGGAAGAGAAAGATAGGGGCTGGTGGTTATGGCTGAGGTCGCATTTCTCGTCTCTCGCTCTGATGTGGTGTTTAGGCCAGGTGATGATGGTGACAATAATTAAATTAAATAAATAAAAATTTAATTGTATCAAAAAAAAAACAAAAACTTAACCGGTATTACAAGTTGTAGGTAAGACAGACTAATTTGAGAAGAACTCCTAATAGTTGGGATTATTCTGATTTAAAGCTTAGTTGGGATTAAAATGAGAAGGTAGATAATAGTTTGGATTATTTTTATTAATTTTACCAAACCATTAAGGGAAATGGTCTAGGAGTAGCAATCACTCAAGCATAACAAAGACATTGAATTGAATTAATTATGAACTAAACATGCTTGAATATCAAAGTAAGGTCCAATCTATCCACCTTCCGGGGTCAATTGGCTTCTCCTAACATAGCCTCTATGCTTCCACATTAGAACCATACACTAGGAGGTGCTATCAAATAACAATCGATATAATGAACCTAGCTAAGTCAACTTCCGTTTCATGTTAGCAAAGATTCACTCCCAATCAACTAACAACATGCATTTTTCAAGTAGATTGAAAAATATCAAGTATATAAAGACTTTAATCACAAATAAATCAATTCCAAACCCTAGAATGTGCTCAAGATCCAACTACAACCATCCCCTTAATGGGGGAATTACTCACTAGTCATGATAACAACAAGATTAATCAACAAATAATCAAGAATCAACATGATTAACAAGCAATACCAAGAACAAAAACTAAAATCAAAAGAAAGCAAATAAATTAGAGGAGAGAGTTAGAGATTCTCAGTGATTGAAGGTGAAAGTCTACAAACAAGATGATCAATCTTCTTCTTCAAAATTCAAACTCAACAATGGTGAAACCCTCACTTTTTCTTTTTAAACTATTCTAATCCTAAGCTAAACCTAGAGAGAGAAGCTCTTGACCTAAGCTAAAATATGAGAGGAAATTATTTTCTAAAACTCCATATTGTCGCTTAAATAAAAGGGGTATAAATAACAAAACAAAACAAAGAGGGACATAGAAGGCAGTGCGTGCGCGCAACAACACCCGTGAGCACACACAGAAGGGTCTCACGCACCCCTTGTTGCTGTTGCTAGAGCTCCCCTCGAGCTAAGGATGCACGGCTGCTGGTGAGCTCGAGTGCGCTCTCGAGCATCTCTCGAGCATCATGCTCGTGCAATGATGATGAATAAGGCAGCCCCAAATTCTTCACTTTTGCGCACTGGGGACTAAGGCATGTAATGATGGTGATGCACGAGAGCGCTAGTGCCATGAGTGGAAGCTTGTTCCTTGCCTTGAACTCTAGCCAGCCAAACAACACGAAGTCATTTCTCAAGCATCCAAAACACTTGGAGATCCTTCCAAACTAGGCTCCGAGCCTCGAAAAACACCTACAATAATAGAGGGTAAAGCGAGTAAAGTGGAACAGACGAAAATACCCCTAAAATGCAAGAAAATGCAAAATGGACTACAAACCTTATTAGCAAGAAAACTAGAGAATAAAAGCGAAAAAACACGAGAAAGAAAGCATAAAAAAGACTCTAAACTACTCCCTAAGAGTGACATAAATGTCACTCATCACTTCCCTCCCCCCCTGCCAGGTCTTTGTCCATTGGCTTGAACTATGGCCGACTTGTGAGAGTTTGTAGTATGGTAAAATGCCTTATCCTTAAACACACACACACAGACACAAAAAAAAAAAAAAAAAAAAAAAGACATTATCAATGTGGAATATAGTTAACAACGAATCCCAAAACAATTGTGCTTAATTCTTTTCAAAACAATGCTTAATCCTCACCTTCTAATCAATATTCTAAATAATTTCTCATCACTTTCAAAATTTCCAATGTACAATCTGGGTAGTGGATCAACGCATGCAACGTTAAGAGTTAAGACCATGCTCAGATTGCTCACCCATGAACAAAAAGGTCAGCCAAGTTGTAAATAATTCAAGAGTAAGGAGATATATATATTTATATATTTAGAATGTTGTCCAACCAAAGAGCAGATCAAATTATGTGATTCGGTTTTGTCTTTAATCAGTTAAATTCATTGGTACTTAGCCTAATTTAGTTCTCATCACTTGGTTGTCCTTTACTTTCTTTAGCTCTAATCCAGTTAACAGAATTTTCTTAATCTTATATATATGCAAGTAGTCTTCCCACGTTCTCTCAATTGTACAATAATACCAAATTTTATATTACTACCTTCGTTAAACACATCACAGTAAGACTACCTAACTTTTATACGTCAATAACATTATACTATACAGTTTAATCCATGAATATTTAATTAATTAAATAATTAATTATACATGATTCATGATTCTTCATCCTTAGAAGGCTTAAATTAGTCGTCTATCTTTACCGGCCTGTGAAATGTTGCATGATATCTGAGTTGTAATATGCCAGTTGTTTGGCCCCACATTTGTAGTACAAGAGATTAGTTACAAAGAACAAAGCCCCTGTTCGGATCAATCATTGGAATTTCAAGATCAATTAAAGTAATGAGCTCAATCTCTACAACATTCTACTATACATGCATCAATTAGTATAAATATGTCCATAAAGTCGTCTTTCGTCGTTATGCAACGAGTTCATTCTTTACATTCTACTACTCCAATTGAATAATCCTCTCCTGTCCTCTCCTCTGCTTTCTTACAACTTCTCTATTCTTGATTTTTGGCCTTTTCGTTTTTGCCTTGCATAAGGAAAAGGCGCGAAATCTATAATATATGGGGATGTTTCTTGATGGAGAGTGGGAGTCAATTTGCAAACTTTTTACAGTAGATGAGTCCCCTGATCTCGCTGCTAATTTTCTTGATTACTTTTCGCCTGAAAGTAAGCACGACAATGATAGTCTAGCTTATGCAGCACAATCAAGTTTCTTAGAAACAAAGAGTCATACTAAACCTCATGTTGATATGAATTCGTTGTCGTCGTTATATGGTTGGATTTCTAAACCTCCACATAATTTCTTAGAAACAAAGAGTCATACTAATAATAGTGATCATTGTGTTGATGATTTGCTAGTATCTACTGACATTTTATCCTGCATTGATTTCTCAATGGTGAACGGGGAAATTGATGCCTCTTTAGGCTTATTGTTTCCTAATGATACTCGAACTGACACCTCTACATTTGACAACGTTATCAATACTAATAAATATGTTGATATGTCATCACCCAACACTGAGCTGACCCTTAAGAGAAAGCGTGAGGTGCCAGTAGCTCAAGACGATAATAAAGATGAAAGGTCGAGCTTAATGGAAACACCCAACAAGAATGCCCGAATTTCCAAAACTGTAAGTACTACTCGCAAAAAGTTACAAATGGTATGGTTGGTAATAGTTTATGCAATGTTTATTGAGACGGTTTCCCTATGGTTGTTAATTGTTCAGACTCAAAAGTTCATGAGAAAAACAACACAAAAAACTGATGAGCAAGCGATTCCAACAGTAAGTACCAAGGAGAACCAAGAAATCGCAGATTCAAACTCAGATGACTCTAACCCCTGTGTGTCAGAAGAGATCAATGAAACAGAAGATTCAACATCGAATATTACGGTGTCTACTACCTCGACTGGTAAGAAAAGAGCCAGCAGGGGTGCTGCTACTGATCCACAGAGCCTTTATGCAAGGGTAAATTTCCTAAAACCGGCGTCCTTTAACAAAATCATCTGTTCATCTGAAATTCCTGTTTCACCAATGTAAATTCATTTTAATGTTACAGAAAAGGAGAATGAGAATCAACGAGAGATTAAGAATCTTGCAGAACCTCGTGCCTAATGGAACCAAGGTTTGTGTTAATGAAACTATCTGATTTCACTAACATGTTTAAATAACTAAATATTTCAAGAGATTGTGCTGAAGTACGTGCTGATGATATTATTCATGTACATTACTGGCAGGTGGATATAAGTACAATGTTAGAAGAGGCATTTCATTATGTAAAGTTTTTGCAGCTACAAATCCGGGTACGTGAATACATTAATATGTCGGAATTTTCACCACATACCACTAAGTTTTAACTTAATTTATCATATACCATCGAAAACATTCTAATTCACCATATATTATTCAGTTTTATAACAAAATCACAACTTGCCAATTCCTTTAACTAAGTTAGTCATTGACGTTAATTGAGCCACGTGGCAGCTTGTAATTAGTTCTTATTAATATTATTTATTTAAGTAATAAAACCTGGATTTATACAAGCCTGTAACAACTAGAAAGTTTGTCAAACAATGATCAACTAACACTTCTTAATTTGTGCAGCTGCTGAGCTCTGATGATTTGTGGATGTATGCCCCCCTCGCCTACAATGGACTCGATGTTGGAGCTTATGGAAGGATGCCTCCATTCCTTGGCCTTTGAAACTGCTATATATTCAATTTTCATTTTAATTGGCAATTGATAAAAGGTCAAATTTATGGTAGGTGAAGATAAAAAAAGGAATAACCAAAAAAAAAAAAAAAAATACAAAACAAGGAAGAATGTGAGATTGAAAGATTAATTGACAATTCTTTTGTTTCATTTGCAAGTACATAATTAATTTATGTAGTACTTAATCAGATTTTTGTAAATGAAATGGCAAGCGTATTATATCTCATCATTTGTGATTTCTATTATCCTGTTTCAAAGAAAAGGATATATATATAGTAAAATCCTATTATCTCATCATATGATATTATGTATTTGATCCGTTTAAACTTGGAAATACTGTAATATAGTAAAAGACATTACCGTGGGAAAGATATGTCCTCTTCATTTTTAAATTACCATGAAGTAATCCATGATAATTAAGCAGTCCCTACAGCTATAAGTCCTCCATTTCACAAATAAAAGTTATGCTTAACTATTTGGAAAATGTGCAAACTGCAGCTATTTAAAGTTCGTATTTTGCAAATTGCAGCCATTTAAAAAAAATTGCAAAATGCAGCCCAAAAGTTCGTATAAATTGTAAATTGCAGTCCAACTCAACTTTTTTATTGGATTACATGTCGAAAAATCTTCGGTTTAGGTTTTAGGTGTTATTTTAGACCTCCGGGAACCGAATTGAGCCCGGAATTAGAAAAAAATAATGTAAGTGTCTCATTTTTATAGTTTACCACCAATCGATACATTTTTGTTACGCAAAACGAGGTACTTACGTTATATATGTATATATATATGTATGTATATACATATATATATATATATATATATATATATATATATATATATATATGTATATACATATATATTTATATATATGTATATACATGTATATGTATATACATATATATATATATATACATATATATGTATATACATATATATGTATATACATATATATATATATACATATATATATATATATATATATATATATATATATATATATATATATATACATATATATACATATATATATATATACATGTATATACATATATATATATATACATGTATATACATATATATATACATGTATGTATATATATATATATGTATATATATATATATATATATATATATATATATATATATATATATATATATATATATATATATATATATATATATATATATATTTATTTATTTCTTATACTCTATATCTGATTAGTTATATGGTGTGAGTGTGTGACTATTTCACATAAAAAGGATTAACTAGTACTACTTCCGTTATATATTAGTTGCAACTTTGGGGATTATTTGTGAGAGATAAAATATTCCAAAGTTGCAACTAATATGTAACGGAGGTAGTAAAAAAGATTACTTCAATAAACAAATGGAGTTGATTGATAGATTTGCTGATGTGAGGTTACTCACTCAAACGGAAAAATGGGATAATAAGTTAAGTTTTTTTTATTTGTTAACTAGTTTTTTTTCCCGAGCAATGCTCGGATATTCACAAGAAAACAAATTACTTTTATAAATTACTATGTTTGGGAAGTATTTATTTATATCATCAAATTATTATAGGTTAGATACGGTAATGTAGAGTACTTAAAGATTCAAGAGAAAAAGAGAAAAAAAATATTATGCAAAAGAATATTTTATTTATTTAAGTTGTTATAGTTGCTCTATTTTTTAGGTTGCTTTTTTTTAATCAGCTATGTTATTAATTTCTTTTTTGAACAAAAAAGAGGGGAAAAAAAAAAGCTTTTTGGCGGGAAATTTTTTAATACAAACGTGACACGTGTACTTTGGGGATAGGGCTGGGGATTACTTTAGTATATTAGTATTGATTAAAGACGAAAAATAAAATAACAGGACTTACTCGAATGAACATCAAAGCCCGCCTACATTAAAGCATCTGGTGAATATGCTTGGCACTCATAGGAAGTGGGAATTGACATAAACGATTAGGGACAATGCTTAGGAAAGTGGGGAGCCGCCAACAAGTTTTTAAGGAACTTGTAAGCCGTTCATGGATCATTTAAGGCAAACACGATTAAGGGACTACGATAGGCGAAAACGATTGACCCGTGAAAGTTACACCCCATTCATAATCCATGTGATTACTAACTCTATATTGTTCGGAGTCACGAAAGGAGAATGGGGATGATGGTACGAAGGGAGTCATGGAGTCACATTTGCCCGTGTTGGTCTCTACTTGATTCTTATAGTGAAAAGTTATTTCTGCGATCTCAAAGGCATACAAACAAAGATTCAATTCACTCCAAACTATTATTAGGCTAAATTGGTTGAAGATTAATACACATATAATTCTAAAATATCGGTGAACACTAAATTAAATAACAAGATTAAAAAGGATCTTAAACTGGCTGTCCAAATTATTTTATTAGGCATGGTTTTCATTACATTTTCTCTTTAAACATGAAATATAATGATCAACAATAAACAATAGAATAACATTAATATTGGAAGAAATTTAATGATAATATCATTATTAAAATCAAATCATAATAACCCTAATCATGATACTAACAATAAGAATAAAAATAGGAAAATTTGTCATAAACAACCTTTTAAATTGTCTATTTTATACCTTTTAAATTTTTTTTTGCAACTTCATACCACATTATAAAATTTTTTTACCAAAGACAACCTAATGCTAGTTTTTGGCGTTGACTCTTTTTTTCTAATTTTGACCACGAGTGTGTGAGGCACGTGACTTCATATATTGCTAATTATACCCCTTTCCCCTCCAATTAACTCCTATTAAAACCCTTCAAAGTGACAAATTACTTTGAGAGAGGAGGAGATTTAATACGAGAGAATTGGAGGGAAAGGGGTGTAATTAGCAATATATGAGGTCACATGCCTCATACACTCGTTGTCAACATCGGAAAATTAGAGTCAACGCCAAAAACTAGCATTAGGTTGTCTTTGATAAAAAAAAATTATAATGTGGTCTGAATTTGTAAAAAAATATTTAAAAGGTTGTTTTAAATAAAGTGAACACTTTAAAAGGTTGTTTCTAAAAAATTTTCCATTAAAATAAGAGTAATTAAATGATTAATTACTCACTTTTTGTGTTTCCTTGAATTGCTACATCATGAATAAACTTGTTGACAAAGGTAAATAATCGCGTCGTCAAACGACTATCCCTAGATCAAATGCAATTTATAAAACTCAACTAACCTAATACGAGTATATGGCAAAAAAGGGGGTCGAACCACAGGGAACATATAAACACTACCTAATGCTATCAACAACTAAGCTAGTCCGGAATAAGGGAAGGTAAATTATAAGTCTAAACATACTAAAACTAGAGATAAAAGATTAAGGGAAATGGTTTAGGAGTAGCAATCACTCAAGCATAACAAAGGCATAGAAGTTGAATTAATTATGAACTAAACATGCTCGAATATCGAAGTAAGGTCCAATCTAACCGCCTTCCGGGGTTAATCGGCTTCTCCTAACATAGCCTCTATGCTTCCGCATTAGAACCATATACTAGGAGGTACTATCAAATAACAATCGATAATAATGAACTTTAAATAAGTCAACTTCCATTCCTTGTTAGCAAAGATCCACCTTTAATAAACCAACAATGTGCACTTGCAAGAAGATTAAAGAATATCAAGCATATAAAGACTTTAATCACAAATAAATCAACTCTAAACCTAGAACATGCTCAAGATCCAACTACACCACAACCATCCCCTTAATAGGGGAATTACTCACTAATTATGATAACAACAAGATTAATCAACAAATAATCAAAAATCAACATGATTAACAAGCAATACCAACAACAAAAATAAAAATCAAAATAAAGCAATAAAAATAGAGGAGAGAGAGTTAGAAATTCTCAGTGATTGAAGATGAAAGTCTATAGAAAAGATGATCAATTTCTTCTTCAAAATCCAAGTTCAACAATGGTGAAACCCTCACATTCTCTCTCTAAATTACCCTAATCCTAAGCTAAACCTAGAGAGAGAAGCTCTCCTAAAACTAATTAGAGAATTAGAATAATAGCTAAAATGTTCTCTCCCACTAATTACCCCAAAAATGGGTATTTATACTAAGCCAATAAAACTAAGTAAAATAAAAGAAAAAGAGAAAATAAGGAGGAAAAACAAAGGAAAATAAAATAGAAAAGAAATAAGAAAGGGAAAAGGCAAAGAAATATAAATAAAAGAAAAAGAAAAATAAACCCAAAATCCCCAAAATCCCATCAGACCCACGCTTGTTGTTCTGCTTATCATCATCATCGAACAACCATCATCAACGACTCAAATCACCTATCAAAACACCATCATCACCGACATCTTCATCAACCAGCAATCAATCAAGGCCGTTCAATTTTCATTAAACTCGCGTGAGAAGCTCATGATTGAGCCCACATTTGCGCGCCCGCGAAGACATCGCGCAGAGGTCGCGCAAATGCTACTGCCTCAACTCTGATTTTGGACTTCATTTGCATGCGCGTTCTGACAGGGCTGCGCGCCCGCGGTGGTCTTGGTAGCTTCTTGCTGTGAACTGTTGCGGTTTGGATATGTGGGGAGGAGTTGTGAGAATGTGTGTCTACTGTAATTAATGGTGGTGAGATGGAGGTCACAGGTGGCGCTACTGTTTGCGGCAACTGGTGGTTGAAATTGGTGGTTTGATTGATGGGCAATTGTTGATGGTGGTTTGATGTGGCGATTATGGGCATTTGTTATTGTTTGGTGTGGAGTGCGTGGCTGCTGTAATTGGGGTTCTTTGCTAGCGGTTTTTGGCAGTGGTTGGTGCTGGTGTGTGTGGTGTTTGAGTGAGGGAGGTACGAATTGGTGGGAGGTGTTGTTGTGCTCGCAGGTGGTTGGAGTTGGAGCAGGGGAAGAGCAGGGAGTTGCGTGGTTCGTGGTGTTGGCTGGAATTGCTGTGTGAGCTGGTGGTGGGTGGATCAGGGGAGTTTGGTGTTTTGGTGTGGTGAAGGATATGGGGAATAGAGAGGAGGAGTGTGGTGAAGGATAAGGTGGCAGCTAGAAGCAGGGAAATGTGCACACACTTGTCTCGTCCCCGAACTCCGAACTCACTTGACATGAAACCCGAGAACCTACACACAAAATCGAGAAAGGATTGGGACAAAGAAAAAGAACTCCGAACTCACTTGACATGAAACCCGAGACCCTACACACAAAATCGAGAAAGGATTGGGACAAAGAAAAAGAATAAAAATAAAATGAAAATAAATTATATAGACGAAATAAAACAAAACCACGACAAATAAAATAAAATAAATAAAATAGAAATAAATAAAATAAAATAGAAAGTAAGAGACTTAAAGTAAAACAAAAACTATACAAGCAAATAAAGTAAAATAGAATACGAAAATGAACTAAAACTAATAAAATAAAGAAAATAAACTAAAACACTCCAAAATTACCAAAATAAACTAGAAACTTTATTAAAGAGAAAACAAGAGGATAAAAAGCAAATAAGGGGAAATAAACACGGAAATAACTCTAAAATTACTCCCTAAGAGTGACATAAATGTCACTCATCAAATTCCCCCAAGCTAAACCTTTGCTCGTCCTCAAGCAAAGCTAAGGCAAAAGAGAACAAGATGGAATTGTTGAAAGCAAAAGAAACAAAAAAAGGAAACAAAGAAAAAGAATGTACACTAACTCACTGTCGTAGGAATCACGGTTGTTTTTAGCTACAACAAGCCCTGAAAACCCCAAAGTCACGTATGAGGACGAGTGAGGTTTCGTGAGGGTTTCCAAAGAGCTTACCCCACAACTCTCGACAAAAACCAAGGCAAGTCAACAAAAGGAAAAGGAAAAGAAACACGAAGAGAAAAAGTAAAACACAAGCTCATATATGGACAAGAGATAAAGACAAGTACTAATGAATGCAAACCTTTCTAAATGGACAAATGTATGCACGTTCCAAGATGTCAATGGTTGATTGAAACATAACACATGCTAAGCATAGAGAACTACTTAGGACTCAATCCACCCTAGCCCCAACCAATCGGGCCACGTTCTCTCCACTAGCTTCAAATCAACCCTTAAGCTAGCTTCTCAAGATTCCACGAAGGAATCGGAAACAGATAAAGAAATGAAAAAACTTTGAGAAGGTAATCCCGACGTCTCAACTATGCATACTCTTTCCATAGGTTTGAAGTCTATCTCCCTCTACCGTTCTTTTGACCAAACCCACTAGAGTCTAAGGGTCTTTTTATTGGTTGTAACGTAAGGCTAAGGGTTAAGGCGGGGTAAAAATTTAAAATTTGGTAATATTTCCTAAGTGAAGCAAAAAGTGCGACCGACACTCAAAAACAACTCAAGAAGTCACTAAATATCAAACAAAAATACCAATAATACCATTCCCCCAAGCTTATTCAACACCAACACACAATATTCCTCCCAAGCTTGAACAAAGCATTGTCCTCAATGCTTAAACTAGGGAAGAAAACGAAACCAACTTAAATGTTTTTGTTGTTTTTGTTCCTTTTCCAAATTTTTTTCTTTTTTTTTATTCATTGTCCTTGCCTTTTTAACTTTGGACGGCTTTTTCTTGAAACTTCACTTGATTTTCATAAATTTGCATCATTCTTTACAAGCTCAACTCTTACCAAATCTCAAAGTGCTTCTTTTTTATAATCAACAAGTCAAAACTCAAACCTCACATGCCAATGCTTCACTAACTAAAAGGGTTGGGAAAAAAAGGCCATTAGGTTTTTAACTTGGTTTAAACAAGAGCGGGAAACATAAGGCTCAAATAGGTTAGCAAATAGGTTTATGGAAAATAGAAAATTAAATTTGTAACAAAACGAAAAGAAGACAAAGAAAAATGAGATAGAAGTGCCCTTTTCCTCCCCTAGAGTGCTTCGGTCACGATCTTAGGAGCTATAAGATAAAACAAGGATCAAGATATGCATAGCTAAGGATCCAAATGCGCCACACAACAAAGTGATGAAGGCTAGAACAATGTTACCTCACAAGGGATTATAACTAAGCAAATACCAACCAAGGGTGCCAAATCCACTATAGAGAGCAACACCATCTTACCACATACCCGTGAACTAGGGCTTGATGGATTCCTAAAAGTTCTTAACCCGACTACCTTAGCATGTAATATCCTAGAGTTAACCATTGACACTCTAAAATCGTGCATACATTAACCACTTAGGAAGAAAGACATTCAAGAGTAAACAAATCCAAAAGATAAATTGTCCAATCCAAGTTAAAACAAAGACACAACACCTATGAAAAACATGGAAATGCATATACTCAAGTGCATATCATATATGAATCAACATCTCACCAAACATGATAGAATACCCTCCCCCAAGCTTGAATGAGGCAACATACTCAAACATAGACCAAATAATCCATGGGAGGGGAAAAGGAAGAAATCAATCCAACATTACCAACATGTGTCCATCAAGTCACCAACCATTAGAGAAAAAGCAAGGAAAGATATTACCGGAAATAGGTATAAAACCCACAAATGAGCCAATATAACCTTTCAAGGCTTGCCAATTCCCTCCAAATTAAATACATGCCTTGTATGCCAAATGCTAGCAAATGCGGAATCAAATCTCCTTGATTCCTGATCCAACACCAATGCATAAGAGTATATCGAGTTGAGACTTTATGCTTGAGAGAAAAAGGAAAAGAAAAAGTAAAATAATTAAAAGAAAAATCAATAAAATAAGAATTAGAAAAATCAAAACTAGAACTAGGAAAATTAAAGGGAGGAACAAACTCATTTTGTTGCTCTTTGGAAGGTAAAACTCCATCATTGAATTCAAAAGAAGGGTAATAGGGAGCTAAAGAGATTAGGGGCCCCTCAAATGGTGAAACTTTGAGGATATATGGAAGTGAGATAGGGCAAGAAGGAAGGTTGGTAAGCTTTCTTAAAAAGGGGGTGGGGATTGAAAGAATTGGAATGGGTACCTCACTCACAACTTCAATCACAACACCTTGCATTGAAACACAAGCCTTTTCCTCCAAAGAATTCCCTTCTAACACATCTTCACTACCCTCAAAGAGTTTGAAAATGTCCTCAACCACCAATTGGGATTCTTCACTCTCAACAAGAGCATGGTTTCATTCTCAACATTCCCTAACTTAACATGATCAAACATGAGTATCTCATCATCACCACAACCCATCTTTTCTCTTAACAACCTCAAATTAGTTTTTAGGTCCACCAAAATGGGATCTTCAATGGGTTGCTAAGAGTGTTGAGGTTCAAGTTGGATAAATTAAAGGGGGTGGTTTTCAAAATTTCATCAAATGAATTATCTTCCAAACACCCTCTATCGCTTTCAACATCATCATCATAATCATCCTCAACCATGCACTCAAAAGCCCAATTTGGTTCTCTCATATGAGAGGGGGGAGAAGAAGGAAGGGCTTTTGTTTGGGATTGAGCTAGGTGGAAATTTGGCTCTCAAGTGCCTCTAGCCTAGCTTTCATCTCCTTGTTATATTCTTCTTTCTTTTCCCTCATCTCATTAGCCTTCTCCATAATTTCCATTTCCATTCTCATCATCTCATTGAGCTTCTCCATCAACTCTCCTTCCTCTCTATGTCCCATTGAATCACCCTCACGAAAATGTTCATTAGGTACATGGGAGAACTCATTTGGAATCATGTTGGAAAAAGAAGAGGTAAAGGGAAGATCATGCAAGTGAGGATTAGGGGTATGGGGATTATCATTGACATCCATGCACACATTTGAAGATCATTGAGAAAAAGCATGAACATTATCAACATTGGGGTGCATCTCATCATAAATAGCAAACAAGGGGGAAGGATTTTCATCATGGGGAGCATAGGAATCATCATTAGAGTGCATGCAAGAGCTAGAAAATCCAAGGGAATTAGCAATATTCTCTTGCCCATAACTATCCTTGGCAAACCACAAATAGAAATCCCAAGCCTCATTTAAAGATTTGGCTCGAAATTGACCATTACACATGTTTTCAATAACCCCTCGAGTATACTCATTCAAACCCCAATAACTAACTTCACAAGCCTCCCATAAGGAACAACCATGGAAATTAGAGAAGTCTTCAAACCTATTAAAGTAGACCCAAAAGGGTTCATATTCAAATTGAGGCAAAGAGGAACAAGACATCTCATTTTGGACAAATTGATCCATGACTCAATGAAGACAAACAACATGCAACCAAACAAGAAAGCTCTAGAATTATACACAAACAAAAACAAAAGCAAGAATAAAAACAAACCAAAAGAAAATTATACACAATGGTCTAGTCTCAATAAGATAACACAATGGTAATGGAAGCCGTTCCCCGATAACGGCGCCAATTTGACAAAGGTAAATAATCGCGTTGTCAACGACTATCCCTAGATCAAATACAATTTATAACACTCAACTAACCTAATACGAGTATATGTCAAGAAGAGGGGTCGAACCACAAGGAACAAATAAACACTACCTAAGGCTATCAACAGCTAAGCTAGTCCGGAATAAGGGAAGGTAAACTAAAGGTCTAAACAAACTAAAACTAGAGATAAAACATTAAGGGAAACGGTTTAGGAGTAGCAATCACTCAAGCATAACAACGGCATAGAAGTTGAATTAATTATGAACTAAACATGCTCGAATATCGAAGTAAGGTCCAATCTAACCGCCTTCCGGGGTTAATCGACTTCTCCTAACATAGCCTCTATGTTTCCACACTAGAACCATATATTGAGAGGTAGTATTAAATAACAATCGATAATAATGAACCTTAACTAAGTCATCCATTCCTTGTTAGCAAAGATTCACCTTTAATCAACCAACAATGTGCACTTGCAAGAAGATTAAAGAATATCAAGCATATAAAGACTTTAATCACAAATAAATCAACTCTAAACCCTAGAACATGCTCAAGATCCAAATACACTAAAACCATCCCCTTAATGGGGAAATTACTCACTAATCATGATAATAACAAGATTAATCAACAAATAATCAAGAATCAACATGTTCAACAAGCAATACCAACAACAAAAACAATAATCAAAAGAAAGCAATAAAAATAGAGGAGAGAGAGTTAGAGATTCTCATTGATTAAAGATGAAAGTCTATAGAAAAGATGATCAATTTCTTTTTCAAAATCCAAGTTCAACAACGGTGAAACCCTCACTTTCTCTCTCTAAACTACCGTAATCCTAAGCTAAACCTAGAGAGAGAAGCTCTCCTAAAACTAATTAGAGAATTAGAATAATAGCTAAAATGTTCTCTCCTACTAATTACCCAAAAAATGGATTTTTATACTAAGCCAATAAAACTAAGTAAAATAAAAGAAAAAGAGAAAATAAGGAGGAAAAAACAAAGGAAAATTAAATAGAAAAGAAATAAGAAATGGAAAAGGCAAAGAAATAAAAATAAAAGAAAAAGAAAATAAACCTAAAATCCCCAAAATCCCATCAGACCCACGCTTGTTGCTCTGCTTATCACCATCATCGAACAACCATCATCAACGGCTCAAATCACCTATCAAAACACCATAATCACCGACATCTTCATCAACCAGCAATCAATCAAGGCCGTTCAATTTTCATTAACCTCGCGTGAGAAGCTCGTGATTGAACCCACATTTGCGCGCCCGCGAAGACATCCCGCAGAGGTCGCGCAAATGCTACTGCCTCAACTCTGATTTTGGACTCCATTGCATGCGCATTCTGACAGGGCTGCGCGCCCACGGTGGTGTGGGTAGCTTCTTGCTGTGAATTATTGCGATTTGGTGATGCGGGGAGGAGTTGCGAGAATGCGTGGCTGCTGTAATTAATGGTGGTGAGATGGAGGTCGCAGGTGGCGCTGCTGTTTGCGGCAGCTGGTGGTTGAAATTGGTGGTTTGATTGATGGGCGATTGTTGATGGTGGTTTGATGTGGCGATTATGGGCTGATGTTATTGTGTTGGTGTGGAGTGCGTGGCTGCTGTAATTGGGGTTCTTTGCTAGCGGTTTTTGGTAGTGGTTGGTGCTGGTGTGTGTGGTGTTTGAGTGAGGGAGGTACGAATTGGTGGGAGGTGTTGTTGTGCTCGAAGGTGGTTGGAGTTGGAGCAGGGGAAGAGTAGGGAGTTGCGTGGTTCGTGGTGTTGGCTGGAATTGCTGTGTGAGCTGGTAGGTGGGTGGAGTAGGGGAGTTTGGTGTTTTGGTGTGGTGGAGGATAAGGGGAATAGAAAGGAGGAGTGTGGTGAAGGGTAAGGTGGTAGATAGAAGCAGGGACCCTGAACTCCGAACTCACATGACATGAAACCCGGGACCCTACACACAAAACTGAGAAAGGATAGGGACAAAGAAAAAGAATAAAAACAAAATGAAAATAAATAAAGGACGAAATAAAACAAAACCACGACATATTAAATAAAATAAATAAAATAGAAATAAATAAAATAAAATAGAAAATTTGAGACATAAAACTAAACTAATAAAAATAAAACAAAAACTATACAAGCAAATAAAGTAAAATAGAATACGAAAATAAACAAACTAATAAAATAAAGAAATTAAACTAATCCAAAATTACCAAAATAAACTAGAAACTTTATTAAAGAGAAAACAGGAGGGTAAAAGGCAAATAAGGGGAAATAAACACGGAAATAACTCTAAAATTATTCCCTAAGAGTGACATAAATGTCACTCATCACTTGTTAGTAACATCTATCAATAATATATCAAATTGAAACTAAATTAATTAAAATTAGTGTTGATTTGGTCCAAATTAAATTGGTTAAATATTAATGCACACATAATTCTAAAATATTGGTGATCACTTAATTAAATAACAAGATTAAAAAGGATTCTAAACCGGTTCTCCAAATTATCTTATTTGGCGTGGTTCTCAATTACATATTGTCTTTAAACATGCAATATGATGATCAACAATAAACAATAGAATAACATTAACATTGGAAGCAATTGAACAATAATATCATTAGTTAAATCAAATCATAATAACCTTAATTATGATACTAGCAACAAGAGTAAAAATAAGAGTAATTAAGTAATTAATTACTCACTTTCCATGTTTTTTTTAATTGCTACATCATGAATAAACTTGTTAGTAACTTCAATAAATAATAAATCAAATTGAAATAAAATTAAATAAAAGTAGTGTTGATTTGGTCCAAACCCTCAGTCAATTATACCTTTCACGGCTTGGTTTAAGGACGGAACCTCAGGTTAAATATGGACTCCTTCGAGTGCTTAAGGGATGTATAGTACAAGAATAGAGAAGGCTAAAAATTAGATTTAAGCAAGAGAGAGAGAAGAGAGAAGGTTTTGTTGTATAAGAGAGGAAGAGAGAATGATTTGGTGCCCCGAAACTGTTGAAATCAGGTCTGTATTTATAGAGGAGACAAACAGGGGGATGCACGGAACCCTAAAAGAGATAAGAGCGGCAGAAAAAACCTACTTGGACACCATGACACGGTGAAGCGTACCGTGTCGCGGTGTAAAATTGGTCGAAAAATGCGTCCAAATTCATAATCATGTGAGAAAAAAACGCGGGGAAGACATGTGATAGCACCGTGACACGATATGTATACCGCAACACGGTGTAGAATACAGTTTCACAGTACAAGGCACCATGAAACATTAGCTTTTGCTGTGACCCGGCATTTATGTCATGATGTGGTAATCCCAAATTTAAACGAGTTTTTATATCTATGATTACTTTTGATCCGTAATTCAGAATAAGGCATATAATATATCATTAGAAAGCATTACAGGAGTTTATATGTACTAAATGAGGAATAAAACATGAATCATGTTCATAAAGCACCTAGACCAAGGATCTCAGTCCATAACACATAAAGAATAAGAATTATACTTTTGCAGCGTGATTTCACGTGTAATCTGATAAGTGACTTTTATGTCACTTTTAGGGTGTTTATTGAGTCATATTCCGGCTTACTTTCTAATAATTTCACCCTCTTTATCCTTTATTTCTATTATTTTATTCTTCGCGTCGTTATCTTTATTTTGAGTATTTTCTACTTTTTAATAGTTGTTAGTTTATTTTCGTATTTTTAGTTAATAACTCCTAGTTTCTCTCAATTTTTTATTTTATTTTATTTTCTTATTTTATTTTATTTTATATTATTTTATTTCATTTAATTTTATCATTTCTTTAGTTTTAGCATTTTACTTTATTTTACTTTATTTATCTTATTTTATTTCTCTTTATTTATCTTATTTTATTTTATTTTATTTTATCTTCCAATTAACCTTCGCGTTTTTGGTTGTAGGTGTTCCGGGTTTCACAGTCATATTCGCGTTCGGAGGTCCAAGGTTAGAGGCACAATGCACAAGCACCTACTGCTGCCCTTTTATCCTTCACTACACCTCACCTTAACCTCCACTTCACCAAAACACCACACTTCCCCTGCTCCCTCTACCTTACTACTCCCCTGCTCTAATTCACCACTCACCAATTAAGCCCCGCAACTCACACCATTCCTTAACCTCCACCAACTCCACCTCTTCACATCAATTCTCCACACACCGAATTAACCATCCACCACCAATCCCAGCCACGCATCTCACCTTACCACTACCAGCCACAACAACAACAATAACAGCAATGGCATCAGCACCAGTTCGCATCCCAACACAGCAGCCACCACCTCCAATCATCTCCACGCAACCACCTTCGCACACTCTCCCTCACACACTCCACCATTGCTGCCCCCTTCACCACACAAAACAGGAGCCACTATCACACCGACACCACCCAACACCAGTAACAACCCGCAACTGCACCACCATAGCCACCAATCGACCCAACCAATCCTCTGCTCCCTCACTCAACTCAGCGCAACCAACATCACCGCAACCAATTCACCTATGCAACTCCAATTACAAAGGAGCCCCCAAATTTCCCTAAATCAGCCCGCAACTTATACCCACAAGCCTCAATTAAGGTCCAATAGATTGGAGCTTCGCGGCCGCGCAGCCCTGTCAGAAGGCGTACGCAATTGGAGTTCACAAAATAGATTGTAAGCAGAAGCAATTGCGCGACCTCCACGTGACATCTTCGCGGGCGCGCATATTTGGGTTCCACTTCACGAGCTTCGCACGTGACAATTAATGATGATTTAATAGTGAAGCTTTGTGATTACCGTTGATCTTCAACTTGGGATAATGATGGCCGTTGATGATGGTTGCATGATGTTGGATTGTGAAGAGAGTAGCCACGAAATGGAGGGGGTCTGATGTTTCGTGGTTTTTGGGGGAATTGGGGATTAGTTTTAGTTTTCTATTCTTTTTATTTTTTTTAGTTTTGTTACTTTTTATTTATTTTATTTGGTTTTATTTATTTTATTTTATTTTCTTTATTTTTTTAGGCCTTGTATATAAATACCCCCCCTTTGGGGTTATTCTCTCTTAACTCTTAACATTTAATTTTACCCTAGTTTTAGAGTAGTTTAGCTCTTTTATTTTCTCTCTCTTAGGGTTAGATTAGGATTTTCTCTCTCTAGTTTAGGATTAGTTTAGAGAGAGAAAGCTTGGATTTTTCATGGAGTTTTGAGAGGTTGAAGAAGCAATTTGTGGATTTTCTTCTCATTTATTCAATAAGTCTTCCTAACTTTCTCTCACCTTTATTGCTTTCATTTATTATTGTTTTTGCTTATTTATTTGATGATTTGAGTAGATTAATTAGTTTAGTTAATTGATTCTTGCTTTTATTATTATTTTACCTTGTTTTCCATGTTTTTGTTCATCATGTTAGCTTAGATTTTGTCCTAGGGAAATGGATGAAGGTTATGTTAATAAATTACATGATTGATTGTGATTAGTATGAAATTGTTTCTTGATTATTGTGTATGGATGATGCTTAAATAGATTAGAATCTTTCTAGCTAATTGATTCTATGCTTTTAATTGTGTTTTCAATCAATTGTGCGAAAGTGAGTTGTTTGAGAGCCCCAAATTATTCCATACCTTTGCTAGGCTAGTTGCACGAGATTGAATTAGTTTAGTAGGATAATTAACATGCTTGATTGCGCGAGAGTGAGTTAATTGTGTTGATTGTTCCTAATTGAGGTCATTTTCATCTAATTTTATGATGTTGTTTAATGTATTGATGTAATTGGATTCCACTTTCCCTAGTTTTAGTTGTTTGCTCTAAGTTGTCTTTAGTTTAACCTCTATCTATCTCACAAGCTTTCCTAGTAGTCTAATTAGCATAGATTGATAAACTTAGTCCTTTTGGGTTCAACCCTTTACTTACCCCTATACTTGTATTAGGGTAGTTTAGGTTATAAATATTTAATTTGATTAGGGTTAGTAGACCAACGACACTACTTAATCTCGATCAAATTTTGGCGCCATTGCCGGGGACTAAGGCGTTCATTAGTTTGTGTTGATTAGATTAGCTTGGTTCTTGTATATTATTTGATTTTTGTTTGCTTTTCTTTGTGCTTTGTACAAAAATGGCATGTTTATCCTTTCCTCAATTTGATGGTGAACCCTTCTATGCTTACTTTGAAAGATGGTTTCCTTAGTTTCCATGGTTGTTCTCTTAGTGATGCTTGTGGTATAGCTTATTGGGGCATGAATGAGTATACTAGGGGTATGGTTGAAGACATGTACAATGGTAGATTTTGTGATTTGTCTATGCATGATGCTTGGAATTTCTTCACTTGGCTTGCTAGAGATTCTTATGATAGAGAATGTAATGTTTCTTGTTTTGATTCTCAATATCAAGATTCTTCTAATTTTTGCATGAATTCTCTTGATACTTCTAATGTGCCTTGTGATGATCCAAATATGCATGTTGACCCCTTTCCCTCTTATGCTCATTGTGATGAGGTTTGTGCTAATTTTGATAATATGCCATTTGATTTTGATCACGAAGCTCAACCTGATAACATTGATGCCCAAATTCTTTTTCAAATGCAATATATCACCCAACAACTCCAAGAGCTTCAAGAGGAACAAAAATTGAGAGAAGTGAGGTTTGCCCAAGTAATGAGTGCTATGGTTGATGTAAATGGATGTGAGGCACCTCATTTGGAGTGTGAGAGTGTTTTTGAGGATGATGTGGGCCAAGGGTGTGAAGGTAAGGAGAGATTTTCTTTTGATGAGAGGATTTGAGGATTTTGATCCTTTTCATTCCCCATTTGAGCTTCAATTCCATCCTTCCCCTTATTCACCCCCTTTGAGAGCTTCCCTTGGTGAGGGTGTGAGTGAGCCATCTTCAATTTTGAATGAGGGATTTCATGAGGATGATGATGATGAGTTTGAGCAATCACGAGAGATTGAGAGTCCCTTGAGTGATGGTGGAAGAGGTGTGAATAAAGAAAATGTCAATTTTGAGGATTCCAACCCCCTTCCCTATCTTGATGAGTCTAGCTTGCATGTTTGTGACCCTTTGATCCATGAGTCTTTGGATTCTTTTGAGGTTATGGCTGGTATGTTCATTATAGCATTATAGCCTTTTGAAAGAGTTCATTGGCAATGCCTCATGGGAAAGGGATGAGTTTGAGAGAAACCTTTATCCTTTCATGCATGGTTTTGAGACTCTAGCTAGGCTTTGAGGATCTTGAGGGAGTTGTTGTTCATCGTTGTGATAGAGAGGAGGATGAGATTGTTTCTATTGGAGAGTTTTTGTATGAGGGAGATGTGAGTCATGAGTGTTCTTTTGAGGATTCTATGATTGATTTTCATTCCCTCATTGGTGATGTGAGGCTTTGTGAGACCATTGTTTCTCCTCCCCTTCCTCATGTCCCTTTCTTAAGGAAATTTGACCACATCCCCTACTATCCTATGTTCCTCCCCTCTTTTGTCTTAAAGCCTATTGAGGACCCTCTCTTCTTTGATGAGAATATTCCTTCTCATCCTCCCATTATTAAGGAAATGGGTGATTATGCCACCCAAAAATATTTTGAGGAGAGTTTGCCTTATTTTTCTTCTTCTTTCTCTTCTTATTTTCTTGATTTTTCTTTTGATTTTTCTTCCTTCTTTTGGCATCTTCCTCCTCACTTACGTGCAATAATCTTGTTGCACGTTCTCCTTCCTTCAATTGCCTACTATTTATCTCATGAAATGTGTAGCAGTGCATTTGATAAGCTCTTGCGTTCATTGCAATATTATTTACTAGAGCGGTCTCGCTTGGACATTAAACAAGCCTTTCTCGGGAAGTAACCCGGGGTTTTTTATTGCTTTCTTTTTCTATTCTTTTTAGATTAGATTTTCTCTCATGGAAATGTTTGTGTGACTTTTTCTAGGTACATGACTTGATATACTCTTATGCATTGTTTTCAATCAAGAATCAAGGAAGTTTAATACCTATTTTTGCTAACATATGGAAATCGAGATTCAATTCAAAAGGAAATCGGCTTTGAAAGGTTAAATTGGTTCATTTGCGGGTATTTACACCCACCTATATTCGATAATATCTTTCCTAGCTCTTTCTCTAATGGTTGGTTGACAAGAGGAAAATGCATGTCGTTATCTACCCTTTCCCCAAGTCAAACTAAATTTGTAAACACCTAACCAACCTTATATGAATATAGGGCAAGTAAAGGGTCGATCCCAAGGGAATACAATGATGAAAACTAAAGTCTAAGTCAAGCTACCTCGAAGTCAAAAATGAGATTATGGTTGGTACTAAAGTGAACTAGATCAAATTCAACAAGTAATCAAGGGTCTAAACACTAGGGATATGGGTTCCGCATGCAAGATCAATGATAATGCTAGATTAAAGCTCAATCAATTAATTCAAGTATTGCAATGGACAAACAATAGTAGCAATCAAGAGAGTTCAAATGCTATCTCCTATAGGCCAATCTAGTGGTCACTATGAAAGACAAACCAAGAAGAATCACAAGCAAACTCAATCAATTAGAGCAACCTTCAAATCAATTGGTCATGTCATTAAGAGTTGCAATGCAATCTAGATTAATCTTATAGGGTGATCAATCCTAATATAATCAATCTCATGCAAAACTATGTCAACAAATTTAATTGCAACAAATCAACCAATCAAAGAGCATCAACTAGCATTTCCATTAATCAAACATGCTTCCCCCTTTCCCTAGCAACTAATCTACTCACTAATCATGGTGAAATTCAAAACCAAGTAACTAGAAATTGCATTGATCATCATTCTATATCAAAATCTAATAGAAATCAAAGTATTCAATATTATCAAACTCAAATCCAAGAAAAACAAGCATCAAGCAAAAATCAAATAGAAAGTAAGTAAGAGATGAAAGAAGGAAGAGATTCTCACTAATATTGATGATTGAAAATGAAGAAATCCAAACTTGAATAATCAAATGTTGAGTTACAAATCCAAAACCAAGAACTTCTCTCTAACTTCTCTCTCTAAAACTAAGCTAATGAAATATTATCAAAAAGTTCCATTCAAAAAGGAAATACAATTCTATTTATAAGCTAAGAAGAAAACGGCAGCTCCCACGCCCTCTCCCGATAGACCCGCGCCCGCGGAAAAATGGGTACGGAACCCTCCGCGGGCTGTCTGGGCAGCACCCGCGCCCGCGGCATCAGGGGCCCGCGCCGGCGGTAAGATCCCGTGCTCCCAAAGGCTGATCAGGGGGCCGCGGTCTCTCTGAGGGGAGAGACCTCTCCATTTTACCCGCGCCAGCGGGAAGCCCTTAGGGCAACCGCGGGGAGTTCCTGCCTCATTTTGACACTTTTGCTTGTCTTGGGCCCGCGCCCGCGGCAAGATGGCCCGCGCCCGCGGCCTGCTGGAAGTACCTTGGAGACCTCTTCGAGGCCTGTCTAAGCCCTCTCTAGTCAAATGCTTCTTCCTTGCTTGATCATTGAGGTCCCGAATTGCATCCTTTGCCAAGGCGATCCTCACAATACCTACACAAGTAAACAAAGGAAAGAAATAAAAGGGAAAAAGAGCAAAATAAAGGAAAACACGATAAAAACACGAGAAACATAAATAAAAGAGAAACTAAAGGAAAAAGGACCAAAATTAAGAGAAGAAAGCATGAGAAGGGGAAAGAAATTACGTAAAAGACTACCCTATGAGTGCCATAAATGACACTCATCAAATTCCCCCAAGCTAGACTTTTGCTCGTCCCGAGCAAAACAAAGGCCAAGAAGGAATAAGAAGGGACAAATCGAAATAAAAAGAAAAAGAGGGGTAAGAATTTACACTAGGACTCACTGTCGTAGGAATCACGGTTGTTTTTAGCTACAACAAGCCATTTTGAACCCCTAGATCGCCCTAGAGGACGAGTGATGCTCTCGTAAGGGTATCCTAAGAGTTTACCCATAACTCTCCACCAAAACCCCCAAGAGGCAAACCAAAGAAAGAAAAGAAAAAAGAAAAAGGAAACAAAATCTTTACGAAATGGACTTTACAAAGAGACTATAATTTAAATGAATAACAACCTTTCTAAAGTGAATTATGGTATGCACGTTATAAGATACCTAAGGTTGATTGAAACATAAATATGCTAAGCATAGGAACTAGTTATCACACTCCACCTTCATCCCAAACAGTCTTACCACGTTCCCCCTACTAATCTCATATCTCCCCTTAGTGAGCATCTCATAGATTTCGCGAAGGAATCGGAAAAAGATCAAAGTTTTTAGGCTACTCGACATCTTGATTTCGCATCCCCTTTCCTTAGTCCACAACCTATGATTCCCTCCACCGATGAAAGACTCAACTCCTAGGTCCAAAGGTCTTTCCCAAGGTTGTAACGTAAGGCAAGAAGGGTTAAGGTAGGCTAAAATTTAAAATTTGGTGGTTATCCTAAAATGTGAAGCAAAGACCGGCCAAATCTCAACACCAAACTTAAGTATTCACCAAACAAAAATGTATTAACACCCCCAAGCTTATTCAAAGCAATACTCTACTAAAATAAGACCAAAAAGCGTGAACACTTAACGCTTCCCCCCCCCCCAAGCTAAAGGAAGCATTGTCCTCAATGCAAAGAGAGGTGAAAGACACTTGGAGTAATATTATTTTTTTTTTTTTTTTTGAAATTTCTCATACACCTTTAAAGCATTAGTCCTTGCCTCTTTCTCAATTCGGACGACTTTTACAAAAGCATTTACCATTATTCACAAAAACGACTCAAATATGTGTACCCAATCGAACCAAACCCCAACTTCATACACCACAATCACCAAACATTGACCCTTGCTTCACAAAAACCAAAAAGAAAGAGAATGAAACAAAAGGCTCAAAATATCTAATTATGCGGCTTGAAAAGAGGGAAGAAGGCTCAAAGGGGTAACAAGTAGGTAAATGTATCCCAAATCCAAAAAAAAGTAAACATAAAAGGGACTATCCTAGAAAGAAGAAAAATACCTCCCCGAAAAAGCTGCCTTTGTCCTTCCTAGGTAGTTCGGTCACGGTCTTAGGAATCATATGCTAAGATTCTAGATTAGGTTTGCGAAAATCAAGGATCCATGCCGCTCATGCAAGAATTTGATGAAAGCTTGAACAATTATACATCTCACATGGTTGTAGCAAAAACTCACTAAGGTTGTCAAATCAAAGATAGGGAGCATACCTACATGCCACAAACGAGTAGAATCTGGTTTCATGATTCCCCTAGTTCTAGACAACTATCTTAGCATGCTTTATCCTAGAATCAACCAAACGTAATCTCAAACCGTGCATACCATAATTACCTAGGAAGACTATTATTCAAAAGCAAGAGTCCATTGCATACAAGTCCGACATTCAAAAAGAGAAATAGTAAAAAGAAAGCCTCAAAAAGATATGCACACCAACAAGAACAAAAGATAAGAAAAGAAAAGAAAAGATGGAAAACTAAGATAAAGATAAGAAAGGGAAAGAGGAAAGGGCAAAGATGCAATCATAACACGTTTATCCCAGTCGACATACAAGTGGTCTAATGGCCACATCGCCAAAGACCCCAAACACTCTAGGTGTTAAATTCATACATCCTCGAACCGTTCAACTTCCCCTAAATCTAATCCTAATCTAAGCAACCAAGAAAACAAAGAAGTGAAAATAAAAAGGAGTAAAATAAGAAAGGCCTCACCAAGCGTCCGTGCTAGACTAAAGTACCCAAAGAGTAAGAACGAGCTTCTCCAAAGGGTTCCGCAATCCAGAGCATGAGCTACGAACAAGGTGAGTAAAAGAAAAGAAAGCTATATATATACAAAATGAAATTGTTAGTAACTTCCAAACAAAAGCAAACAATAAAAACACTTAAACACTAACTATATACAAAAACCTAGAAGAACCAATCATCATCAAAACCAAAAATTAATTTTTTATTTTTTTATTTTTTTATTTTTTTTTTTCAAGAAGTTCCCAAAAACCATCATCCGAAGAAATAATCAACAGCAAGCAACACAACATCGAGACCAATAGCCAAGATCCACCAAAAACCTTATCAAAAACTTCCCACCGAGCCCAAGGTGCCGCCCCCATGCTAACACATCCTTTTTGACCCTCCCCCCCTCACAAAATGAAAACATCGACCCCGATGCCGACAAACATGCAAAAATAGGGAAAAGGGGAGAACAAAAAGGGAAACAAACATGCGAAAAGGGGACTATTGGCCACTGGGGCCGGCACCATCATCACCTCCAAAACCATCACCCTCATCCCAACCTCCGGTGAAACCGGGAGGAAATCCATAATTACCCTTAAATAGGTCTTGTTGGGATGGGGTGAATTGGTCAAAGGGCTCTTGTTGAACAAGGGGCTCGGGGTGACGGGGGTCAACATAATAATAAGCGGGGTCACCCCTGTAATCACTCCCCCCCGAGACCCTATAATCATAGGGCGGGAAGTTGCGCCTTGGCACATCGGGAGTCTCAACCCCTTGCCAATAAGGGTACGTAGGGAGGCCGTCACCACCCCGGGAAGGTACCGGCCCTTGTTGGGCGGCACATAAGGATAGTTGACCGGGGGTGCGACCTCCCCCCTACGTACACTAGCGTCATACAAGGCGCTAGTTTGATAAGATAAAGTCTGGTGGTCAGAAAACATACCTTGCATGCTCAATTGCATGCGTTCCATGTGGGCTCTCATGGCCTCCATTTCCCGGAGATAAGCATCTCCTTGGAAGTCTTGTTGTTGTTGTTGATGTTGATGTTGTTGTTGTCGTTGTTGTCTTCTCTCTCTTCTTCTTCCTTGAGCATCCTCTTGGAAATGCTCATGTTGTTGATGAAACGGTTGTTGTTGTTGTTGCTCCTCTTGTTCTTCTCCTCTTCCTTCCTCCTCCTCCTCATGCACTCCCTCAAACCCGGCTCCCTCAACAAAATTTGCATCCTCCTCCATCTCATCCTCATCTATCCTACCATTGTCCCTAGGGACCATCGAAATATTCCTAGCTTAGCGAAAGATGGAGGTAGCGGCCGGGTTAGGGAGAAGGCAATGGTGGGTATTCCTCACTAGCCAAGAGTAAGTACCGGCTCTCCTAGTACTAGTTATGAAACGGAGGGTGTTGACATGCCTCAAACTAATCCAAATGTCTTCACTCCCTCCAACCGGAGTGCAAGACTCTAAGAACCGCTCTTGGTTAAAATACCGCACTAAACGGGTCACCATGCCCCCACAATGAATCTCCCCCGTCTTAACCCCATGCATGATTTCCTTGCAACACTCCATGAAAATGTAGCCAAAGTTTATCCTAGATCCCCACTCCGGCTTAGTACCCATCCACAAAACCAAATCTCGAGACAACTTTCCCAAATCTTGCTTATTATAAACCGAATACCCGAGAATTCTATGGAGGATCCTAAGGGTCGGGTGGATGATCTCACTAGCAAGGGATATCTTGGAGTCAAACTGTTTTTTGTGGGCTATGGTTCTCCACCAAGCAACCTCATTGTACTCACTTTGGGCAAGGGAGATAAGGGGCTCGAAGATATCACCATTTGGGTTGAAACCTAGGGCAACATTAAACTCGGCTAGGTTCATGGTGTGCTTTACATTGAAGAGTTGGAAGGAGATGATGTAGTCGGTTTCCCCTACCCTATTGAATTCAAAGGTGGAGAAAAACTCAATTGAAGGCTCCAAGTAGGTTCGGGGGTTAGATTTCAAAAACTCACCCAAGCTTAGGTTTTCGAGGAGTACATCAAGGTCATTATCTATGCCTAGCTTGGCCATGTCATCACGAAAATAATGGCGGGTGGGTCTAAACTTTTGGTCTTTCACTTTGTTATAGATGGGCAATTGTTTAGACCGGTTCCACAATTTTAGAGGTGGTAGAGGAGGAGGGGCGTCATCTTGGGTTGAGGAATGTGTTTGGGGTTGAGGGTTTGAGGATTGGCCTTGAGAAGTTTGGCCGGGAGATTGGTTCGAGCGGTTTTTGCTACTCTTAACTTTTCTCAACAAATTCATTTTATCACACAAATTCACAAAAATGCACAAGAAATACTCCAACCTCCTCAAACAAACACCAAACACCTCAAACACTCACAATCCTCCTTTCAAATCCAACCGAACCCCCAAAAACTACAAGGTACCTGTTTCAATCAACACAACAACCAAAATTCCAACAACAAATACCAATATCAACAATCATCCATCAAATATATGCAAGATTTATCAAGAAAAATCAATCATCACTCAAAATTACCAAATTTCACAAAAATAACCATGAAACACAAAAATCATGCTCAAAATCAAGATAAACCAACCAATGTAAAGAAATCAAGTGAAATTGACAAGAATAATACAAAGGTTAGAAGTATACCGAGATTGGAGACTCAAATAAAGCTTAGAGCACCACACACTACCGAAAATTGCCGAAAAACCATGAGAAACACGAGTAGGGGTGATGAAATTTGAGAATTAAGGTAGATTAAGTGAAGATTTGATGGAAAATGTGAAGAGAAGTTAGAGAGATTGATGATTTGGGGTTAGGGTTGAGAAGTTTGTAGAGAGATAAAGGGGAAAAATATAGAGGAAGTGAGAAAATAAGAGAGGAGAGAGAGAGAGGAGAGGGCGTCCGGGTTTATGAAACCCAGATACCTACGCCCTCTCCCGAAGGAGCCGCGGTCTCGGGAACTCTCCCGCGCCCGCGGAGAGACCGCGGGTTAACCGCGGGGAGTTCCTATCAAAAAAAATGAAGAAATTATACCTGATGCTAGCCGCGCCCTCTCCAGATTTGCAGCGCCCTTTCCAAAACTTCCCGTGCCCGCGGAGAGACCGCGGGGCAACCGCGGGAAGTTCCTGATCCAAAACTTAGAAATTTGCTGAAATAGGGGCCGCGCCCTCTCCAATTTTCCGAGACCTCTCTAAACTCCCCCGCGCCCGCGGAGAGACCGCGGGGCAACCGCGGGGAATTCCTGATTGTAATTGCCTTTGAAAGCTGAAGAGGCTCCCGAGGTCTCTCCAATCCCTCGGGGAGCCCTCTCCCCTGCACTCTAAACTCTTCATAAAACCCCTTCTTTCCAACAAGTGATGACAATAGGCAACCTACAAAACAAACATAAAACCAACACAACATAAGATCAAAAACTAATCAAGGAAAATGAAAAGAAAAGAAAAGAAAAGAAAAATGAGATGAGAATCCGGGTTGCCTCCCGTAAGCGCTTTTGGTTAAAGTCGTTAGCTCGACGTGCATCACCCACTCAAGGTGGCTTGAAAAGAATCATTTTGTGAACAAGACCAACAAACACTCCATCAAAGTACTTCTTGAGCCGATGACCATTAACCTTAAATGAAGATGAGGAATCCAAAGGAGAAATTTCCACGGCACCATTACCAAAAACATCCTTCACCAAGAATGGACCACTCCATCTTGACATGAGTTTTCCGGGGAACAACTTCATTCTAGAATTGTAGAGGAGGACTTTGTCACCTACACAAAACTCCTTTTTCTCAATCAACTTGTCATGAACCTCTTTGGATCGAGCCTTGTAGGTGCTAGCACAATCGTAAGCATCAAGCCGAAGTTCCTCTAACTCATGAAGATCCAACCACCTCTTCTCTCCCGCACTTGCTAAGTCAAAATTGATCTTCTTGATGGCCCACACGGCACGATGTTCAAGCTCAACCGGGAGATGGCATGATTTGCCATAGACAAGGCGATATGAAGTGGTACCAATGGGTGTCTTAAAAGCCGTCCTATAAGCCCATAGAGCATCATCCAATTTGTCCGACCAATCCTTTCTATTGCGAGCAACCGTCTTCTCAAGAATAAGCTTGATTTGACGATTTGAAACCTCAACTTGGCCACTCGTTTGAGGATGGTAGGGAAGCCCAAATCGTTGATGCACACCATGTTTCCTCAACATCTTTTGAAAGGCATTATGGACAAAGTGGGATCCATTATCACTTATCACCGGTTTTGGGACACCAAACCTTGGAAAGATGATCTTCTTAAACAACTTCAATACAACCTTGTGATCATTTGTTGGAGAGGCAATGGCCTCAACCCACTTAGAAACATAGTCCACCGCCACAAGAATATATTGATTCCCGTAGGAAGAGGGGAATGGTCCCATGAAGTCAATTCCCCACACATCGAACACCTCCAATTCAAGGATAGGTTGTTGAGGCATCTCATTTCGCTTGGAAATGTTCCCAACTCGTTGACATCGGTCACACGACTTAACAAAGCCCCATGAGTCCTTGAAGAGATGTGGCCACAAAAACCACTTTGAAGAACCTTGGTAGCGGTCTTGGAAACACCCATGTGCCCACCACTAGGGTCCGAGTGGCACATTTTTAAAACACTAGGCACCTCTTCATTTGGAACACAACGCCTAAGTAAGCCATCAACCCCACGTTTGTATAAGATAGGATCATCCCACAAATAGTGCCTTGCCTCTCTTTTGATCTTCTTCTTTTGGTTCTTGGGGAAAGAGGGTGCAAACTCCCCACATGCTAGAAAATTGACCAAATCGGCATACCATGGGAGTTCCTTCACCTCTATGGCATACAAGAAATCATCAAGCATTCTATCTTCTATTGGTAGACCATCATCATGAATTTGATCCCCTTCAAGGCGAGAAAGATGGTCCGCCACAACATTCTCCGCACCCTTCTTGTCCCTAATCTCAATCTCAAAAGCTTGCAATTCAAGCACCCATCGAATCAACCTTGGCTTGGACTCTTTCTTGGCAAAGAGATACTTGAGGGCCGCATGATCCGTGAAGACTATCGTCTTAGAACCCAACAAGTAACACCGGAATTTCTCAAAAGAGTGCACAATTGCCAAAAATTCTTTTTCCGTTGTTGTGTAGTTCTTTTGAGACCCATTGAGAGTCTTGGACATATAGTAAATCACATTAAGTTTCTTGTCTACCCGTTGTCCCAAAACACCTCCAATCGCCCAATCACTCGCATCACACATCAACTCAAAAGGAAGATCCCACCTTGGGCCTTGAACAATAGGAGTAGAGATTAGGGCCTTCTTCAATCTATCAAATTCCTTCAAGCATTTGTCTTTAAAATTGAACTCAACATCTTTTTGAAGAAGGTCATTTAGGGGCTTAGCAATGAGTGAAAAATCCTTAATGAATCTCCTATAAAAACCCGCATGACCAAGGAACGATCTCACTCCTTTGACATTCACCGGAGGTGGAAGTTTCTCAATCACATCAATCTTGGCCTTATCCACCTCAATGCTTCTATTTGAAATCTTGTGCCCAAGCACTATACCTTCCTCCACCATGAAGTGGCACTTCTCCCAATTCAAAACAAGATTGACTTTCTCACATCTTGCCAAACACTTCTCAAGATTCACAAGGCACTCCTCGAAAGAAACACCCCCCACCGAAAAATCATCCATAAAGACCTCCATTTCCTCCTCCAACATATCTCCGAAGATACTCATCATGCACCTTTGGAAAGTAGCGGGTGCATTGCATAGCCCAAAGGGTATTCTCCGGTAGGCAAAGGTCCCATAAAGACAAGTGAATGTGGTCTTTTCTTGATCATTAGGGTGGATGGGGATTTGGAAGAATCCAGAATACCCATCGAGGAAACAATAAAACTTGTGCCTTGTTAGTCTCTCAAGCATTTGGTCATTAAACGGAAGAGGAAAATGATCCTTCTTGGTAGATGTGTTTAGACATCTATAGTCTATACACATCCGCCAACCGGTGACCGTCCTAGTTCGAATGAGCTCACCCTTCTCATTCTCAACCACGGTCATGCCCCCCTTCTTTGGAACGACATGGACGGGGGAGACCCACCTAGAGCTAGAGATGGGGAATATGATTCCCGCATCCAATAGCTTAGTGATCTCCTTCTTAACTACCTCTCCCATTTGGGGATGTAGTTTCCTTTGTCGTTCAATAGAGGGAAGGGCGCCTTCCTCAAGCGTTATGTGGTGTTGGCACAAGGCGGGGCTTATACCTTTAAGGTCATCAATTGTGTACCCCAAAGCACCTTGGTGTTTTCTCAAAACACCACATAACGCTTGAGCTTGGCTCTCGCTCAAGGATGCATTAACTATCACGGGGTAAGTGGAATGCGGGCCCAAGAATTCATACCTAAGGTGTGATGGTAGAGGTTTGAGCTCCACCATAGGCACACCATTACCTTCTTGTGATGTGGCCACTTGCAAAGCTTCATTGCTTGAGATTTTCAAACATGTTTGATCATCCACGTCCTCCACACTTCCATCAAGTAACTCCTCATAGAAAGTCATCTCCTTGCATGAAGCACCTACCTTGTCTTTGTTCAACAAAACATTCTCAAGAGCATCGTTAAAAGTGAGCAAGCGCTCATGCATGGAAGACACAACAATCTCAAGAGAATCAATCATCATACAATTTTCCAAAAAAGAACATGGATACTTCATGCTTTCATTCAAATCAAATTCTATAACCTCTTCTCCTACCTTAAGGGAGATCTTAGCACTCCTCACATCAATCATGGCTCCCGAGGTAGCAAGAAAGGGTCTACCTAAAATGATCGGAATGGTGGCATCCTCATCCATTTCAAGAACAACAAAATCCACGGGAAACACAAACTTCCCCACCCTCAAAGGGACATCCTCTACCTTACCTTTTGGAAATTGGATAGACCTATCCGCTAATTGCAAGGTAATGTTAGAAGGTAAGAGTTCCCCTAGCTCAAGTCTTTGATAAACCGAATATGGCATTAGGCTCACACTAGCTCCCAAGTCACATAAGGCATTATCAATTTGCATCTTGTTAATGGCACAAGGGATGGAGAAGTTTCCGGGATCTTTCAACTTGGGTGGCATTTTGTTCATGATGATAGCACTACAATTTTCGGTCAAATTGATGGTCTCCACAACCTCACAAGTTCTTCTCCCACTCAAAATGTCTTTGAGGAATTTGGCATAGTTTGGCATTTGGTTGATCACATCGGTAAAAGGTAGAGAAAGGTGGATTTGTTTTAGCATCTCAATGAACCTCCCAAATTGTTCATCCAATTTGTGTCTCATGAATTTTTGTGGGTAGGGGAGCTTGGGTCTCACAATCTCTTTCTCTACTCTCACCTCTCTCGGTGTCTCAACCACTACCTCATCCAATGATGCCCTATTCCCCTCATCCTCACCCAAAACCTCCCTAGGAATCTCCTTATCTACACCCTTCCTAGGCAATCTCTCCTCAAGAACTTTTCCACTCCTTGTAACAATAGCATTCACGGGTTTCTTGGGATCAAGACCTTGGGAAGGTAAAGAAGAAGGGCTTGCATGATCTTTCAAGGCATTAGCAAGTTGAGAGATTTGGTTTTCAAGCATTTTATTGCGGGTCATCATTTCATTAAATTTTTTATCACTCACGGCCATGTATGTGTTCAACAACTTGGTGTGATTCTCAATTATCTCCTCCAAATTAGTCTTAGGTGAAGAAGGTTGAGAATAGGAACTTTCGCCTTGAGTCTTTGGAACAAACCCGGGTGGGGGACCTCTTTGAGAATTATTTTGAAAATTACCCCGTCCTTGATTGTTCCAATTACTCCTATTTTGACTTTGGCCATAGCCTTTATTATGGTTTCCACCACCTTGATTATGATTACCACTACCTTGGTTATGATTTCCATAACCTTGGTTTTGGTTACCATAACTTTGTCCTTGATTACCATAATTTTGGCTTTGATTTTGGCCACTATAACCTTGATTATTATAGCTACCACGAGAGCCTTGGTTCCCTTGGTTTCTATAACCACCACCTTGGTTATAGTTGTCAAAATTGCCTTGGCCTTGGTAGTTCCTATTCCATTGACCTCTTTGATTATCAAACCGTTGACCATTATTATTCGACACATAATTCACATGTTCACTCTCATGGTTATCAAACTTATCAACACATTCATTAGGACAAGTACTAGAGTCATGATCATACGATCCACATGCATCACAAAACAAGCATCCCATAGGCATATTATGTGAAGAGGGAGGGGGTTGAGAGTTAGAAGGAGTACCTCTCCCCTTAAATTGGGAGGGAAGATTCGAGGCTTGAGAAGGGGAAAAAGTGCTCTCCAACTTAGCTTTGATTGCGGTGACCTCCTTTCCTAAGTTTGTCATTTCGGAGGAAAGGTTGTTGATTGCATTTAGATGGTCCACCGAGTATAATGAAGATTGCTTGCTTGAAGAGTCCCTCTCCCCATCTTGCCAATCCCTATAGTATGTCACCACGTCCTCAATGATGTCCACAACTTCTTCTTCGGTTTTGTTCATGATAGGGCCCCCGGCCCCTCCATCAAGGCATGACTTGCCTTGGGGACTTAAACCGCCATAGAAGATTTGGATCACTTGGTATGTGGGGATTCCGTGGTCAGGGCACTCCCTTTGATACTCTTTGAATCTCTCCCATGCTTCGTAAAGGCTTTCACTTGGCCTTTGCTTGAACCCTTGAATCAAGGCTCTTGCCTCCGCCGTCTTCTTTTGGGGGTAGAAGCGGGACAAGAAAGCCTTTGTGACATCGTTGTCTAGCCACTCCAAAGATCTTCCTATTAGAGAGAAAGGGAACAACTTGAGGCGGATGAATTCTTGAGAAACCCCATTGACTTTGATGGTGTTGCAATATTTTTAAAACTCCTTTAGATGGTTCAATGGGCTCTCATTCTTGGCCCCACTATATTGCCTTCTCTCAATCAAGGTGATCATTGCCGGCCGGATTTCGAAGTCATTTGCCGGTGTAGTAGGTGGAGCTATTCCGCTCTCAAACCTATATGCCCCGGGCACTCCAAGCTCCTTCAAGGCCACTCTAGGATTTTCACCCATGCCTTGCTCTTCTTGAATTTCTTCTTCACTTGAAGAACTATAACCCAAGGATCTATTAGCCACTCTTTTTCTTGAAAGAGTTCTCTCAATTTCCGGATCAAGGGGAACAAAGGAACGATCACGGGTTCTATGCATGCAAAACTCAAAGAAAAATATTAGTAGCACGGCTACAAGTGTAGCCTAAAGAAACAAAATCTTTTTGTATTTTTTTTTTTTGTAAAATGCAGTAGACTCAACAACAAAAGCTAAGCACCAATAGCATTCCCCGGCAACGGCGCCATTTTGACAAGAGGAAAATGCATGTCGTTATCTACCCTTTCCCCAAGTCAAACTAAATTTGTAAACACCTAACCAACCTTATATGAATATAGGGCAAGTAAAGGGTCGATCCCAAGGGAATACAATGATGAAAACTAAAGTCTAAGTCAAGCTACCTCGAAGTCGAAAATGAGATTATGGTTGGTTCTAAAGTGAACTAGATCAAATTCAACAAGTAATCAAGGTTCTACACACTAGGGATATGAGTTCTGCATTCAAGATCAATGATAATGCTAGATTAAAGCTCAATCAATTAATTCAAGTACTGCAATGGACAAACAATAGTAGCAATCAAGAGAGTTCAAATGCTATCTTCTATAGGCCAATCTAGTGGTCACTATGAAAGGCAAACCAAGAAGAATCACAAGCAAACTCAATCAACTAGAGCAACCTTCAAATCAATTAGTCATGTCATTAAGAGTTGCAATGCAATCTAGATTAATCTTATAGGGTGATCAATCCTAATCTAATCAATCTCATGCAAAACTATGTCAACCATGCAACAAATCAACCAATCAAAGAGCATCAACTAGCATTTCCATTAATCAAACATGCTTCCCCCTTTCCCTAGCAACTAATCTACTCACTAATCATGGTGAAATTCAAAACCAAATAACTAGAAATTGCATTGATCATCATTCTATATCAAAATCTAATAGAAATCAAAGTATTCAATATTATCAAACTCAAATCCAAGAAAAACAAGCATCAAGCAAAAATCAAATAGCAAGTAAGTAAGAGATGAAAGAAGGAAGAGATTCTCACTAATATTGATGATTGGAAATGAAGAAATCCAAACTTGATTAATCAAATGTTGAGTTACAAATCCAAAACCAAGAACTTCTCTCTAACTTCTCTCTAACTTCTCTCTCTAAAACTAAGCTAATGAAATATTATCAAAAAGTTCGATTCAAAAAGGAAATACAATTCTATTTATAAGCTAAGAAGAAAACGGCAGCTCCCGCGCCCTCTCCCGATAGACCCGCGCCCGCGGAAAAATGGGTACGGAACCCTCCGCGGGCTGTCTGGGCAGCACCCGCGCCCGCGGCATTAGGGGCCCGCGCCCGTGGGGAAATGACCCGTGCCCGCGGCAAGATCCCGTGCTCCCAAAGGCTGATCAGGGGGCCGCGGTCTCTCTGAGGGGAGAGACCTCTCCATTTTACCGGGGCCCGCGGGAAGCCCTTACGTTACAACCCAATAAAAGACCCTTAGACTTTAGTGGGGTTAGGTCAAAGAACGGTGGAGGGAGATAGACTTCAAACCTATGGAGAAAGTTTGCATAGTTGAGATGTCGGGATTACCTTCTCAAAGTTTTTCACTTCTTTATCTTTTTTTCCAGTTCCTTCGTGGAATCATGAGAAGCTAGCTTAAGGGTTGATTTGAAGCTAGTGGAGAGAACGCGGCCCGATTGGTTGGGGCTAGGGTGGATTGAATCCTCATTAGTTCTCTATGCTTAGAATATGTTATGTTTCAATCAACCATTGACATCTTGGAACGTGCATACATTTGTCTATTTAGAAAGGTTTGCATTCATTGGTGCTTGTTCCTATCTCTTGTCCAAATATGAATTTGTGTTTTCTTTCTCTTTTTATGTTCCTTTTTCTTTTCTTTTTATTGCCTTGCCTTTGTTTTTATTTAGAGTTGTGGGTTAAACTCTTAGGACACCCTCACGAAAGCACACTCGTCCTCTAGGGCGATCTAGGGGTTTAAAGGGCTTGTCTTTAGTTGCTAAAATTGACCGTGATTCCTACGAAAATGAGTTAGTGTACATTCTTGTCTTTAGCGTTCTAGCTTTGCTTGAATAAATCATTCTCCTTCTCCCGTGTTTCAGATAAGTGACATTTATGTCACTCGTAGGGGTAGTGTTTAGGTTATTTTCATGCTTGTTTTCTCGTATTTTTACCTTTTATTCTCTTGTTTTCTCTTTAATAAAGTTTCTAGTTTATTTTGGTAAATTTGGAGTGTTTTAGTTTATTTTCTTTATTTTATTAGTTTTAGTCTATATTCGTATTTTATTTTTATTTTATTTGCTTGAGTAGTTTTAATTATTTTTAGTTTTGTTTTATGTCTTTTATTTTCTATATTATTTTATTTATTCCTATTTTATTTATTTTATTTTATTTGTCTTGGTTTTATTTTATTTCGTCCTTTATTTATTTTCATTTTATTTATTCTTATTCTTTTTCCCGATTCCTTCCTTCGGTTTTGTGTGTAGGGGTTCGGGTTTTATGTCAAGTGAGTTCGGGTTCCAGGTTAAGTCAAACGCCACAAGCATGCTTTCGTATCCTCCACCACACCCTTCACTATCGTACACCACCCCAAGCAACATCACTCCTCTGCATTCCTTCTCCTTTTCTCACACTAGCAGCAACAACAATATCTACAACAACAACAATCACAGCAGCAACCACGCACTCCAACCGTCAACCAACCCGCAAGTCACAACCGCAATTGAGCTGCTCCCTGCTACATACACCACCGTTCCCTCGCATCACCACCAACCTGCAACCAGTCCGCCGCACTCACCAACAACCTCCAATCAGAGCAGCCCGCATCTGCAATTCAGCCCAAATTCTATACCCTCTAGAGCGGGCGCTCAACTATATCGAAGCGTTCGCTTCATTTTTGGTTCGATTTCACCAATTTGAGGCAGAAGCTTGGAGCGGACGCTCCGATTTAGGTTGCCCGGCCGCTCCTCGTTTCCATTAATTCTCATGTGACTTGCGCGTGAATGGGGGTTCTTATTGAAATTGAATGGCCACGATTGATGGAGAGGAGTAAGCTGCAACAATGGCCGTTGATGTTGATTTGATGATGATGATTGATGATTGAATTGGTGAGGCGTGAAGCAGGGGATCAAACCACATTTGAGCAGCTAAAGAAATCGAAGAAGGAGGGTTTGATGGGATTTGGGGGGTTTTTGTTTTGTTTTCCTTTTTTATTGTTCTTTTTATTTTTAGTTTTGTTATTTTTATTTATTTTATTTAGTTCTATTTCCTTTTCTTTTCTTTATTTTATTTTCTTTTGTTTCTCTTTTCTTTTTCTTTTATTTTAGCTTGTATATAAATACTCCTTCTTGGGTTATTTTCTCTTAACTTTAAATCGTCCATCTATTATTCTATTCTCTAATTAGTTTTAGGAGAGCTTCTCTCTCTAGGTTTAGCTTAGGGTTAGTGTAGTTTAGAGAGAGAAAGTGAGGGTTTCACCATTGTTGAACTTGGATTTTGAAGAAGAAATTGATCATCTTTTCTATAGACTTTTATCTTCAATCAATGAGAATCTCTAACTCTCTCTCCTCTATTTTTATTGCTTTATTTTGATTTTTATTTTTGTTGTTGGTATTGCTTGTTAATCATGTTGATTTTTGATTATTTGTTGATTAATCTTGTTGTTATCATGATTAGGGAGTAATTCCTCCATTAAGGGGATGGTTGTGGTGTAGTTGGATCTTGAGCATGTTCTAGGTTTAGAGTCGATTTATTTGTGATTAAAGTCTTTATATGCTTGATATTCTTTAATCTTCTTGCAAGTGCACATTGTTGGTTGATTAAAGGTGAATCTTTGCTAACAAGGAACGGAAGTTGACTTAGTTAAGTTTCATTATTATCGATTGTTATTTGATAGTACCTCCTAGTATATGGTTCTAATGTGGAAGCATAGAGGCTATGTTAGGAGAAGCCAATCGACCCCGGAAGGCGGCTAAATTGGATCCTTTATTTCGATATTTGAGCATGTTTAGTTCATAATTAATTCAACTTCTATGCCTTTGTTTATGTTCGAGTGAATGCTATACCTAAACCATTTCCCTTAATGTTTTATTTCTTGTTTTAGCATATTTAGACTTTAGTTTATTTATCTCCTATTCCATACTAGCTTAATTGTCAATAACATTTGGTGGTGTTTATCCGTCCTCTGTGGCTCGACCCCTATGCTTGCCTTATACTCGTATTAGGTTTGTTTAGGTTGTATAAATTGTTTTTGATCTAGGGATAGACAATTGACGAAGCATTTATTCCCTTGTCAAATTGGCGTCGTTACCGGGAACGGCTTCCATTACCGTTGTGTTATCTTATTGAGATAAGTAGTCCATTGTATATATTTTTCCTTTGATTTATTTATGTTCTCTTTGTTTTGTTTTTGTTGTTGAAAAATGTCATGTTTTTGTTTTCCTCAATATGATGGTGAGCCTTTTTATGTCTATTTCCATTGACTTGTAGAGTTTTTGAACTATAATGGTTGTAATCCTTCTGAAGCTTGTGAGATTTGTTATTATGGCATGAATGAACAAACGAGATATGAAGTTGAATGTAGGTTTAATGGTGAATTTCAAGCATTAACGGTTAATAGTGCTTGGAGCTTTTTTGTACGGTTCGCTAAGAATGTACAAAATAGGGCATGTAATGTTGCTAACTTTGATTCTCAATGTGATAATAGTTTTATTGGTGGCATGAATCCCCATGATTTGTCTTGTGATCCTATATGTGAACCTAGTATAAGTGATCTCAACTCTGTATCTCCTATTATTGATGATAAATCTCATTAGCTTGATTATGCCCCCTCTCCCCAATATGATGATGCTCATGTTTATAATATGAATGACCCTCTCTCCTCATCTTCTTGTTTATACATGGCTCCAAATGATTTCCCTTATGCTTGTAATGAATCCTTTTATGAGGGTAATTCTATGGAAAATTTAAGGAAAGAGAAGATTTTGGAGAAGTTAATGAAGATGATGGAGATTGAGGAAAAGATAAGGGAGAAGGATAATGAGATGAGGGAAGTTGAAGAATAGGGAGACGGAAGCTAGAATGAAGATGATTGAGAGCCAAATTCTCCAACGAGCCAACTCTCAAGAAAATGCCCTTTCTTCTTCTTCTTCTTTTCCCTGTACGAGTGAGGATCCCATTAGAGAGCATTTGAGTGATGGTGAAGGAGTTGAAAATGAAGCTAATGGTAAATTTGTGAATCCCAACCCCCTCTACCATCTTGATGAGTCTCAAGCGTATGTTTGTGATCCTTCAATCTATGAGTATATAGACTCTTTTGAGGTAATGTCCCACATGTTTTTTGAGAGTCATATGAGGACTTATAAATTATTGGATGACTTAATAGAGAACGCTTCTTTGGACTTAGATGAGTTTGAGATGAATCTACCTCCATTCATGCGCGATTTTGGGACCTTGGGTTTTGAGATAGTTGAAGGAAAGGTTGTCTATTGTGGTGAAAAGAAGGATAAGGTTGATGCCCTTGGAGTTTTTGAGCTTAAGGGTGGTGTAGATCGTGAGTGCCCTTCGTTTGAAGACTCTATGATTGATTTTCATGCCCTCATTGGCGATGTGAGGCCTTGTGGTGAGGGTGTAGCTACCCCTTTTCCCGTTTCTCATACCCCTTTTTCTCTAAGGTTTGACCACATCCTTCCTTACCCTATTTCTCTCCTTTCCTATCTCAAAGAGCCTATTGGGGAGCCGCCCTCTATGGATGATTTTCATGTCCCTCCTTCCATCATTGTTGAGGATAAGAGGAATTATTCCAACCAAAAATTTTGTGATGAGGATTTGCCTTTTTCCTTTTCTTTCCATTCTTCTTTTCCTTCTTCTACTTCTTACTTTCTTGAGTTTCCTTTCGATCCTTCTTCTTCTTTCTTTTGGCATCTCCCTTTTCACTTGCGTGCAATGATTTTGTTGCACGTTCTTATTCCGTCATTTGCCTATTTACACCCCCATGAAATGTAGTAGTGCATTTGACAAGCTCTTGCGTACGTTGAATTATTATTTCCTAGAGCGGTCTCGCTTGGACGTTAAACAAGCCTTTGCGGGAAGTAACCCGTGTTTTATTGCTTTCATTTTCTTTTATTTTTAGATTAGATTTTCTCTCATGGACGTGTTTGTGTTCCTTGCTAGGTACACAACTTGATATACTCTTGCGCATTGGTGATGATCAAGAATCAAGGAAATGTGCCTCAACTTACATATCATGTGGAATTCAAGCCTTATTTGTAGAGATTGTGGCTCATATGAGGTTATTTCGGGTTTTTGTGTGATTTTGCATTTATCCCATATCCTGTAATATCCTTCTTCTCCCTCTCTCTCTTACTTATTGTGACTTGAAGATCATGTGTTGGTAATGTTGGATTAATTTTTCCTTGTTTTCCCCTCCTTGGTTTCATTGTTTATGATTTGAGAGCTTGGTTTCATTCAAGATTTGGGGAGGGTATTCTATCATGTTTGGTGGGATGTTGATACATATATGCCATGCACGTGAGTATATGCAATTCCATGTTTTTCATGCTTTTGGAAAATCCAAAAAGATTTTTGTTTACTTCAAGGCAAGTTTAGCAAAATTGTGTTTTGTTTGATCTTATTTTGGACATTATATCTTTTGGATTTGTTTACTCTTGAATTCCTTTCTTCCTAAGTGGTTAATGTGCACGGTTTGAGAGTGTCATTGGTTGACTCTAGGATATTACATGCTAAGGTAGCCAGGTTAAGAACTTTTAAGAATCCATGAAGCCCTAGTTCACGGGTATGTGGTAAGATGGTGTTGCTTTCTATAGTGGATTTGGCACCCTTAGTTGGTTTTTTCTTAATTATAATCCCGTGTGAGGTAACATTGTTCTAGCCTTCATCACTTTGTTGTGTGGCGCATTTAGATCCTTAGCTATGCATATCTTGATCCTTGTTTTGACTTATAGCTCCCAAGATCGTGACCGAAGCACTCCAGGGGAGGAAAAGGGCACTTCTTTCTCATTTTTTTTTCTTTATTTTCTTTTTATTCTGTTACAAATTTGATTTTCTATTTTGCATAAACCTACTTGCTAACCAATTTGAGCCTTATGCTTCCCGCTCTTGTTTAAACCACATTACAAACCTAATGACCTATGTTTACCAACCTTTTAGTTAGTGAAGCATTGGCTTGTGAGGTTTGAAGTTTTGAGTTGTTAATCATAAACAAGAAGCACATTGAGATTTGGTTAGAGTTGAGCTTGTAAAGAAATATGCAAATTTATGAAAATCAAATGAAGTTTCAAGAAAAAGCCATCCAAAGTTAAAAAGGCAAGGACAATGAATAAAGTCAAATAAAAAAAAATAAATAAAAAATAAAAGAAAAAATTTGGAAAAGAACAAAAACAACAAAAAAAAAATTTTTAGATGGTTTCATTTTCTTCTTTAGTTTAAGCATTGAGGACAATGCTTTGTTCAAGCTTGGGGGGAATATTGTGTGTTTGTGTTGAATAAGCTTGGGGGAATGGCATTAGTGGTATTTTTGCTTGATATTTAGTGAATTCTTGAGTTAATTTTGAGTGTCAGCCGCACTTTTTGCGTCACTTAGGAATTATCACCAAATTTTAAATTTTTACCCTGCCTTAACCCTTAGCCTTACGTTACAACCAATAAAAATACCCTTAGACTCTAGTGGGTTAGGTCAAAAGAACGGTGGAGGGAGATAGACTTCAAACCTATGGAAAGAGTATACATAGTTGAGACGTCGAGATTACCTTCTCAAAGTTTTTCATTTCTTTATCTTTTTCCGGTTCCTTCGTGGAATCTTGAGAACCTAGCTTAAGGGTTGATTTGAAGCTAGAGGAGAGAACGTGGCCCAATTGGTTGGGGCTAGGGTAGATTAAGTCCTAAGTAGTTCTCTATGCTTAGCATGTGTTATATTTCAATCAACCATTGACATCTTGGAACGTGCATACATGTGCCCATTTAGAAAGGTTTGCATTCATTAGTGCTTGTCCTTATCTCTTGTCCATATATGAGCTTGTGTTTTGCTTTTTTTCTTTGTGTTTCTTTTCCTTTTCCTTTTGTTGCCTTGCTTTGGTTTTTCTCAAGAGTTGTGGGGTAAGCTCTTAGGAAACCCTCACGAGACCTCACTCGTCCTCATAGGCGACTTTGGAGTTTTAAGGGCATGTTATAGCTAAAAACAACCGTGATTCCTACGACAGTGAGTTAGTGTACATTCTTTCTCTTTGTTTCTATTTTGTTTCTTTTGCTTTCTATAATTCCATCTTGTTCTCTTTTTCCTTAGCTTTGCTCGAGGACGAGCAAAGGTTTAGCTTGGGGGAATTTGATAAGTTACATTTATGTCACTCGTAGGGGTAGTGTTTAGGTTATTTTCATGCTTGTTTTCTCGTATTTTTACCTTTTATTCTCTTGTTTTCTCTTTAATAAAGTTTATAGTTTATTTTGGTAATTTCGGAGTGTTTTAGTTTATTTTCTTTATTTTATTAGTTTTAGTCTATATTCGTATTTTATTTTATTTTATTTGCTTGCGTAGTTTTAATTATTTTTAGTTTAGTTTTATGTCTTTTATTTTCTATTTTATTTTATTTATTCCTATTTTATTTATTTTATTTTATTTGTCTTGGTTTTATTTTATTTCGTCCTTTATTTATTTTCATTTTATTTTATTCTTATTCATTTTCCCAATTCCTTCCATCGGTTTTGTGTGTAGGGGTTCGGGTTTTATGTCAAGTGAGTCGGGTTCCAAGTTGAGTCAAACGCCGCAAGCATGCTTTCACCTTATCCTCCATTACACCCTTCACTATCCTACACCACCCCAAGCAAAATCACTCCTCTGCTTTTGATAACTTGTTATTTGATATGATTTTAGGGTGATTTTGAGCCTTGTTTACTCGATATATTGGCATTTTGGTTCACTTCTATCCTATTTTCATTCAATTTTTGTGTATCCCTTGCTTCATGGATTGTTAGTGTTTTTGTTGAGATTGTAGGTCTAAAAACGATCATTTGAGGCATATGGATGATAAACCAAGGATAGAAGCCGTGACAATGGAGCAAAATCAAGGAAAATGTGAAGAGAAGGGCCTAGAAGACCCTGCACGGACGTGCCATGTCCTGCACGGCCGTGCAGGACAGTCCCAGCCAAACCAAGCTACTGCCCGATTTGGCACGGACGTGCAAGGCTTCAGCACGTCCGTGCATCTCAGCCAGCACGTCCGTGCCATAAACTGCACGGCCGTGCAGTTAGCCTGGCCAAATCTGAGCTACTGCCCAAATCTGCACGTCTGTGCTTAGGGTGGCACGTCCGTGCCACCTTGGCTGCACGTCCGTGCCACCCCTGGCACGTCCGTGCGCACCTGCAGAAAATCCCGACTCTTGTTTTCTCCGTCCTTTTTATTTGAGGGTCATATAAATACCCCCTTAGACTCTATTGTACGGCATCTAAGTTTTTAGTGCTTCCTCTTAGTTTGTAATTGTAGAAGCACAAATACTCTCAAATCATTAGTCAGATTTTAATTTATTAGCTTGGAATTTTCAATCTCAATCATTGTAGAAGACAAGCTCCACCATTGATATTCAAGTTCAAGCTTCTAGTAATATTTTTCTACTCTCTTCCCTTATTTCTTCTTGCTTTGTTGTTAATTATTTGCTTGATTCTTGTATGTTTAGATTGTTAATTAGCTTAATTCTTAGTTTAATTATGTTCATGAGTTGTTTGAAATCCTTAATTGCTTTAATCTCCATGGATTGTGAGTAGTCTAATTTTCTAGGGTTTGGGTAAAACCCTCGATGTAGTCACTAATTACTTGTTGCATGTGTTAATTTGGTACTTGTTGGGTGTTAATTAGTTGAGCTTAAGTGGTTTAATTGCTTAGTTCTTGTATATGGCCATTGCTAGAACTATTATCCAAGCTTTCTCAACGAAGGATCGAGAGATGAACTTGAGTTAGCTCCCTTATGCTTGATTGACTTGAAATTCCATGAGAATAGGAATTTCTAGTCAAGGGAATGTTTTTGTCATCGTGATTATGCTTTAACACTTGTTTTATGCTTTGTAACCACGAGAGTAGGTTGTATTCATGATTCAAGTAATCCCTCTAGCTTGAGAGAGTAGTTGGGTGCTTTAGATGATTTCCCCTATTTTACCCCTTATTTTACCTTGTTTATACATGCTAATCGTGATTTGTGACGAAGTTGAGTGGTATAACCCGAGCCCTAGAATCCCCTAATTACTGTTAATTTCCCCTAGCTTTAGTTAACCGGAACTAGTACTTGTTACACCAAACCAAACCAACTTTGACTTCGCTTAGCTTATATATGCGGTAGTATTTCGGTGGTTGATTCAACGCCTCTCTTGGGTTCGACCCTTTCTTACCCTTGCTATTAGCTAGTGAGACCGAGATAGGACTTATTCTTTGGTAGGTTCAACGACGGCCTATCAGCTTTCCTTCTCCTTTTCTCACACCAGCAGCAACAACAATATCTACAACAACAACAACAATCACAGCAGCAACCACGCACTCCAACCGTCAACCAACCCGCAACTCACAGCCGCAATTGAGCTGCTCCCTGCTACATACACCACCGTTCCCTCGCATCACCACCAACCTACAACCAGTCCGCCGCACTCACCAACAACCTCCAATTAGAGCAGCCCGCATCTGCAATTCAGCACCAAATTCTATATCGAAGCGGTCGCTTCATTTTTGGTTCGATTTCACCAATTTGAGGCAGAAGCTCGGAGCGGACGCTCCGATTTGGGTTGCGCGGCCGCTCCTCGTTTCCATTAATTCTCATGTGACTTGCGCGTGAATGGGGGTTCTTATTGAAATTGAATGGCCACGATTGATGGAGAGGAGTAAGCTGCAACAATTGCTGTTGATGTTGATTTGATGATGATGATTGATGATGGAATTGGTGAGGCGTGAAGCAGGGGATCAAACCCCATTTGAGCAGCTAAAGAAATCGAAGAAGGAGGGTCTGATGGGATTTGGGGGGTTTTTGTTTTGTTTTCCCTTTTTATTGTTCTTTTTATTTTTAGTTTTGTTATTTTTATTTATTTTATTTAGTTCTATTTCCTTTTCTTTTCTTTATTTTATTTTCTTTTGGTTCTCTTTTCTTTTTCTTTTATTTTAGCTTGTATATAAATACCCCTTCTTGGGTTATTTTCTCTTAACTTTAAATCATCCATCTATTATTCTATTCTCTAATTAGTTTTCGGAGAGCTTCTCTCTCTAGGTTTAGCTTAGGGTTAGTGTAGTTTAGAGAGAGAAATTGAGGGTTTCACCATTGTTGAACTTAGATTTTGAAGAAGAAATTGATCATCTTTTCTATAGACTTTCATCTTCAATCAATGAGAATCTCTAACTCTCTCTCTTCTATTTTTATTGCTTTATTTTGATTTTTATTTTTGTTGTTGGTATTGCTTGTTAATCATGTTGATTCTTGATTATTTGTTGATTAATCTTGTTGTTACCATGATTAGTGAGTAATTCCTCCATTAAGGGGATGGTTGTGGTGTAGTTGAATCTTGAGCATGTTCTAGGTTTAAAGTCGATTTATTTGTGATTAAAGTCTTTATATGCTTGATATTCTTTAATCTTCTTGCAAGTGCACATTGTTGGTTGATTAAAGGTGAATCTTTGCTAACAAGGAACGGAAGTTGACTTAGTTAAGGTTCATTATTATCGATTGTTATTTGATAGTACCTCCTAGTATATGGTTCTAATGTGGAAGCATAGAGGCTATGTTAGGAGAAGCCAATTGACCCCGGAAGGCGGCTAGATTGGATCCTTTGTTTCGATATTTGAGCATGTTTAGTTCATAATTAATTCAACTTCTATGCCTTTGTGTATGTTCGTGTGAATGTTATACCTAAACCATTTCCCTTAATGTTTTATTTCTTGTTTTAGCATATTTAGACTTTAGTTTATTTATCTCCTATTCCGGACTAGCTTAATTGTCGATAACATTTGGTGGTGTTTAATTGTATATATTTTTCCTTTGATTTATTTTTGTTCTCTTTGTTTTGTTTTTGTTGTTGAAAAATGGCATGTTTTTGTTTTCCTCAATATGATGGTGAGCCTTTTTATGTCTATTTCCATTGACTTGTAGAGTTTTTGAACTATAATGGTTGTAATCCTTGTGAAGCTTGTGAGATTTGTTATTATGGCATGAATAAACAAACGAGATATGAAGTTGAAAGTAGGTTTAATGGTGAATTTCAAGCATTAACCGTTCATAGTGCTTGGAGCTTTTTTGTAAGGTTCGCTAAGGATGTACGCAATAGGGCATGTAATGTTGCTAACTTTGATTCTCAATGTGATAATAGTTTTATTGTTGGCATGAATCCCCATGATTTGTCTTGTGATCCTATATGTGAACCTAGTACAAGTGATTTCAACTCTTTATCTCCTATAATTGATGATGAATCTCATTTGCTTGATTATGCCCCCTCTCCCCAATATGATGATGCTCATGTTTATAATATGAATGACCCTCCCTCCTCATCCTCTTGTTCATACATGGCTCCAAATGATTTCCCTTATGCTTCTAATGAATCCTTTTATGAGGGTAATTCTATTGAAAATTTAAGGAAAGAGAAGATTTTGGAGAATTTAATGAAGATGATGGAGATTGAGGAAAAGATAAAGGAGAAGGATAATGAGATGAGGGAAGTTGAGAATAGGGAGACGGAAGCTAGAATGAAGATGATTGAGAGCCAAATTCTCCAACTAGCCAACTCTCAAGAAAATGCCCTTTCTTCTTCTTCTTCTTCTTCATTTAATTTTATCATTCCTTTAGTTTTAGCATTTTATTTTATTTTACTTTATTTATCTTATTTTATTTTATTTTATTTTATCTTCCAATTCACCTTCGTGTTTTTGGTTGTAGGTGTTCCGGGTTTCAAAGTCATATTCGCGTTCGGAGGTCCAAGGTTCGAGGCACAATGCACAAGCACCTACTGCTGCCCTCTTATCCATCACCAAACCTCACCTTAACCTCCAGTACACCAAAACACCACACTTTCCCTTCTATCTCTACTTTACTGCTCCCCTGCTCCAATTCACCACTCACTAATTAAACCCCACAACTCACACCATTCCTTAACCTCCACCAACTCCACCTCTTCACATCAATTCTCCCCTGCTCCCCTGCTTTCCACACACCAAATTCACCATCCACCACCAATCCCAGCCACGCATCTCACCTTACCACCACCAGCCACAACAACAACAACAATAACAGCAATGGCATCAGCACCACTTCGCAACCCAAAACAGCAGCCACCACCTCCAATCATCTCCACGCAACCACCTTCGCACACTCTCCCTCACGCACTCCACCACTGCTACCCCCTTCACCACACAAAACAGCAGCCACAATCACACCGACACCACCCAACACCAGCAGCAACCCGCAACTGCACCACCATAGTCACCAATCGACCCAACCAATCCTCTGCTCCCTCACTCAACTCAGCGCAACCAACACCACCGCAACCAATTCACCCACGCAAGTCCAATTGGATAGGAGCTACGCGGCCGCGCAGCCCTGTCAGAAGGCGTACGCAATTGGAGTTCACAAAATAGATTGTAAGCAGAAGCAATTGCGCGACCTCCACGTGACATCTTCGCGGGCGCGCATATTTGGGTTCCCACTTCACGAGCTTCGCATGTGACAATTAATGATGATTTAATAGTGAAGCTTTGTGATTACCGTTGATCTTCGACTTGGGATAATGATGGCCGTTGATGATGGTTGCGTGATGTTGGATTGTGAAAAGAGCAGCCACGAAATGGAGGGGGTCTGATGTTTCGTGGTTTTTGGGGGAATTGGGGATTAGTTTTAGTTTTCTTTTCTTTTTAGTTTTTTAGTTTTGTTACTTTTTATTTATTTTATTTGGTTTTATTTATTTTATTTTCTTTTCTTTATTTTTTTAGGCCTTGTATATAAATACCCCCCCCCCTTTGGGGTTATTCTCTCTTAACTCTTAACATTTAATTTTACCCTAGTTTTAGAGTAGTTTAGCTCTTTTATTTTCTCTCTCTTAGGGTTAGATTAGGATTTTCTCTCTCTAGTTTAGGATTAGTTTAGAGAGAGAAAGCTTGGATTTTTCATGGAGTTTTGAGAGGTTGAAGAAGCAATTTGTGGATTTTCTTCTCATTTATTCAATGAGTCTTCCTAACTTTCTCTCACCTTTATTGCTTTCATTTATTATTGTTTTTGCTTATTTATTTGATGATTTGAGTATATTAATTAGTTTAGTTATTTGATTCTTGCTTTTATTATTATTTTACCTTGTTTTCCATGTTTTTGTTCATCATGTTAGCTTAGATTTTGTTCTAGGGAAATGGATGAAGGTTATGTTAATAAATTACATGATTGATTGTGATTAGTATGAAATTGTTTCTTGATTATTGTGTATGGATGATGCTTAAATGGATTAGAATCTTTCTAGCTAATTGATTCTATGCTTTTAATTGTGTTTTCAATCAATTGTGCGAAAGTGAGTTGTTTGAGAGCCCCAAATTATGCCATACCTTTGCTAGGCTAGTTGCACGAGAGTGAATTAGTTTAGTAGGATAATTAACATGCTTGATTGCGCGAGAGTGAGTTAATTGTGTTGATTGTTCCTAATCGAGGTCATTTTCATCTAATTTTATGATGTTGTTGAATGTATTGATGTAATTGGATTCCACTTTCCCTAGTTTTAGTTGTTTGCTCTTAGTTGTCTTTAGTTTAACCTCTCTCTATCTCACAAGCTTTCCTAGTAGTCTAATTCGCATAGATTGATACACTTAGTCCTTTTGGGTTCGACCCTTTACTTACCCCTATACTTGTATTAGGGTAGTTTAGGTTATGAATATTTAATTTGATTAGGGTTAGTAGACAAACGACACTACTTAATCTCGATCATGATCGAGCAAGAAAAATAAGGAGAAGAAGAGCCCACCGTGTGATTCCTCTACTAAGTCCACGAGCTCGGATTAAACCTCCAGTAATGCTACTTAGTGGTGTCCGAACACTTCAATCAACCTTCAATGGAGATATGAGTCACAAGAACACCATGAACCAACCAAACCACCACCACACGCACCACCTTGAGGGGCAGTCGTACGGTCAAAGGAGGAGAGAGAGAGGGCCGTGTGGGAGAGAGAGAGAATTAGGGTTTTGGGAACTTTGGTTGCTTGATTGACAAGTCACTTGTGTTACTTGTTGTGTCATGCAACCCTAGACATGGATTATAATTATAGATCATATCTCTAAATAAATCCAAGTCAAGCCCAAAACCTATTAAACTCTTCTAACTATCATAGCCTAAAAGTCAATATAGTTTGTCACAAACTCACGAAGCCCAATAATGGACCTCTAACTTGTTTAACCCAATACTCTTGTATGTGACCTCGTAGGATCCATTCTATAAGGCTTTGTTCTATTTAACTAGCCCAAAGATCAATTGTCATATGTAGAACCAAACATTAACTGATGCGGGAGCATCCTTGAAAACTACAAGTTGTGTTACTGTATAATCCATTTGGTGGCATTTATGGTTCTAATCTACTTTTGGATAATTCTCTATGTTATGACGTGACTTAAGTGAATAAAAATAATCCTTGTGTCTTGATTTTACAATTGATGGCTGAAGATAAACAATGGAAACAAGGATGAGAGGGAAGAAGCTTATCAATATAGGATGCAACTACTTCATTCAGCCAAATCTTCTTTGTTACAAAGAACTTTTAGGTGATTCAAGTTGGAGGTGAAAGTAGAGTTCAAGAGCTTTCCAACGACTAGTAACATGCTAAATTTGAGCAAGAAACGAAGAAGTTATGAACGTTTGAAATTGAGCTGTCCAGGCACTCGCGAGGAGCGGGTTCGGTGGAACATAGGTGGTGGGACCGAACCGAAGCATGTCCGACCGAACCACCCTGGGAATGTCAAGCCTAATTTCAGCATTTTTGCAGGAGTGGTCGAACTCTAAAAGTTTGACCGAACCAGGGCAGGAAAGTTCGACCAAACCTCCCCTTGGTTCGACCGAACCTTCCCACAAATTCGACCGAACTTACCCTGAGTTCGGCCGAATCTTTTCCCGTTCTTCTATCAGTTTTTACGAACTATTTAAGTTGTTTTAAGTCTTTTTTGCATTTTAATTAATGTTAAACTTTGCTTGATTTTGTAATCAAAGAGACTTTCTCTCTCTACCATAATCTTTGTGATTATTTAGTTTTCTTTGTGATTGCTACTTTGTAATCTTTGTGGTTACACCTTAATCCTAGCTTTACTTGGTGTTAGCTTTTATTAAGACCCCTATTTCATATTTCTTGGTGATTTTGAGATAGGTTTACTTTATTTGTTAATTGAAAATTGTGGTGACTTGAAATTTTCCTCCTTTTACTGGTTTTTCCTTGGTTATTTCATATCATTTGGTATTAAGTCCCTAGGTTATTATCCTAGAAAGATCCTACCTTTTTGAATTTCTCTTCCCCCACTCAAAAGATCTCATCTTTTCCCACAAAAATTTGAAATTTTTATCTTAAAGATACAAGCTTTCTATCTAGCAACATGGGTGATAGATACTATTATGAAGATGATGAAGGTTACAATGAGCACTCTAGATTGGATGCTCTAGAAAGGAAGTTTGATAGACTTCCTGAGGTCTTGGAGAATAGAAGAAGCCTTAGAAAAAGTCCTAGAAGGAGGAGAAGCCCTAGTAGAGAAGATGGTTCTCACTCTCCTTACCGGAGAAGGGAACACTACTAACGACACCATGAGGACAACCATGACTGAGACACCATTTTGGAACTTCCGGACTTCGAAGGTAATCTTGATCCTAATGAATTTCTTGATTGGGTTAGAACTATGGAGAATTTTTTTGATTTAAAGGATATAATGATGAAAAACGTCATAAATTGGCCATCATTAAACTTAAGAAACATGCATCTTTATGGTATGAGAATTTTCAGAATCGTAGGAGGTTTGAGGGTAAAACAAAAATCACATCTTAGGATAAATTGAAGAAGCACATGAGTAGAGCTTTTGTTCCTAGAGATTATTTGCATGATGTTTCTCTTAAGTTGAATGCTCTCTATCAACGATTTATATTGGTGGAAAAGTAAACAAGGGAGTTTGAAAATCTTTCTATTTTGAGTAGGATTGAAGAGGCCCCAAAACATAAGATAGCTAGGAACATTGGTTATCTTGAGAGGAAGCTAAGGCAAAAGATGATGTTTATGCCCATGGAAGTATTGATCATGTAGTGCAAAAGGCTTTGAACTTTGAGAAGCTTGCTAAGGTGAATAGTGCTAAAGGGTATTCTAAACCTTCTTTCAAAACACAAGCCTTTGCTATTTATGATGGAAGAGACTATGCGCAAAATTGAAGCTCCTAGTATGGATGAAGAAATATCTACACCACATTTTCCACTTGATCATAAGAGAGACTATAGTCCACCAATTTATGATGAAGAAGTAGTGTTTGTTGTCAAGTCAACAAATTGCAAAGAGGCATTACCGATTATGATCTTGAATGAAGCAAACATAGAGTTCACATCTCATGTTGATGATTATTTGTCTCCGACATATGAGAAAATCTTAATTGAGGTATATAATCCTAGTCCTTCCTTATATTCTTTTAGTGAGGTTTCATGAGAGTTGTGATGATTACTATATTGAGCATGAATCAAAAGAAGAGCTTAAGTTAGATGTTGTGAAAGATTCTTTTAATGAGCATGGTAGTTGTTCAATGAATTTGAATTCTTATGAACATCTTGAGCTAGATATTTGTTTTACCATATTTTCATGTTGGTAAAAGTGTTTCTAAACAACAATTTGAAAGGAATTCTTTGTTCTATGGTGTGTTAATTAATACATCTTGCGTTGCTTCCACATTTAGTGTTGGGTATTCCTTTAATGATGTTTTTCAATGTGATTCTACACTATTTGTTGGGTCATCATGTGTTGGCCAACCCCCATGGTTATTGTATATATTGCACTTGTTATGGGTGCTTGGGTTAAAGAATCAATAATGTGAAGGGTGATATTATTCTCCTCCTCTTGCTCTACACAATAGTTCACTTGATTTTACTCCTCATTTTCCTCAAATTCGTCATCTTGCTGTTTGATCTGGGTAGATACATCGATTGAATGTGTTATGTGAAGCCAAGTAGGATTTATTGCTTTCAATAATGAAGTCGTTATCCAAGGTTTTTTTTGAGTTTTATGTCATATCTAGGAATTAAGGTCAATTCCTTTTCAAGAGAGAGGGTTTGATACAGGAGCATCCTTGAAAACTACGAGTTATGTGACTATATGATCCATTTGGTAGCAATTATGGCTCTAATCTACTTTTTGGATAAATCTCTATGTTATGACGTGACTTAGGTGAATAAAAATAATCCTTGAGTCTTTATTTTACAATTGATGGTTGAAGATAAACAATGGGAACAAGGATGAGAGGGAAGAAGCTTATCAAAATAGGATGAAACTACTACATTCAGCCATATTTCCTTTGTTACAAGGAATTTTTAGGTGATTCAATTTGGAGGTGAAAATAGAGTTCAAGACCATTTCAACGACTAGTTACATGCCAAATTTAAGCAAGAAACAATGAAGTTATAAACGTTTAAAGGTGAGTTGTCCAGACAGTCGCGAGGAGCGGGTTTGGTCGAACTTAGGTGGTGCGACCGAACCGAAGCATGTCCGGCCGAACCTCCCAGGAAGTGTCAAGCCAAATTTCAGCATTTTTGCAGGACTGATCGAGCTCCAAGTGTTCGACCGAACCAGGGTAGGAAAGTTTGACCGAACCAACCCTTGGTTCGGCCGAACCTACCCACAAGTTCGACCGAACTTACCCTGAGTTCGGCTGAACCTTTTCTTGTTTTTCTGTTAGTTTGTACGAACTATTTAAGTTGTTTTAAGATGTTTTTGCATTTTAATTAATGTTGAACTTTTCTTGATTTTGTAATTAAAGAGACTTTCTCTCTCTACCATAATCTTTGTGGTTATTTAGCTTTCTTTGTGATTGCTACCTTGTAATCTTTGTGGTTACACCTTAATCCTAGATTTAATTGGTGTTAGCTTTGTTAAGACCTCTATTTCATATTTCTTGGTGATTTTGAGATAGGTTTACCTTATTTGTTGATTGGAAATTCTGCTTGTTTGAAAGTTTTCCTCTTCTACTTGTCCTTTCTCGGTTATTTCATATCATTGACGACCCTATAGAATGAAATAATTATCTCTATAATCGTGATCCTTGATCCATCAAGTAATTGCACTTATCGAAGATATAACTCCTTCAAGCGTGTCAAGTCTACTTTCTAACCCAATAAGAATCAGGTCAAAATCATTTGTTGATTTTATAATATGCCGTTTTAGTGAAAGGGTGTCAAATTTCGGTTGAGTTTAGTATTTTGCTCATATCTTCTTTGTTTCAATCAGAATTGGGATTTTAATATACCGTTAGAAAGGTTATTGAAAGGCTTATCCAACCAAATACTAATTGGATCAAAATTATAAGGCCACGAAATCAGTTCAACTTAGTTTTGTGATGTGCACACGAAAAAAGGAAAATAAGTTATGGTTTTGGGGATATGGGATAAGAATGGAGTTAGTTTATGAAATGTATTGAATAGAAATATGTATTAAGCGCCTCAAAGAATATGTACTCAACCAGACATATAATCGCGGTGAGAGATTATTCATCAACAGGTTTGGTTTTAGGGAGACATTTTTAGGTGTCTACAGAACATATAATGTTTTTTTTTAACTTATTGATATTACTCATATAATGAACTTGGCTACTTAGGTTCCCAACACACATATATATATACACATATATATATACATATATACATTTATATATATATGTATATATATGTGTGTATATATGTGTGTGTGTGTGTGTGTGTGTGTGTGTGTGTATATATATTATTTTGATGAATATTCCGTTTATCTTTGAAATTAATTATTATTTTTTATATTAATTTATAGTTTTCTTTTCAAAATACAAACATATGATTATGTTAACAATTTTCTTTACAATCCAAATTATAATGCCCCACCCTTTTGTTAGGATTTTTTAAAACAAATAAATCTATATGTAAGAAATGTAGACGGAATATTGATAGGTTGTCGTACGTACACCAGTCAAAAATAAATTTCTTTTGAATCTAACTAACAATATAGTAGGGTAAGAGGGGTCGAATCCACATAGAGATGGTTTCAATCTAACCTCTAAGAAATTGGAGAAACTAAACAAGTCACAAAATTCTAATAGAAAAGTAGTCTAAACTAAATTGGAATAAAACAATTAATAAAAAGACCTAGGGTCATGGTTCACCATGTTAATATTTCTAAATCTATCAAATCTCAATAACAATAATTATCTAGAGCAATTGCTAAGCCTACGGTCGAGTCTTAACACTCTCAATCCAACATATGCATTACGGTCGCTAACATAATTTGAATTGCTAATTGTACGTAGGCCTCTAAAAGTAAAGATGTTTCGATTCAAACTCTTGTTAACAATAATTAATCCAACAATTGATCAGGTTGCGAGATTAACAATAAAACACTATCAATTAGAGAAATCATTAATCAAAATATCAAAAACATCAATCAAGATTATTCATTATATAAACATGGATTCCTAAACCCTAGAAATAAACTACTCTAGCATGAAATAAATAATAAAAACTAGAAATAATAAAGAAAGCCTAATTAAAAGTAAAGAAATAAAACTACTTCTATAAATTAAATTAACAAATTCAAGGACTAATCCATGGAGGAATCCATGGAGTTGTCCGTGAAAACCTAGGGCTAAAGAGAAAGTAAAACGAACGTAAAATAAAAAGTATATAAAGGCATCAGGAAAAATGATATCCCTTGAGGTATTTATATTATCCTAAAACTAATCTAAAGAAAAAAACAATCAGAAAATAGCAACTACATAAGTCATATAACGATTGGTTAATTATTGAAAGAGTTGTAATTGATGTAGGATTTCTCGTGGCTTGTGCGCACACCCCACCCATTAGGCGATGGGTGGCCGATTGTCGGAACGACAGTTGACCATCGGGTGATGGAAAACCAGCGCCCTAAGCAACAGCCCACGCTTGCTCGCACAGCACGGCCATCGCTCGATTGCTGGGCGATGGTTTGGCAACTTCGCAGGGTCGACTTCAAAGGCTTGTATCTTGAAATCTAGGAAGTGTATAGGGGCCTGCGACCTATCAGTAGAAAGATCTTCAAGTATAGTTTCTAATGCAACTTGAATCGCTTCAACCTAATCTATAGAACTCATGATATAATAAAAATAGTGAGCAAAGGTCATTTTTGATACTTTGCAAACCTTCGTTTTTCTTGGTTTCTAACTCAAATTCATTTCCGTAAAGTGCATAACGACCCTTGTTGATGCTATATTCATTACTCATTCATATAAATCTCAACCTAAGCTTCCACAAACACATATCCTTCATTGAGTGACCTCGATTCATCGACTTTTCATCATTTCATTGTCCGATTCTTCCAAAACCACTCCGAAAGCGTTCAAATAGTTATAGAAACTACCTGAAAACACAAACGAAGCGTAATAGAGCACAAAATGGACAACTTATGCAATTGAGATTAAAAAAAAGCAACAAAAGACTCAAGAGAAACTCTATAACTAGCATAAATGTGCCTATAAATTCTATATAAATAGGATTTATCAAATTCCCCCAAGCTAAATCGTTGCTTGTCTTTAAGCATCACTAGACACAAGACGGAAAAACAAACAAATAAGACTTCCAGGGAACCAGAATAAGACTAACCTCGAGCAAACAATTAGAACAAAGTTATTAAGACCAAAATCTAGCTCGGATAAAAGTAGAACCACTCAACATCATGATCCACAATTGAAACCAAACTTGGCCACAAACGATTTCCCAATCAAGCTAGTTGTCGCCGCACACCTTGTAGTATATGAATATTTGATGCAACAAAGGGTAACTTGATGATAGCAAGAAATAATGTTCACTGAATCACAAAACACACACATGCCGATCAAAAGGACTTTATAAGCTTGTAATGGGGTTAAGGGAAAGGGGTAGGATAACATTTAGGAAAACCTGAGAGAGAAGCCAACGTGGGGAGGAAAAACATACATAAACGTGACCAAATAGTGATCTCTTCTCCAATTGACATCACCAACTTTCTGAAAACATAATAAAGAACCAAGATTGAAATCAACTATACATTGTCATGAATAATCTTTTTCTTTCTTTTTCCTTTATCTTTGCATTTTTTTTTTAATTCTTTGGCTTTTTCAATGAAGTACATGTAAACAAGCTTTTTATTCTTTTTTTTTTCTCCACATCTTCAAGTAACACTTCTCAATTATAAATACAACTTTTTTTTTAATCTTTATTCCACCATGTTTTGCATAAAATTAAAACTACTCAAACAACGACACCACATCAATAAGCTCCCAAGCTAGCTAGATTTGGGAATAGTCACCAATGGGGCTAAAGAGGCTTGTAATGTAGCTATATATAATTAAATGGACAAGGCAACAACATGAGTGTGCAAAGGGAACAAATGTATCTAAATATCCTCTGAAGGTTACCTAAAGAACATGGTCTTTATCATGCGCGGCATGCGTGAATTGTAATCAAATTACTAATAAATCTTAAGCCAAAGCCATTCAAATAACAGATTGTATCAATCACATAAACACAAAGTAAGGTGACCTAACAAGAGAATTGGCTAGCTATACTAGATATGGGACAACCAATCCCTCCACAAACCATTCAATTAATTCACACAATGTCAAGCAGATAGAAATATATTGCACATACCGACTGAATTTTAGAATTATAACTAAGATCAAAAGAAGCTCAAGAGAGTCAAACCAAATCCGCACACGGTTCGAAGTAAAAAATATGAAAATAGACATACGTGTGCACTATCAAAACAACTAAAAAAAAACTAAGAAAGTAATACATTTTTTTTTGTTGTATGTAAACTCCCACTCCTAATGAATGGAACAAACCATACAACACATACAAAGCAAAAGAACTAAACTAAACACAACTAAAATGCACAAAGTGATGATGACAATCATCCTCTCCCAAGCTAAACATCACATTATCCTCAATGTGAACAAAGAGGAACTAAAGCATAAATAAGGGAGAGACATAACTCACAAAGGGGTGGGTAAGCGAAGGGAGCGTCAAAGGTATAGACACCTCCACCACAATTAGCCGACGTAGCTAAGGAAAAGACATCATTAGCAAAAGACATCATCGATAAAACACACAATAGCATTATTGTTGAAATAACGAAATAAAAAAGAAATAAAAAGAGAAATAGAAAAAAAAAACAAATAGAATATTGGGTTTCCTCCTACTTAGCGCTGGTTTTTAAGGTCCTGCACGACCCTACTCAATTCATCAATCGGAGAATCCAATGCCTTGAGTAACTTATCATATGCCCCTGCAAACATATCATTGAGAACCACATATGGTTTGAAGACAAGTACGAAAATCTTGAAATACAGGGGGTTAGAAAAATCAGAAGAGAAATTTAAAGAAAATGAAAGGTAAGAAGAGGAAGAAAAATCAAAATAAAAATAAAAGGGATAGAATTTACAACTTTTCTCTACTTGTTCTTTGGGCAATGTAAACCTCCTTGAATGAACATCAAGGTCCACTTTGCCACTGTCATGCAATGGAGATATTCAGAGAAAGTTCGAGCAATAAAGCATAGAGGATGAATTCACAAGTTTAAGACTCTCTACACATGGGACATAAAGGGAAGGTAGGGTTGGCTCAACATCCATGAATTTATTACCATTATTAATCGCACCCTCTTCTATAAGCATGTCTGCACAAGAGTCCGTAGCTTGAATTTTCATACCTAATGGTTCCTCAACCACGAATTCATCATATAACGGTTCATCATCCTCAAAACTATCTAGCATATCCACTTTGCTCTCATCATGAACATTTATTAATTCATGCACTCTCTCATAAAAATTTTCATTCTTAATCCACCCTTCATCGTCATGATAAAAGTATGGTAAGGCACTAGAATTTACAATAGAATGAGCTTCATATTTGAAAGAGGGGTTTGGAACATGCATGAAAGAATTATTGTAAGGACATGAAGAGTTATCATGATCATATGAATAATAGTGAGAACAATAACAAAGGGATGGAGTATTGGTCAAAGAAGTGAAGGAGGCGAAATTTTCTTGAGTTGGTTCAGCATATAATGTCATTTCCCACTCATACGTATCTCTAGCAAACCACTCAATAAAATCCCAACCAAAAGATTCTTCACTACATATAGACTCAACAATATACCTAGTTACTTCATTTAGACCCTCATAAATCACTAAGCACATATCCCATTCTTCAATTCCATGATTAGGACCAACAAAGTCACCAACCCTATAATAATATCTCAAAAACACCTCATTCTCAAATTGTGGAAAATAAAAAATAGCCATTAAAATAAATCCACAAAAGAGCAAGAGAACCTGCAAATAAAGAAGTAGAGAAAAAAAAAGAAAAAATATATATTGATTAGTTTTAACAAATAAGAAGCTAAATAAAATTAAGTCGTCCCCGCGACAACGGCGCTAAAATTTGATAGGTTGTCGTACACCAGTAAAAATAAATTCCGAACGAATCTAACTAACAATGTAGTAGGGTAAGTAGGGTCGAATCCACAAAGAGATGGTATTCAATCTAACCTCTAAGAAATTGGAGAAACTAAACAAGTCAAGAAATTCTAATAGAAAAGTAGTCTAAACTAAAATAGGAATAAAACAATTAATAAAAGGACCAAGGGTTAGAGTTCACCATGTTTATATTTCTAAATCTATCAAATATCAATAACAATTCAATCAATCAATTATCTAGAGCAATTGCTAAGCCTACGGTCGGGTCTTAACACTCTTAATCAAACATATGCAGTACGGTCGCTAACATAATTAAAATTGCTAATTGTAGGTACGCCTCTAAAAGTAAAGATCTTTTGATTCAAACTCTTATTAACAATAATTAATCCAACAATTGATCAGGTTGCAAGATTAACAATAAAACACTATCAGTTAGAGAAATCAATAATTAAAATATCAAAAACATCAATCAAGATTATTCATTATATAAACATGGATTCCCAAACCCTAGAAATAAACTACTCTAGCAAGAAATAAATAATAAAAATTAAAAACAATAAAGAAAGCTTAATTAAAAGTAAAGAAATAAAATTACCTCTATAAATCAAAGAAACAAATTCATAGACAAATCCATGAAGGAATCCATGGAGTTGTCCATGAAAACCTAGGGCTAGAGAGAAAGTACAACGAACGTCAAATAAAAAGTATATAAAGGCATCAAGAAAAATGATATCCCTTGAGGTATTTATATTATCCTAAAACTAATCTAAAGATAAAAAATAAAATAAAATCAGAAAATAGCAATTACATAAGTTATATAACGATTAGTTAATTATTGAAAGAGTTATAAATGATGCAGGATTTCTCGTGGCTTGCGCGCACACCCCACCCATCGGGCGATGGGTGGCTGATGATCGGAATGAAACTTGATCATCGGGCGATGGAAAACCAGCGCCCCAAGAAGCAGCCCACGCTTGCTCGCACAGCACGGCCATCGCCCGATGGCTGGGCGATGGTTTGGCAGCTTCGCAGGGTCGACTTCAAAGGCTTGTATCTCAAGATGTAGAAAGCGTATAGGGGCGTGCAACCTATCAATAGAAAGCTCTTCAAGTCTAGTTTTCAATGGAACTTTAATCGCTTCAATCCGTTCTACAAAACTCAAGATATAATTAAAATAGTGAGCAAAGGTCATTTTTGATACTTTGCAAACCTTCGTTTTTCTTCGTTTCTAACTCAAATTCATTTTCGTAAAGTGCATAACGAACCTTGTTGATGCTATATTCATCAATCATTCATATAAATGTCAAACTAAGCTTCCACAAATATATATACTTCATTTAGTGACCTTGATTTATCGACTTTTCATCCTTTCATTGTCTGATTCTTCCAAAACCACTCCGAAAGCTTTCAAATAGTTATAGGAACTATCTGAAACATTAAAAAAACACAAACGAAGCGTAATAGAGCACAAAATCGTCAACTTATACAATTGCGACCTAAGATATCGACAAAAGACTCAAAAGCAACTCTAAAACTAGCATAAATGTGCCTATAAATCCTATGTAAATGTGATTTATCAAATATTACTTAAAATACGTTGTTAGTGACTTGCGTACTATTTTTCACATAAAGTATAAAAGGTGATACTGCTAATAGCAAATAGTTGAGTTCGTACTATATTTATGCATTAATATGACATCAAAAATGATGCATTAGTATGTACGTAACGGTGTCAAATAAGCAAAAATTGGATAGACTTTTTTAGGAAAGAGATGTAATTTAAATTTTTATTTTGGGTACTGTACAAAATTCAACATTTCTTATACAAAAAAATAAAATAAAATAAAAAATAAAAACTGAAAAAAAAATTAAATCATGTCAAAGAAAAATATCATAAGTTTCAAAGAATACATCTTATAATTTTATTATCACTGACTTTAATATGTGGTTAGCCACATCATGTATATGGCCAGCCATCATGAATGAGGGTTACTTTTTTGATGTTATAGGGGCTATTTGACCAGTGTTGTAGGAGTTATTTTATTTATTATTTTTCATGGGGCCACATGGATAGCCTCACACAATACAGAATGTTCTTTTACTTACATTATCATAAAATCTGTTTTGGGATTATGAGTAATCTAAAATGAGATATAAATATTTATGATATATTTCCTCCAAACTTCACCCTCTTACACTATTACACTATTCATCACCCTTTCAATAAATGCCTTTAGTGAATTATGTGTAATGAAAAATACATTCATGGGTATCTTGTTAGACTCGTCTCAATAATACAATAAGTACTATCATAATATATATCATTTAATTTTTACTTATGGAGATTTAAAGTTATTGATGGTTAAACGTTCTCGATTGGCAATTAAGCGTAAATGAAACATGTCATGTAAAAAAATAACGGAAAAATTATATTTTGATCGACGAAAAAAATGCACATTCAAATACGGTTATTATATCCCAAAACTACTAACAACTTTTATGACCGGCGATACTTTACGATTAAAATATCTATTTCCTTCGTTTTTTTATTTACTACCCCTGTTTCAAATTTTTTACAATTTTAAAGGTGCATGGACTTTTAGGCAAAATTTGTTTTTCAGTATACCATAGAGAAAAAAAATAGGAAGCATGTGATGAGGAGAAAGATAGAGAGAAATGACAACCTAAAAAGGAAAGAAAACTTTAGTTGCAAATAATGTGTAGCATACATTTTCGGCAAAAGGTGCAAAAATTATGGAACGGAGGTAGTAGTTGACACCATTTGACCTTTACAATATTCACAAACTACACTTTGACTTGTGTTTGTGAGTTATGGTTATGTTGAAACATAGTTAATTGGGTTCTATTTACTTAAATCGTCTCAATGTATATTTTACTAATACACGATCTTTATAAATTTACAATGTCGAGAATTATAAATATTAGTCGTTAAAGTAGTGCATTGGCAAGCATGATAAAATAAAGGTGTCAACTAAGGGTTCGTTTGGCATTGTTGTGGTTTTCGGTTTTTTTTTTCAAAGTATATTATATATATCACATAATGAATCAAAAATTATTTAGACTTTTTAAAATCATGATAATTTTGAAAACAGACAACAGAAAAGTGGAAATACCTTTTTTTTGTTTCCTGTTTTTGGTTTTTAGTTTTCAAAAAAACAGAAAACTGAAAACCAAAAATGATACCAAACAAGCCCTAAATAAAAATGGAGGTAGTTTTTATCAAGTGATCATAAATTCATGAGTATAAAGTCTAAATAACATTGATGTATTTTACTAATTAAAAGAAATTACATTGTTATTCTATCTCATATAGATTATAATTCTATAACATATATTCATGTTAAATAAATTAAGGGTATGGTACATTTGCCTTTTATAAAATTGATTGATTTGTATGAATAATACGTGTTAATATTTGGTATTGGAGACAAAAATTCAATCAACAACCCAAATCGTCAGGGCACAAAACAAGGGGTTCAATAGTTTGTATGGGTAATGGTCAGGGCCGGCTAATGGCCTGTGCAACCAGACCCTTAGCACAGGGCCCCGTAAGTTAGAGGGCCCAGAATATTTGGAGCCCATTATTAAAAAAATAAACCGTAAACTCTTTGTTCACGCTTCAACACAAGTAGTTCAACCTTTCCAAGAAGCATTTACTCCATTAATGTTGTAATCTATATCATAATTGTAGAGTAAATGAATGAGGTTTCTCCAAAACCTCAATCCTCAACTCTCATGCATTCAGTTTATTTATTTATTTATTTATTTATTTATTTATTTATTTATTTTTATTATTTTTATTATTTTTTTTTAATAATAACTAACCCACCCCACTACATCATTTATTTATTTTAAAAATTTTAAAATACATAAGTGCTGTATGGCTTATTATTAATGAATTTTAATCTCCCCCTTTCAAAAAAAAAAAAAAAAAAAAAAAAAAAATTAAAATAAAAAAATCAATAACTACCCATCCTACTAATTTTTTTTTTTGTTTCTTTTTTTTTCAAGGGACTACTACTAACATTTCACTTTGTGTTATTTTTTTTTTGTACGTAGTATATAATATGTCATGTATTAGCAGTGCTAAAAAAAATGTCATGTATCAGCACGAGTATACCGTTCCTTTATAAAAAAAAATTCACCATAGCACTCAAAATTCCTAACCCTTCAATTATATGTTTTTTTAAGGACTACACTATAAACAACTTCAACTTCTCTAATCATCTAAACGAAAATTGTGCAGCACGTTTTTTGCGTGACTGGCCTGGCATCACCAAATAATTGCTTGCAAAAGATCAAATTAACTCCTAAAGCACTGATGGAATAACCCCTATGACACTAATCGAGTAATCTGTATGACACTATAACCTCTATAGCTTTGTTAGAGTAAACCTCATAATAGTTGGTCACATTGTGTGGCCACCAACAACGTGTATAAGTTCCTTTATCAAAAATTCACCATAACAATCAAAATCGCCAACCCTTTAATTATATGCATTTTTTAGGGATTACACTCTAAACAACTTCAACTTCTCAATCATCAAAACAAAAACATGTGCAGCACGCTTCTTATAAGCTTCTGAACATCAGATTTCAGCAGAGTAGTTAGTAGGGAAAAACAAGTGTCAACAAATTATTAATATTTAGTAGAGCAGAGCTAAGCAGAGTTCAACAGAGCAGACTAGAACACAAGTCCATAATAGAACACAACAATTCAAAAGAATAGGGTCTAAGTTACAACATTAAAATCAACTTCCGTATTCTAAATGTTTTTTTTTCTTATATTACAGTATCTTTCTAATGTAATATATATCCCGTGCATTTTTGCACGGGTATACTCTAGTTCCAATAAAATTTGTAAATTTTCCTAATTTAATTCATCTTTAATATCTCATTAACTTTCTTGATTTACTAATTTTTTATTTAAGCCTCTCATCTTCTCTCTATTAAATCAGTCACCGCAAGACAATTAAATCATATTTAATTTATCAAATCATGTAATTTTCGTGTATCAAAGATTCAAACTATAGGAAATAATCCCTTGATCTTCTCATTATTTGGATAGAGTTTAAATACATAGTTTACAGAAAACTAAGCTAGGTTAATAATAAATACAATATGTAAAGGGGAAGTGAACCTAGGAAATTACAAGAGGTGAAGGGGTGTGAACTTCGTAAATACAAGATTATTTACATAATCTAATTCACCCCCGCAGTCGAAGTGGGAGGCTTGTGAACGCTAAGACTGTTTCTAAAATCATCGAAGAGGAGTTGCGGAAGACCTTTGGTGAAGATATCCGCAATTTGATAACGAGAAGGAACATGAAGCACACGAACTTGAGCAAGAGCAACCTTTTCACGGACAAAGTGGATGTCCATTTCAATGTGCTTGGTACGTTGATGTTGAACGGGGTTGCCGGAGATATAAACGGTACTAACATTATCACAATACACAACCGTAGCTTTCTTGATGGGGCAGTGGAGTTCGAGAAGAAGGTTGCGAAGCCAACAAGATTCGGCAACGACATTTGCAACACCCCGATATTCGGCCTCCACACTTGACTTGGAGAGAGTGGGCTGTCTTTTGGCGGACCATGAAATCAAGTTATCACCGAGGAACACGCAATATCCGGAGGTTCAGCGGCGTGTATCGGGGCAGCCACCCCAGTCAGCATCAGAGTATGAAATGAGGCCGGAAATGTGAGAGGTGCATAGATGTAGTCCGAAAGAAAGAGTACCTTGGAGGTACCTCAAAATGCGGCGGAGAGCATGCATGTGTTCTTGCCTCGGATCATGCATATACAAGCATATTTGTTGAACCGCGTAGGAGATATCGGGGCGGGTGAAAGTGAGGTATTGGAGAGCTCCGGCAAGACTTCGATATAGAGACGGATCATCAACGGGGGGGCCGGAGGTGGAACTCAATTTAACTTTTGTATCAACAGGAGTGGCGGAGGATATGCACGAGGACATGTTGGCACGAGCAATAATATCGGCAGCATATGACTTTTGAGAAAGAAAGAGACCATTAGAATGTCAAGTGACCGATATACTAAGAAAAGAGCTCAACGGGCCAAGGTCGGTTGATGGGAAGGAGAACGGTAGGTCGCTGGGCTACCACCCCACCCAATCAAAAAAAATTTGTAACTTAACAAACCCCTATTTAGTGTAGTGGTAAGTCAAGGTCGAACCCAAAGGAATGGAAGTCGAATGCACAATGCCTAAGTCAAGCTATTTCGAAGTCAAGTAAAGGGGGTTTATGAAGGAAACTAGAGCTAGAGCTAAATGATGCAAGAACTTGTATGGAATCAATCTAAAGACACTAGGGCAATGGATCCACATGTAATCGTAATGGAAAATGGTAATTTGGGAGGTCAAACCGACTAAGTCAAGTGATATGAAGGAAGATCATCATGTATCCAAAAGAGCATACCAAGATGGTTCACGTAGAGGTCTAACTAGCGTCAACTACGCTAAACACTTCCTAGGGAACGTCACAAAGCACCTCAATCGTGAAATTGCAAGTTACTAATCAATGGTCCGTATCATAGCAAGCTCACAATGCAATCTAGTGCAATATTCAAAGATGGCCAAACTTCAATTAATCACACACATGCACATGAATTATCAACCAAATTTAATCATATCATCAACTCCATCAATTATCCCCAAATTACTCTAATCCATCACTCAAACATGCTTCACCATTTCCCTAGCTAGAAAACTACTCACTAGCCATAGGAATCAAGATCAAAACTACAACAATCATCAATTTCATCATCAACATAATTGAAATAAAAGATTAAACCAACAATCAATCAAAAATCAATTAAACTACAATCAATCATCAAACAAACTTCAATCAATCATCAATAACATGGGAAACAAATGAAATCAACTAGAATCAAACTTGTATTGAAATCAAGAAGAAGATCCTTACAAAACTTTGATCTAAAGATCAATAACAATGAGGAATTCTTGAGCAATCACCAAAAATCATGAGTTTCTCTCTCTAAAGTTCTTGAGTTTCTCTCTCTAAAATTCTCCCAAAAACTAACTATCAAATTCAATCTAAAAAACTTCTTTCTAAAAATAGGAAGAAATAACTATATATAAAAAGAGGAGGTCGGTATTGACGCCCAAAAATTGACCCTCGTAGGTGCGGGCGCTCGGAGGAGAGAGAATGGTGCGCACGGGACACACCCAGAATGGTGCGCCCGCACGCACCAGGTGTGCGGCCGCACCCGACCAATGTGCGGCCGCACACCACCTTGGTGCGCCCGCACATTTTTGGGTCTTTCCCCCTTCTTCTCTTCGTCCTAGCTCAAGCGGTGCACACGTCCTGGATGATGATGATGGAGGACAAAGTAGGCAGAAACTTTCTTGAATTTCTTGAAAAGTATAAGCCATGAAGAAGGCATATACAAAGCCTTGAAGCTTGCCTCTTGGATCCACCTTTGACTTGAAGCTTCTTGCACCATCTTTAGGTATGAAAACAATGAAAGCTCATAGAGAGGAAGCTCGGGAATTCTTGGACAATCAATTACCACCTACAAACAAATGATAAAAAGCAAGTAAAAGAGAAAAATAACAAGTAAACTAGAAAAAGCATGAAATAGAGAAACTAACTACAAAAAGCATAAAATGAAGAAAACAAGAATAAAACTAAGGAAAACTAAAGAAAAGAGAGATAAAATGAAATAGAAATCATCCAAAAAGGGACCAAATGAGTGCCATAAATGTCACTCATCATCGGTCATTGCAAATTCGGAGCTAAGTCGAGTCATGATGGAGTGCCGAAGAGTGTCGGAAGATGTAGTGAGCACAATGTTGTCGACATATAGAAGAATGTAAGCCAAGTCCTTGCCATGAGAGTAGATGAATAAGGAGTTATCGGACTTGCTATGAGAAAACCCAATTGTAGCCACAAAAGAAGCAAAACGATGATACCAAGCCCGTGGAGCTTGTTTGAGGCCGTAGAGAGCCTTTTTGAGGAGACAAACATGACCTGGATTATCTTTGTCACGAAGACCGGGAGGTTGGTGCATGTAAAGTTTCCGCAATATCACCATTCAAGAAAGCATTTTTTACATCCATTTGGTGAATGGGCCAAGACTTGGAGAGAGCAATGCTTAGAACGGTGCGAATAGTAGCCGGTTTGACAACCGGACTAAAAGTCTCATCACAATCGACACCAACCTGTTGATTCCTGCCATTCACCACAAGACGGGCTTTGTGCCTCTCAAAAACACCGTTAGCATTCTTTTTATGTTTAAAAAGCCACATACAAGGAATGACATTCACATTAGAGGGACGGGGCACCAACTCCCACGTCTTAGTTTTAAATAGAGCATTAAATTCATCCATCATGGCATTTTTCCAATTCGGGTCGGAAAGGGCGACTATGGGGTTACGAGGTAAAGGGGAAGGAGTGGTTTGGCAATTTAAGTCAAAAAAAATTTTTGGCTTGAAAATACCATGAGAGCTACGAGTTTGGACTTGTAGAGGTGGAGGAGGAGGCCTGCTGATCTGCTAGGCCGAGGGAGAACCATGAGAATTGGGCTCATGGTTGGAGTGGTGTGGAGAGAGTGGGCCGCTGGAAGATGTAGCAGGGATAGAGCCAAACATTAGGGGAGTTTGGTGTGTGCGTGTGGGCCTGCTGGAAGGAGAGCCCGAAGTGGGAGATGGGATGGGCCTTTCTGGCGACCCAAAGACTGGAGAGGTGGGCTGGTTTGAGTGTGAGCCCAATAAGGGAGATGGTGGAGGCCGTACTGGCGAACCAAAAGAGGGGGAGGAGTGGGCCATTGTGGATTGGGCCGCTGAGTTAGGGAGGGGGGTTTGTATGTGGGCAGTAGCTTGAGGATTTGGTGGTTTGTAGAAATTTTGAAGTAAGGAGGGGGAAATGCCATCATCTAGGAAATCATAATCTGTCGGTTTAGGAGTGTGAATTTTGGCAAAGGGAAATTGTGTTTCATCAAAGATCACATGACGAGAGATAATGATTTTACGGCTATAGATGTCGTAGCATTTGTAACCACGGTGATTTGGGGGATACCCTAAGAAAACACATGGGGTAGACCGTGGTTGGAGTTTATTGATGGTAGTGGAGGGGAGGAGAGGGTAGCAAAGACACCCAAAAACCCGAAGATGGGAATAAGAAGGATCTTGTTGGTAGAGAATTTTCGTGGGTGAGTCATAAGCTAGAATTTTTTGTGGGAAGAACGTTATGGAGATAGGTGGCCATTTGGAGAGCATGGTGCCAAAATGAAGGTGGAACGGAAGAATGAGCTAGAAGAGTACGTATCATGTTGTTGATAGTACGGATTTTTCTTTTGGCCTTCCAATTTTGAGGTGAAGTGTGAGGACATGAGAAACGGAACACCATTCCATGAGAAAGACAAAAGTTTCGGAAAGCATCATTATCATATTCACCACCATTATCACATTGAAAGCATTTCACAACACGTTCAAATTGAGTATGAGCAAAAGCATTTAATTGCAAAAATATATCATGCACTTGAGATTTTCGAGCAATAGGAAATGTCCAAAGGAAATTAGTGAAATCATCCAAGAAAAGTACATAATAATGATGTCCGGCACTACTAAGCTTAGGAGAAGTCCATATGTCACTATGCAAAATGTCAAAAGGCAAAGTAGTACTAGTAGTAGAAGGATAAAAGGGAAGCTTCACATGTTTTCCAAAAATACAAGAAGAACACACATTAGATTGTGAAATCCTATTACAATGAATAAAATTTTTCTTCTTGAGAGAACTCAAAACTTGTGTCCCGGGGTGGCCAAGGCGATCATGCCATAAGGAGGAAGAGATAGCAGCAAGGGCGGTGGGAGAGTAATGGAGGTTGACGGTGTTGTAGAGAGGGTAAAGCTCCCCCGAGCTATCACATCTCATACGGGTGGTCCCCGTCCGAAGGTCCTTCATAGAAAAACCAAACGGATCAAGTTCTATGGAAACATTATTATTACTAGTGAATTTTCGGACAGAAATCAGATTTTTTATGAGGTGAGGGGCATGAATGACATTATTTAAGGTGAAGGGAGGGAGGGAAACATGCCCATAGCCATGAATTGGAATACTACTACCATTGCCAACAATAATATTGTGATAAATTTTGCTCGAATTAAAATAAGACGAGAGGTTACCTTGGTGCGATGTCATGTGAGAAGTAGCCCCGGTATCCATGTACCAATTTTCATCCGGAGGAGTGAGAGATAGAGTGTGGAGGGCAGCCTCAACATCTGTGGGAGTGTAACCAACCGAAGAGGGAGCTTGCACGGAAAAATCCTGCTGCTATTGTTGTGGACGTGGGCCAAGAATTCAACCTTGTTGGGGTCTTGGCCCAGATGATGGACGAGCCCATGGAGTAGTTGGGTAAGGGCAGGGAGGCATAGCCCAAGGAGGGGATGCCCAACTACTCCAAGGGGGGTACTGCCAAGCAGGGGAATTACCCCATTGCCAACCCGAAGACGCCGGCTGCTGGTGTTGCTGCTGAAACCCGCGGCCACCACCACGGCCTTTCCCATTGCGGCCGCCGTTGCCACGGCCCTTGGGGTTACCACAACGGCCACCACCGCGGTTGTTGTTTTTCGGAGAATTGCGGTTGTGAGAAGGAGAAGAGTGAACCTCATGCATTTGGGAAGAATTTCCAGCAGCCAATAATGCTGAACCAACAGCGTTGGCCTCATTGGAGGCTTGATTCGCTTGTCTTGATTCCTCTAAGAGAAGCATAGAGCGAGCTTTTTGGAAAGAGGTGGGTGGGTCGGATTGTTGAAGCAGAGCAGCCACATTGTCATACGCTTTCGGGAGTCCACGAACGAGAGTGATGACAATTCGATGATCGGAAACTTTGGCCCCGACGTTGGCGAGTTGATCCGCAAGCATCTTGATATGTTGACAATAGGCAGAAATATTTGGAAAATTATTCAAATCGACTTGAGAAATTCGGTTTCTAATTGAACTGCTCTGTTTGTTTGATTATCTTGGAACACATCCTTCAATCTCCCCCACGCAGCCGCGGCGGTAGAATCCGGTTCGAGGATGGTGTTCAGCAAGTCGTTGGAAATGGTGCTATAAATCCATTGAAGCACAATTGCATCTAGGCGGCTCCAAAGATCGGGGTAGGTAGTTGAGAGAGAAGAGGAGGCGTCCCGGTCAGGGGAAGGGAGAATATGTTCGAGAACTTGATGTGCTCAAGCATTGATTTTGAAGAGCTCGACCCACGATATGTATTGAGCACGATCAATGGCGAGGGTAACAGGGATAACGCTTTTGATGTTGTTAACAGTGAAAGCGGGATGGAAGGCGGAAGCTTTTGGGGCTTTAGGAGAATCACCCATGGTGAGCAGAGGACGGGAAGAAGAAAAGAAAAGGAGAGAGAAGCTAGAGAGAGAAATACCTAGCCTGATACCATATAGGAAATAATCCCTTGATCTTCTCATTATTTCAAAAAAGTTTAAATACATAGTTTACAGAAAACTAAGCTAGGTTAATAATAAATACAATATGTAAAGGGGAAGTGAACCTAGGAAATTACAAGAGGTGAAGGGGTGTGAACTTCGTAAATAAAAGATTATTTACATAATCTAATACAAACACCATTGTTAGTTTATTGCGTCTATAAATTCAACCCAATCTCTAATTTCTTCTATAATTCAACAATAATATGATTTTGAGAGAAAACACAAATTGCTTGCTCATTGCTGGAAATCAAGATAAGAGTATAAGGTAATCAAGAATTAAGAGATGACAAAATTATCTAATTCTACTTTCTTAAGCACTCAATTTTAATTGGAATTACATGTTGCAGCAGTAGGTCGTTAAGGATTGGATTTCACAAAAAAAAAAAATTGTTTAATCAATAAAATGCTTGATTAATGTGTAGTTGGCGTCTAATTAGATTGAATACATATTGTGTTAATTGTTTAAACTTTATTTTATTACATATTGTTTTAATAGTTGGCGTCTAATTAGAGCAATATATTTTTTATACTATAATTTACTAGGTTAAGTATTGCAGTTTTTTTTTTTTTTTTTTTTTTTTTTTTTTTTTTTTTTTTTTATTTTTTAAATAAGGGACCAAAATTAAAGAACAGAACTAATGGCTTGTAATTTTCAATTATACTTTGTTTTGTTCTTAGTCAAACCGACCATGCATGCATCATGCAAATGTGATCCTAAATTATTTCAAATCTTATTTAAAACAGTACTCGTACTAGCTAGTCTAACCATTTGATGACAATTTTTCGGTCCCTACTTTTCAAATTTATTGCGCAGCAGTTGTTAGACGGCCGATTAATGTTATCATGAAGCAGTAGTTAGGGATAATCGGATGCTTGGTTAGATTTAGAGGAATTGTTTACTCACTAAACAACATTATCTCACCATCTAATTATAATTATACATATACATGATCATTTTATAATGCAAAGTCATATGTACGCCTTAATGATGGAACAACAGTTCATAATGAAGTTAATTCAGTATCATAAAACTGTTTATAATAATCACACAGTAACAGTGCAACACGGTAGTTGAAAATAAATAGCACTTAAAAATTATCATAACATAATAATATGTGTAATCATGAGATGAGTTTATGTATTCTTCAAAATAGTCACTTTCAAGATCTCCTGTAAAAGGCAATTACACGGATTCCATCTACTTTTCCAGTTTATCAAATCCGGCCACGGTTGCTTGTTAGAAATAAAAATCTAATATCATATCATATTATTATATTACTATACAACTCCCTCCGTCCCAAAAAAAACGACCCATTTGAGTTAATTACGCGGGTATTAACGAAGTTAAGTAAAAAGAAGTAAAAGTATATTGGAAAGATTAATTTACATGGGGTTTTTTAAAAAATAGAGAGATAAAGTAATAAAATAACATGAAAAATCAAATTTTTATATTGGGAAGCTAATTTTGCACAAATATTGTAGCAAATTGGTGGGTGTTTTAATGCAAATGGATCATTCTTTTTGGGACAAAGTTTTGGCCAAATAGGTCGTTCTTTTTGGGACGGAGGGAGTAATAAATAAGCTGGATCTTGCAGTCAGACCACAAGACAATAACACTTGGCATTTTAATTTTTCGCCAAGCAAATATCAAACCACGTAAGCGACAAAAAAGTATTATTGTTACACATGATGCTGAGTTAGCAATTAATTTAAGATATTTTAAGACTAGTATGTACCCGTCTACTCGTGTTAATGCACGGGTTATAAGACTTATAACTAATTATTGGATTACATTAAAAAAAATGTATACATGTATAATAGCCTTTAGTTGAACTAAAACCAAAAGAAAAATCACAATTTCGCTCTTTAAAATTATTAATAGGAATGTAGGAGATCGCGATTGCATCTAACCTCGAAAAAACAAATCACAATTACAATTATTTTGGTTTTTTTTTTTTTCCTTTTTTTTTTTGGTTTTTGTTTTTTTTTTGTTTTGTTTTTGTTTTTTTTTTTTTTTTTTTTTTGAGAGAAACACAATTACACTTATGACATACCTCATATGATCCAATTAATAACAAAAATACAATACTTTGTACTCCCTCCGTCCCAAAAAGAACGACCCATTTGGCTAAAACTTTGTCCCAAAAAGAATGACCCATTTGCATTAAAACACCCACCAATTTGCTACAATATTTGTGCAAAATTAGCTTCCCCATGTAAAAATTTGATTTTTCATGTTATTTTATTACTTTATCTCTCTACTTTTTTACAAACCCCATGTAAATTTATCTTTCCAATATACTTTTACTTTTTTTTACTTAACTTCCTTAATACCCGCATAATCAACCCAAATGAGTCGTTCTTTTTGGGACGGAGGGATTATATGATTATAAGTTTGTCAAAACCCATACCTGTAAGGCATATTTCATGAACTTATATTTTTTTTGGGATTATGTGTGGGATAGTTTTGAAGGTTAGCTGCTGAAATGATTATGGAATATAGGGAGACGTGAGATTAAGGTATGAGGAGAAAGGTATGAGGAGAATGAAACTGTCAAGTGTATTTGTTTATTAATTTTATCTTTTAAAATTTATATATAAATTAGATTGATTTTTTTGGAGTAATAGAGGGATTATGTAATAGGCAGGAGTGAATGAGAATTTAGGATTTGGCTTTTGGAGCAACGTGGTGAGAGTGACTCTTAAATTATATATAAGATATAATAAATAGAATGTTGTTTAGAGTGTTTTGGGTGTTTTTGTCTTTCGGGAGAGTTGCAGCTTAGAGACTGGTTCCAACAAAGCCGCTACCTACAAAACAACGGAACTCCAGATGTTCGGAGGTCCGCCTAATTTAGTACGGGTTCGGAGTAAAAGGTTGTACTGTGGAAAATAAAGTACTTCTTGAATTCCGAGATCTGGTGTCTATTTGTTTCTTGAGAGTGACCGATGGTGTAATGGTTGGAACGTGCCCCAATAAAATGGGGGTATCTCCCTATTTATAGGGTCCTAGAAAAGTGTGCCATGTCCTAGGGTTTGATGACCTAGGATTTAAGGTTGTGCCGTTTTGCGGCTACCTTGGGATTTGGGCATTGAAGGCCGCCATTCCCAGAGGTCATATCTACATGACACGTGTTGGCATTTGGGAGGTCCATTTGGACTTCTCTTCCAGTGACACGTGGCACGCTCTTATTGGGTCAATTGGCCAGGTAGAATTACCCAAATCATTTGCCTCTCACAGGGGTGATGTTGCATGCCACGAGGCGCCTGTGACAGGTGTTGGCCAGGCATTGGTTCAGACTTTTACTGATTACCACGGAGGAATCTAAGGGATTTTTTTTAGATTTTCCTCCCTTTCTATTAATAGGGGTTGCCCCCCCCCCCTTTATTCACACGTTTGCGTGAATCTTTGAGAGAGAATCTAGAGCTTTTGACTTTGAGAACTTTGTCTTTTTCTTGCAAGCATCCCCCAGCCATCACCAAGATCGTCTGTAGCAGGCGTCCTAGCATTTGCAACCAGCTCTCGTACTTTCTCAAGGTAACCGCCTGCTTCCTTTCTTATTTACTTTGTTTCTGTTTTCTTTTCAAAAATGGTTTCCCAAACGCACACGACACGACATAGGATAGCGATCAGTCGGTCACCAGGGACGGTTTCATCTAGAAGTAAACGTAATAGAATACCCTCCCCTAAGCTTGAATGAGACAACACACTCAAACATAAATCAAATAGTCCATGGGAGGGGAAAGCAAGGAGATCAATCCAACAAACCAACATATGTCCAACAAGTCTCCAACCAATAGAGAAAGAGCAAGGAAAGATATTACCGGATTTGAGGTGGGTGTAAATACCCGCAAATGACCAAATTAAACTTTTCAAAGCTAATTTCTCAAGAATTGAACCTTGTCTCCATATGCTCGCAAAAATAGGAGTCAACCTTCCTTGATTCTTAATCCAAATAGAAGTACCAAAGTATATCAAGTCATGTACCTAGCAAAAGGCACACAAAAATTTCCATGAGAGAAAATCTATTCTTAAAACAAAAGAAAATCTATTCTAAAACACGGGTTACTTCCCTAGAAAGGATTGATTAAGGTCCAAGCTTGACCGCTCTAGTAAAATAATAATTCAACGCACGCAAGAGCTTGTCAAATGCACTACTACACATTTTATAAGAGAGAATGTAGGCAAATGGCGGAAGAAAAACGGGCAACAAGATCATTGCACGCAAGTGAGAAGGGAGGTGCCAAAAGAAAGAAGAAGAAGGATCAAAAGGAAAAACAAGAAAATAAGAAGAAGAAGGGGGAATAAAAGAATGGAAAGAAAAAGAAAAAGGCAAATCCTCCTCACCAAAATATTTTTGGGTGGCAGCATCACCCTTTTCCTCAACAATAGACGAATGAGGGACATTAAGATCATCATAGACAAGGGAGTCCCCAATAGGCTCTTTGAGATAGGAAGGGAGGAAAATAGGGCAATAAGAGATGTAGTCAAACCTTTGAGTAAAAGGGGTATGAGAAATAGGCAAAGGGTTCGCGACTCCTTCAACACAAGGTCTCACATCGCCAATGAGGGCATGAAAATCAATCATAGAGTTCTCAAATGAAGAGCTCCCACAATCGACATCTCCCTCAAGCTCAAAAACTCCAAAGGAATCAACCTCATCCACCTTTGCACCACAATAAACAATATTTCCTTCCACAAACTCAAAATCTAAGTCCTCAAAACCGTGCATGAATGGATGCAAATATAACTCAAAATCATCTCTCTCCCATGAAGCATCATCAATGTACTTGCTTAAAAGGGTATGGCTATTCCTTATACACTCAATAAACACATTTTACATAACCTCAAACGAGTGTAAATACTCATGGATAGAAGAGTCACATTCATACACTTGAGACTCATTACAATGGGTGGGAGGGTTGGGATTTTCAAATTCAACTCTCTCTTCGCTCTCAACTCCTTCACCATCATCCATATGCTCACCAATGGTATCCTCGCACTCTCTTGGTTGCTCAAACTCACCATCATCATCCTCAACACACACATTGGATTTGTAATTTTCACACACAAGAATCAAAGATGACAATTGGCTTTCTAGCTCTTCATTTCTCCTTCTTGCCTCCTCAAGACGCTCCTCACTCTTTTTCATCATCTCCAATTGACTTCTCAAATAATTTAGAGTCGACTCCTTTTTAGGCCCAAGATCATCACTAAGCTCAACATGCCTAATTTGAGTTTCCAAGGTAGCAATAAGAGATTCAAAGGATGTAGGAGATTGAATCTCAACAAAAGAAGAAGAAGTACAACCAAGGTTGGAAGCATCAACATTGAATTCATGAGCATATACATCACATTGGGGGTTGGGGGCACAATCAAACATATGAGATTTGTTAACTTGAGCATGCACCTTGTTATCATGAACAAAAGACGAAATAGAAAACCAAACATAGAAATCCCAAGCATCATTAATTGACAATGCTCTAAATCTACCATTATGCATGCATTCTATTCCATTCCTAGTTTGTTCATTCAAACCAAAATAACAAATCTCGCAAGCCTCCCTAAGACTACAACAATGATAGTCAAGAAATCTCGCTAGTCTATATAAATATTCACGAAAAGGCTCAGTATCATATTGAGGAAAAGATAGACATGCCATTTTATATAAAGCAAACAAAAAAAATCAAATAAAAGAAAAGTATAAACAAAGACTTAGACTCAAGCAATCAAAAACACTCAAACATAGACACCGTTCCCCGGAAACGGCGCCAATTTGACGTGGGGAAGACTAGGTCGTTGGACTAATCCTCCCTAAGCCAAAAAAAATTTATAAACACTCAACAAACCTAAATACAAGTATAGAGGTAAGTCAAGGGTCGAACCCAAAGGAACGGTAATGTCTAAGTGCTTCCAATTATGTGCCTAAGCTAGGTCGAAGTCTAAGGATAAAAGATGATACTAACAACTACTAAGACAAGGAAACCAAACAAATAAAGAGTTAGGGATTAGGATCCGCAAATAATAGCAATGAACATAGCAAATTGGAATAGGAAAGTCGACTAAGTCAAGCAATGTGAGGGAAAATCAATCATGCAACCAATAGAGCATATCAAGCTATTCTCCTACAGGTCTAACTAGCGTCAACTACGATAAACTCTAGCTAGGAAACATCACAAGACACCTCAATCGTGTAAATGCAAGCCACAAATCAATGGTCCGTATCAATGTGAACTTACAATGCAATCTAGTGAAATAATCAAAGTTAGCTACTCTTTCATTAATCACACACATGCACATGATCAATCAACCAAGTTTAATCACATCATCAACTCCATCAGTTATCCCCAAATTACATCAATCCATTACATCATATAAGCTTCACCAAATCCCTAACCAAACAACTACTCTAACATCATCATCAAACCAACAAACAACTAAAGAAATCAACAATCAACAATCTAAGAAGAACAAATCCACTAATCAAAGATCAAATATCAATATCAAACCAAACAAACAACATGAATATCAAATATCAATCATCAAATCATCAAATTCCAATCAAAATCAAGTAATCCAAACATGAATATTAAACAAAGCAATAACTGAGATAGAGTTTAGAAATGCTCTTTGATAATAGAGAAGATCTCTAATACAATTGTCACCATTGAATCTTCAATCTCTCAATCACCATTGAAATTCCTCACTTTCTCTCTCTAAAATCTACTCCTAAAACTAACCCCTAAATCTAGAGAGAGAAGCTCTCAACTAAGCTAAGAATATGATCTAAATGTAATATGAAACTTTCCCCAAAAATCAGGTTTACAAAGGTATAAATAGAGGTGCAAAGACGTCAAAACCGAGCAAAAATAACCCATGGAGGCGCGCCCGCACAACAGGGGAGGTGCGGCCGCACCTAGCTGGGTTTCTTCGATTCTTCAAAGCTTTGAGCATATGCGATGGGTGCATGACTTATGATGGTGATAAACACTAGAAGTGGCAGTAGCTAAGGCTTAATATTGGTGGGCACACACCCCCTTTGATGGTAGCACCGCATGCGAGCGCAAGAGAAGAGCCAAGACTTGGAACTTCCACTTCTTTGCATCTTGAGCTTCTCGAATGCCATGAACTTAATCCAAAAGCTTCCTCCACCTTAGTGGATCACCAAAATCAAAACCCGAACCTCGTTCAATACCTACAACCAAGAAAATAGAGAAAATAAAGGAGAAATGAAAGGAATGGTGTCCTTCGAACAAGTGTATTATTCAGATAGCGGGTTCAGAATTATTAGAAAGCTAATATATTCAGCAAGGTCAAGTCATCGGAATGCCTGGGTGGAGGCCGCTTCCGATCAGTAATATTAATATAATTAATATTACAGCTTAATCTTGACTAAACCCTTCGGGTCACACCCAAGCAAAATATACGAACTAACTCGACGAATTAATTCGGAAGAAATTAATTCGTCGCTCGAGTGTTAAACATTTAGACGTCGGAAATTCGAGCTTGGAGCGTCGGAGAATCTCAAATGTCGAGCCAAAATTTAGGATTTGGCGAGACGGGAAAATGCATCAAGTAACAAGTAAAATCCTAACAACGCAAAAGGCTAGGAATGCATGCCCAATAGGAGCGTGTCACGTGGCACCACACATGGCAAAAACGCCATGTGGCAGCACACGTGGCCGCCACGTGGCAGCCGCCACGTTGGCGGCCACCTAGTGGCAGCCACCAAGTGGCAGCGCCATGGTGGCGGCGCGCCACGGTGGCGACACATGTGGCAGTGGCCGTGGACCTGGGTTGATGGGTCATGGACACGGGCCAAAATAAAATGGGCCAACAGAACCCAACTTGGGGCTCAAGGTTGGGTGACACATGGTTAATTCACATTGCATGTGAAATGCCTTGGGGACCAAGTGAGAAATTGGTCCACTCCTAACCATGTGACACTTGTTACTTGTTCCTTCGTTTTTTAACTAAGGGTTGAATTCACCAATCTTTCCATGTGGGATCTTTTTGTGAAAAGTCCCACATTGAAAGATGAGTGAAATTCACAAAGGATACTCCCTATAAATATTCATGGCATGGCTTGAGAATTCTTTGCTTGAGTGGGAGTTAGAAAGAGCATTCATATTTTTGGGAAAACTCTTAAACTCCATTAACACTTGGGTTTTGGTCGGACCTTGCTAACTCCAAGGTAGCGGACTTAAAAAGTCGTGTTCGTCCTTTGTGGGTGGATACCGTTGGAGGCACAACATTTGCGGTACTCAAGACTTTCAAGTAAGAGCCCGTTTTGTGAGGGCGAAGCTCGCTTCAAGGGTATGATTCGTTCTTCCTTTTCTTGTGATTATTTATTTATGCTTTATGGTTTTATTAATTACGAGTGGTTCCTTGGGTCGGGGTTGTTTCCGCGGTGAGTCGGACTCACCAAACCCCAACAGCGGTATCGGAGCCCCGCTTGTTTATTTTTATAATCATGTTTTTCAAGGTTTATTTTGGCTTATTTTTCTGGTTTAAGTTGCTAATTAGATTAGTAGCTCGGTTTTATTTATTTTAATCCCGTTTTTAATGTCGAATTTGGCCTAGAACCCAGATTTTCGCCCAAGACTAGTGAATTTTGGGTGGAAAAGGTGTTTTGGAAAGGTTTCTCTCCCGTTGGGCCTGTGATTTTAGCCAAATTCTGATCAGAAATGCCTTTTTTGAGGGATTTTTCGTTTTTGACGAAAAATTTTAAGTCTTTTCTAACCTTGAAATTAATGGCATAACTTTTTGATTATGTGGTTTATTATTTGCATTATTTTCTGCAATTTTAAGTCCCCTTAAAGCACACTTACTTGGTAGTATTTGATGCTTAAAGGTTGATTTATTTTCACATAATTGCAAACTAATTGCTTTTTAGTGTGAAAATTTTATTTTTGAGGCTTCCTAAGTGTTAAAGATTCAATCTTTATTTGTGATAAGTGATTGGAACTTTAAAAACCACTAAATTCCATGTTATTTTGTGTTAAACTTTGTTGTTTTAATCATTTTGAGTTGATTGGAAACATAAAGTTTCAATTTTTGTTATAGAAATTTGGTTATCTTCATGTTGGAAGATATAATTTTCAAGGATTCACAAAATTTAGATGTTGGAATTTTTCATTTGAACATTAAAGTTAATATTTTTCCAACTTCCCCTTATTTTGTCAAATTCTCAAGTTTAATTTAAATTGATTAAATTAAAAGTGAGAAATTGCCTCAACTTTGTTATTGCACCAAGCTAAACCAATTTAATTAAGAATGGTTCTTGGAATTATTTTGGTTATTTGCACTTTGAAATTTTATTAAGTAAGACTTGTTTAAAATTTTTATTTTTTGCTCATTTAGTTAGTTCTAAAAGTAATTAATTATGTCTCGCGAAATGGGATCAAATCCCGAGGCCATGGCACGCAAAACGAGGCAAAGAACCACCCTTGGTGAGCCGGGCTGCATCGCAGCCCACATGTGGCTGCCAAGGTGGCTGCCCCGCCTTGCGTGCATGCGGTGGCAGCAGCACACGGCCGCAGCAGCCACGTGCGTGCGGCGGTAGCAGAAGCCCATGGCTGCTTGCCGCGGGTCGTGTGTGCGGAGTTTTTGGTGTGTGCATATGCTTGGTGCGGTGAGGTGACTAGCCGTAATATGCTTAAATTGCATGAGCCGCGATTATTCGAGTTTCCTTGGTAAAACGCTTAAAGCGAAAGCCACTTGAAATGCGGTTGGCTTAATGTTGCTTATTTTGCCGTTTTATTTATTTTAATTAATTTTGTTTATTTTAATTAAAATTTTAGGAGGCTAGGCCTCGGGTTTGGAGCGGCATTGGCAAAATTTTATTTTGACAAGTTTGGGTGCAACCGACTTAATTAATTGGATTAATTAAGGGAAATGCGGAATTTAGTGGGAGCTTCAATTATTAATGACGACGTCAATAACATAATCGGTTAAATAACTTTGACTAGTTTTAATTAGGCGTGTTAATCGGATTAACCACCTAGATTAGTTACTAGTGCGCGCGTTGTTTAAATGCATTTTACTTGTTTGATTTTGTAAATTGCATGGGCCATTCACAAATAGTGAATGGATGAATGGAATGTATATTCATTCTCTCTCACAGTTTTTATGAAATGGCAACTAGTGGGACCCGACTAGGATAGAAAATACGGACTAGTGCCGTTATGTATTTTTGTAAATCTAAATACTGTCTACGCACCATTAAGTATTTTTGTACCTTAATATTTAGATTATTCCTAGTCGTAGACACTAGTATTTGCATAGTTTGGTTAAGTCTTGAAGACGGCGTATTTTGGAAGACAAAGCCTTGAATTGCAAATGAAGACCTTTTGAAGATTTGAAGAATTCAAGGGGTCATGCAGTTGCCAATATGCATCTATAATTTCACTTTATATTTTATGCTTATATACATGTGAATTATTCGTTAGATGCATGTTTAGGTTTTCTTTATGTTGCGATGATTAGTTAAGTTCACTTAAATCAACCAACATAGAAATCCTAAGTCCCTAATAATATTAAGTCAAACTTGCCTTTCCAAAACAACACTTACCAACCGGACGAGGGTGATGGTAAGCTACGCCAAAGCGAGGTGCCATCACTTCTCCAAGGCTCATAAGGCACACCGGGTGTGCATGTTTGTTTTCGTTTAACTCTTCGGTATGAGTGAGGAATCCTCACATACCGTGGCAAAAGAGATACATCGTCAAAGATGCATTAGATGCGACGATTGTCTAACCAAGAGTGGCTTAGAGCCATTAGCAAGGCAATGCTTATCCTAGAAGATTGAGTGTTTAAGACAAGCCAAAGCATGCTTAACCACTCTTTGTTTCTTCGGATCTTGGAATCGCCTTATTTTCGCTAAATAGGGACAATTTTTATGCGTAAATAAGATGTTTAATAAGATTGATGTTTGCATGAATGCTTTTAAATTTCAAACTTATTATGTTCTTGATAAATGGTTATACTTTGCACTTATATTTATAGTATTCTAAATCAAATAATATTGTTTCCATGATTGGTAAAGGAAATCCTTGAGAATAGTTCTTAAAGAAAAGAAAAGCATTTCTAAGATACAATTCTGATAAATGACTTATATAACTAAGTCCGAAAGGACGGTTGGACATCATGTATTCAAAATACTAGGTAGGTTGATAAAACATGAGGTATTGAGTTGCAAACTCAAGATTGTCAATGTTTGACAACCAACGTATCTTTTTGCATCATACATAATTGAGTAGGACTCATTGATGTAGTAATTCGAGTAAGAATTAATGGAAAGGATGGAACTTTGTTTTACGGTGCACTAGGTGCTTGATTATGCCTAACAAAGTATAAGAGTCAAGGTACTTAAAGAAATGATTCTTAAAGTAAGATTATGAGATATTGTATGATAAGAAATATAGGAAAGAAGGAACGAAGAAAAGGAATTAGATTTCATTTCAACTCATGAGTTCATATTGTTGTAATTAACTTAGCAATTCATTATCTTCACAAGTATCGGATACTGCTTGAGTGTTCCACTATGATAGTCTAAGGGTTTTGAAAATATAAATAATGCTAGATTTGAAAGCAAGCACATGGAATCCGTCATGGGATTAAAGGAAGCATTGCATGAAGGAATTGGAACGTGTTTTCTCATAAAGTTAATAAGAGGATTGACTTACGGAGAAACATAGAAATTCTGATGAACAAGAAGTTTAGTGGGAGCAAAAGTAATGGTCTAACAAGAAGTTTACGAACTCTATTGTGAAACAACCATCAAATGCTAAATGCTTAGATTTGAAAGTATTTTCGACAATGGACCGAGCTAAAGACGATACTTAGTACATGTTGGGTATTAAGTTCTATGGTATAGACTTAATTAAATGTTTAAATGAATTAAAGCAATTACAATGTTAAACATGAAGGACTTTGAAAGGCTTTCGACCCATATGTATGAAGCTAAGTAAAATTTTTGAACTAAGTATAAGCTAGGCTAAGTACTATGTCAAACAAGAAAGACTCTAGTAAGAGACTTTCAACCATATCACATAGCGAAAAATTTGGCAAGACTCAGTGTAACTGTATGAGCTAAATGTCACATGGATGGAATAAAATTGAGAATCATTCTAGAATTAAATCCATCATGTAAAGCTATGATATGGAATCGTCAGATGACTTACATGCTTAGAGCATGTGAAGTACGTATATAATACCAATCGACATTAATCTAAGTATTAGATCATTAGATTATAGTCAAGAACATCCATAGAACTTAGATAAGTAGTTGGATGAAGTTCTTGACGCATGGAAACAAATATAATTTGAGTTTTGATGTTGCAAGCACAAACCTTAACAAGGATTAGATCCTTAGCAAGGAAGCCATTTATAAGCACGAGGCAAGAAGCGTTGTGGCTTGAGAATGGTAACATGGATGTGCATCCATATATAATGTGCGGGAATTTAAGGAAAATTTCCATGATCACAAGTGATTAGGGTATCCCAAATCATTGTGAGTCGCTTGGAGTAAAACCCAAGCAAGACATCATCGGGAGTCTACTAAAATATATGTTGAGAATATTGTTGCCTTAAAGGCAATAATAAGGAAAGATGTTAAAGGTTCGTTGTTGAACATTAATGATTGTAGGTTGTCAAGTAGAAGGTCTCAAATCATGTAAATGAGTGGGAGACATTGCTTGGACTATAAATCCTGAATCACATGTAATCCATTAACACTCTCAAAATTTTATCATTGTATTATAGAAATGGTGGATAATGAAGATGCTAAGGTTTGCAAAGTAATTATAACTAAACCTATGCAATAAGTGAACGACAATATTCATAATTGCATGAAAGAAATCAAGCATATCAAATATGAGTGTGATTTCTATGAATGTTTTATGAAGAGTACTACTCTTAAAACATTTGGGAAAAACCATTTATCATAAGATGAAACATTGTGAAGTTTCATAGTGGAATAAAATATTCCTAAATATTCTACAAAACTATTTAATTGTGGTTTAGAATTAAATAATGAGTCCATTTGATTTTAATAAATATTCAAAATAGGGTATCATGTCAATGGCTTGGATAAAGAAACACCTATTAAGTGAATGTTGAATATCTTAATCGAAAATTATCCCTAATCAAGGTCGTTTATTGTGGACGATTAATGACCATTAGAGATTAGTGTGTAGTATGATTTTTAGCACTTTTTCTTGTGCTATGAGGATATAAATCATTTGCACAGGTACTGGTTTAGAACCATACTAGATCGACCTATGAGAATACTTTAAGAGATTTAAAAATCGTCATAAGTATTTTTCTCATTATTACTATCGGAACTCTTTTCCTTTGACCATGAGTAGTGGAAGATCTCTTGTTTGAGTACTAGTCCGCTTTGGTATCCGCCAAACGTCTGTCGTAACTGGGAATTATAACGACAGATATCAGGCGGGTAGGTCCTCTTAGTAAGAGAAGATACATTACAAGACTGGAAATGTCCCCCTACTTACAATAGGGAACATGTCTTGTTGTTTACAAGGCCTCTCGAAGAGCGAGATTGTGAAAATGCATAGCCGTGCTCAGATGGATTTTAGAAATCATCTGCTTATTGACAGTCAAACTCGGATTTCGAGAAACACTTCTGGACGTAACAGAGATGACGAGTAATCTTACTCTGTAGTTCATGAAGAGACATAGGAAAGGGGCTATACACTAAATGCACACTTATCCGGAAGGACAAGTGGGAGATTGAAAGGAATGGTGTCCTTCGAACAAGTGTATTATTCTGATAGCGGGTTCAGAATTATTAGAAAGCTAATATATTCAGCAAGGTCAAGTGATCGGAATGCCTGGGTGGAGGCCGCTTCTGGTCTGTAATATTAATATAATTAATATTACAGCTTACTCTTGACTGAACCCTTCGGGTCACACCCAAGAAAAATATACGAACTGACTCGACGAATTAATTCAGAAGAAATTAATTCGTCGCACGAGTGTTGAACATTTAGACGTCGGAAATTCGAGCTTGGAGCGTCGAGCGTCGGAGAATCTCAAATGTCGAGCCATAGTTTACGATTTGGCGAGACGGGAAAATGCATCAAGTAACAAGTAAAATCCAAGCCACGCAAAAGGCTAGGAATGCATGCCTAATAGGAGCGTGCTACGTGGCAGCACACATGGCTGCCACGTTGGCAGCCGCCAAGTGGTAGCCGCCACGTTGGCAGCCACCTAGTGGCAGCGTGCCACGTGGCAGCGCCATGGTGGCGGCGCGCCATGGTGGCGACACAAGTGGCAGTGGCCGTGGACCCGGGTTGATGGGTCATGGACACGGGCCAAAATAAAATGGGCCAACAGAACCCAACTTAGGGCTCAAGGTTGGGTGACACATGGTTAATTCAAATTGCATGTGAAATGCCTTGGGGACCAAGTGAGAAAGTGGTCCACTCCTAACCACGTGACACTTGTTACTTGTTCCTTGGTTTTTTTAACTAAGGATTGAATTCACCCACGTGACACTTGTTACTTGTTCCTTGGTTTATTTAACTAAAGAGCAAAACATGCTCAGCAGAAGAAATGGGTTTTTTCACCCATAGTAGTGGTCTCAGCCCCCTCAGAGGGAAGCTGGAGAACACTATCAGCAAAATCATCAGCTGTAGTTTTCTAATCATCAAAAGCTTGATCATGTTGTCTTTTGGTAGCAAAAGTCTGAGGTGCCACCCGGCCGGAAGCCGCGACCGACTGCTTGGTAGGATAAGCATCAGGCGCCACTAACGCCTCAGATTCGGAAGCCACCCTTCGAGGAGTAGGCCGAGTCTCACGCCTACTCCCAACAATACAGGATGAAGGCTCAGCTTCAGCGCGGCTGGACCCAGCGCGCTGAGCAGTAGCTGCTGTGCCAACGACAGCCCGCAGCTCAGCAGGAGCCAGATGCACTTCACCCTTCAGGGAGCCTGCAAACACCTCCAGCGTGTCGAAGAGCAGAGGGGGATGTTCAGGAGTAACAGTCAAAGAGTCCTTCCAATTATCAGCCAGCCAAAGCATACGTTTGTCCAACTTGTCATAGCCTGAAAGGGAGAAAGGCAGAAAAATCAGGTAATGCAAAAAGACAAAAAAAAAAAGAGGAGGAAGAAAAAGAAAGGACGGAAAGTTGAAATCGTACCAGACTCATGCGTACGGCAAAAACGCATAGCAGAGAGCTGCTCGTTGCCCACGATACATATGGAGTTGGGCAGCCAGATCTTGGGGAACATAGAATCACCATTCCTCGCTCCTTACAGAGCCTCAAAAGCCTCTGTCTCACGGGCAGGCTCAGAAAGGGAGTTTGTAACTCCACCCATGTTAGGGAGGATCTCTTTGAAATTGTGCGGGGCAGCAAAATTAGAAGGCACCTTCACCCAGAAAAATTTACCAGTCTAATCACTGAAACGGCCAAGTTTTGGGTAGGATAAGACCCTACTCTACTTGGGAGCAACATAATACCACCCTGACTCAGTCCTAGAAGCATATCTCTTCAGGCTCATCAAAGACTTGAACAAGTGTAGGGACTCAGGATACCTTTGAATCCTTAAATACCACAGCAAGCAGATGAAAGTATGAAGGGAAGTAGGATGCACCAGAGATATACAGATATTGAAGGCACATAGCAACTTCTCCAGGGTGGGGTCCAGAGGGAATTTCAAGCCCTAATCTAGCTATGAAGCGAACACAACAATGTGGCTAGTAGAAGGAGTTGATAGCTTCGCACCATCAGCAGGGAGAACTAGCTAGTAACCCTCCCCAAAACCATAGAATTTATGCCCAACAGCAGCGAGATCCAGCCTCTTAGCATCCTTACGCCAGCTGGAGTCCAACACACAATTTTTGGGCCCATAACATTTGTCATCCAGAAAAAACTCAGTTTTGCCCTCCTCTACGGGCTCCACAACGTAAGTGGGCAGATAGTCATAATAGGAGTAGTCACCAGGAGACTCAGTCATCCTGCCCGATTGAACAGCTAGAGAAGGAGACGATGATGGAGTCTCAGTGTTGCCACCTCGCACTACATAGTGGTTAAACCGACGCACGTCAGCCATGTCATCAAGCCAAGGAAAACTGTTTAAAGGCAGAACATGGGGAATGGGGCTGACAAGATACACGTAGGGGGATTAGCCTTGACAGCGTCACCTAACATTTTATGGCGCATTGCGCGCATCCTCAAACGGGTGAGATGGGATAAAGGAATCCCATCCAGTATGAGCACCCGCTCGCAATAAGGATTAAAGAAATTAGGACGGGGTTTGTGCTGGACAGGGCGAATTGCACTACCTTCAGCGGGATGACTACTGCCTAACCCAGACGCAGCACCAAGAGCCGCAGCAGTACCCATCCCGCTCGCAGCGGGGGGAAAGTCAGAAAGCATAAATGTTTGTACATGAATAGGAGAAAAAGAATGACAAACAGGGGAAGTGTGCGCAGGGCGCTCACCTGAAAGAGAAGATTGGGAAGAGAATCCGATCCAGTGGCCGTTCGTGGCTCACTCATGTTCTGACTATCTGAAGCGTCATACATTATGAAATCTACAAAGAAGTACAAGTCCACAAAGAGAAGAAAAGGAAATGGGGCACCAAAAATCAAAAGACCGGTTTAGGAAACAAGAACAACGAAGGAATAAGGAGAAAAAAAAGTCAAGAATGCAATTACAACAACCACAAGGAGAAAAAATTGAACAACGACAGTTAGGAAGAATCAAAAGATACAATTTTGTGTCGAAAATAAGAAAAAAGAAGCGAAATTGGGAAAATACATACGACAAAAGGTAAAAAGTAAGTACCTTTAGAAGAAAAAGTTGCAGAAGCAACAGGATACAACAACAGTGGCGAACGCAAGAGCCCGAACAAGACGAAGTTCAAAACTGCAACCAAGGAAGGCAAGAGAAAAATAAATCAGTGAAGCGTAAGAGCAAAGACAGGAAAACGAATAATGAAAAAATGAGGCAAAATAAGGACGAGAGAGGCAAGAACTTACCGCAACAATCGAAGAACACGAGCGTTTGAAGGGGAGAAATGAAGAGCGAAAATTTAAAAGTGATAAAAATGGAGAACGGAAGATGAAAAACTAGAGAATTGAAAGAAGTGAATGAAAAAAGGGGCAGTGAATTTAATACGAAGTAAATGGGTGGTTGGGCATAAAGCAAAACCAAACCGCCGTGTCACTTCAGTAAAAGCAAAACTGACAGCCTGGATCATCGACACGTGTCCCACTCATGCAAATATGGTTCCTACCATAAAAAAATAAAAAATAATAAAAAAAACAGCACTTCAGCGGGAGTGATCGAAAATCCTCTTAGTGACCTCGTTATTTTCTCAAACTTCAGCGGGAGTGATCGAAAATCCTCTCAACGAGCTCGTCATTTCTCAGACTTCAGCGGGAGTAATCGAAAATCCTCTCAGCAAGCTCTTCATTTCTAAGACTTCAGCGGGAGTGATCAAAATTCCTCCCTGCAAGCTCGTCATATCTAAGACTTCAGCGGGGGTGATAGAAATTCCTCCCCGCAAGCTCGTCATCTCTAAGACTTCAGCAGGAGTGATCGAAATTCCTCCCCGCAAGCTTGTCATTTCTAAGACTTCAGCGGGGGTGATCGAAATTCCTCCTCGCAAGCTCGTCATTTCTAAGACTTCAGCGGGAGTGATCGAAATTCCTCCCCGCAAGCACGTCATTTCTAAGACTTCAACGGGAGTTATCGAAATTCCTCTCCGCGAGCTTGTCATTCCTCAAATTTAGAGTCATCTTTAACATACAAACAGTACGATAACACAGCCAACAAAAACAGAACCTGACCTCCTAAGTCTCTAGGCCGTACCAACACCCTAAAGACTAGAGGGGCTAGGAGTGTGCACGTTAATTTAGGCCGGACGGTACGACCCGTTGAGTCATGGCTGATAAAGCTACACGCTCAGAACAGCTGGCATGAAAAGAACCTCACGCCATCTCTTAAGGGGCTAGTTTTATGGGATATCTCTTGCTGAGCTATACCTTGCTGCTGGGCTCAGTTAAGAAGACTGTACCTGCATAAAAAGAGTCGGCATGAGTGACCTCATACCACCTCTTGAAGGGCTAGTTGTATAGGATAGCTCCCGCTAAACTATCGCCCAACCCCAGGGTGCGCACTCACTGCCGAGAAAGCAATTAAGGAGGGCTCATTAGCCCGGTGGAGTCAGCCCGCAGGGCTGACCAGGCTGAACTCTTCATGTAGGAGATGGTACACGTATAGACACTCAAGTTATTATACTCTCTACATCTCTCTAAGTACACTTTCTCTTTCTAAACACTCTCTAACTTAAGCTTTGGAGGGGGGTTCCTCGAGCCCTCCCGAGGGCAGTTTACGTGTGCTGCCTTGTGTAGGTTGTTGAAAATACCCAGTTCACCCAGCAGAACCCTTGGATCCATACCTGGAACAATAGGATTAAAGAAAACTTATAAATGAGAATGCGCGACTTTATATGGCTATCGTTGAAATTTCTTTGCGTTAAGAGAATAAATAAGTAAATGATTTCTGAATTATAAGTTGTTAAACTCGTGCATTGCACAGAAGATAATAGTCCTGGCAATCCTAACCCAGACCCGAATGACCCGACCCATGATCCAAAAACATTGACCTAAAAATGACCCATACCCGACCCGAAAATGGAGTTGACTCGATCCTGACCCGACACCCGAAGTGACCCGACCTAAAGTTTACGCGACCCGAAATTGAACCGAATTGTTTGACCCAAACAAATCCGATACTTGAAATGTCCTGAACTAAAATTACCTTATAATTGAACTTCAAATGTCTTGTACCAAAAGTTACTCAAAGTGTTCATCTTTAATAGTAGATAAGCTCATAAACTTAATTGGTAGTATTTGTTATAACAATAACAAAATATATACTGCGCATAAATTATTGATTTGAGCTTGATTCACAAATGAAACAACCCGAACGTGGCCTGATCAGATTTTGATCTGACCTGTATATGACCTAAACATACTTGACTCGACTCGAACATACCCGACCCAAAATTAACCCGACCCAAACTGGACGCGATTCCTGACCCGAAGATGACCCGAAATCCGAATCGTCCCATACTCGATCCGAAATTTAGTTGACACGATATGCCCTGACCCGAAAGTGACCCAGCCTAGTCCCAAAACCCAAATGACACATTGCTTGGTCTAGAAGATAAGGTAGTTAATAGGTTGGGTCAATGTAAAAATAGATTAAACAAAGAACGTCAACGTTGCCGGAATATCAGGTTTATGTTTCCAACAATCGAATGATGTCTAAAAATATAAAATAAGTAATCGCATTTATCATGCTTGTGGCATTGTTCAAATAATATACATCCATCCAATAAAACGGGATTAAAAGTTGGAATTTGGAATTATATGGCCTGTATTTGACATTACTTAGTTCTAAAATCAATATTTGATCTTATAAAAGATTTCAAAACTACACGTATTTGTCTATTAGGTAGATATTATTCTCAAGGCATGTCTCATTTTGTACTTTTATGTCCATTATTGATTAAGAAGCGTAATATGCTATGTATCGGCTCATATTTTGACTCGCTCCTTCTTACCTAATGTGAATCATGAATTCATGAGGTTGTAGATTCATTAGATTGTAGTTGACATTCACTTTTTAGATGATTGGAGTAAACAAATATTTTCTTTAAAAAAAATTTATACCTTTTGTAAATTGTCATCATATAACTAATAATAAAGCTAAACTTTTAGATGGTCATGAGATATCGACACTTGACATTTTAGTTTTTCGCCAAGTGTCGTGCCACGTAGGCGACAATAATTTATTAATATGACACTTATGATTTGTTTGAAAGTTTTAATATTAAGAAAAAAGTTGTTTTAAAGTTCTATTTTCATTAAAATTTAGATAGATATAGTAAGATAAAAAAAAAAAATTATTTTAGAGTTTTATTTTCAATAAAACTTTTGGTTTATAATTTTATTTTCAATAAAGTACCAATATTTCTACACAAATGATGGAACTAGAGACGTACTAAAAAAAAAAAAAACTAAAAGGGACCTATGATTAAATAACCGTTCTCTTAAATATTAACATGCAACTAGACTTTTCCTAGATATTTAGAGAAAATGAAAAGAGATCACAACTTTAGACGACCGTTCCTTGTTGTACGTTAATAAGACAAATAAACGGACAAGTATGATTGTCAAGTGATTATTAATCCCTTTGTAGAAAATTCAAATTAAATATACAATATGTTAGATAAAAAAAAAGTTTTATTTTAATATTCGATAAGCAACCTAGGCATTGCTCGGGGACCAAAACTAGTTTTAGTAAATTATCAGTTTTTTAACCACAAGTTTGAAGCCCCTATTTTTAAATATATAAAATAAACATAAAAATATATATAATCTCTTCATTTTTCATCAAATTTAGTAGTTTATGCTTTTTTCTCTATTGAAAAAATAGAAATTATGAGTTTATCACATTGGTTTTGACTCGTGTAGCTAGGGGTGTCAATTTGGATAATCGAATCGGGTCTGATATGGTCGGGTCGGGTCGGGTAAATTTTTAAAGTAAAGTCATACAAAATTGTTATGTCCAAGCGAATTCAAATTTGAATCGGATATTTTTCGGATCGGGTCGTGTCGAGTGTGCTTTTGACACCTCTACGTGTAGCAGTGTAGGCCGGGTTTTCATCGAATTAAAGTTTAGTCATGTTCCGAAATGAAACCATATTTGTACCAATTAGAAGCATAGCTATTAAAATAAATTGCTTCTTACATTCCTTAACATAAGCAATTATTAAGTTATTACAAATGACAATGTGTAAATATGACAATGGATATATGCAAATTTTAACTAGTCAATAACTTTATACTAGACAAACTAGCAATGACACGTGTCATTTTCTGGTGTGTCCTTAACTTTTTTTAATAAAATTCAATTAAAGAAACAAATCGTATTTACAAAAATTCCCTAACCTTATACAATAAAATTACTTAAAATAAAAAAAGGTTTGACACAATAACATATCTTTAACACAAATATAAAGCTATAAAAATTAAAAAAAAAAAAATATTAACATATCATTTTCTACCTCAATTATTATCTAACATATATTTCGTAATCCTTTATTTTGCTCAAAATTTGTCAACTAGAGATTTTTTTGTCTTTTAAAACTATCTATAAAGATAGTTTAAGAATGGTTATTATTGAATATTACCGTGCAAGACACGGGAACTAACCTAGTAAATATATAAAATGTAGTCACGTGAGTTATTAGTTGTTAGATTAGTTTCAATAATGTTTAGTTTTATAATATCAAATATTTTTAATATTGTTGTTAATTAATAAATAATTGAAAATTTTGATGGTTAAAGATATACGATGTATTTTAAAGATCATGACATTTTGGGAGGATAAAGTATTTTTCTACGAATTTTACTCATGTGTACACTTTAATAAGTTATTCTCTAAAGTTACTAATTAAAATATAGCTATATTATTTATTCAAACTAAATTTTCTAATAATTGAGTTAAACTAAAAAAAACCTTGGGTTCTTTTACTACATAGTTATTCCTGTAAATTTTTATTTATCATAATATATATTGATTAAAATTATTTTATTACTCTTTTGTTCAATATATAACAAAAAAAGCACTAATGTGGCATTTATTTTGATTCCTACACATGCATGATTTCAAATTTTAAATATTTATCGAATATTGATTTTTATATTGTTTACAAATGATGTATTAATTTGGTAACACCTTACCCCTATTTTCTTATAAAAGTTTAGTGTTTCCTCAAAAAAATGGTAAGATACAGGGGTCCCCACCCTATCACATGAATGGGGGACGAAGTGTAACACTCCTAAATCTTTCTCTATAGAAATACTAGTATAATACGTATAATTAAACCGTAGAGATAGACTTAGGCATAATACTACCGCGTGATTATGTAAGATTACTCAAAAATACTTAACTCAATAACAAAACTTGCAGCGGAAACTCAACTTCCTTTTATAAATGCTATAAAAATGATAACATTGTTATGAGTACTCAAAATAAAGACAAAATAAATCAACGTTCATAAACTAGGTGAAGCAAATCCTAAGACTCTCATATGCTCATTCATGACTCCACCTGAAAATAGTCAACACTGCTTACCATTACAGTAAACAGGACGAACCAAAACAAATAGGAAATACGGGTTAGCAAAATATACTAAGTACGATAAGTGCAAGATAATGTAAACTCGATTTATTTAATCTACAAACATATTTTTAATACAAATTCAAATAATTAATCCAATAATTCCAAAACTCATCTAGTTCTCAATATTCTCAAAACAATTCCAATAACTCAATAATAGTGATTATTAAAATCAACTCTTTTTACAAACACAATTTCCTCTCTAAGTGTGTACACTCCCTAAGCTAGTTCCCTACCATTTTAAGGCAATTATTGAGGAAATACTAGGTCATGCAAACACTAGTAGAAAAACATAAATCCGCACTAGTTAAAGACCCCCCTTTCGCATCGGTTTTGAACCGCTTTAGTTTTGAGGAATGCTAAAAAAGTGAGACTTTCACACCGGTTCAAAACCGGAGGCATTTCTTACTTTTTGCACCGGTTAACCGGTACAAAAAATGTCTTCAATAATTTTAAAAAACATTTCGGCACAAGTTTTAACCTAAATCGGTGTCAATAATGCCTAACAAAATTTTTAAAACTAATTTGCATTTTTTTCCAATTAAATTGACATATAAACACTAACATATATATAAATTTACAATTTTCATTATCACAAAGCTGAGATATTACAATTTTAAGTCAAAAAAGAAAAAAATTTACAGAATATAATTTAATATTACATACTGTAGACACCCATTTGTGTCTCCCTAAAACCAAACCCAGTGATGAATGCCTTTCACGTCGAACCATAATCGAATGAGGTGAAAGTGTTGAAAAGTCAAGTGTTGCGGTTTAGTTTTATTTAAAATTCTCTTTTCTTTGTTTTCGAAAATAACTCTATTTATTTGAAAATAGCCAATTCAGTTTAGTTTGGTCCATGATTAAGGTCCAATAATAGTGTAGTTGGATGGGGTTCGAAGAGACCTTTCCAACGATATATTATAAGCCCAATTCCGATGAATATTGAGGAAGTTATGGCCAAAATACTAAACTGGGCCCGGTTAGTTATTTACATACGGCCCAATGTTTGTTATTATTCCTAAAATTATTAGGATTAATTATAACTTTCTAGAAGTTTCTAGAAGGTTCCTTTTAATTCTTATATTACTAGATTTAATAATTATTTATTTTAAAGTGGACTTTTATTTGGAATAAAATATTATTATTATTATTTTAATATCATTATTATTACTTCCTCCGTTAATAGTTATTTGCAACAAAGGGGTATTATTTGTGAGATATAAAATATTCCTTTGTTGCAAATAACCATTAACGGAGGAAGTGACGTGGGAAAACTAGGTCGTTGGGCTAATCTTCCCTAGGCCAAACAAAATTTATAAACACTCAACAAACCTAAATACAAGTATAGAGGTAAGTCAAGGGTCGAACCCAAAGGAACGGTAATGTCTAAGTGCTTCCAATTATGTGCCTAAGCTAGGTCGAAGTCTAAGGATAAAAGATGATACTAACAACTACTAAGACAAGGAAACCAAACAAATAAAGTGTTAGGGATTAGGATTCACTTATAATAGCAATGAACAATGCAAATTGGTTTAGGAAGTTGACTAAGTCAAGCAATGCGAGGGAAGTTCTCCTAGAGGTCTAACTAGCGTCAACTACGATAAACTCTAGCTAGGAAACATCACAAGACACCTCAATCGTGTAAATGTAAGCCACAAATCAATGGTCCGTATCAATGTGAACTTACAATGCAATCTAGTGTGAATAACTAGGGTGATCAAGCCTAAATCAAACACACACATGCACATAATCAATTAACCAATTTAACCACATCATCAACTCCATCAAAATCCCCAATCTACATCAATCCATTACATAATACTAGCTTCACCAAATCCCTAACCAAACAACTACTCTAATAACATCATCAATTAAACAAACAACTAAGAAATCAACAATCTACAATCAAAGAATCAACAATCAAAGAAGAACAATTACTCTAATCAAACATCAATCATCAAATCATCAAAATCCAATCAAAATCAAACAATCCAAACATGAATACTAAACAAAACAATAAATGAGATAGAGTTTAGAAATGCTCATTTATAATAGAGTAGATCTCCAATACAATTGTCACCATTGAATCTTCAATCTCTCAATCACCATTGAAATTCTTCACTTTCTCTCTCTAAAATCTACTCCTAAAACTAACCCCTAGATCTAGAGAGAGAAGCTCTCAACTAAGCTAAGAATATGATCTAATTCTCATATGAAACTTCTTACAAAAATTGGGTTCAAATAGGTATAAGAAGAGAGAGAAAATCGTCAAAATCCGATCGGAAAAGACCCACGCAGGTGCGGCCGCACCACCATGGTGTGCGCCCGCACATCCTTCGTGTGCGCCCGCACCTTCTGCGCGTGCGGCCGCACTCAGCTGGGTTTCTTCGAATCTTCAACTCTTCAAGCTTAAGGGGTGCACACATGATTTATGATGGTGATGGGCACTAGGAGTGGCAGTAGCTAAGGCTTAATATTGACGGCACACACTTCCTTTGAAGGGAGCACAAGAGAAGAGCCAAGACTTGGAACTTCCACTTCTTTGCATTGAGCTTCCCAAATTCCATGAACTTGATCCAAAAGCTTCTTCCACCATAGTGGATCACCAAAATCAAGACCCGAACCTCGTCCAATACCTACAACCACGAAAATAGAGCAAATAAAGAAGAAAAGGCTAGAAAACTAACGAAATGCACAAAAGCTACAAAATTGAGAAGAAAGGTAAAACTAACCAACAAAGCATAAAACTAAGCATTTATTAAGCATGAAAGCTATGAAAAGAGAATAGAAAGGACCTAAATGCTCGTCAAATGTGTGCCATTTATGACACACATCAGGAAGTATTTTTATTATCGTTGAAAATACGTTTTTATCTTCTGTACGGATTCCGTAGATCAAGTTGATTAAAGATTGAATTCCGCGTGGAAAAACGCGCTTAAGCCAGGCTGTCGCCAAACGACAGACCCTGTCGCATCGCGACAGAGTGAATTCCTGGCGACAGCGTGTAGTTTTATTCTTTATCAAATTCTATACTTTTCCGGATTATTTCCTTATAAATAAGGTCTCAAACCTCCGTTTTTATTCATCAATTCTCATCAACAATCATCAAAAATCAACTCTCATCAAGAATTACTCAATTCTTAATCTCTCTCTCTCTCTCTTTCTAAACCAACCTTTTACAAACACAATATTCCGCATTCACAAGACTTAGAATCACTTAGCCAAGTTCGAAGTTGCCTTCGCCCTAGACGTGCAAGGTTTATACTTTTCTGAGGGTTTTGTTCCAAATCCAGTCTAAACTTTTTAACTCTTTCTTTCGATAACTTAATTTAGTTCTTTAACTCTTTAATTATTCTTTATTATTTTCATTGAAGTTTACTAACTTGTGTATTTTGTTATTAGAAAGAGGTACGAGACTTCAAAGTAAGTAGATTAGCTTACTCCCTATTTTATTAAAAATGTAGAAAGCATGCTTATTATTGTTTAATATTCCTAGTATCATGTTAGGATGCTTTTTATGCTTTCTAGTGTCATGTTAGGATGTTTTTATTGCTTTCTAGTATTGTGCTTAGGGTGCCTTTACTCTTTCTAATAGCATGTTAGTACCATGTTAGGTTTAAAGCTTTGATCTTTATTGTTTAGAGACATGCTAGGATTTGTTATTAATCTTCTTAGTATCATGCCTAGGATCTTGCTATTATATTTAAGCTTTATTATGCCTTAACATGATTATTATTATGGTTATTATTATTTATTGCTTATTATTATGTTGCTTGATTTATTTATTGGTATTGCTTGATCACGCCTTTTATGATTGCTAAAGGGAATTTGTACTTGAAATCACGCTTAATAAGATAATTATTTATTTGGTTTAAGCTAATGTGATTTTAACTCAAGTGATCACCAATAATAGATTTATTTGTGCATTAATATTCAACCAACATAGATTAAACAGGTTAGGTTTAATATAATGTTTGTATGTTATTCGAAAAGCGCACATGAATACAAGCAGAACAAAGTAGAGGCCTATTTTATAGGGCGGGTCCTTTCTTTTGTAGATTGGATTCGTACCCTCATCCCCGAACCCTGTTTGGTTCAAGACCTTATGGAGTTGATGGTCCTTTTGGATTGTCTTTTGGATTTACAAGTTCCTAAAACTTGTTGGCGACTCTTTTGCTCTCTTTTTCTTCCCTTTGGAACGCCACCATACTTTAGTGTATGATCACAGTGGGGTTCATGTTTGGGATCATAATGCTGAAATATTCCCTACAGTTTTTGGCGACTCAACTAGGGAGGATTTCTATTTATATTCCTGAAATTTATTTTGGCAATTATTTAGAATAAGAAGATTATTTCATGTGCGTAATTTGATTAACATTATTGTCATATGAATTAAAAGGTTCTCAATGGGGGAGACCAATGAGTCAAAACTTAGGATTTTTACACGTAGGAAATTTGAGAAATATCTTTCATGACTAGAATCGAAAAAATGCTACAAAATCTGGAAAATTCTAAGAACACAGATACTTGCCAAGGCATGTAGGAACTAGCGACTAGAAAACAGGGCTTGTCGCCTGTAAAGAGCTTCTGTCGCCTGGCGACAGTTCTGTCGTTTGGCGACAGAGGTTCTTTTGTGGCGACAGTCCCAGTAGTCTGGCGCCAAGTTCTTCTAATACCGAGCCAGGGATCTGCCTTCTTGTTTTGACCATTTCTAGTACTGTTGGCTCGATTTTACTTATTGATTGAGTTCTATTTTCACTTTTCTGAACCCATATGTGTTCTACATATGGACATAACCCTCTTGGGGTTCCTGCTTCACCTGCCCAATGGAATATCCACTTTATGTGCAACAACGGGTACGTGCAAAGTTTGTGAATCCACCAAACCATGGAGTAGAGTTCGATTTCATCACGAACTCGCGGGGTCCCGTCCAATTGCACCAACCCTCACGGTAGGCTTGTGTGCAATGCATACGGATTCATAACCATGGACCTTTTTGACTTAACCCATATCCTTGAACTTTAGAGAACTAGAGCCATGGTTAGGTTGCAAACTCATTGCATCATGTTGTGACTATGTGAACTATTTTTGCATCCTTGTTAATGCATACTATATATGTGTTAACCGTTTGTTTGACTTGTGATTAAGACTAAAAAAATTGACTAATGACTAAAAGGACTTTGTCTAATTAATCAATTAATTAATTTCGAATTAATTAAAGGCTAATAAATTAATCAACTTGACTTAGTACGACTTTAGGTATGTCCACTTAGAGTAAAATTACTGGAAACAGTCCAGATTGATGTTCCAGCAATAGCACAGAAATTTGGGCTGTGGCGCCTCTGTTTAGTGTCTGTCGCTTGGCAACAGTCCTGTCGTCTGGCGACAGGCTTATAAATAGTGGCGACAGTCCTGTCGTTTTAACGACAGTCCAGTTTCTTGCTCGAATCATCACGACGAGTCTAATTAAACAGTCTGCTAATCAGTTCACCGATTTATTAATGGTTCAAATCACGTCCAAGTCTTTAATTGAATCTAGGCACTTAAAGTCCAATGGTCATACACTAAGAGTCAAAGCATGTCATTCACACACATTCATAAAGAACACACATAACATGTTTGTCACACTATGACCATGTCTAGAGAGTCTTGCATGCGTGTTTTCCGTCATTTTTTTTAGGGGGGTAAGTCGGATATTAATCCTCCAATTTAAAACCTCATCAAACCTTCCCCTAAAATATATACCCTATTTTTGCTTTTTTGCTTTTTCTTTTAACTCTTAAACCATAAAGTCAAGTCAATTAGAGTCAAGTATTAAAACAAATATGGTTTAACTTACAGCGCGTGGACAAGAAAGGAAGGGCGTTTAATCAAGGACAACACCTTCGTTCAAATCTTACTCTTTTGACAAACTGGTTACTAGGAAAAGGAAAGCTAAGAAGATAATGGCTAGTCAAGAAGAGCTTAATGAAGTCAAGGGAGAGGTAGCCAACTTGACTGAGATGTTGAAAAACATAACCCTGCAAATGAATGACCCTACGAGAAAACAACAAATGGACCTAATCCAGGAAAGCTTGGGCAAGTTGTCCAACGATTTTAGATTACAAGGGATTAGCTCATCACAAGGGGTCTCGGTGGATAAAGACCTTCTCCCGCAGAAGTTCAATCCCAACGACATCCCTAAATTTAAGGCTATGGATAACCCTTATTTTCATTTAAGAGCATTTGAAACTGTAATGAATATTAAGGGGATAGACAAGAAAGCTTTTCATTCTGTATTTTCTTTGCCTTTAGAAGCTGTATGTCAAAAGTGGTACTTTTCACTTGATAAAGAAAAGACCTCTAGTTGGGAGTCTATTGTAAGTGCTTTCATTGAAAGATATAAATGCAATATTCAAATTGAAACTGATCATAGAGAGCTTGAAATTCTAAAGCAAAAAGAAAATGAAGGTTTCACTTCCTTCTTTAATAAATGGAGAGAAACCACTATAAAAATGGTTGAAGTACCTAGTGAAAAAGAGTCTGTCAAGATGTTCATTAAGAACCTCCAAGAAAAATATTCCAAGCATCTGAGGTACCAAAGCAATCTGCACACCTTTAAGGCCGTCTATGATATTGATATTAATATTGAAGACGACCTAGCCAAACAAAAAGATGCTAACAATAATTCCAACAGTGGCTGGATGAGTAAGAAGAACGACAATCCTTCTTCTTCTAAATCCACCTACTCAAATAACGTTAGCACCTTTAATTTGAATGAGGTCCTAGCTATGAACAACAATCAGGGACAAAAGAAACCATTTAGGAAGGACTATAATCCTATTGGTATGAGTTATGACACCGCATTTGATCGTTTACACGCAAAAGGTCTTATAACTCCTATTGGACCATTTGGGGACCCACCTGTCGATAGGAGAACGGCTAGCTGGAACCCAAATGCACACTATAAATACCATCAAGGCAGGGGCCATCCTACGGAAAATTGTTGGATGCTAAAGGAAGCCATTCAAGACTTTATTGATAGTAACAAACTTCCATAGCCCCTGCAAGTAAAAAGCCAAGCATCAACACCGCACCACTGTCGGATTCCTTGACTATTTCTGACGAAGAAAATCAAGTGGACCCATCTAGTCTCATAGAACCTGTTGAGACCATTGAGGAAGAAGTCTTCGAAGATGCCGTTGATTCTCATGACCAAGAACCTGCAACCAAGCAGGACGTTTATGCATTAACACTATTATTGCCGGAAGTGCACAGGTTGTTGTTCCAAACCTATGAGGTTTTAAAAGAGAAAAACGAGTTGCTCAAGAGTAGACCTCCACCCAAGGATAAGAAACCTTTTTCTCTCCAAGTAATTGACACCCCCGGGAAAATTAACAAATATTATACTCCAATTGGGACGTCATATGCTAACATGTTCAAAATGCTCTCCAAGAATGGTAAGATCCAACCTCTCGAACCGAGACCATTTGAGTCACTAAAGAGGATGGACAAATATTATTGTTCATACCATCAATCAGGGGGACATACAATAGAGAATTGCTTTAAGTTCAAAGAGTTGGTTCAATGATTGATTGATGACAAGAAACTGGTTCAACTCCCATAGGATGCTGCAATCAATGGAGTGTGGGACAGTGATGATGAGGATGTCTACCTCAAAGATATCAAAGAGACTTCTCTATCAACAATATATCCAGTAAGTGACATTTGGGACGAAGAAGATTCACCCATAGATTTCCTCACCAGGCCCGACAGAATGCAACCTCCCATTTCAACACAACCTATGCCCACCATTCAACAAGTTCCCATACCAATCATAGAAGACAAGGATGTTGTCAAACAGCTAAAAAGGACTAAGGTCAAGATGAATGTATGGAAACTCTTAGCCACATCCCGAGAACATAGAGTTGCAGTCATGGATGCCTTGGCTAAAGTAGGCATAGATTCGGACACCATTCCTTAGGGACTAGCTAACTTCCTCACGAGTGATCTTCCAAGTCCGATCAACTTGGTTACTTTTTCGGATAAGGATTTATCACCGGAAGGTGACAAACACAACAAAGCTCTAAACCTCACAGTAATATGTAAGAGGATGAATGTTCCTATGACCCTTATGGATAATGGTTCGGCAATCAATGTTTGCCCACTTAGGACCGCAAGAATGTTAGGAATAAGAGATGAGGATTTGTCCCCATCAACTCAAGGAATAAGGGCTTATGATAACTCACGCCGTCAAGCATTAGGAACATTCACCATGAACATAACGGCGGGTGCAATTGAACATGCCACTACGTTCCAAGTAGTGGACATTAAAGCATCTTTCAACTTGTTATTAGGACGCCCTTGGCTTCATGATCTAAAGGCCGTCCCTTCATCTCTTCACCAACAAGTGAAAGCCATAGTTGGAGGAATTCCAATCACCATCGATGCTTCATCTATGAGGATCAAAACAGTGGAAAATCCACTAATCAATGTAGAACACGATGAAAATGATGAAGATTTGTGGGGCTTTAACGAAGAGGTCTCCTTAATAGAGGAAGATGAAAGGACCCCTCTTCATTACGACCTCCACTCAAATATGGTAACTAATGCTATTTTAAGAAAACAAGGACACTTTCCTGGAATGACTCTAAGAAATAGCTAAGCATATGGGATTACCTGGCCTCCCTAAGTTGGATACTTTCGGACTTGGTTTTGAACCAACTCACGAAGATCTTAAGCGAGCCCTGGAAAAGTCGAGAGCACGAAAGAATGCTCGTACACAAAAAAGAGAAATACCCATGGATCAATATCCTCTCACTCTAAATGGACAATTTATAAGAGAAGGAGATGATTACCCTTGTCATGAATTTCCTGAACCTTTCGTTGTAAACGGCATAAGACAACTAGGGTTCGAGATCTTTTTGGATTGTTACTTCCTAGATGAGATCCCAACTCCAATTCATAAGGAGAAAGCACCCCTTGATTTGACTTTAATGTCATGGGACTCCTCTTTGGAAGAGAAAAGAATGAGCCATGATATGTGGAAGACAACTCTTCACTCATTCAAACAGTCCTTCAAAGTGAAAACTTCTATCCATCAAAATTCATCACTCCTATAGAAGATCAAGAGCGAGGATGGCGCAAAACGGTGAAGGTGACCACTACAAATGGAAGGAAGATTTCAGTAACTACATGACAAGGGCCAATGTTCGAAGAATCGTCTGAGTCAGAGTCCGAGTCAGAGTCTTCCCCTATCGAGTCTTCCAAATCTTTAGTTGTAGCACCCCCACCTTCTATTTCTACTCCTAGGATAGTTAGCAGTCAAGTCCCAAAGGACATTTCCTTATTCGATGTAATGATTTTAGAGTTCAATAATATGTCTTCTTCCCCTTATTCCTCTTGTTTTTCTTTATCTAAAGATGACGAGCATTGCTTAACTAATGATGAAAATGACAAAGAAATAATAAAGCAATGGAAACACTTGAAAATAAAACGCCAATAATTGAGGATACAGAAACGGTTGACATCTCAAAAGATCCAACGATTAAAAGAGAAGTTAAAATCGGACTAACACTAAGTAAAGATGAAAGAAGCGATTTAATTAATCTACTCAAAGAATTCATTGATGTATTCGCTTGGTCATACGAAGATATGCCAGACATTAATAGAGAGATAGCTCAACACACAATACCATTAATTCCATGAATGAAACCTGTAAAACAAAAGTTACGTCAAATGAAACCCGTCGTAGCTCTTAAAATATAAGAAGTACAAAAACAAATAACTGCAGGTTTTATTAGGGTATCTAAATACCCCGAATGGGTTGCCAATGTCGTGCCAGTTCCGAAAAAAGATGGTAGAGTTCGAATGTGTGTCGACTATCGAGATCTAAATAAGGCAAGTCCAAAGGACGACTTCCCTTTACCACACATCGATATTTTGGTAGATAATACAACAAATCATGCGCTTCTCTCATTTATGGATGGATACGCAGGATACAACCAAATTCTTATGGCTGAAGAAGACATGGAAAAGACAACATTCATAACACCTTGGGGTACTTACTGTTACACGGTAATGCCATTCGGGTTGAAAAACGCGGGTGCCACTTACCAATGAGCAGCAACTGCCCTACTCCATGACATGATGCACAAAGAAGTGGAGGTTTATGTAGATGATATGATTGTAAAATCCAAAGACCACCCAGGACACCCAATAGCCTTAAAAAAGTTCTTTGAAAGGCTAAGGAAATATAACATGAGGTTAAACCCTTCTAAATGTGCTTTCGGAGTAACCTCAGGAAAGCTCTTGGGGAATAGAGATAGACCCCACCAAAAGTAAGGCAATCATGTCCATGCCACCGCCCAAAACCGAAAAGCAAATTCGGGGATTTATTGGCCGGTTGCAATACATAAGTAGGTTCATATCCAAACTAACCACAATATGTGAACCAATATTCAAGAAGCTTAAGAAGAACGTGCCTGTCATATGGGACGACGAGTGTCAAAAAGCCTTTGAAAAGATCAAAGCCTATCTCTCGAATCCTCCTGTATTAGCTCCAGCACTCCCAAGAATACCCCTAAGATTATACTTAACCGTTACAAAAGAAACAATGGGAGCTATGCTCACACAAGAGGTAGAAAATAAAGAAAATGCTATCTACTACCTAAGTAAGAAAATGCTCGAGTACGAGACACGCTATACACCACTAGAAAAGTTGTGCCTCGCATTGGTGTGGGCCACAACTAAATTAAGACATTACATGCTTGTACATACCGTTTACGTAGTATCACGAATGGATCCCCTCAAATATCTATTCGAAAGATCTACACTTAACGGGTGTATCTCAAGGTGGATAGTAAACTTGGCCCAATTTGATATAAGATTCATGCCTCAAAAGGCCATCTAAGGATCAGTGGTATCGGATTTTCTAGCAGATTTCCCAATAGAAGATTCGACACCCTTGGAAGAAAACGAATTTCCAGATGAAAGTTTAATGATGACGGAGGATGATACATGGACTTTATACTTTGATGGAGCCTCAAACCAAAAGGGATGCGGCGTAGGAGTCTTAATAGTATCACCTAAAGAGGAACATGTTCCTATATCCATTAAGTTAGATTTCGACGTTACCAACAACGTAGCCGAATATGAAGCATGCGTGGTAGGCCTCGAAACTGCTTTAGCCTTAGGAGTAAAGAAACTCCGGATATTTAGAGATTCTTCATTGATCATCAATCAAATCTCGAAGAGATGGAAGGTTAGGAGTGAAAGCTTAGCTCCCTACCAAACATATTTGGAAACCCTCACTGATCAATTAGAAAAAGTGGAATACACCTATCTACCTAGAGAGGAAAACCAATTTGCCGATGCCATGGCAAGACTAGCCTCAATGGTTAGGATTCCTAAGGAAATTGAGCAAATGCCTTTGACCATAGAAAAAAGGCATAAACCAGCGTACATTCAAGCTATAGAAGACGATGAAGTGATTCAAGAGGAAGAACAAGAAGAAGAACCATGGTTTACAGACATACTAAATTATGTCACCAAAGGAGAATATCCTCCTCACGCTGATAAAAGGGCAAAAAGAGCGCTAAGGCTTTTAGCTTCCCAGTTTGTACTCATAGGAGATGAGTTACACAAAAGGGTACCTAAAGGTCGAGCTTTATTATGTGTAGATAAGAAAGACGCTCAAAGAGCTATGAGGGTAGTCCATGAAGGAATATGCGGAACACATGTTAATGGCAAAATGCTAGTCCAAAAGATAATGCGAGAAGGATATTATTGGACTACCAAGAATAGGGATTGTCATCAATATGTAAAAAGATGCCCCAAATGCCAAATTTATGCAAATTTACAACATGTTCCACCTTCTCTCCTTTATACATATACTTCACCATGGCCTTTCTCTACATAGGGAATAGACATAATTGGAAAAATTACACCCCCCGGAACAGGAGGTCATGAATACATCCTAGTCGCAATAGATTACTTCACAAAGTGGGTAGAAGCACAATCATATGCTAAACTCACCGCAAAACATGTAGCAGTCTTTATCGAAAGAAACATAATTTGTCGATATGGAGTCCCACATAAATTATAAGTGACAATGGAACTCACTTTCAAGCTGAATGTGAAGAATTACTACAGAAGTATGGTATTCAACATCACCATTCTTCCCCTTATAGACCTCAAGCAAATGGAGCAGTTGAGGCCGCTAACAAAAACTTAAAGACTATCATCGAGAAAATGACTGAAAATTATAAGGATTGGCCTGACAAGCTTCACTTCGCACTGTGGGGCTATCGCACGTCAATCCGAACATCAACAGAAAATACGCCATTCAACCTGGTATATGGAATGGATGCGTACAACCTATAGAGTTAGAAATACCTTCTCTACGCATTGCATTGGAAAGTAAACTTGATGAAGTCGAATGGACTAGAGCACGGTATAAAGAGTTGATTCTACTCGATGAAAAACTATTAGAAGCTCTACATCATACTCAATGTTATCAAACCCGCATGGCTAGACATTTCAATAAGAAGGTCAAGGCTAGAAATATCAAGGTTGTGGACTTGGTATTATAAGCATTAAGGAAAAATGTTTTGGACCCAAGAGGCAAATTTAGGCCTAATTGCTCCGGACCATACATTGTCAAAACAATCCTGTCAGGAGGCACGGCTAAGTTAACTGACATGGATGGTAATGAGTTTTCAAACATGACAAATCTTGACTAACTTAAGAAATACTACCCATAATTACTTGAGTAAAACACTCAAGAGAGCTACGTTTGGCCTGATTCCTTAAACAAAAAGGATACATAGGCAACCCCAAAAGGGTGCGGCCACTTTAATTTTTCAAAATCTCGCATCCCAGAGTTAAAAAATTCATGTCTGCAAAATTTCACAACTGGCGCCAGAAAAAGGACTCCGTTGCCAGACGACAGATTTGTCGCCAGGCGACAGAGGAAATTCGTCAGCGCCAGTTATTTGGTTAACAGCGCTAAGTTTCTGCAAGTGCCTGGGCAGATTCTGTATATTCTGGAAATTTGTTCGACTCCCGTACTCGAATAAATTCCCCGAAAAATAAATATTTTAATTGTTTTCATTGCTTTAAATGTAAAGTTAATTTAAATAATAAGATGAAATTAATAAGAAATTACATTATTGATAAAATAAAGCTTAAAAATTAACTAAAACAAATCAAAATTGTCTAATAAATCAAAGGAAAAGCAATGCTCTAATCTTTCTTCTCCTTCTTAATTCTTTTCCAATTCTTGTCCGCATTCTCTTCCTCTTCATCCATAACCTTGGCTAGGAGACATCCATTAGAAGATCTACACTCTATTTTAGTATAGATAATTTCCCCCTCCGCTAAGACTCCGTGTTTCTTTTCCACCCAAGCCTTCTTTTCTCTAGAATTAACTTTTCTTTTTCCTTTGTTTTTCTTAGAACTTTTCTTTTTTGGCATAATAGGAGTCTTAAATTCACTTCTTTCTCCTAGGCGTTCTTTAGCAGGAACCTTCTTGTCACCCAAACGATTCTTCACATCAGTCTTCTCAACCTTGACTTGGGATTTCTGAAGTTTTCCATCAAGCCATTGCTTTATACTGTTTGACAAACAAGGTGGAACCCTATGGGTAATCACCTCCCATAAAGGCCTACCACTCCTGATATGAAATAACCAAGGAAAAGACAAGTGAAAGGGAGGAGAAATCAAGTAACAACAAGTTCAAACCAACAAACCAAGATAACCTATCTCAAATTCACAAAGATAAATGAAATAGGGGTCTTAATCAAAGCCAACACCAAGTAATTAAAGCTAAGATTAAGGTGTAACCACAAAGATTACAAGAGATGCAATCACAAAGATTATGGTAGAGAGAGAAAGTCTCTTGATTACAAAGTTCAACAAAAATTAATATGCAAAAACGTCTTAAAACAACTTAAATAGTTCGCACAAACTGACAGAAAAACGGGAAAAGGTTCGGCCGAACTCTGGGTAAGTTCGGTCAAACTTGTGGGTAGGTTCGGTCGAACTTTTTGAGTTCGGCCACTCTTGCAAAGATGCAAAAATCAGCTCTGAAACTGCCTGGAAGGTTTGGCCGAACCATAGTGTAGGTTCGGCCGAACTCCCCTGCTCCTGGACAGCTCTATTTCAAACGTTCATAACTTCTTCGTTTCTCGCTCAAATTTGGCATGTGACCAGTCGTTGGAAAGCTATTAAACTCTACTTTCACCTCCAACTTGAATCACCTAAAAATTCCTTGTAACGAAGGAGATATGACTGAATGAAGTAGTTGCATCATATATTGATAAGCTTCTTGTCTTCAAGTGTGATGATGGTTAGCCCCGAAAGGTGACCTCCAAGGAGCTTGGCCCTACTTCGTGTCATGACATGTGGCATGTCTTCCACTTCTTCCACTAAGTTCCATGCACCCGCGTCAAACCCCTCCTCCTCAAAAGGAATTGCCCTCAATTCCGGATCATCATCACCAATATCATCTTCAAAGAGAAAAGGAGCAAGATCACCAACATTAAAGGTAGCATGAACACCAAAGTCTCCCGGTAGTTTGAGCTTATAAGCATTAGGTCCAACTCTTTCCACAACTTCAAAGGGGCCTTCGGATCTTGGCATAAGCTTGTTCTTTCTCTTAGCCGGGAATCTTTCCTTCCGAAGATAGAGCCACACAAGTTCACCTACATTGAATTCCCTTGGCTTTTTGAATTTGTTTGCCCTTGCCTTGTAACTCTCATTTGTCTTCTCAATTCTCTTCTTGACATCTTCATGAAGCCTAATCATTGTTTCAACTCTATCTTTTGCCCAAAGCTCAACTCCTCTTGAGGGATACTAGGCAACAAGTCAAGTGGTAGGCGGGGATTAAAACCATACACTACTTCAAATGGTGTTTTCCCGGTAGCTATGCAATGAGAGCGGTTGTAAGCAAATTCAACTTGAGGTAGCTTAAGATCCCAATCTTTCATGTGTTTGCTAATGATAGCTCGGAGAACGGTGGACATGGTACGATTAGTCACCTCGGTTTGAGGGTGACTAGAGGTACTAAACAAGAACTTGGTTCCCACTAACTTCCACAAAGTCTTCCAAAAGTAGCTCAAGAACTTAGGATCACGGTCCGACACAATACTTTTTGGAATGCCATGAAGCTTCACCACTTCTCTAAAGAACAAGGTAGCCACATGAGAGCGTCATCGGTCTTATGGCTAGGAATGAAGTGAGCCATCTTGCTAAAACGATCAACCACAACATACACGGAATCATTTTGCCTTTGAGTGCGAGGGAAAGCAACCACAAAATCCATGCTAAGATCATCCCAAGGGTGACTAAGGACCGGAAGAGGAGAGTAGAGTCCTTTACGGAATTGACTCTTAGCCTTATGACAATCCCCACAACGAGCTATCACATCTTGCACATCACCAAACATCTTGGGCCAATAAAAATGCTCTCAAAGAATGTCATATGTTTTCGCAACCCCAAAGTGTCCAGCTAGCCCTCCTTGATGAGCTTCTTTAACAAGCAACCGTCGATGAGAGCATTTCGGAATACAAAGCTTGTTTCCCTTGAAAAGGAAACCCTCTTGCACCATGAAAGAGCCATCGACCCCTTCCTCACACTTCTTCATCAACCCACCAAAATCCTCATCATCGTGATACAACTCTTTAAGCAACTCAAACCCTAAAAACTTCGCATCAAGAATAGTGATCATACAATGCCTCCAAGAAAGAGCATCGGCAACAATATTGCTCTTCCCTTCCTTATACTTAGAAGAGAAAGTGAATGATTGGAGGAATTCAACCCATTTGGCATGTCTTGCATTGAGTTTATGAGAACCATTGATGTACTTGAGAGATTCATGATCGGAGTGTAGTACAAATGGTCTAGGCCTCAAGTAATGTGACCAATGATCAAGAGCCCTTACAATAGCATAGAACTCCTTGTCATAGGTACTATATCTCATTCTTTCTCTACCAAGCTTCTCACTAAAATAGGAAACCGGCCTCCCTCCTTGCACAAGAACCGCTCCAACTCCAACCCCACTAGCATCACATTCAACTTCAAAGGGTTGATCAAAATTCGGAAGAGCTAAGATTGGAGCCTCACACAACTTCTTCTTGAGGTTCTCAAAAGCCCTTTGAGCCTATGGTGTCCACTCAAAAGTACCCTTCTTCATGCATTCGGTCATCGGGGCCAAAATAGTGCTAAAATTCTTCACAAACCTTTGATAGAAGGAAGCTAGACCATGGAAACTCCTAACTTGAGTGAGAGTAGTAGGAGTAGGCCAAGATTGAATGGCCTCCACTTTACTAGGGTCCATTGAGATCCCTACATTTGAAATCACATAACCAAGAAAAACAATACTATTCACCATAAAGGTACATTTTTCCAACATGACAAAAAGCCGCCTACTTCTCAATGTTTCAAATACTTGCCTCAAATGTTTAACATGATCAAGTTCACATTTGCTATAAACAAGTATGTCATCAAAATAAACAACAACAAATTAACCAATGAAAGGGCGAAGTACCTCATTCATGAGCCTCATGAAAGTGCTAGGAGCATTAGAGAGCCCAAATGGCATAACTAGCCACTCATACAAGCCTTGCTTTGTCTTGAAAGGGGTCTTCCACTCATCTCCTTCACGCATATGAATTTGATAGTACCCCATCCTCAAGTCAATCTTCGAAAACACCTTGGAACCATGTAACTCATCAAGCATATATTCAAGTCGGGGAATAGGGAAGCGATACTTGATGGTAATGTTATTGATGGCCCTACTATCCACACACATCCTCCATGTACCATCCTTTTTCGGAAACAAAAGAGCTAGAACCGAACAAGGGCTAAGGGATTCCCTTACAAATCCTCTTTCAATCAACTCACTAACTTGTCTTTGAAGCTCTCTTGCTTCATCGGGGGTACGCCTATAAGCCGGTCTATTAGGGAGTTGTGATCCGGGAATAAGATCTATTTGATGTTCAATTCCCCTAATAGGTGGCAAACCGGGTGGGAGATCATCGGAGGAAACGTCATGGTACTCAACCAATACTTCCTTGACAGGGGGTGGATTGGGTTCTCTCGCTCACTCTCTTGTGTTTCCCTAAGAAGACAAATAAAGACAATGTGTCCTTGATTTATCTCCTTTCCCATCTCATTTTCCCCAATGAGAAGGTTCTCTTTGATTGTGTTTCCCGTACCCAAGGGTTCTTTGTGTTTGATGGTGGGGGATAAGGGGTTGAGTACAATCTTTTTCTTATCCATCATGAATGAGTAAGTGTTCTTTCTTCCATCATGCATCACATCTCTATCAAATTGCCAAGGTCTACCAAGCAATACATGACAAGCATCCATAGGCAATACATCACAAAGCACGTCATCCTTATATAACTTGCCAATTGAGAAAGAAAGAAGAGTTTGTTTCGTTACCTTCACCTCATTGTGATTGTTAAGCCATTGAAGCTTGTAGGGAGTAGGATGATCGGTGGTTTCAAGATTGAGCTTTCTCACCAATGTTGTTGAAGCCACATTAGTGCAAGAGCCATTATCGATGATAAGATTGCAAACCCGATCCTTGATGGTGCATTGAGTTTGGAAGATGTTTTCCCTTTGCTCTTACGCTAAAGGGGTGGAAATGGAGTGAAGTGCTCTCCTCACAACAAGGATTTGACCCTCATCGGCGTCAACTACAATTTCATCATCCTCATCATATATAGGGTCACCAAAATCCCTCTTGTCATCTTCGTACTCATCGTCATCCATTTCACGAATCATCATAGCTCTACTATTTGGACACTCATTAGCAAAATGTCCATAGCCTCTACACTTGTAGCAAGTCTTTCGATTTCCCATCTTGTTGTGATCATCTTTGCTAGTAAAATGCATGGGAGCCTTGCCTTTATCATCCTTGACAATGGGCTTGCTTGTCTCATCCTTTGGATACCCACTAGCACTACTCACCTTGTCATACTTCTCAAACTTCAAAGCCACTTGCACCACTTGATCAAAACTTCCATGGGCATGCACATCAACCTTTTGTCCAAGCTTTCTTTCAAGACCACCAATATACCTAGCAATCTTATGCTCCGGTACTTCCTCAACTCCACTCATGATAGAAAGTTTTTCAAACTCCCTAGTATACTTCTGTACCGACATAGTTCCTTGCTTAAGAGAGTTCAATTTAAGATAAGCATCTTGCAAATAATCTCTAGGCACAAAAGCCTTGTTCATATGTTTCTTCAATTTCTTCCAAGAAGTGAATTTTGATTTTCCATCTTTCTTCCTACGATTCTTAAAGTTCTCATACTACAAAGAAGCATGTTTTTTTAGTTTAAAGATGGCCAATTTGAAACGTTTTTCATCATTATAACCCTTATATTCAAACACATTCTCCATACTTCTAACCCAATCAAGAAATTCATTGGGATCAAGATTACCTTCAAAGTCCGGAAATTCCAACTTGATGTCTCGGTCACGGTTGTCCTCATGGTGTCGTTGGCGGTGTTCCTTTCTCCGGTGAAGAGAGTGAGAGTCATCTTCTTCACTAGGGCTCCTCCTCTTTCTAGGACTTCTTCTATTCTCCAAGACCTCAAGAAGTTTATCAAACTTCCTTGTAACCTTCATCATCTTCATAATAGTATCTATCACCCATGTTTCATGATAGAAAGTTTGTATCTTTGAGAAATTAATTTCAAATTTGTGGGAAAAGATGAGATCTTTTGAGAGGAGAAAGAGAAATAAAAAAGGTAGGATCTTTCTAGGCTAATAACCTAGGCTCTGATACCAAATGATATGAAGTAACTAAGGAAAAGACAAGTAAAAGGGAGGAGAAATCAAGTAACAACAAGTTCAAACCAACAAACCAAGATAACCTATCTCAAATTCACAAAGATAAATGAAATAGGGGTCTTAATCAAAGCCAACACCAAGTAAAGCTAAGATTAAGGTGTAACCACAAAGATTTAAAGAGATGCAATCACAAAGAAAGCAAGATAATCACAAAGATTATGGTAGAGAGAGAAAGTCTCTTGATTAAAAAGTTCAACAAAAATTAATATGCAAAAACGTCTTAAAACAACTTAAATAGTTCGCACAAACTGACATAAAAACGGGAAAAGGTTCGGCCGAACTCTGGGTAAGTTCGGTCAAACTTGTGGGTAGGTTCGGTCGAACTTTTTGAGTTCGGACACTCTTGCAAAGATGCAAAAATCAGCTCTGAAACTGCCTGGAAGGTTTGGCCGAACCATAGTGTAGGTTCGGCCGAACTCCCCTGCTCCTGGACAGCTCTATTTCAAACGTTCATAACTTCTTCGTTTCTCGCTCAAATTTGGCATGTGACCAGTCGTTGGAAAGCTATTGAACTCTACTTTCACCTCCAACTTGAATCACCTAAAAATTCCTTGTAACGAAGGAGATATGACTGAATGAAGTAGTTGCATCATATATTGATAAGCTTCTTGTCTTCAAGTGTGATGATGGTTAGCCCCGAAAGGTGACCTCCAAGGAGCTTGGCCCTACTTCGTGTCATGACACGTGGCATGTCTTCCACTTCTTCCACTAAGTTCCATGCACCCGCGTCAACTCCAATATTTGTGAAAACACTCAACTTCATGCGACACAGAAAATTCATAAGGACGGCGGAGATCTCCTGTAGGGATGGTTTGTGCAAATCCATATTGTCTCTTAACTCTACAAGGGAAACAAAAAGTTAACTTTGATAAGCTAGGGAAACCGCAGTATGCTTGGCTATTACAACCAACCATCTTATCAATCTTCCACCAAGGGATAACCCAGTTCAGAGTAAAATCACCAGCAGCAAACACCTTGCTCCACTCACGGCAACCTATCCTTAAAAACCGTTTCTTTCGCCGAACCACGCAATTGGGAGTGTATTTTTTGATATCATCGGGAGGATTAATAAATTTTAGCCTCTCCATGAGCCATATCTGTAAACATACATTTGATTTTTATCGCAATGTAAAAATATTTTTAATTCCTCGTAATTAAGAATAGTATTATTTTATACATGTAATAAAATTGGAGAACCTCGAAGAGGTGCTTTTGGATTCTTTCTCAATGCATCTAGCCACAACATGGTCTCTCCAACAATTAGTGGCATTGGGTTTCTCCCAGATTCAACTTGTTCTATAACAGATATGATTATTGCTTGGCCTTCATTATCTTTACCACTAATTAAAAGAAGTTGGCTAAACATGCAAAAGAGGAAAGGTCTTCTTTTATAGACATGAAAAAATCCAGAATTAGGTTTGTCAAAATAATAACGTGCCAATTCTCTCAAATCAACCACATTGCCATGCACTATATTTTTTATGTCCATACCCCTTAGATCAAAGAAACGCTCGAAACCTTTGTAATAATATTCACTTAATCTAGGCATTACCGCAAGATATGTGGAATAAAAGTCTATAATGGCTCCAAATTCTTCCGGTAAAGGGCATATTTCATCATGGAAAAATCTAAAACATTGAGTATTAATATCCCAATATTCTACGGCAGAATAGATAAAGTCTATGTCAAGACTCACCCCCTTTACACCATACATACCCCTCATATGGAAAAAGTCTAATTCTTTTTTCTCTTTGGAAGTTAAAAGACGACACCACTCATTCATATATCCGCAAAAAGTTCTTTTAGCTAAAGGCATGATTACTAGTTAATTTATTTAATTAATAAGCTGGTCAAATTATGCAGAAAACGTAAGTTCTGGGGGCTATTTATATGCTTTTTTCACAGCAGAATTCAACTCCTGTGAGAATTAGGAAAATTAACTTTGTCGCCAAGCGACAAGTCTGTCGCGTGACGACAAAAGCTATCGCGTGGCGACAGGTGTAGTTACGCGGCGCCAGTATTTTTTCAGTAGCGACAGCTGTTACGCGTTGAAAACCGTGTTTTACTTGCTCGAATTCAACTTTGACTTGACTTATCCTTATTATTATTTTTTCCTCTTTTATCCATACACTTTTTTACCCTTATTAGTATTATTATTATTTTATTTTATTAAGCTTAATTAATTTTAGGCTTATTTTTAGTAACTATACATTTGTTCCTTCATTTTATTTTTTCATTTTTCTTTTGAGGGAGAGAGTCGGTACCCTCCACTAATATTAAAAATGACGGAAATTTTGCGCAAAAATTACACTTTCTCACATACTCACACGCACATAAAATAAAATGAAAAAATAAAATAAGAGATAAAATGTTTAATACATAATAAGTGGATATATACAAAGTGTCTAATACATAAGTCATGTAAATAAAAATAGACAAAGTCCTATAAAGTCAAAATAAATAAAAATACAGGTACAACTACGGTGCAGGAGGTCGCAAATGGTGAGGGACACCAAAAGTGTCAAAGAAAGTCCTACTCCGTGGAGTATGTCCATCACCATCCCCCGAACCACCAGTCGGCGGAAACTGCAACTCAGGGCCAGGCCATCTAACCTCACCCTGGTACCCGACGGAAAGAGGCTGGGGCTGCAAAGTCTGCTGCGACGACGAGCCAACCTCGTACGTCCCACCACCCATCCCACCTCGGCTGGTTGGCCCGGTCGGAGCATCCTCAGGAGATGATGCTGAGTCCTCTACAGTGGCGGCCTCCGAACGACCACCCCGACCACCTGAAGTAGTCCGACGATGCGTCGAGTCAGACCTAGTAGTCTCCCACCTAGGCTCGGGTCTCGATCGATTGCGCGGAGAAGGAATAGGCTGTCCCTGCAAAAGTAAATCAAAGTTAGCAAATGCAAGTAAAAGGCAAGATAAAGATGCGAAAAGTAAGAAATAATACCTCCTCAGCGTCGTTGTTACGACAGGTAGCACGGTTCCGCAACCTCACGAGCTGGCTGCAAAAAGCGTCTATGCACCTTGCCATAGCTGTCACCACCTCGCGAGAAAACTGCCAAAGCAACTAAGTCAGTAACAACTATAAACAAGTATAAAGACAAGATATGTACCCGATTCTGGTGACTGGGGATAGAGCGCTCCACAAACTGCTCCCCCACTGGAGCCGGTGGAATAAGCTCCTCGATCGGCCCGTACTTGCCCTGGTAGCGTATGGACATCCTCGGGGGAATGAACTCCCTAGGACCGACCTGGTAAAAATAAAAGGTTAGGAAAATACTTGGGGGCTACCTAATGAAAGACAAGCCAAATAAACAAAAGCATACCGCTGCCTTCTCTTAAAGGACAGGGGCCGGCGCTAACAATGGTAGCAGATCCTCCTCGTAACTCTGCTCGAGGAGAATGTAGGACCTCCAAGGAGTACCCCGAGAAGATCCACTAGCCCGATCCCGCTGCAAGGCATCGTGGAACATGTGCCAGGGTGGAGGAGCAGGAACTACAAAAACGTTTGAGGAGTGTTGAATCGCTACCCTCTCCCCTAGGTAGACAACCGCGTCGTACGTCCCCAGAAAATAACGACGCTCAGCAGTGTACTGCGCCGCCAGCGCAGGAATAGGAAAAATAGCCCAAGGTCGGTATACCGGGCTGGGCTCCTGTAAAATCACTATGTAAGGAACTAATACCCAAAAGTGATAAAAGAAAAAGTAATTGTTATAGAAACTTACCAAGAGAATCATCTCTCGAAGGCGTAACACCTTCGGCGGACCTCTGCGGCCTCCCCAACTAGCAGGAACGGGGAGCACGCGAGGAGAAGGCCTCGCAGGCGCAAGTGAGGGAAAGTACTCGTAGAACCAGATCTATATGAAAAGGCAAAAGTCAGTAAAGATTGTGCTTCTAACTTAGAGCTAAATCTCAAAAGGAAAAGAGATGCACCTCTACGATCCTCTAGAAGCTGGAAAGTGCCACCTCTCCAGACAAGGCCCTGTGACGGCAAGAACGTCGCAGGCCCAGTAGAAAGTCCGCGTAGGCCATACTGGCCCAGTCATATGTCCTGACCAGGTGAAGGTCGCGAACGGCGGACGGGTAGTAAAGAAGTACTCTACTACGTCGATTAGGGGAAAATGTCCCTGACAGCAAGATCAGCACAAAGATGCGCACCCGCTGCTCTCGGGTGGTGGCATCATCCTCGAAAGCTGCAGCCAATGTGCAGCGACGAATGCATCGAGAAATCATCTGTCCCGACTGAGCCTCAGCTTGGGCCCAAACAGCAATCGGCCCCAACAACTCCTGAACCTCCGGCGAGTAGACAGTTATGTCGGTGTCGAACGGCAAAGGAGTAGACTGGAACTCTAACCCCGTGATGAGGCTGAAGTCAGCTGGAGTGACCGTCATCTCACCCCAGGGAAAGTGGAAAGTGTTGGTGGTGTCCCAAAAGAACTCCACCAAAGATCGAACGACGAGGTTACCCCCATCGTATGAAAACATTGCTCGGGTGGCCAGAAGAAGAGGAGTTAACCCACATGACTCCCAAAGACAACGTAAACCCTCATCTCGACTGATGAAGGTGTTGTAGAGAGAACCGATGGTGGAATTACCCGAGCCGTGGCTACGGGTCCTCCCACCTGCAAGACCACGTCGGACTCGCTCCGACAGATGGTGAACTAGCGCGTGGAATAGGGTGCGCTCGTCCCAATTTGGCATGAGGCCCAGCCTGGAAGTAGAAGGAACGTCCTCGCCCTCACTGGTAGGCTCATCCTCTTGGCGCGAGTCTCTCGATAGAGAGACAGAACAACGTCGTCTAGCCATGCTAAAGAATGTAAAAGTAATTAATTTTAAGGCTCTACAGTATCTAAGGTTTGCCTAGGCCGCATGATACTATGTTCGCAAAACAGAGTACGTAGTACTAAAAACAGAGCAAAAATTCAACTAAGCATGTAAGCATTTTTCAAGCAAACAAACAATTTCTTGCAAACATATGATGAATATTGTGACAAATTCTACAAGGAAAAGCAGTAAAAATGCGAAAAACGAATCACATTGTTCTTCACGACCTTAACAGGTCCAACAATGGTGAATTGTTCGTTTCTTCACCAAATTGAGTCAAACAAGTCTCAAAATACTCCCAAGGCAATATACAAGCATAATTAAGCAAATTCAAGGCATAAAATTAAACAAATGAGGCAAATTAAGCAAGAACATTTTCGAATTTTTCGAAAATTCGCGAACATGAACATGCAATTCATCAAAAACCGAGTAGAGTTTGAGCAAAACTTACATATATCGGGAAAATAGATGAGAAAAGCTTCGATTTGCAACAAGTTTGAGCGAATTCGGCTAAGAAACGAGCAAGAACGAGTGTTTTGAATTTTTTGCGAGAATGAATGAAGCAGAGCAGCAGCGAAATGAAGGAGAAGACGGGTTTTAAAACCCCGATTCTGTCGCCAAACGACATGATTGTTGCGAGGCGACAGACCCTGTGGCGTCGCGACAGACGCGATTGCTGGCTACGGCTGTCTCTGGCTAGCGCTGGAGCGGCGACAAGATACTAGGCCCCACATTATGACTTTGTGGACCTAATTTAGCAGTTTGGGTTCCTTGGTACGCCAGTTAGCCCCTTTAAGCAAAATTGACATGATATAGTCAGCTTGATTGCGATTGCATTAAGTGATCGACCTGATGAAAGATCGTCTCACTTAGCTTAAAGCGCCTAAGTATTGGATCATAACAAGGCACCGAAATAATGGTTCGATAAGGCACCAATATAATGGTTCACTAAAGTAGAAGCGCCGAAGCATTGGAACGAAAAATAACGATATACAAAAAAAAACGATACATAGAATGATTCTTTGGCGATATCCCGGCTTAGAGAGGAGTTGTCTAGTGGCGAAATACTGCCGTGGCGAGGTAATGTCACAAATTTTGAAGATGGCGAAATAAGGTCACCTTCGACGGTCCCTCAAGGTAAAGAAGAGATTGTCTATAGCGGCGATGTACTGCCGTGGCGACGTACGGCCACAACCTAGAAGATGACGACATACAGTTATTTTCGACGATGTTCCCGAAATACTGTGGAGGATTGTCACCAAGAGTATTGAAGATGACAACGCATGGTTACCTTGAATGATGGCGTTCACGAGATACTGTGGAGGTTGTCACAAACAACAAAAGCAACAACAAAATGGTTACGTTCAGAGACGTGTGCTCGACGGTGCAATATACGCGTTTCTTAACTCTTTTATATGTTTTAACTAATGATTAGTTTGCAGGTATCGGCGTTATAAGAATGATTTGGAATCGCAGACCGTCCTGAATCACTCTCCGTACCTATCGCTACTTTGACTTTTTTTTTCGAAACATAAGTTTCTCCAAACTCAGTCAAAGTGGGGGCTTCTGTAGACACCCATTTGTGTCTCCCCAAAACCAAACCCAGTGATGAATGTCTTTCACGTCGAACCATAATCGAATGAGGTGAAAGTGTTGAAAAGTCAAGTGTTGCGGTTTAGTTTTATTTAAAATTCCTTTTTCTCTGTTTTCGAAAATAACTCTATTTATTTGAAAATAGCCAATTCAGTTTAGTTTGGTCCATCATTAAGGTCCAATAATAATGTAGGTTGATGGGGCTCAAAGAGACCTTTCCAACGATATATTATAAGCCCGATTCCGATGAATATTGAGGAAGTTATGGCCAAAATACTAAACTGGGCCCGGTTAGTTATTTACATACAGCCCAATGATCTAGAGGAGGGCCCAATGTTAATTATTATTCCTAAAATTATTAGGATTAAATATAACTTTCTAGAAGTTTCTAGAAGGTTCCTTTTAATTCTAATATTATTAGATTTAATAATTATTTATTTTAAAGTGGACTTTTATTTGGAAAAAAATATTATTATTATTATTTTAATATCATTATTATTATTTTTATTATCTTTGTAAATACGTTTTTATCTTCTGTACGGATTCCGTGGATCAAGTTGATTAAAGATCAGATTCCACGTGGAAAACCGCGCTTAAGCCAGGCTGTCGCCTCGCGAAAGACCCTGTCGCATCGCGACAGAGTGAATTCCTGGCGACAGCGTGTAGTTTTATTTTTTATCAAATTCTATACTTTTCCGGATTATTTCCTTATAAATAGGGTCTCAAACCTCCGTTTGTATTCATCAATTCTCATCAACAATCATCAACAATCAACTCTCATCAAGAATTACTCAATTCTTAATCTCTCTCTCTCTCTTTCTAAACCAACCTTTTACAAACACAATATTCCGCATTCACAAGACTTAGAATCACTTAGCCAAGTTCGAAGTTGCCTTCGCCCTAGACGTGCAAGGTTTATACTTTTCTGAGGGTTTGGTCCCAAATCCAGTCTAAACTTTTTAACTCTTTCTTTCAATAACATAATTTAATTCTTTAACTCTTTAATTATTCTTTATTATTTTCATTGAAGTTTACTAACTTGTGTATTTTGTTATTAGAAAGAGGTACGAGGCTTCAAAGTAAGTAGATTAGCTTACTCCCTATTTTATTAACAATGTAGAAAGCATGCTTATTATTGTTTAATATTCCTAGTATCATGTCAGGATGCTTTTTATGCTTTCTAGTGTCATGTTAGGATGTTTTTATTTCTTTCTAGTATCGTGCTTAGGGTGCCTTTACTCTTTCTAATAGCATGTTAGTACCATGTTAGGTTTAAAGCTTTGATCTTTATTGTTTAGTGACATGCTAGGATTTGTTATTAATCTTGTTAGTATCATGCCTAAGATCTTGCTATTATATTTAAGCTTTATTATGCCTTAACATGATTATTATTATGGTTATTATTATTTATTGCTTATTATTATGTTTCTTGATTTATTTATTGTTTTTGCTTGATCACGCCTTTTATGATTGCTAAAGGGAACTTGTACTTGAAATCACGCTTAATAAGATAATTATTAATTTGGTTTAGGCTAATGTGATTTTAACTCAAGTGATCGCCAATAATAGATTTATTTGTGCATTAATATTCAACCAACATAGATTAAACAGGTTAGGTTTAATATAATGTTTGTATATTATTCAAAAAGCGCACATGAATACGAGCAGAATAAAGTAGAGGCCTATTTTATAGGGCGGGTCCTTTCTTTTGTAGATTGGATTCGTACCCTCATCCTCGAACCCTGTTTGGTTCAAGACCTTATGGAGTTGATGGTCCTTTTGGATTGTCTTTTGGGTTTACAAGTTCCTAAAACTTGTTGGCGACTCTTTTGCTCTCTTTTTCTTCCCTTTGGAACGCCACCATACTTTAGTATATGATCACAGTGGGGTCTAAGTTTGTGATCATAATGCTTGAAATATTCCCTACACATACAGTAGTGTAGAACAAATTAGCAGCAGTGAGAGTGGTAGAGCAGAAAAGCGAGAGTAGTAGAGTAGCATGCAACAGGGGCTCTTGTATTCACAACCCACGACACTAGTATTTGGGCACTAGATTGAAAGGAATGGTATCCTTCGAACAAGTGTATTATTCTGATAGAGGGTTCATTATTATTAGAAAAGCTAATATAGCTAGTAAGGTGGAGGCCGCTTCTACAGTAATATTAATATATAATTAATATTACAGCTTAATCTTGACTGAATACTTCGGGTCACACCCAAGCAATTAACGAACCGACACGACGAATTAATTCGAAAGAAATTAATGAGTCGCCCGAGTATTAAATATTTAGACGTCAGAAATTCCAGCTTAGAGCGTCGACACCGAGCGTCGGAAGTCAAGTAAAAAATAGTAAAAGATGAGACGGCAAAATCGTAGTAAATTAACAATGACCAAAATATCTCTAGCGTCGGAACCCCGAGTGTTAGGGTGTTAGGAAAGCTAGCAGCCCGCACCATGTACGAGGCTTGCTAGCAAGCTACAGCCAGCTGCCCGCAATTAGTATGTGGCTTGCAGTCGCGCTGCAGCTAGCAACCTGAACCATGTGCGAGGCATGCTAGCAGCAGCCCTCGGCAGCAGCAACCCACACACATGTGCGTGTGTGTTCTGGCCAAGATGGCTGGTAGCAAGCAGCCCGCATGGTGCGGGGCTTGGCTGGGCCGGGTAGTTGGGCCGTGGTCATAGGGGAAGCATGTGAGGGAGGCTTAAAGTGTGAGGGACATGTGGCACAAGGAGAGGAAGGGAGTGGGGAGCAAGTTTGGTCCCCCCTCTCCAAGTGGTCCTTACTTCCCTTTATATACATTGATGACACTTGTTGATTTATTACTAGCTTGCTTATTTATTTTATTTTAGCTTTGAAATAAATTGTTGAATTTCATGTTCCCACATTGATGGGATAGAAATTCCCCCTCTTACCCTTTCCTATAAATACCCAACCTGGGTTTTTTGGAAGAGTGCTTGAGTAGGAGTTCAATAGAGCATTACATTAGCAAAAACTCCTAAACTCATATAATACTCGGGTATTGGTCAAATCTCACTAACCCCGAGGTAACAGACCTAAAAAGTCAGGGATCATTTTTGCGGGGAGATTTTTGTTGGAGCCTCTCGTACTTTTGGGGCTAAAGCTTTCAAGTAAGATCCCATCCGGTCAGGCGAAGCACGCTCCAAAGGTATATTTCCTATATTGCCCTTCCTATTTATTTGTTATGCTTTTGTGATTTTATTTAATGCGAGTGGATCCTTAGCTCGGGTGTTTTCTGCGGTGAGTTGGACTCACCAAACCCTAGAAGCGGTATCGGAACTTGTAGACACCTACATTTGGTCTCTTGTCCCGAAAAGGAAGTGCAATGATGTTACAAAAACCCGTTCTTCATGCTAGATCAAAGTTGAAGTGTTTATGGACTACGAAAAGCATTATGAACTAAGTTAAAACCCCTATTTGAGACCAAGTTATCTTAGAGCCTTGTCCGATTACTAATTAGGCCTAAAACATGTTCATACATGTTTAAACTTAACTAATAATGGACCCAAATGCGTCAAATGCGATGATTGGATCCAATGGAACCTACATTGTTGAAAAACCGAGCCAAACAGATAAACCAACCATAAAATTCCCGTGCAAGTCCTATATAGATGGATAGCCATTTCAAAGAGCTTTCTAACGGTATATTATAAGCCCAATTCCGAGCAAAAAGTCAGAAGTTATTATCACAACACTAAACTGGGCCCAAAACCAAAACCTTACGCTCCAACAGCCATAACTTTTGATCCATAACAGCTTTTTACCTAATTCTAACGGCATTGGAAAGTATACTTCCAGAGTTAGTAGAGGTCGCACTAGGGCTAGGATCGCGATTCCCCTCTAAAGGGAACGTTATCTTGGTACCCTCGCTCCCGAACTCATTTCTGGTTTATGTAGACCAATTTGGGCATTGGTAAACTTATGATTCATGCTAAATATCCCTTGAACTCTACTTGGGAGAAAGGCATGAACGAGGTTTATGGATTTTCCTAAAACTCATTGGCGACTCCTACTTGTTCCTTACAAAAAAGCGTGTATGATATAATCATTTCTAATTCAAGGTCCCCCAAACAATCAGGAATTCAAATCCTAATACACCCTAACAAGTGTAAAGTCCTAGGCTTTAAAGGGCCGTGGGCATCTAAAGAGAAGGATCCCCCACGACGGGAACACCCTCCTTACAGTGGCGACTCCACTGGGGACTTAGAGGTTACAAGATTAATTCGTAGTTATGATCCAAGGCTTCCAACACCAGGTTGCCTATGGGTTATAACGAGAATTAACTTGGATAATCCCTAGTTAGAGAGCGAGACTTGAACGCATAATATCTTCCTTTGCACAAAAGTAAAAACCAAACAAGCAACATTGCACCATGCATAAGCATAGCACACTTAAACATTGGGGATTGGCTCATTGACTAGGGGTTGCCAACACTAGACTTCTATCCCGAAATCAATAACAATCATCCCACCCATATCACCAACAAAATGTTGGGAGGACGATGTCGTAGGTCAACTCGTTGAGTGATTGATTTGTGCGTAGCTTCTTAAGATTTGGTACCTTGGACACCCAAGCCTTTTTGACCTTAGGATGGCAATACGTGAATCTTGACTTGTGGCATGCTTGTGTGACTACATGAATATGTGCTTCGTGTCTAATCTAACTAATTCCAACTTGTTACCTGGAGATATTAAAAATAAAATTCGCAAAAAATAAAAAAATTGTGGTCCGACCAAAAAAATAAAATAAAATAAAATTAAATTATCGAACCTACCAAGTGGCACGCGCAACTGTCAAAGTTGCGCGCGCCCTCCACGCGAAAGTCCTAAAGTTGCGCGCGGCACTCCTGCGCAACACTGTGCCTTGCGCGCGCCCATTGTTCAAAGTTAACTTTGACTCGTTATGAGCAGTATCATACGGAGAGAATGATACTACCGCTTCAAGGTTAATCGTTAAGTAGGTGCTAAAAATATCTCTTTGGGCTAACAACGTTGTCTAACTTTTACTTTAATTGTCTTTTTTTTTCGAGAAATCCAAAAACATGTTTTTTATCGTTCTCCTTGCGTTTAAGCAAAAAAAAAAAAAAAAAAAAAAACGCACGTGGCAATGGTACTCTAGAAGTTGCACTTTCCACCTTAGCGCAAAACGGAAAATTGCGCGCGATACTATGTTGATTATGATGATTCGTTTACGTACTTTATAATCGAACTAATGACATTACTTCTTACGAGGTTCGTAATTAGAAGTTCGCATTGTAACAACCCGACCCCAGACAAATTAGGGAGGGGCCTATCGTCACGAAATTAGCATCGAGGGCCAACAACTGTCCTCACAGACCAACACAAGTCCTTCCGACATATTTTGTCCTCACTCATGCGCACCCCGGGAAAACTTCCCAGGAGGTCACCCATCCCAAGACTTCTCCCAGCCAAGGACGCTTAACTATGGAGTATTCTTAGTATATGAGCTCCCTAAAAGGAAGATGCATCTTGTTGATATGAGTAGTATATCAAACTCCTTTAAAGCAATCATGAGGGGTATTACTGTTGGGGTTTGGTGAGTCGACTCACCGCGGAAAAAACCCCGACTCGAGGAACCACTCGCAATAATTAAAATCATAAAGCATAAATAAATAATCACAAAGAAAAGGAGAACGAATCTTACCCTCGAAGCGAGCTTCGCCCAAAAACCGGGGCTCTTACTTGAAAGCTACGAGCACGTCAAGCGCCGCGCCTCCGACGGTATCCACCCACAAAAAAGCGAACACAACTTTAAGGTCCGCTACCTTGGGGTTAGCAAGGTCCGACAAAAACCCGATTGTTATATGTGTTTACGAGTTTTCCCAAAATTATGGAATGCTCTTTCTAACTCCCACTCAAGCACTTTACTCCAAATCCCAAGGTTGGTATTTATAGAGGAAAGTATCAGTGGGAATTTCTATCCCATCAATGTGGGATCCTGAAATTCCACAAATTAATTTAAAGCTAAATTAAATTAAAATTGCAAACTAATAATAAATCTGCAATTGGCATTACCATGTAAGATGGGTTGGTGAGGACCACATGGAGAGTAGGGGACCATACTTGCTCCCCACTCAATACTCTCCTTGTGCCACATGTCCTCACCCGCTTGCTCCCATATTCCCATGCTTCCCCTTAATCCACGACCCTATGGCCCGAGCGAAGCCACGAGCCCAGCCCAAGCTCGGCCCGAGCCCATCCCGCACCCAGCCCCGTACCAAACTGCTGTTGTGGCGCCTCGCGGCTGCTGTTGTGCTTGAGTGCCTAGCCGCGGCAGCTAGCTGCTGCACGCACCACGTGCTGCAGCTGCTAGCTGCTACTGGCCGTGGCTGCTAGCACGGTGCGCTAGCACGCACCAGCCAGCCATGCTAGGCTTGGCTTGGTGCTTGCTAGCCACCTTTGCTAGGACATCTTTGCCCCTAGCATTCGGATGCTCGGGGCACTCCGATGCTAGTGTTATTTTGGGAATATGATCGATTTATTATTATTTTTGCGCGTCTCGTCTTTTATTATTTTGACTCGACTTCCGACGATCGGTTTCAATGCTCTAAGCTCGAATTACCGACGTCTAAATATTTAACACTCGGGCGACGAATTAATTTTTTCCGAATATTTTGCTTGGGTGTGACCCGAAGGGTTCAGTCAAGATTAAGCTGTAAAATTAATTATATTAATATTACTGATCGGAAGCGGCCTCCACCCATGCATTCCGATCACTTGACCTTACTGAATATATTAGCTTTCTAATAATTCTGAACCCACTATCAGAATAATACACTTGTTCGAAGGACACCATTCCTTTCAATCTCCCACTTGTCCTTCCGGACAAGTGTGCATTTAGTGTAAAGCCCTTATCCTATGTCTCTTCATGTCTCTTCATGAACTACAGAGTAAGATTACTCATCATCTCAGTTACGTCCAGAAGTGTTTCTCGAAATCCGAGTTTGACTGTCAATAAGCAGATGATTTCTAAAATCCATCTGAGCACGGCCATGCATTTTCACAGTCTCGCTCTTCGAGAGGCCTTGTAAACAACAAGACATGTTCCCTATTATTAGTAGGGGAACATTTCCAGTCTTGTAATGTAGCTTCTCTTACTAAGAGGACCTACCCGCCTGATATCTATCGTTATAATCCCCAGTTATGGCAGACGTTTGGCGAATACCAAAGCTGACTAGTACTCAAGCAAGAGATCTCCCACTACTCATGGTCAAAGGAAAAGAGTTCCGATAGTAATAATGAGAAAAATACTTATGACGATTTTTAAATCTCTTAAAGTATTCTCATAGGTCGATCCAGTATGGTTCTAAACCAATACCTGTGCAAATGATTTATATCCTCATAGCACAAGAAACGGTGCTATAAATCATACTACACACTAATCTCTGATGGTCATCAATCGTCCACAAAATATGACCTTGATTAGGGATAATTTTCGATAAAGATATTCAACGTTCACTTAATAGGTGTTTCTTTATCTAAGCCATTGACTTGATACCCTATTTTGAATATTTATTAAAATCGAATGGACTCACTATTTAATTCTAAACCACAATTTAATAGTTTTGTGGATTATTTAGAAATATTTTATTCCACTATGAAACTTCACAATGTTTCATCTTATGATAAATGGTTTTTCCCAAATGTTTTAAGAGTAGTACTCTTCATAAAACATTCATAGAAATCACACTCATATTTGATATGCTTGATTTCTTTCATGCAATTATGAATGTTGTCGTTCACTTATTGCATAGGTTTAGTTATAATTACTTTGCAAACCTTAGCATCTTCATTATCCACCATTTCCATAATAAGATGATAAAATTTTGAGAGTGTCGATGGATTACATGTGAATCAGGATTTATTGTCCAAGCAATGGCTCCCACTAATTTTTATGATTTGAGACCTTCTACTTGACAACCTAATCACCAACGTTCAACAACGAACCTTTCCATTTAACATCTTTCCTTATTATTGCCTTTAAGGCAACAATATTCTCAACATATATTTTAGTAGACTCCCTGATGATGCCTTGCTTGGGTTTCACTCCAAGCGACTCACAACGATTTGGGATACCCTAATCACTTGTTAGCATGGAAATTTTCCTTAAATTCCCGCACATTAAACATGGATGCACATCCATGTTACCATTCTCAAGCCACGACACTTCTTGCCTCGTGCTTATAAATGGCTTCCTTGATAAGGATCTAATCCTTGTTAAGGTTTGTGCTTGCAACATCAATACTCAAATTGTATTTGTTTCCACGCTTCAAGAACTCATCCAACTACTTATCTAAGTTCTATGGATGTTCTTGACTATAATCTAATAATCTAATACTTAGATTAATGTCGATTGGAATTATATACGTACTTCACATGCTCTAAGCATGTAAGTCATTTGACGATTCCATATCATAGCCTTACATGATGGATTTAATTCTAAAATGATTCTCAATTTTATTCCATCCACGTGACATTTAGCTCATACAGTTATACTGAATCTTGCCAAATTGTTCGCTGTATGATATGATTGAAAGTGTCTTACTAGAGTCTTTCTCGTTTGATTTAGTACTTAGCCTATCTTATACTTAGTTCAAACATTTACTTAGCTTCATACATATGGGTCGAAAGCCTTTCAAAGTCCTTCATGTTTAACATGGTAATTTCTTTTACTCATTTAAACATTTTAATTAAGTCTATACCATAGAACTTAATTCCCAACATGTACTAAGTATCGTCTTTAGCTTGGTCCATTGTCGAAAATACTTTCAAATCTAAGCATTTAGCATTTGATAGTTGTTTCACAATAGAGTTCGTAAACATCTTGTTGGACCATTACTTTTGCTCCCACTAAACTTCTTGTTCATTAGAATTTCTATGTTTCTCCATAAGTCAATCCTCTTATTAACTTTATGAGAAAACACGTTCCAATTCCTTCATGCAATGCTTCCTTTAATCCCATGACAGATTCCATGTGCTTGCTTTCAAATCTAGAATTATTTAGACTTTCAAAACCCTTAGACTATTCCATAGTCACTTCCAAAATTCCATTTTGGGAAGGCGGTTTTGGTATCTATTTTGCCATATTTCATATGCGCAATTTTGCTAGATCAATCACGAAAAGACTTGAGCATTCCGATTGGTGAATGGGATTTTATTAAAATCAACTCCTTGAAATTAATTATATCCTTTACAACCAATCTAGCTATGTATGCATATACATTTCCACATTTGTTAGTTTTCTCCTTGAAAACTTATTTGCAATCGATGGGTCTTCCACCTTTCATGCAAATTAATCAAGTTCAAACATGATTTTCAAACATGGAGTCTATTTCGGATTTTCATGGCTTTTAACCATTATTCGAAATTTGGATTTGTCGTAGCTATCTTACAAAACATTATTCCTTTACTATCTAATAGTAAATAGTATGCTTGTAAGTCTAGGGTTTGTTTCTAACTTAATAGAAAATTTATAGGATTCAATCTAAGCCTTTAGTGAATTCTATACCTATACGGGGCAATTTTATCAAACACTGAGTTTTAAGGCGCTTTCAAAGCCCTTTTATTAGGTTAATCTTACTCCAACATCTTTAATGTTTTGTGAGTAATGAATTCTCTTTTAAGGCACTTGTAAAGTCCTTTTGAGTATTCTTGATCAAGCAAACGAAGTCCTTTAAGGTCTTCCGAGATTCTCAGTTCTAGTTTGTTGCTAAGCTCGATGGTCATCGAGTTCATTTTCCTCCCACTTGTCGTTTTGGAAACGTGTTACTTTCCAGAAAGACACTACTTCGAGCAACAAACAATTTTTGTTCTCAATTAGGATGTGGAGGTAATACCCGTAGTCTCACTTGACTGCTTACAAAGAGACATGTATATTGTCTTTGGGTAAAAGTTCGTTGTGAAACAAACAGTTAGCTCCTACTTGAGCTATCTTAGTCTTTATTGAGCCATTCAGCTCCCACTGAGTCACCTCGCTCCCACTGAGCCACTTTGCTCCCACTGAGCTAGTGAACTCCCACTGAGAGTAAGAGCCGTAGACATATACTTGAAAAGACTTTTAGAAGTTATTTCTATCAATAACTAAATATGGCGTCCTTTCTTAGCTTCGACATTTTGTTTAGTGTAACATTAGTCATTTGCTCAAATCTTTAAGAACTTTATAGGAAGGGTTGTGAACCATCATCGTTCGAGTCATTTTCAAATGACACCGAGGTCTCCGTGAAGACACACCATGTTATTTGTGGAGTTATTTATGAAAATTTCCATTCATAACTTTGAGATAGTCACGCTTGGCTCAAGCAAACATCGCTCTATCTAATCTAGACTTTTTAATATCTTGTCAAGTCGATTTTGTACTTCACTGAACTCTCAAGTCAAGTTTGTTCACATTTGATTAATATAGCCATATCCTTTCAAATTCTTTGTGAAACGTTGAAGTAATTGAATCCTCTTTAGCCTTCGGAGTCAATTGTCTATACCAAGAACAATAGCTCTCTGCTTTGTCGGTTTCAACAAGTAACACTTTCTTGTCTTAGAACGATTCCAATTCGAGCAACTATCAAGAGCCTATCTAATAGAGCCTTGAATACGTTCTTGTCGATGTGACATTGCTAAAGATGTTTGGAACACAAATCAAGCCCATGACTTGAACTTAGTGAGTTTATCATGTTAGAGAAATGTTTGTTTGTAATCAAGCATTCTTAACTCAACGCTTGGAAAACCATCCCATTCAAATAAATCTCGCAACTATTGCTCATTACTTTGAATGTGAGTCTTTTCGTGTGTAAACAACTCAATTGCTGATTATGGGACATAATAACCATTACTTGTTCCAGCCTTTGGCTTAAAAGGTCTTTAAACAAAACATACGACCTTACAACTGATGTAGCTCTTCTTGCTTCATTCTAAGCTTGTAAGTCGATAACTTAGCTTAACTTCAATAGTTTGAGGTCACTATCATAGTGGAACACTCAAGCAGTATCCGATACTTGTGAAGATAACGAATTGCTAAGTAAACTACAATAACATGAACTCATGAGTTGAAATGAAATCTAATTCCTTTTCTTCGTTCCTTCTTTCCTATATTTCTTATCATACAATATCTCATAATCTTACTTTAAGAATCATTTCTCTAAGTAACTTGACTCTTATACTTTGTTAGGCATAATCAAGCACCTAGTGCGCCGTTAAACAAAGTTCCATCTTTTCCATCAATTCTTACTCGAATTACTACATCAATGAGTCCTACTCAATTGTGATGCGAAAAGATACGTTGGTTGTCAAACATTGACAATCTTGAGTTTGCAATTCAATACCTCATGTTTTATCACAACTACCTAGTATTTTGAATACATGATGTCCAACCGTCCTTTCAGACTTAGTTACAAAAGTCATTTATGAGAATTGTATTTTAGAAATGCTTTCCTTGCTTTGAGAACTATTCTCAAGGATTTCCTTTACCAATCATGGAAACAATATTATTTGATTTAGAAAACTATAAATATAAGTGCAAAGTATAACCATTTATCATGAACATAATAAGTTTGAAATTTAATAGCATTCATGCAAACTTCAACCTTATTAAACGTCTTATTTACGCATAAAAAATGTCCCTATTTGGCGAAAATAAGGCGATTCCAAGATCCGAAGAAACAAAGAGTGGTTAAGCATGCTTTGGCTTGTCTTAAACACTCAATCTTCTAGGGTAAGCATTGCCTTGCTAATGGCTCTAAGCCACTCTTGGTTAAACAATCGTCGCATCTAATGCATCTTTGACGATGTATCTCTTTTGCCACGGTATGTGAGAACTCCTCACTCATACCGATGAGTTAAACGAAAACCAACGTGCACACCCGGTGTGCCTTACGCCCCTTGGAGAAGTGATGGACCTCGCTTTGGCGTAGCCTACCATCACCATCGTTCGGTTAGTAAGTGTTGTTTTGGAAAGGCAAGATTGACTCAATATTATTAGGAACCTAGGATTTCTATGTTGGTTGATTTAAGTGAACTTAACTAATCATCGCAACATCAAGAAAACCTAAACATGCATCTAATGAATAATTCACACATATATAAGCATAAAATATAAAGCGAAATTATAGATGCATATTGGCAACTAGCATGACCCCTTGAATTCTTCATATCTTCAAAAGGTCTACATTTGCAATTCAAGGCTTTGTCTTCCAAGATACGCCGTCTTCAAGACTTAACCAAACTATGCAAATACTAGTGTCTACAACTAGAAATTATCTAAATATTAAAGTACAAAAATACTTAACGGTGTGTAGACCGTATTTAGATTTACAAAAATACATAACGGCACGTAGTCCGTATTTTCTATCCTAGTCGGGTCCCACTAGTTGCCATTTCATAAAACATGTGAGAGAGAATATACATTCAATTCATCCATTCACTATTTGTGAATGGCCCATGCAATTTACAAAAAACAAAACAAGTAAAATGCATTTAAACAACGCGCGCACTAGTAACTAATCTAAGTGGTTAATCCAATTAACACGCCTAATTAAAACTAGTCAAAGTTGTTTAACCGATTATGTAATTGACGTCATTAATAATTGAAGCTCCCACTAAATTCCACATTTCCCTTAATTAATCTAATTAATTATGTCGGTAGCACCCAAACTTGTCAAAATAAAATTTTGCCAATGCCGCTCAAAACCGAGGCCTAGCCTCCCAAAATTTTAATTAAAATAAACAAAATTAATTAAGATAAATAAAACAGCAAAATAAATAACATTAAGCCTATTACGGCTAGTCACCTCACCGCACCAAGCATACGCACACACCAAAAAACGCACACACGGCCCTTGGCACGCGGCCGCAAGCTGCTGCCACGGCACGCCCGCGCGTGGCTGCTGCAGCCCGCGTGCTTCAGCCGCGCGTGTGGCCGCACGCAAGGCGGGGCAGCCACATGCGGGCTGCTGTGCAGCCCGGCTCGCCAAGGTGGCTCTTTGCCTCGTTTTGCGTGCCACGGCCTCGGGATTTGATCCATTTTCGCGAAACAAAATTAATTAATTCTAAATTAATTTTAGAACTAATTTAGTGAGCAAAATAAAATTTTAAACAAGTCTAACTTAATAAAATTTTCAAAGTGCAAATAACCAAAATAATTCCAAGAAACATTCTTAATTAAATTGGTTTAGCTTGGTGCAAAAATAAATTGAGGCAATTTCTCACTTTCAATTTAATCAATTTAAATTAAACTTGAGAATTTGACAAAGTAAGGGGAAGTTAGAAAAATATGAACTTTAATGTTAAAGTGAAAATTCCAACATCTAAATTTTTTGAATCCTTGAAAATTATATCTTCCAACATGAAGATAACCAAATTTCTATCACAAAAAATGAAGCTTTATGTTTCCAATCAACACAAAATGATTAAAACAACAATGTTTAACATAAAATAACATGGAATTTAGTGGTTTTTAAAGTTTCAATCACTTATCAAAAATAAAGATTGAATCTTTAACACTTAGGAAGCCTCAAAATAAAATTTTCACACTAAAGAGCAATTAGTTTGCAATTATGATAAAATAAATCAACCTTTAAACATCAAATACTACCAAGTAAGTGTGCTTTAAGGGGACTTTAAAATGCAGAAAATAATGCAAATAATCAACAACATAATCAACAAGTTATGCCATTAATTTCAAGGTTAGAAAAGACTTAAAAATTTTCGTCAAAAACGAAAAACCCCTCGAAAAAGGCATTTCTGGTCAGAATTTGGCTAAACGTTCCAGAACACGTTTTCCACCCAAAATTCAATAGTCTTGGGCGAAAATCTAGGTTCTGGGCCAAACTCGACATTTAAAACGTGATTAAAATAAATAAAACCGAGCTACTAATCTAATTAGCAACTAAAACCAGAAAATAAAGCCAAAATAAACCTTGAAAAACATGATTATAAAAATAAACGAGCGGGGCTCCGATACCGCTGTTGGGGTTTGGTGAGTCCGACTCACCGCGGAAACAACCCCGACCCGAGGAACCACTTACAATAATTAAAATCATAAAGCATAAATAAATAATCACAAAGAAAAGGAGAACGGATCTTACCTTTGAAGCGAGCTTCGCCCAAAAACCGGGGCTCTTACTTGAAAGCTACGAGCACGTCAAGCGCCGCGCGTCCGACGGTATCCACCCACAAAAAGGCGAACACAACTTTAAGGTCCGATACCTTGGGGTTAGCAAGGTCCGACCAAAACCCGAGTATTATATGAGTTTAAGAGTTTTCCCAAAATTATGGAATGCTCTTTCTAACTCCCACTCAAGCACTTTACTCCAAATCCCAAGGTTGGTATTTATAAAGGAAAGTATGAGTGGGAAATTCTATCCCATCAATGTGGGATCATGAAATTCCACAAATTAATTTAAACTTAAATTAAATTAAAAGTGCAAACTAATAATAAATCTACAAGTGGCATTACCATGTAAGATGGGTTGGTGAGGACCACATGGAGAGTAGGGGACCATACTTGCTCCCCACTCAATACTCTCCTTGTGCCATATGTCCTCACTCACTTGCTCCCATATTCCCATGCTAGGCTCGGCTTGGTGCTTGCTAGGCACCTTTGCTAGGACATTTTTTCCCCTAGCATTCGGATGCTCGGGGCACTCCGATGCTAGGGGTATTTTGGGAATATGGTCGATTTATTATTATTTTTGCGCGTCTCATCTTTTATTATTTTGACTCGACTTCCGACGATCGGTTTCGACGCTCTAAGCTCGAATTACCGACGTCTAAATATTTAACACTCGGGCGACGAATTAATTTCTTCCGAATTAATTCGTCAAGTCGGTTCGTATATTTTGCTTGGGTGTGTAATACCCCGTATTTTTAATGTATTTTATAAATTATTTACTTATTTATAAAATATATTTTGGGTAAAACTATTTTAATTATCAGATTTAAATTAAGTAATAAAGTTTAATCTTTGGGTCAATACCTAGCTTACTCCAATATAGCCAATTTCATAACAAGCCCATCTATCCTATTTTCATAATTGGGCTAATAATTCTTTCATCACATTACTATTTCATGGGGCCCAAAACTTACCCTAACCTACTCTACTCTATAAATACTCTTTCAATCCCCTAAATTTCCCACACAAAAAGTCAATTGGTCAAGGTAATTATTTCTCCTATCATTTCTCTTTTCTGATTCTTTCTTTTCTTATTTTTTTCCCCTTTCTTTCGCTTGTTCTTTCACGTGGGATTTCATGAACTCCAAGTTGCTATTACTCCCAACCACCGGCTGCCACCGCTGCCACCACCTGCCACGTCGCCGCCGGCCAGCCGCCGCCCAGCTGGCCGGCCACCACCCACGGTGGTTCTCCCCTTCTCTCTCTCCTCTTGTTTTAATTTATTTTTAAGTAGTATATTTTGGGATTTTGATTTTAATTATTAGTATATGATTAATATGTTTTATAATTGTGTTTTAATGACTAAAGAGGTTTAATTTCAGATTTTACAAGGTATTATGAGTTAGGGTTTTAAAATTATTAAAGACTTGATTTTTACGGTTTTCATGAACAATTGATTTAGGGCTTTTATAGTAATGATGTTTTGAAATTTTGGTGATTATAGCTACTAATTAGTTTAACTTAATTCTAGATTTTCTTGAACACATAAATTCGTGTTTTAATTTATAGGTTCCCGTTCGTTAATATTAATCCCGTTTTAATCCCGATCAGGTTCTAAACTCATCCGATTTTGACAAAAAAGTAGTGTTTTCCATGTGGAAACAACGTTTTAAGAAAGACACCACCCTCTCGTGGCGAAAATCAGCCTCTAAGTATGATTTTCGGGCAGTTTTTGATTTTTAACGAAGTTTTTTTAATTTTTATCCTTGAGTTTAATGGGTAAGAGATAATTTAATTTTTCTATGGATAATTTAAGTATGAAGATGTATATTTGATGAGGTTTTGAAGTGGTTTTTGATTAGTTTAAAATGCTGGAATTTTATTTAAAGTAGTATAATTGTGATTTTAATAAAAGGGTGTGATAACCTATTAAAAAGGAGTTTAATTAGGGGTTTTTAAATAATTTTCAGATTATTCTAAATAGTTTAAAGTGAGTTTAAGTTGCTGAAAATTGTGTATACAAGAGTAATTAATTTAGTATTATTGTCCCTTTATGTAGGAGACTTGATTCGGGAATTGTTGTAGTGTTTTCGACCACTTTATGGGCTTAATTGAGGTACGTTCGCGTACCTAGCATATTTGATGATGTAGAATCATGCTAGGTTTGGTTTCAATCAATTACAAGTAGTATCATGCTAAGGTTCATGTATTAAATTGTGAATTATTAGTATTGGTGATTGAATTATGAAGCATGAATTTATTTGTGATGATCTATGGATTGGAAATCATATTTTTGGCATGAGTATATGGACTACATATTTATTTATGGCATGTTAGAGAGCATGTTTAATTAAACTAATTGTTTAATTATGTTTAGAATATTGAAAAGGAATTTTATTATAGTCCATATAATTTTTATTGATGCATTAAGCATGAAGAAGGAGCTATATAAGTGTCTATGTACACAAGGAATAAATAGTATGTTGGTGCCTTTGTGCACTTAAGTGTTTTCAACACCGAGGGATAGGATTGTTAGCGCTTTATGCGTTTAAGGTGTCTTTGACACTGAGGTAGTTTTAAAAAGGGTTCAACATTAAATTATATGTGGTCACTAATTATTCAAGAATTAAATTGATATGTTTGTTAGATTGAATAATTATTGTTGATTGAATTATTATGCTTTGGGAGTCATCACCAAGTTTAATAATCTGTAAATAACGTAAAGTGAAAGAGATTACGCACCAAACTCTTGGAACGTATATACCTTGAGTATGAACAATGGGGGGAGTTATGGGGTTTTATATTTAACCATAACTTCTAATGGAGTACAGGACGCTGTATATTCCCTTTTATTATTATGCGCTGGAATTCCGCCACCAATGTGTGGCATAGGTGATGCTGGCACGGTTAGCTCCCGTGTCAGTGAACCTCAATTTATTGAGGTAGGTTTAGTTGGAAACCCGTTCGATGCGTAATCAACGCTAAATGAATTATTTAGTGTCTTGTTAAAGAGTCTTGTTGTTTGTTGTGTGTGCTTGTAAACAGGTGCATTGAGGTAAGTATGTGTGATGCTAGGAGTTGCATGTTAGTGTGTTTAAATACGCTTATGTACTCAGCTTTGCTGATTGTGTGTGTTGTTTGTGTCTGGCTATGCCTTTATCTTGGCCCTACGATGATTCATTTTAATGGAGAGTAGTAAGGGCAAGTAGAGATAATCTTTTCAGGTGTTGAAACATATTCATGACGGGGCATGAGTGAAGAGCGAATCATGCTAGTTTCTATTAGTTGAGATGTGGTTTATTGCATTCAAATGTTATATTATATTATGTTATGTTTATGAGACTAACGCAAAGGTTTTTCGTAATTTAATTGGTTTTGATAAGGGCCTTCAATGGTTCCAAGTTGTAGGTTGATTTTATTTGACTTCGTTTGACTTTGGTTTTAATCTTTACTTTCGTTTGGTTGACTTTTAAGTTGACTCGTTTTGAATGGCTTTGAGTTAAGTCTTCCGCTGTGTGTCTTTGATAATTTCCTTAGCTGTTTTCATGGTGGCGGTAATGTCTTAGATATTCCTAAATCGTATTTTTAAAAGAGTAAAGTGTGAATTTAAAGGAAAGGAATTTCTAGGGTGTTACAAAGTGGTATCTGGGAGCTTTGGTTGAGATTTTTATTACCACTAAAGCCGAAAACGTATTTTAAAGTGTTTTATTTTAAAACTTGGCCAAGTGCTTATTTAATAAAGTAGTTTTAAAAGCGAGTTATTTTATTTTATTATGATTTTAAGAGGACCAAAATATTTATTTATTTTTTTTTATGAGGTTCAAAATTTTTAGTTTGGACATCCGAAATTTTTATGGTATGTCCGAATTTTTTTTGTGATGGCCGAATATTTTGGCCCTTTTTCGAAGCTTATTTTCAAATTTTATTTTGAAAAGAGGAGTCAAAAATATTTTTAGTTTGTTCATTTTGCAGGAAAGCAAGGATTGAGGTAAGAAATATGTGTTAAAAGCTTTTATTAGCATTTGGTGAGCTTGGGTAGGAGAAGAAAGGGCATATAGGCTAGAATTTAATTTCTTCCCTATGTGCATATTTTTATATGAGGTGTTCAAGCATGTTGTATGACTAGATGTTTATTGATGAAAGCATGCAATATGTGAAATATTATATGTGAGCTATCAAGATTGTATGATTGAACACCGTACTTATTATTCTGCAAGAACTGTATTATATTGTTATGGGAAGGGGTTTCTTTTGGTAGTCAAGCCCGTTTTCTTGTAGGATCCCTAAACCCATACCTTGTGAGTTTCCATGATGAGAATTTTGAGGAATGTTAAGGATTTTGAGAGCTCAATTGCTTATTTTAGGATTGTTTGCTTCAATTTCCTTATTAGAGAGGTATTTTGGAAGATAACTTGGGATACACATCATCACATGGGTGTGAGTATTGTGTTTCGGGATAGCATGTTGATAAGATACCTTGTCTAGTTATTAGAATGAGTTTTTGAGTTTTGTGCACTTGTGTATAAGACACAAAGGTATGAGAATTAAGAAATTAATATTATTGATTAAAGAGCTTGTATTTGGGAGAAATTGTGATTCTATACCTATTTGAGGAATATGTTTTGTCTTTAAACACGAAGTTGAGTATGAATCAAAATTGAACAAGAGCCCAAGAAAGGTGAGCATAAGAATTGATTAGAGATGAGTGAGGATGGAAGTTATTATATGAGCTGAGGGATACTCAATCCGAAGCAATTGGAGTTTAATATTGTAAGCTTAGTGACTTATCATTTCTTATGGTCAAAGTTATTTAGTTTGGGATAGAGAATTGAGTATATATATATATATTAATATATGATGGAAGTCCTGAGAAATCATGATTTTGTTGGAATATTGAGGACTTTTGTTTTGTCGAACCTTGAGAACATTGTCACAAGTGCAACCTTGAGAATATTGACACATATCATCTAAAAGTTATGATTATTTACTCATTAACCCTAGGATATGAAATAATTATCTTACATTAAGGAATCATAGCAAAGCTATCATTTTGAAGAAAGTTCTTAAACTTATTCACCTACTCTCTTAGAGTTGTTCAACGACCTTATGATTTCTATTGTTTTCCAAGAGCTACTAATTTCTTTCTCTCCTTTTTGGGTAGCAGTCATGGGGATATTTATATTTTTGATTGCTTGTTTAATTATATGAACTATGGTTGTTTATCAATCATAATTTTATGCATTTGAATTATTGGAAATGAGGACAAAAATATGTTACCTCAAACCTTAATTCCAATTAAATAATAATTGTCCCTTGATTGAGTTTATTGGTTGATGTTTTGATTAGAACAAGAGAAAGCTAGGTATTTTAACTCAACCTTGTAGCATCCAGTTTTATCATCAGAAGGTATGGTGACAAGAAACAATTTCATTAATGGAAATGATTTGAACAAGGTAGTAAGGCAAACTTGAAGATTGCCAAGGATGATATAACCACCAATAATCCTGTAGTGGATGAAGGTGTAACTAAATAGTGTTAAAGAATGAAAACCATCTAAACACCAAAGGGAGATCAATTCCCAAAGTTTTGAGGGTTGAGTTAAAGAGCTATGCAAGCTGTTTAAAGGAAAAATGTGTCTTGAGAATTTGAGAGGGAATGAAAGTTTGTATAATAAGTACTGGAAAGAGTTGATTTTACCATGTCAATGGGAACTAACAAGTTGTGAATACACCCAATCTTATTTGAGGGACATTTGAGATAGCAAACTCAAAATAAAGATGGAAGGAACATGTAGTGAAGTTTGGGTGGAAATAAAAAGATTGTTTGCTTTGGAGTAGCACTCCAAATAGTTAAGATCTCGAAGTTCTCAAGGGAGTAGTACTGCTTAGAAGCCCAAGGAACAAGTTAAAGGATGATGATCTTTATATGAGTTCCAATGATAATTGTCAACATATAATGTTTTTAGGAGTTTGACTGAATTGTATAAAAAGGGGTGAGACTAAGGATGAGGATAAGGGATCAAAACCATAAAGAAGGTGGGTGAAAAATCAACAAGATGGCTAAAGGAGTTTTAAAAAGATATTTTAGGAATAAGAAGAAGCAGGAAGGAGGCTTAAGAAATTCTTGGAGGTTAAAATTTAAAACCATGAAGAAATAATATACTTAAAGGTATTGAAATTATTGAACTATGAATATGAAAATGTCATAAAGGAGAAGAGTTTATGACAAGATTTATGAATTTGATTGGAATGTGTTAATATGATTTAAGTAAGAACTGGTTATACAGTAATTGAAGTTGAGATTATTTATGAGTCACGAGATTTATTCAAGGGATGCTAGAAGAAAGATTATGGTTTGATTAGAAGGAATTTGAAAGCAAGAGTAATGTAAACAAAGAAATATAGGGGTTGAGGGAACTTTGGAAGTAATATAAGGACGTGTTTGTGTGTGAAGAAAGGATTAATGTAACATTGTTTATAGGAGTTAAAGAATACGGTGGTAAGTCATTGAAAGAAAGTTACATCGCCTTGGGAAGCGCATGAATTTGTTAAGTGAAGGGATGAAAATTCGTATTTGTAAAGTGGCTTAGGAAGATTGATGAAGGTGACAGTGAATAATACTTATCTTTTAATTAAAAGAGACGATATGTTGATCAAATGAAAGGAGCAAATATGATTTTGAGGATAGACTTGAGGATATGAACTAATATTAAGTAAGAACCTTCGAAAAAGGACATTTCGAATATTAGCATTTATGACAAGATTTGGTCGGTTCGAGTTTCATTTCGTTTCCTTTTGGATTAACGGAGCACCTATGTTTTATATGGACCTAAAGGAATAGAGTGTTTTATCGAAGATATTTTGGTAAATTCTAAGAATGGGAAGGAAAGGACGATGTGAACACTTATGATAAAGTTATCAATACAGAGATAGAAGCAAATGCACACATGGTTTTTCCTAAGAGTGAGTTATGCTTAAGAAAGGATCATCTTGGGAGACCTAGTGATAAAGTATAGAGGTAATTGCTGATGTAACAGGGATAGAAGCGGTGAATTATGGACAATAAATTAGTTGTCATTTGAGGTCTTTAAGTTGGATAATAGGGGTGAAAAAGGTCTATGATGGATTTTCAAGGATAATAGACAAGTGAATGTATTAATGGAGAGTAATAGAAAGTTTATGGGGAATATAAATGTGAAATAAATTTTGTATGGAAACATGATTATTTGAATGAAGTTTAAAGTTTGAGATAGACTCTCACACACAAGGATTTAATTATGTAGCAAAGGAATGATTGGAGTTGATAAAGGAATATGGGTGAGGCATTTAATGTTATTGAAAGAGGAGGTAATGTGGTGGATTGATACAAAGTAAATAGGAAAGAAGGAAATTAACCCCCTCAAAAGTGTTGGAAAAGAAAGTAAAGAAAATGTTGGGATAACTAGAGTTTGAGACCAACGATATTCGAGAGAATGAAGGAAAATCAAGAAGGGAATGTGAATTTGGATCGAATTCGTAGGAAGATGTGCTATTTTATTGGACATGGAAATAAGCTTAAATATACATTTAAGAGTAAGAAGTTGAAGTGAAATATAATGGAAGGAAGGTGAAATACACCCAGGAAAGGACAAGTTGTAAAAGGATTCGGTAAAGGTGTATTAATGATTAAGAGCGATTGTTTCATTTGAATTGTGGTGGATAGATTGTCTAAGTCCATAATGTGTAAAACTGATGAAGGAGACTTGGAGAAAGGAGCAACTTGCAAAGGCTTACATCAAATTTGTTGTGAGATTTCATGGAGTTCCTAAGGATATCATTTTAGATTGAGATTCCTAGTTTCTTTCAAGATCCTAGGAGGTATACAGGAGAACTGTGGTGATACACTGAGGACGATTACTACAACCATCAAATAATAATGGACAAACAAAAGGGATATTTGACGTTGGAAGCCATTAGAGAGCATGAAGCACTGGAGAGAAAACAAATGAAAGATAACCATGCAAGCCTGCATTGGCATGGCAACATTTCGAGGTCGGTATTGAAAGTTCACTACCTATTTTATCATGCCGCATTTCGAGGTCGGTATTGGTAAGGTATTGGCATGCCGCATTGGCATATCATGAAAGTTCACTATGTTGGGGAACATTAGTGAGAAGATCGTCTTAGGAATTCAAACGAGTAAAGTTATGGAGAAGCATGAACGGATTTAAGTAATGCAAGTTTAACAGGGGACAAAAGACAAGTGTTATTGAAAGTGTAACCCATAAAAAAAAGTTACATACACCCCCACTTGAATATTACTGATCGGAAGCAGCCTCCACCCAGGCATTCCGATCACTTGACCTTACTGAATATATTAGCTTTATAATAATTCTGAACCCGCTATCAGAATAATACACTTGTTCGAAGGACACTATTCCTTTCAATTACATACACCCCCACTTGAAAACGGCAACGCCCTCGTTGCGCCTGGAAAGCTAAGGACTCCAGTATTACGCCTAATGGCAACTGGGTAGCCAAAGTGTTACATCCAGTCTGGTTATGGCCATATCGCCCCTGAATTCTCCCCCGCTAGACGACTAACAAAGGATTAATTATCCACGGTCAGCACGCGGTCGCAGGGTTGCTTTGATACCATTTGTAACACCCCGACCCCAAACAAATTAGGGAGGGGCCTATCGTCACGACATTCGCATCGAGGGCCAACAACTGTCCTCACAGACCAACACAAGTCCTTCCGCCGCATTTTGTCCTCACTCATGCGCACCCCGGGAATGTTGGGGTTTGGTGAGTCCGACTCACCGCGGAAACAACCCCTTCCCGAGGAACCACTCGCAATAATCAAAATCACAAAGAATAAATAAATATTCACAAAGAAAGGATAACGAATCTTACCCTCGAAGCGAGCTTCGCCCAAAACCCGGGGCTCTTACTTGAAAGCTACTAGCACGTCAAGCGCCGCGCCTCTGACAGTATCCACCCACAAATGGGCGAACACAACTTTAAGGTCTACTACCTTGGGGTTAGCAAGGTCCGACCCAAACCCGAGTGTGATGTGAGTTTAAGAGTTTTCCCAAAAATTATGGAATGCTCTTTTTAACTCCCACTCAAGCACTTTTCTACAAATCCCAAGGTTGGTATTTATAGAGGAAAGTATGAGTGGGAATTTCTATCCCATCAATGTGGGATCATGAAATTCCACAAATTAATTTAAAGCTAAATTAAATTAAAACTGCAAACTAATAATAAATCTACAAGTGGCATCACCATGTGAGATGGGTTGGTGAGGACCACATGGAGAGTAGGGGACCATACTTGCTCCCCACTCAATACTCTCCTTGTGCCACATGTCCTCTCCCACTTACTCCCATATTCCAAGCTTCCCCTTATTTATGGCCCTATGGCCCGAGCCAAGCCACGAGCCAAGCCCGAGCCCGACCCGAGCCTGGCCCGCACCTTGCCCGAGCCCATCCCGCACCTGACCCGAGCCCAGCCCGCACCAGCTGCTGCTGCGGTTTGGTGCGGCTGGCCGGGGCTGCTAGCACGGTGTGCTAGCTCGTCTTGCCCCTAGCATTCGGATGCTCGGGGCACACCGATGCTAGGGGTATTTTCAGGAATATGGTCGATTTATTATTATTTTGCGCGTCTCGTCTTTTATCATTTTAGACTCGACTTCCGACGATCGGTTTCGACGCTCTAAGCTCGAATTACCGACGTCTAAATATTTAACACTCAGGCGACGAATTAATTTCTTCCGAATTAATTCGTCGAGTTGGTTCGCATATATTTTCTTGGGTGTGACCCGAAGGGTTCAGTCAAGATTAAGCTGTAATACTAATTATATTAATATTACTGATCGGAAGCGGCCTCCACCCAGGCATTCCGATCACTTGACCTTATTGAATATATTAGCTTTCTAATAATTCTGAACCCGCTATTAGAATAATACACTTGTTCGAAGGACACCATTCCTTTCAGGGAAAACTTCCCAGAAGGTCACCCACCCCAAGACTACTCCCAGCCAAGCACGCTTAACTATGGAGTATTCTTAGTATATGAGCTCCCTAAAAGGAAGATACATCTTGTTGATGTGAGTAGTATATCAAACTCCTTTAAAGCAATCATAAGGGGTATTACACGCATCCCTTAATAGGACGTCATCAATATGTTTATTCTTAAACGTGCCTATTTTCGTGGTCATCATTATTTTTAGTTGTTATTGATCAACCTTGATTTTACTTTATATTTGATCATTTTAAGGAGTGTGTTCAGGTCGATTAATATTTCTAAAAATTTGATAAGCGCTTCCAATCCAACTTTCTTCTCTTTCTCTTCTACCTTTTTCAAAAACAATTAATTTAAAGTAAAATCCTTAGATGATTACCTTGTTGAAGTCAACACAAATCATGACATTCCATTAATGATTGTTCATGAATGTTTTGACATTCTTCATCAACAAACTTGCTTAAAGTGAATTCGTATTACAAGAATAAAAAAGGAAAGGTAAAACAAACATTTTTACTTTGGTTCATTGTTTGAATGCTTGGCAGAAAAGGTTTAAGTGAATGCGCTCAATTTCTCGTGACACTTATTACTAGGTCATATTCCACATTCGCATACTAGTCCAATCATGGGTGACAAAGCAGCATTGGAGAAACTGTTGGGGTTTGGTGAGTCCGACTCACCGCGGAAACAACCCCACCCGAGGAACCACTCGCAATAATTAAAATCACAAATCATAAATAAATAATCACAAAGAAAAGATAACGAATCATACCCTCAAAGCGAGCTTCAGCCAAAACCCGGGGATCTTACTTGAAAGCTACGAGCACGTCAAGCGCCGCGCCTCCGACGGTATCCACCCACAAATGGGCGAACACAACTTTAAGGTCTACTACCTTGGGGTTAGTAAGGTCCCACCTAAACCCGAGTGTTATGTGAGTTTAAGAGTTTTCCCAAAAATTATGGAATGCTCTTTTTAACTCCCACTCAAGCACATTACTCCAAATCCCAAGGTTCGTATTTATAGAGGAAAGTATGAGTGGGAATTTCTATCCCATCAATGTGGGATCATGAAATTCCACAAATTAATTTAAAGCTAAATTAAATTAAAATTGCAAACTAATAATAAATCTACAAGTGGCATTACCATGTGAGATGAGTTGGTGAGGACCACATGAAGAGTAGGGGACCATGCTTGCTCCCCACTTAATACTCTCCTTGTGCCACATGTTCTCTCCCACTTACTCCCATATTCCAAGCTTCCCCTTATTCACCGCCCTATGGACCGAGCTAAGCCACGAGCCAAGCCCGGCCCGAGCCCAGCCCGCACCAGCTGCTGCTGTGGCTCAGTGCGGCTGCTGCCGTGGTGCGGCGCGGCTACTGCTGTGCCTAGCCGCGGCTGGCCGTGGCTGCTAGCACTGTGCGCTAGCTCGTCTTTCCCTTAGCATTCGGATGCTCGGGGCACTCTGATGCTAGGTGTATTTTCGGGAATATGGTCGATTTATTATTATTTTGCGCGTCTCGTCTTTTATCATTTAGACTCGACTTTCGACGATCGGTTTCGACGCTCTAAGCTCGAATTACCGACGTCTAAATATTTAACACTCAGGCGACGAATTAATTTTTTCCGAATTTATTCGTCGAGTTGGTTCGCATATATTTGCTTGGGTGTGACCCGAAGGGTTCAGTCAAGATTAAGCTGTAATATTAATTATATTAATATTACTGATCGGAAGCGGCCTCCACCCAGACATTCCGATCACTTGACCTTACTGAATATATTAGCTTTCTAATAATTCTTCACCCGCTATCAGAATGATACACTTGTTCGAAGGACACCATTCCTTTCAATCTCCCACTTGTCCTTCCGGACAAGAGTGCATTTAGTGTATAGCCCTTATCCTATGTCTCTTCATGTCTCTTCATGAACTACAGAGTAAGATTACTAGTTATCTCTGTTATGTCCAGAAGTGTTTCTCGAAATTCGAGTTTGACTATCAATAAGCTGATGATTTCTAAAATCCATCTGAGCACGGCCATGCATTTTTCATAGTCTCGCTCTTCGAGAGGCCTTGTAAACAACAAGACATGTTCCCTATTGTTAGTAGGGGGACATTTCCAGTCTTGTAATGTAGCTTCTCTTACTAAGAGGACTTACCCGCCCGATATCTGTCTTTATAATCCCCAATTACGGCGGACGTTTGGCGGATACTAAAACGGACCAGTACTCAAACAAGAGATCTCCCACTACTCATGGTCAAAGGAAAAGAGTTCCGATAGTAATAATGAGAAAATACTTATGACGTTTTTTAAATCTCTTAAAGTATCCTCATAGGTCTATCCAGTATGGTTCTAAACCAATACATGTGCAAATGATTTATATCCTCATAGCACAAGAAACGGTGCTACAAATCATACTACACACTAATCTCTGATGGTCATTATTCGTCCACAAAATATGACCTTGATTAAGGATAATTTTCGATTAAAATATTCAATGTTCACTTAAAAGGTGTTTCTTTATCCAAGCCATTGACTTGATACCCTATTTTGAATATTTATTAAAATCGAATGGACTTATTATTTAATTCTAAACCACAATTAAATAGATACGGAGTGATTCAAATTGCATGAAAATTTTAATTACTCCAAAAACTGAATGGTTCATCATGGTGCTTTACATCAACATTGTTCAAAATTTGATTAAAACACTATAAAATGGAATTCAAAGCCAGTTCGCAACATGCTTGATTCCCATTGCCTCAATGTGTTTGTTGTGCTTCACTTGAGACAGAGGTTTAGTTAGTGGATCGGCTACATTGTCATCCGTTCCAACTTTACAAATTCTGATTTCACCTTCAAACTTCCATTCCCGAATCATATGAAATCGCCTCTGGACATGTTTGACCTTCTGATGTTGTCGTGGCTCTCTAGCCTGAGCAATAGCTCCATTGTTGTCACAATAGAGGTCTACTAAACCCTTGATCGAGGGTACAACACCAAGTTCATCAATGAACTTGCGAATCCAAACTGCCTCCTTGGCTGCCTCAGATGCTGCCAAGTACTCGGCTTCAGTTGTAGAATCAGCGGTTGTGCTTTGCTTTGCACTCTTCCAACTAAACGCTCCTCCATTGAGAAAGAATTTGTATCCTGATTTTGACTTGAAGTCGTCTCTGTCTGTCTGAAAGCTTGCGTCGGTATATCCCTCAACAACCAATTCATCTTTACCACCATAGACCAGGAATTTATCCTTGTTCCTTTTCAGGTACTTCAGAATATTCTTGGCCGCAGTCCAATGCGCCTCTCCTGGGTCTGATTGGTATCGGCTCGTAGCACTCAAGGCATACGATACATCCGGCCTAGTACATATCATGGCATACATGATCGATCCGATAAGCGAAGCATACGGAATTCGACTCATCCTTTCTCGCTCATCAGGTGTCTTTGGACACTGCTTCTTGCTTAAGGTTATGCCATGTGACATGGTTAGGTGCCCTCTCTTGGCTCCTTCCATTTAGAATCGAGCCAGTACCTTATCGATGTAAGTACTCTGACTCATTTCCATCATCCTTTTTGATCTATCCATATAGATCTTGATGCCTAATATGTACTAAGCCTCTCCCAAGTCTTTCATTGAAAAACATTTCCCGAGCCAAGTCTTTACAGACTCCAGCAATGGAATGCTATTTCCAATGAGCAAAATGTCATCAACATATAAGACTAGGAAGGCGATGTCACTCCCACTGACCTTCTTGTAGACACAAGACTCATCTGGATTCTTGATAAAACCAAACTTACTGATGGCTTCATCAAATCCCAGATTCCAACTTCTGCTTGCTTGCTTTAATCCATAAATGGACTTCTTAAGCTTGCATACCTTCTTAGGATTATTCTGGTCGACAAAACCTTCAGGCTATGTCATATACACAGTTTCTTCCAAAATCCCATTGAGGAAGGCGGTTTTGACGTCCATCTACCATATTTCATAATTGTAATATGCACCAATCGCTAGAAGAATTCGAACGGACTTAAGCATAGCAACTGGAGAAAAGGTTTCATCATAATCAACGTCGTGAATTTGCCTGTAACCTTTTGCTACCAGCCTTGCTTTGTAAATAAATACATTTCCATCTTTGTCGGTTTTCATCTTGAAAATCCATTTACATCCGATAGGTGTGTAACCTGCAGGTAAATCAACCAAGTCCCATACTTGATTTTCAAACATGGAGTCCATTTCGGATTTCATGGCCTCTTGCCATTTTGCAGAGTCAGGGCTCGTCATAGCTTGCTTTTAGGTTGCCGGCTCACCTCCATCCACTACTAGGATGTCCTGATCTTCGGTTAATACAACATCGAGATATCTGTCAGGTTGAGATCTTGGCCGAGTCGACCTACGTAGGGTAATGGACTGAGCATTTGCATTGTCAGTTTGACTTTGCATATTTTGAGTTTGACCAACGTCAACAGCTTCTTGGTAAGCACTTTGATTGTCAACTTTTCCTTGTTGCTCGTCCTCTCGAACTTCATCGAGTTCGATTTTCCTCCCACTTGTCATTTTGGAGAGATGCTCCTTCTCCAAAAAGACACCATCACGAGCAACAAACACTTTGTTCTCGGATTTGTTGTAGAAGTAATACCCTTTGGTTTCTTTTGGATAACCGACAAAGTAAACCTTATCAGATTTTGGATGAAGTTTGTCAGAAGTGAGTTTCTTGACATATGCTTCGCATCCCCAAATCTTGAGAAAAGACAACCTTGGCGGTTTATTAGTCCATAATTCATATGGAGTCTTTTCCACTGCTTTTGACGGAGCACGATTCAGTGTGAGTGCCGCAGTTAAAAGTGCATGTCCCCAGAAAGAGATTGGTAGTTCACTAAGACCCATAGTCGATAAGACCATGTCTAACAGGGTTCGATTACTCCATTCCACTGAGGAGTTCCCGGAGGTGTCAACCCTGAAAGTATTCCATGTTCTCTCAGATGGTCATCAAACTCTTGGCTCAAATATTCGCCACCTCGATCCGATCGCAGTGCTTTGATTTTCTTGCCGAGTTGGTTTTCAACTTCTCTCTGAAATTCTTTGAATTTATCAAACAATTCAAATTTGTGCGACATTAGATAGACATAACCATATCTACTAAAGTCGTCCGTGAAGGTTATGAAATACTGATAACCACTTCTTGCGGGTGTACTCATTTGTCCACATACATCGGTGTGTATAAGTCCCAACAAGTCACCGGCCCTTTCTCCTAACTTGGAGAATGGTTGCTTTATCATCTTGCCTAATAAACATCCTTCGCAATTCTCAAAGGATTATAAATCAAATGAGTCAAGAATACCTTCTTGTAGAAGTTTCTTGACGCGTTTGATGTTAATGTGGCCAAGGCGACAATTCCCCAAGTAAATTTGACTAGACTGTGTAGTCTTAGCTTTCTTTGTATTGGTATCAAACATTTGTCTAAAAACACATGAAAGTGTCATTCCATAAATATGTTCAAGACATCAAAACAAAAGGTCTCGATTTAATGAAAATGACGTCCAATGTTGGAAATACATCAAAAGTATGGTAGATAAAACTAAATAAGTTATACTTCTTTAGACAAAACATGAGATTACAAGTTTCTCTTGGATAGATCACTTCCATCCTACTTGTGAACTCGATTCCTCTTGAAAAAGCACCGCTCACTTAGTTCCTGAAAAAGGAATGTGTTGTGAGTCAATTTTCCGGTATCTAATACCTTTTAAAATTTCTTATATTCAAGTGTATAAGATGATACCTGAGGTTGAGGTTACTTTTCCTTTCGCCTAATCATCCAGATACATGCCGCATTCTCTTTTGTAGTGTCCGGGGTTACCACAATAGAAGCAGCGCATCTTCCTCTTGTCTTTGAACTCCTTCTTCCTTGGTCTAAGGGCAAAGTTAGCCTTCTTGCAAGAATAGGTCTTTTGGAGCTCTTGGATGACTTTCCTTAAGGACAGTGTATCCCTATTGGCGGTGAGACGCATCTTAAGTCCCACGTACCCCGAGTGAAGAGACCTAAGAAGCATGTGAGCCGCTTGCTCGTCTTCCACTGGTTTGCCAATTAGCTCCAGATGGTTGAATAACCTTGTCATGTTAATTACATGAGCTTGAAGTGGCATTCTGGGCCTAAGTCTCGCATTGTAGACTTTTCCCCATACCTCTTGTCTTTCTTTCGAGAGACAACCTTCTTGCGGTGGCTTGATCCTCATTTTGGAGAGTGACCTTGTCACATCCTCCACATGACCATCATAATTGCCCCTAGCACTCTTGGTGACCCTCATATTGACTACATCCTCAAGAGCTTTGAGCATCATGTCCGGAAAATAGCCGTAGAAAACCCCTCTCCATTGATCCGGGATGGAGTTTGCCATGAGTTTGGAAATTCTCTTGCAATCTATACTCCATTCTTCATGAGCTTCATCACTCATGATCCCTTTCGAGTAGAAACTCGGGATCGGAGTGTCCAAGATATGCTCTAGGTAGCAATTTCTGAGTGTCTTTCGGAGTTCATCTTCCCATTCCTTGAAGTTCACCAAATTGAGCAAAAATGGTAACTTCTCGGGAAGTTCCGGGTACATAAGGTCGTTGTCATTAGTTGAAGACATGAATCTACAATTGAAAGAATTTTAATGAAAAAACCATTCAAAATACTTAAATAAGATTGAATTAATTCATGCAAATTTTCAATACTTATTTAACGTCTCATTTACACGTAAAAATTGTCCCTATTTTGTGAAAATAAGGCGACTCCAAGATCCGAAAAAACAAAGAGTGGTTATGCATGCTTTGGCTTGTCTTAGACACTCAATCTTCTAGGGTAAGCATTGCCTTGCTAATGGCTCTAAGCCACTCTTGGTTAGACAATCGTCGCATCTAATGCATCTTTGACGATGTATCTCTTTTGCCACGGTATGTGAGGACTCCACACTCATACCGATGAGTTAAACCAAAACCAACGTGCACTCCCGGTGTGCCTTATGCCCCTTAGAGAAGTGATGGCACCTCGCTTTGGTGTAGCCTACCATCACTATCGTCCGGTTAGTAAGTGTTGTTTTGGAAAGGCAAGATTGACTCAATATTATTAGGGACCTAGGATTTCTATGTTGGTTGATTTAAGTGAACAAAACTAATCATCGCAACATCAAGAAAACCTAAACATGCATCTAATGAATAATTCACACATATATATATAAGCATAAAATATAAAGCGAAATTATAGATGCATATTGGCAACTAGCATGACCCCTTGAAATCTTCATATCTTCAAAAGGTCTTCGTTTGCAATTCAAGGCTTTGTCTTCCAAGATACGCCGTCTTCAAGACTTAACCAAACTATGCAAAAACTAGTGTCTACAACTAGGAATAATCTAAATATTAAAGTACAAAAATACTTAACGGTGCGTAGACCGTATTTAGATTTACAAAAATACATAACGGCACGTAGTCCGTATTTTCTATCCTAGTCGGGTCCCACTAGTTGCCATTTCATAAAACCTGTGAGAGAGAGAATATATATATTCCATTCATCCATTCACTATTTGTGAATGGCCCATGCAATTTACAAAATTAACAACAAGTAAAATGCATTCAAACAACGCGCGCACTAGTAACTAATCTACGTGGTTAATCCGATTAACACGCCTAATTAAAACTAGTCGAAGTTGTTTAACCGATTATATAATTTACGTCATTAATAATTGAAGCTCCCACTAAATTCCGCATTTCCTTAATTAATCTAATTAATTAAGTCGGTAGCACCCAAACTTGTCAAAATGAAATTTTGCCAATGCCGCTCAAAACCAAGGCCTAGCCTCCCTAAATTTTAATTAAAATAAACAAAATTAATTAAAATAAATAAACGGCAAAATAATTAACATCAAGCCTACTACGGCTAGTCACCTCACCGCACCAAGCATACGCACACGCCAAAACCACAAACACACGGCCCACGGCACACGGCCGTGAGCCGCTGCCACAGCACAACCGCGCGTGGCTGCTGCTGCCGCGCGTGAGCTGCTGCTGTGCGTGGCTGCTGCCGTGCGTGTGGCCCACAATCGAGGCGGGGCAACCACCTTGCCAGCCACATGCGGGCTGTTGTGCAGCCCGGCTCGCCATGGTGGTGCATTGCCTCGTTTTGCGTGCCACTACCTTGGGATTTGATCCTTTTTTCGCGAGACAAAAATAATTAATTCTAAATTAATTTTAGAACTAATTTAGTGAGAAAAATAAAATTTTAAACAAGTCTAACTTAATAAAATTTTCAAAGTGCAATAACCAAAATAATTCCAAGAACCATCTTTAATTAAATTGGTTTAGCTTGGTGCAAAATAAAATTGAGGCAATTTCTCACTTTCAATTTAATCAATTTAAATTAAACTTGAGAATTTGACAAAGTAAAGGGAAGTTGGAAAAATATGAACTTTAATGTTCAAATAATGAAAATTCCAACATCTAAAATTTGTGAATATTTGAAAATTATATCTTCCAACATGAAGATAACCAAATTTCTACCACAAAAATCGAAACTTTATGTTTCTAATCAACTCAAAATGATTAAAACAACAAAGTTCAACTCAAAATAACATGGAATTTAGTGGTTTTCAAAGTTTCAATCACTTATCACAAATAAACATTGAATCTTTATCACTTAGGAAGCCTTAAAAATAAAATTTTCACACTAAAAAGCAATTAGTTTGCAATTATGTGAAAATAAATCAACCTTTAAGCATCAAATACTACCAAGTAAGTGTGCTTTAAGGGGACACAAAAATGCAGAAAATAATGCAAATAATCAACCATATAATCAACAATTTATGCCATTAATTTTAAGGTTAGAAAAGACTTAAAAATTTTCGTCAAAAACGAAAAACCCCACAAAAAGGCATTTCTGGCCAGAATTTGGCTAAAATCACAGTTCCAACAGGGTAAAAACCTTTCCAGAACACGTTTTCCACCCAAAATTCACTAGTCTTGGGCGAAAATCTGGGTTATGGGCTAAATTCGACATTAAAAACGGGATTAAATAAATAAAACCGAGCTACTAATCTAATTAGCAACATAAACCAGAAAAATAAACCAAAAATAAACCTTGAAAAACATGATTATAAAAATAAACGAGCGGGGGGCTCCGATACCGCTGTTGGGGTTTGGTGAGTCCGAATCACCGCGGAAAAAACCCCACCCGAGGAACCACTCGCAATAATTAAAATCACAAAGCATAAATAAATAATCACAAAGAAAAGATAACGAATCTTACCCTCGAAGCGAGCTTCGCCCAAAACCCGGGGCTCTTACTTGAAAGCTACTAGCACGTCAAGCGCTGCGCCTCCGACGGTATCCACCCACAACTGGGCGAACACAACTTTAAGGTCTACTACCTTGGGGTTAGCAAGGTCCCACCTAAACCCGAGTGTTATGTGAGTTTAAGAGTTTTCCCAAAAATTATGGAATGCTCTTTTTAACTCCCACTCAAGCACATTACTCCAAATCCCAAGGTTGGTATTTATAGAGGAAAGTATGAGTGGGAATTTCTATCCCATCAATGTGGGATCATGAAATTCCACAAATTAATTTAAAGCTAAATTAAATTAAAATTGCAAACTAATAATAAATCTACAAGTGGCATTACCATGTGAGATGAGTTGGTGGGGACCACATGGAGAGTAGGGGACCATACTTGCTCCCCACTCAATACTCTCCTTCTGCCACATGTCCTCTCCCACTTACTCCCATATTCCAAGCTTCCCCTTATTCACGGCCCTATGGCCCGAGCAAAGCCACGAGCCAAGCCCGAGCCCGGCCCGAGCCTAGCCCGCACCAGCTGCTGCTGTGGCTCGGTGCGGCTGATGCCGTGGTGCGGCTGCTGCCCTGGTGCGGCGCGGCTGCTGCTGTGCCTAGCCGTGGCTGCTAGCACGGTGCGCTAGCTCGTCTTGCCACAGCATTCGGATGCTCGAGGCACTCCTATGCTAGGGGTATTTTCGAGAATATGGTCGATTTATTATTATTTTGCGCGTCTCGTCTTTTGTCATTTAGACTCGACTTCCGACGATCGGTTTTGACGCTCTAAGCTCGAATTACCGACGTCTAAATATTTAGCACTTAGGCGACGAATTAATTTCTTCCGAATTAATTCGTCGAGTTGGTTCGCATATATTTGCTTGGGTGTGACCCGAAGGGTTCAGTCAAGATTAAGCTGTAATATTAATTATATTAATATTACTGATCGGACGCGGCCTCCACCCAGGCATTCCGATCACTTGACCTTACTGAATATATTAGCTTTCTAATAATTCTGAACCCGCTATCAGAATAATAATACACTTGTTCGAAGGACACCATTCCTTTCAGAAACTTAGGCAGGAACCCAAAAACCTAAAGGCCCTACGAAAAGAAGAAGCCCAATAAAAGGCTCATAAAAAAGCAGTAAAGGCTAAAATAAAATCAGAGAAAGAAAAAGAAAAAACTCTGCAAGAACAAGCAAGAGTCGAAAAGCTAGAGGCCTTGGAGTAACTTGTCCTTCGAGCTAGCTCAAGGGCTAAGTACTTCAATTATGAGCTTACACCACAACCTAGTGGCAAGACTCTTCCAAAAAAGTTCTTGACTACGAATTTATCAACCTTTAAGATTATGAACAATCCTTGTTCTCACTTAATGAGCTTTATTAGAATTATGGCATTGAATGGGGTTGAGTAAAGTCTATATACATATACTTTTCCTTTTTCATTGGACCCAACTGCTAGATCATGGTTTTATGACCTCGATGAAAAACAAACTTCCACTTGGAGTGACGTTGTATAAGTGTTTTTTAACCCAGTAGGGAGATAACATCGAGCTCACAAATACCTTGCGCGATCTTGAATTGCTTAAGCAAGGGGGAGAAGAAGGCCTCATCGACCTCTTTTCCAAGTGGCGATCAAAGGTTGCTCTTCTTTCACAAAGACCTCCGGATCATGAATTTGTCCCAAAGTTCATAGAAAATATGTCTCCACCATACAATGCCATTTACAATACCTTGGGAACAATAAAGGGATTTGATATATGAAACCATGAATCATATAGATGGACTAGATTTTTAGAGTAGATTTCACTTACGACGGAAACGGACAAAGCTCGAAGACGCAATCTCAAGAAGTTGTCAACAATTCAAGATATAGCACCCTAGGTCTTGTTTTGTTTCTTTTCTTTGTTTTTTATGATAGACTAAGGGATTAATGCTGTCAAATCTACTTATTTTGTACTCTCATTAATTAATGAATAAAAAATATATTTTTAAGTACGTCTATCTTGTTCTCTTTTCAATCTCTTTATTGTTATTGGCTAACGTAAACTAAAACGCATACATACAAACAGGCAATATGAAAAAGGCATACATACTTAACACTTTAAGAATCTTGATAAGCTTTGGCTTACTAGATCTATCAAACGAAAAGAAGCTCATCTTTAGCCCACAAAGAAAGGATATGATGATTTCACCAACATCGGAAGCAACTTGAAACTCCACAAAGATAATACCATGTTCTTAACCTTACAAGAAATCCATCTTTTGGAAACCCTTTTGAGCCTCGTCAGTTAAGCCTTAGTTGTTCAACCTACATTATTCCATACCTTGGGATGGGAACGGTGCAAAGAGATAAATGAAAAATTGGGGGAACGAAACATAAGAGAGGGACACAAAGTTAGTCTAAGCCCAAAAGGAATGATCCAATGCAAAAGAAAAAAAATTGTTCTAAACCCAAAAACGAGACTTGTCAAAAAAAAAACAAAAAAAACAAAAAAAAGAGAAAGAAAGAGAGAGAGAGAGACGACAAGGAAAAGGCACCTAATGTAGGAAGTCTCCACATAAATCAGAAAAGGTTTTAACCTGAGAAGCACCAAAAGTAAGGGATTTTGGGAGTATACTTGAGCCTTTCCATTCTTCATAACCCCAAGCCTAACCACGTTACAACCTTGGAAAGGCCCTCCTTGAGGTAGACCATAACCATGTACCAAAATCATCATTCCATAAAAATATGGCCAATTCTAGGCTTTTGCACATATGGACCTACTATTGTATAGTCATGCCCATATATAAAATGCATGAAGTATTGAGTTATGATTACAAAATCATATAAAAAAAATCAAATGACTTGGGTGATTTGATAGCCATCGGCTTGATGACACCATTTTCGTAAAGCAATCAAATCAAATTAAATTCGATGTTTTCCATATCTTTTGCCAAGAAAAATGAGATGACTATCACTCTTAAAAAAAACATCATATTTTCTTTTAATAATAGGGCTATTTATTACCAAGGTAATTCAAGTTCTATATACATTGCCTAGAAATAAAAAGAGTTAATACAATAAATTGATTTGATATATCGACAGCCTCCACGTCAACTCTAGATGTCATTTACAACTCTTGAGAACTGGTCTTCTTACTTATATGTCCGCCTGCGTGTGAAATCTCCATCTTCTCTAAGCGAGGAACATTGATTGAACGTGATCGCTACATGAAAAAATGATCGTTATCGCTATCACACATATTAACGTATACCTCACTGCCAAGTCATCACGATGATTCAAATATTAAGTCAATAATCCTTGCTTTTCGAAAACATGTCTAATTCTCTTTCTTATTCTTCTATGGGAAAGTTGGATTCCCCTTTCTTTTTATACAAATCCGTGTTATTGTTCATTTCTTTTTTAGGGGGTAAGTCGGGATGATCCCTCCCATTTGGCAACTAAAATACTTGAAAAATAGTATAATTTTTTTGCTCTTTGCCTCAAACTGGGGGCTAAAAAGCCTAGACATCCCCACTTCATTCTATTTACATATTTGAACACGTTATTTCTGCTGCGAAATTAATGTCATGCAAAGCTTATTATGAACCATCTTAATAACTTTAAAATGACAAAGGGAAGAATACCACTTCTTATTATTTGACCAAGATAATTAATTATGTTACTAGATCAAACAATTCATGATAAACATATGCAATATTCCACAAATTAAAAATACAAACCTTGGGGATTCAAATAAACATGAGAAACACCCCTAGCATATGTATACATGAATTCCAAAAGCCACCTAAAGTCTACGCTTGGGGACTTCAAATTAAAAATATAGGCCTCACTTCAACTTTAATTTTGAAATGAGACCATATTTTGGAAAGTGATTTGAATGATTTCATAAATTATTCAAACACTCCATCAAACCTAAGTTTGGTAAATATTCATTTTCAAACTACGGCACTTTTTAATTGGAAGAACTTCACTTTCAATTATCAAAGTATGACAATGATGACAAACAATAAAAAGGGAGAGATGACAAAAATAGATATAAAAGTTTGCTTATCTTTGTTGAAATAAGTTGTGAATTGCAACATACCTTCATCAATCTTGGACAAAAAAGTCACACTCAATTACGAGCTAGACTTTTCCTTCCATTTTGGGTCCAGTTTTGAATACAATATGATTATGTATTTTGCCTACTAGAAAAAGTTGCTTTTCAAAACAAACTTTCATTTAAATTATTGGACCCTTTTCAAATTTTGAATTCTAATTCGAAACAACATGTGTCTAACAAAAATAGTATTCAAAATTTACTTTCTGAATTTTTGTTTTCTTAAAGAAATAAATTTTCAGATTCTCAGTAACCGTTTGGATAATACATGTATATACATAAATATTTCCAAAAGGAATGAATCAAGATTCGACTTCTTCTTGACTCGAACTTGTTCTCGCTTAGTTCTCCTGCGAATATTGGTTAAGGGATGGTAATCGAGCCACCTACAAGACCAAAATCAAAGATTGATAAGAACAAAGAAAATATTTTATGTTCTAAATCAACTTTGAGAATAAAATCACCGCAATGATCTTTACAAATGTTTAGATATTAGGTGAGATTACTAAACCTTAAACAAAATTGTTTTTGGTTTGTAAACAAGCAAAGAACTAACTTGCTTTCTTGAACAAGAATTTAACTTAAATGCAGAAGCCATGTCATTGTTCTAAGTATCTAAAAAATAAAAATAGGATACATACATAGGTCCATTCCAATATCATGATTATATGAATGGCCTAAACAATAGCAAGTCATTAGAACTACCCCAAAGTGTGGGCTCCAAGGCTTGTGAAATAGCAAGAATGCGCATAACCCGACACATGGGGGCTCCAATATCAACAAAAAAACAAAATGAGATATTCATGCCATTCGAGCTACTTTCGAGAATCGTCTAAACTACAAATAGTTTATGTAGAACTCGAGCCTTACAATTTTTAAATGCATCACAATGATTTAATAATCATTTTGCTCCTTTGAAAACTATGATTACAATTGAACTTGGCCATAAAACAAGTTACATATTCGAGTCATTTTCAAGTTCAACTTCAAAAACTAATCTTAGTGCATAATTGTTGTTTTAATACCTCAATTTACTCTAGAGATAAGAGAGTATGACTAGTAAAGAGCAAAGAAACAAAATCATGATACATAAAAAAAATACTTGCTCATACGAAAGTTTAGTTTCAATCATTCATCATGAAAATTGTATCAAGACACATAATTAACATAAGATAACAATTTCATGAGTTAGAATGTAAACAAAAGACTCCTAAATTCTAAGTTAAGGAGCCTTCATTCTAAATTATTCTTCATTGGAATTTCGCAAGGAGGAGAAATCTACTTTCTCGAGCTTCAAAACAGTGACAAAATTTGAACTCAAAAGAAAGAAATCAAAAATAGCAAGAATAGACGAAAAATTTGAACAACATTTCATTTTCCTCTTACTTGTTTCAATGAATGACCAATATTACTAGACTTAGCAAATTTCTTTGTTAAAACTATGAATGGTCAAAAAACGGTTTAAACACACCACTTTATTCGTTTCCAAGATCCTAGTTAATAAGACGAAATACAGGATTTCTAGACCCATTTCAAGCAACATGAAAGGGTCTAAATTATTAAAAAAAAACAAGTCATCAAAGTCACCAACATTGGGGGCTACGAAATTCGATAACATAAAATGGGGGCTCAAAAGCCCGAAATATAGCCAAACTACTCTAGTTCGATGATGTCTTCAAGAATTTCCTAAACTAACTAGTTTTGTGCAAATCTTGAGATCACAGTTTTATAAGTGAATAATAATAACCGCCGGTTATTTTTATCATTGATAAAACCAATTTTGAAACTTACGCATGAAAAAAAAAACATGAGTCGCAAGAACAAATTCATGCTATTATAAAAGTTCAAAATTTCATTTATGATTTTAATGCATAATTGTTGTTCTAAACACTTCAATTTACATTAAAATAAAGAAGTATAGTCTATGTGAGCAAAACAAAAGAGAAATAAAGTTCAAGCACAAAGTCAATATTAGAACAAAAGAAAACACATATATGCTTAACATGCTCATACAGGATCAATACTTTACAACTTCGCATGAAATTTGTTGCAACATAAATAATGACGAATAAACAAATTCATGGAAACAAGTCGAATGCCACCCACACTTAGGGGCTACGATACCTGCAGTTAAACTCAGTAAACGGGGGCTTCTAACACCCGCAAGAGCCATCTTATACCTGTTTCAACTAAGCATTCAAGGGATTTTCTAAAATCTCAAAGAATCAGCTACTCTTAGGCGAATAATAGTAACACCAATATATACAATTATTGCCTACCAACCAATTTTGAAGTTTAAACATGGCAAAAAACTAAGAGTACACTTCGCGCCATTTTCAAAATTTTCAACACATAATTTATGAAAGTAATATTAGTTCCAATATTATAATTCACTTCATAATAAACAAGTATAATCAAAATGAGCAAGTAAAACAACAGATTCGAACTAAATTCGAAGGAAAAAAGCAAGAACATACTTAAACGAAGAAATGCTCATGCAAGGTTCAATACTTAACTATTCTTCATGAAATTTGTTGCAAAATACTCCTTCTACATAGCATAACAACTTGGAGCAATCAATTTCATGGAAATAAGACGAATAAAAAAACCAACAAATTCAAAATTTGGGGTTTAATGGTTCGAAAATCGCCCAAATTCAGCCAAGAACAAACGAGTTTATGATGGGCGCGGAAACGGTAGGTCGTTGGGCTACCTCCCCACCCAATCAAACAATATTTATAACTCAACATACCCCTATGGAAGTATAGTAGTAAGTCGAGGTCGAACCCAAAGGAATGGAAATTGAATGTATATTGCCTAATGTCAAGCTACTCCGAAGTCAAATGCGGGGTTTATGGTAAGAACTAGAGCTAGAACTAATCAATGCAATAAACTTGTATAAAATCAATATAAAAGACATTAGGGAATGGATCCACATGTAATTGTAATAGAGAAAGGTAATTTGGGAGGTCAAACCAACTAAGTCAAGTGATATGAGGGAAGATTAAACATGTATCCAAAGGAGCATACCAAGTTATTTCTCCTAGAGGTCTAACTAGCGCCAACTACGCTAAACACTAACTAGGAAACGTCACAAGATACCTCAATTGAGAAATTGCAAGTCACTAATCAATGGTCCGTATCATAACAAGCTTACAATGCAATCTAGTGCAACAATTAAAGATGGCCAAGCTTCAATCAATTACACACATGCACATGAATCATCAACCAAGTTTAATCACATCATTAACTCCATTAATTATCCCCAAATCACTCTAATCCATCACTCATACATGCTTCACCATTACCCTAGCTAGTAAACTACTCACTAGCCATAGAAATTAAGATCAAAACTACACTAATCATCAATTTCATCATCAACATATTAGAAATCAAAGATCAAATCAAAGATCAATCAAACTTCAATCAAACTTCAATCAAACATCAAACAAACTTCAATCAATCAACAATAACATGAAAAACAAATGAAATCAACTAAAAACAAACTTATATTGAAATCAAAGATGAAAGATCCTTACAAACTTGATCAAAAGATCAATTACAATGGAGAATTCTTGAACAATCAACCAAAAACCATGAGTTTCTCTCTCTTCAATTCTTGAGTTTCTCTCTCTAAAATTCTAATAAAAAACTATGATATAATTGCTAAAATGAATTCTTCGCCAAAAATAGAAGGAAATAACTATATATACAAAGAGGAGGTCGGTTATGACGCCCAAAAATAGACCCACGCCGGTGCGCTCGCACGTAGGAGAGAGAGAGGAGCGCACGAGAAACATACCCAGCAGGGTGCGCCCGCACGCGCCTGATGTGCGGCCGCACTCGACACATGTGCGGCCGCACACCCCTCGTGTGCGCCCGCACCTGCCTGGGTAAGCTTCCTCTCTTCTCTTCGTCCTAGCTCATGAGGTGCACACACCCTTGATGATGGTGATGGAGGACAAGGTAGGCAGCAACTTTCCTTGGAATTTTAGATAAACACAAGGCATGAAAAGTGCTCAACCAAGGTCTTGAAGCTTGCTCTTCGGGTCCCTCTTGACTTGTAGCTCTTTGCACAAGCATAAGGCATGAAAAGCAATGACAAACCATGGAAAGGAAGCTCGGGAATTCTTGGACAATCAATCACAACCTACGAACAAAGGAGAAAAAGCAAATAAAAGGGAAAAACAACAAATAAACTAGAAAATGCACAAAATAGAGAAACTAACTATGAAAAGCATAAAATGAAGAAATTAAGAATAAAACTAAGGAAAACTAAAGAAAAGAAGTATAAAATGAAATGAAATTCACCCAAAAAGAGATCAAATGAGTGCCATAAATGTCACTGATCAGTTTAGCAAAAAAAATTACATTGGATTATGGCAAATATGAATAAGGGATGAGATCTACTTCCTTTATCTTCGAAAAACTAGAAAATCTGAACTCTTTAGAGAGAGAAAGAATCGAAAATGGATGAAGGAAGGAGAGAGAGAGCGAAATGAAAAATTGCATTTTTCTTTTTCCAGAACTGAATGTCGCGCGCAACTCAAGAAGTTGCGCGAGACATACCAGCGCAACTCAGAACGATGCGCGCGCTTGGCCAGCGCGACCTACTGAGTTGCGCGCAGACGCTTGTTACTAAAATGACCGGTATCCGGATTTTGACCCATTTAATCATTTTTTCAACGGTTTTTTGCTCGTTATTAGACGTAATGGCGCGCAAATTATCAATATCCTTTTTAATTGCTTTGCAATTGTAGTTTATTTTCTTATTTGATAGATTTTTGCATCATTTTGCATGCACACCGTGCTTTGTGCCTTCCCCAAGCATACGTTTTGAACGTTTTTCGTAAGCGTGCCTTAAGACGTTCCGTGGTTGTGATTTACATAAAAGCACCCATAGACAGGTTTGTCATTTTACTGTACTGACGATATAAGTGTCCGGGTTTTCTTCTTTTTCACGTACGAAGCAAAAGGAAGGCGTTTTCATGCAGCGTAAAAATGCAAATGGCGTAGTGTACAGCGTAAAATTGTACGGCGTAGGTGTTACGTAAAATTTCACCACAGCCCAAGCTTTGCGAGATCTACCTCTCGGAACTAAAAGGTAGATTATTTACTGTACGCATTAGCTCACGAGTCGACAGGCGCGCCGAACCTTCAGGAACCGGCACTTCTTGAAGGGAAGCAAATACGGTAGTTAGTGAGATTACTTACTTATCGGACAGTTAGGGTGTTTGTCCACCCCCTGTATAAAGAACAGAGCGACGGAACGATGTCGCACCCATGTAGTCACGTGCCCCCAGTCCTGAGACACGTGTACTCATCTTGTGGACAAAACTACTAAGAAAGTTGTTGACTTTCTTCTCTCTCACTAGATTTGGATACATGCCTCCAGTCCTGAAACATGTATTTCTATATTGTGGATGTCCGGCTTGAATACCGGACCCCTTTTCGATTCGCATATCGAAAACCCCTTTTAATTCTTTTTACTTTGTTAAAATCAGGCTAAAGTTTCAATGACATATCGAGGGACTTTAGACCAACGATGACATGATTGGAGGAAATCATCCCCTTTTATTCTTTTAAAACCGATCTCTTCTCATGACTTGACATCACCGAGAACACCTTTACTTGTAAAAGCGTTCTGCAATTGAAAAGGATCAATCTAGATTCTTTAGCGTATTAAGACTAGGGGAAACTTTCTCTAGCCTTAATAGCTATTTGTTTCAAAACACTTAGCGAACCAAGGATAGTTTCGACATCCTTAATATTTCTGAAAGATTCTCTATTCTTAGAGAACTTCGCAGAATGAGTCTGGGATTTATTTCCTTGACTACTTTGATCATTCTCTATTCTAGACTCGATCACAGTGAGGGATAAATGTAGACACCTACATTTGGCCTCTTTTCCCGAGAAGAAAGTGCGATGATGTTACAAAAAAAACCCGTTCTTCATGCTAGATCAAAGTTGAAGTGTTTATGGACTACGAAAAGCATTATGAAGTAAGTTAAAACCCCTATTTGAGACCAAGTTATCTTAGAGCCTTGTCCAATTACTAATTAGGCCTAACACGTGTTCATACATGTTTAAACTTGATTAATAACGGACCCAAATGCGTCAAATGCGATGATTGGATCCAATGGAACCTACAATGTTGAAAAACCGAGCAAAATAGATAAACCAACCATAAAATTCCCGTGCAAGGACTATACACATGGATAGCCATTTCAAAGAGCTTTCTAACAGTATATTATAAGCCCAATTTCGAGCCAAAACAGAGAAGTTATGATGAAAACACTAAACCGGGCCCAAAACCAACACCCTTACACTCCAACGGCCATAACTTTTGATCCATAACAGCTTTTGACCTAATTCTAACGGCATTGGAAAGTATACTTTCAGAGCTTTCCAATGATATCTCACACGCCTAAATCCGACTTTGAAATCAAAAGTTATGGAAGTTTTGAAACGCGTTTTTGTATAAGGCAAACCGCAAACCAACAAAACTCAATAAGTTGCGCGCGCGACTCATTGAGATGCGCGCGGCACTCAAGCGCGACTCTCTGAGTTGCGTGCGCCATCTGATGGCGCGGCTCTAAAACCCTAAACCGAGATTCCTCCGCCTATAAAATGGGTCTTCGCACAACTCTAAACACACAGAAAAATCAGCATTAAAAACCCTAAAATTCTGAAATCCCTAATCTCTCAAACTCTCTTACTATCATACTACTTTTTCCTCTTTCTTCCCAACTAATCTTCAACCCTAATCCATCCATTGAAGTCGTTGGAGGTACAAAGAAGAAAGAAGGTCCATAAACATCTAAGACAGAGGTCTTAGCATACATAGAAGAACGGTTAATTTCCTGAGCACTTAGATAAATCACTTTTCTTTTATTGTTTAAATAACTTTAATTGATTGATTAGTGTTGTTTGATCACTTTAAATAAAATTTTAATTAATTAATTCTCATAGTACTCTTTCGTTAATCAAGATTAGAATTGGAATAATTAATTGTTGTTTTATCACTTAAGACAAGGCGGATATTGTTCATTTCTTGTTCTTTTCAGAAATTTGATAAAATAAGAATAACGACTTTTGCAATGTAATTCCTACATGATTAATGCCTGTAGATAAAATCAACTAACTTAGTTTTTAGATATCACGTTGCATATATTTTTTGGTGATGAAATTGTGCAAAAGGAAGAACTAGTAGAGGCCGCACTAGGGCTAGGATCGCGATTCCCTTGTGAAGGGAACGTTATCTTGGTACCCTCGCTCCCGAACTCATTTCTGGTTTATGTAGACCAATTTGGGCATGGGTAAACTTATGATTCATGCTAAATATCCCCTGAACTCTACTTGGGAGAAAGGCATGAACGAGGTTTATGGGTTTTTCTAAAACTCATTGGCAATTCCTACTTGTTCCTTACAAAAAAGTAGACCTGTTCAAGGGGCCGGGCCGGGCCGGTCAGGGCTTTATATGAAATGGGTCGGGTCAGGCCGGGCTAAGACTAATCCAAAATGGGCTGAACTAGTCCATGGGCCATAAAGCCCGGCCCGGCCCATTTAAAAATAACTGATGACATAATCGAGGTAAGAAAACAAATCAATGGAATAAATTCAATCCTTAGTAGAACTGCATATAACGATAAAGTTTGACTCAATCATATATCAGATTAGTCAATTTCAATGAGAAAGTTGCATAGGAAACTACATTAATCTTCTCATTAATAATGAAAATCACAAAAACATACAAATTCCAGATGAAACAAATCAAAATAATTGAAAAAAGAAATTAAAATGTACTACTTGAATATGATCAAGAAGAATTGAGCGAAATCGAACAACATACCTTGGTAATTGAAATGATATGACGGAATCAACGATTGAGAGCGGCAAGCAAGAAGGTGATAAATTGAAGATTTAGAATTTGGGAATTTTTTTAGGGTTCATCATTTGGGGGAAATAGGGGATTTTGAAAGGGAATTTTTTTTTTTTTTTTTGAAACTGACGTTAGAAAGTTTTAGAAATAAACCGAAAATTTAGGGTTTATAAGTTGCGGGAAATTTGCTTGCATTTTCAGATGAAGTGAAGTCACGTACAAGGTACAAAGGAGTAAATTTCTTTGGAAATTTGTTTTTGATTTTAATACTAGTAATTATAGACCCTATAAGAGTAAAAAAAATAGACCCTATAAGAGTCCAGCCAAAAAATTATAAACCCTATAAGAGCCAGCCCAGCCCTGTAAGGATCCATGGTTAGCTGACCCTATAAGGACCCGGCCTATTTAATTATTGGACGGGCCTGGCCCGTTTATAATTGGGCTGGGTCAGGGCTTTTGATGGACCCTCTGTCCATTGAACAGCTCTACAAAAAAGCATGTATGATAAAATCATTTTTAATTCAAGGTCCCCCAAATAGTCAGGAATTCAAATCCTAATACACCCTAACAAGTGCAAAGTCCTAGGCTTTAAAGGGCCGTGGGCATCTAAGGAGAAGGATCCCCTACGACGGGAACACCCTCCTTACAGAACCCAGCTCGTTTATTTTTATTATCTTGATTTTCAATGTTATTTATGGCTTATTTTTCTGGTTTAAGTTGCTAATTAGATTAGTGGCTCGGTTTTATTATTTTTATCCCGTTTTTAATGCAAATTTTGGCCCAAAACCTAGATTTTCGTCCAAAAATAGCGAATTTGGGTGGAAAAGGCGTTCTGAAAATGATTTCACCCCTTTGGGATTGTGATTTTAGCCACATTCCAACCAGAAATGTCTTTTTCGAGGGATTTATCGTACTGACGAAAATTTTTTAAGTCTTTCTTACCTTGAATTTGATGGAACATGGTGATTATGTACTTGACTTATTTGCATTATTTTTCTGCAATGTTAATCTCATTAAAGCATATTTACTTGGTAGTATTTAGTGCTTAAAAGATTGATTCATTTTCACTTAATTGCAAACTAATTGCATTGTAGTGTGAAATCTTTATTTTTGAGGCTTCTAAAGTGCTAAAGATTCACTCTTTAATAATGTTAAGTGATTGAAACTTTAAAGTTACTAAATTCCATGAATTTTATGTTGAACTTTGTTGTTTTAATCATTTAGAATTGATTGGACACATAAAGTTTCAAACTTTGTGACATAAATTTGGTTATCTTCATGTTTGAAGATATAATTTTTCAAGGATTCACAAATGTTAGTAGTTGGATTTTTCATTTGCACATTAAAGTTCATATTTTTCCAACTCCCTCTTATTTTGTCAAAATCTCAAGATTATTTTAAATTGATTAATTTAATAATGAGAAATTGTCTTATTTATTTTGTTGCACCAAGCTAAACCAATTTAATTAAAGAATGGTTCTTTGGAATTATTTTGGTTAGATGCACTTTTATAATTTTATTTAAGTTAAACTTGTTTAAATTTTCAATTTTTGCTCGTTAAATTAGTTCTAAAATTAATTTAGAATTAATAATATGTCACGCGAAATTTGGGATCGAAATCCCAAGGCTATGGCACGCAAATTGAGGCAAAACTTCCCTTGGCTAGACGGGCTTCATAGCAGCCTGCATGTGGCTGCCAAGGGGCTGCTCGATGGTGTGTGCAGCCATGTGCGTGGCCGGTGCACACAACCACAGCAGCAACGCAGCACCAGCACCGGCCAAGCAGCAGCGTGCTGCGGCAGTGCTGTGTGCGTGCGTAGCGCAGCACATAGCTGCTGTGGTGCGGCTATGGTGCGGCAGTGGTGCACGAGCAGGTGCGTGTGCTTGGTGCGACCATGATGTACGGGGGGCTGTGTCGTGGTGCTTGCGGTATGGTGCGCATGGCTAGCAACCTTTTGTGGCCTCGTGGCTTACGTTCTTGCACACCTTGTAGAAGAGTCGAAGCGTAAGCTGTATCCTAACCTATGGGTGTGACGCTTGGCATGAGTCACGGCTATGCGCACCTCCCCTTAATTAGCACATGTACCTTGGTTTTAAGGCAATGATATTTTGGAAATTTTGCCATTTTATTTATGTTAATTAATTTTGTTTATTTTAATTAAATATTTTGGAGACTAGGCCTCGGTTTTGAGTGGCATTGGCAAAATTTATTTTGACAAATTTTGGGCTCTACTTGCTTAGGGTTCGTTTGGCATCGTTGTGGTTTTCTGGTTTTTGGTTTTTTGTTTTTTAAAAGTATATTATATAGGTCACATAATGAATCAAAAAATATATAGACTTATTAAAATCATGATAATTTTGAAAATTGACAACAAAAAAGTGGAAACACCTTTTTCTTGTTTTCTGTTTTTGGTTTTTGGTTTTCAAAAAAAACAAAAAATTGAAAACCAAAAATGATGCCAAACAAGGCCTTAATTAATTGGATTAATTAAGAAGGATGCGGAATTTAGTGGGAGCTTCAATTATTAATTACGTCAATTACATTATCGGTTAAACAATTTTGACTAGTTTTAATTAGGCGTGTTAATCGGATTAACCACCTACAGTAGTTACTAGTGCGTGCTTTTGTTTAATGCATTATTACTTGTTTACCGTTGTAAAATGCATGGGACATTCACAAATAGTGAATGGATGAATGGAATTTTATATTCTCTCACAGGTTTTATGAAATGCCAACTAGTGGGACCCAATTAGGACTGAAAATGCGGACTGCGTGCCGTGATGCATTTTTGTAAATCTAAATACGGTCTACGCACCGTTGAGTATTTTTGTACCTTTATATATAGATTAATCCTAGTCGTAGATACTAGTAGTTGCATAATTTTGGTTAAGTCTTGAAGACGGTGTTTCTTGGAAGATGATGCCTTAAAGTTGCAAGTGAAGACCTATTGAAGACTTGAAGAGCTCAAGGGGTCATGCTAGTTGCCAATATGTATCTAATACTTATGCTTTATATATATTTATGCTTGTGCTTATGTATGAATGATATGTTAGATGCATTTGTAGGTTTTCTAAATGTTGTGATGATTAGTTAAGTTCACTTAAATCAACCAATATAGAAGTCCTAACTCCCTAAAATATTGAGTAAACTTCCCTTTCAAAAACAGCACTGACTAACCGGAAGAGGGTGATGGTGGGCTACGCCAAAGCGAGGTGCCATCACTACTCCATGGAACGTAAGGCACACCGGGTGTGCATGTTGATTTTGGTTGAACTCATCGGTATGAGTAAGTAGTCCTCACATACCGTGGCAAAAGAGATATATCGTCAAGATGTGACCATTATCTAACCAAGAATGGCTTGGAGCCATTAGCAAGACAATGCTTACCTTGGGATAACAAGTGTTAGGACAAGCCAAAGCATGCCTAATTACTCGTTGATCCCTTGGATCTTGGAATCGCCTTATTTTAACAAAATGGGGACAATTTTTACGTGTAAATAAGACGTTAATAAGTATTGAAAGATGAATTAATTAAATTCAAACTTATTTAAGTATTTTTTGAATGATTTTTCATTTCAAACTCTTTCAATTGTAGGATTATGTCTTCAACTAATGACAACGACCTTATGCACCCGGAACTTCCCGAAGCCATTTTTGCTCAATTTGGTGAACTTTAAGGAATGGGAAGATGAACTCCAAATGACACTCAGAATTTGCTACCTAGAGCTTATTTTGGACACTCCGATACCCTGTTTCTTGATCCGTGCCATTTATGGCACCTTTAGGCTATGTTTTCTTTATATTTCTATGCTCGTTTTTAGTCGTTTATGTCATATTTTTAGAGAATAATGCCCGATTTGCGTGATTTTGTGTTAGTTTAGAGAAATGCATGCTTTTAATGGTTTTCTTATCATTTTATTCATTTCTCGGCTATTTCTCTCGCTTCTCCGTTTCTTTGTGTTGTTTTGTAGGTATGTCACGGGCTATATGCATAAAAATTGAAAATAGCACCCACTAGCATCAATATGCACTTTTCGGAATTGAATTTGAGTTTGAAACAAAGGAAAACGAAGGATTGCAAAGTATCAAATAGGACCTTTGTGTATTGTTTCAGCCATATTTGAAGTTCTACTGATTGGATTTATGTGATTCAAGTTGGGTTGGAAACTAGACTTGAAGAGCTTTCCAATGATAGGTAGCACGCCTTCATAAAATTCATAGATTGAGAGTTTCATCCTTCCAAAGTTAGCCCTGAAATTCTGCCGCGGGCGCGGGCTACAGTACTCGCGGGCGCGGGGTTGCTGCAGCTCCAAAACTGTCGTATAAGGGCAGTAAGCACCCGCGGTTGTCCCAAGGTTTCCCCGCGGGTGCGGGTTTTGGCCACGGGCGCGGCCTCGGGGTGTCCGTTTTCCTCCGCGGGCGCAGCCGAGTTCTCCGCGGGCGCGGGTTTCTGGGTCTTTCACAATTTTAAAATTCTTTTCGCCTTTTGTTTATATAGTTTTTGGTTTCCTTTATTCTTCATTCATGTAATTCTTTAGTTTTAGAATAGTTTTCTCTCTCTTAGGTTGAGAGCTTCTCTCTCTAGATTAGGCTAGTTTAGGAGTAGTTTTAGAGAGAGAAAGTGAAGAATTTCAATGGTGATTAAGAGATTGAAGATTCAATGGTGACAATTGTGTTGGAGATCTTCTCTATTATCAATGAGCATTTCTAAACTCTATCTCATTTAATTTCTTTGTTTAATTTGATGTTTGTTTGGTTTGATTTTGATATTTGATGTTTGATTAGAGTAATTGTTTGATATTTTGTTGATTCTTGTTCTCTATAGTTGATAGTTGATTTGATGATGTTGTTTGAGTAGTTGTTGGCTAGGAATTGGGTGAAACTTGTATGATTGATTGATTGTGAGTAATTTTGGAATTGTGTTGATTAATTGTTGAGATTAAAGTGATTAATGAAAGTTTGCATGTGCGTAACTCAATTAGGCCTTGAGAATTATGCTAGATTGCATTGTAATTGCTAATGACACGAACAATTGATTTAGGGATTGCAATTGTCGATTGGTTTTGATTGTGATTCTCTTGATTTGTTATTCATTGTGAACCCTAGCTTAACAATTAGGAGATAGCTCTTTGATTCCAATTGATTGCTCTTTTCATTAGTCCTCACAACCTTTGATTGGCATACTCTTCCAAGTTGTTGCAATTGACATGATTACTTGTTGATCCCCGTTCCTAGTGTTTTATTTCCTTGGTTACTTGTTTTGTTAGTTGTTTGTATTCTCTTTTACCTTCGTTTTTGACCTAGCTTAGGCGCAATAATTAGAATACTTGAACATAACCGTTCCTAGTGGTTCGACCCTTGACTTACCTCTATACTTGTATTTAGGTTAGTTAAGTGATTATAAATTTGTTTGACCGTAGGGAGGATTAGTTAAACGAACTAGTTTTCCCCACATCAAAATGGCGCCATTGCCGGGGAACGGTGTCTATGTTTGAGTGCTTTTATTGCTTGAGTCTAGGTCTTTGTTTTTACTTTTCTTTTATTTGATTTTTGTTTTCTTTGTTAAAAAATGGCATGTCTCTCATTTCCTCAATTCGACAATGAGCCTTTTGTGAACATTTCAATAGACTAGAGGGATTTCTTGACTATAATTGTTGTAGTCTTTGGGAGGCTTGTGAGATTTGTTATTTTGGTTTGAATGAGCAAACTAGGGATGAAGTTGAATGCATGCATAGTGGTGAATTTAGAGCATTGTCTATTGATGATGCTTGGGATTTTTATGTTTGGTTTGCTTGGGATGTATATAATAGGGATAATCATGACTCTAATGTTGATATGCAATGTGTTGATTCTTCTAATATTAGCATGAATTCCCATGATTTGTTACATGGTCCCTTAAGTGAACCTAGAACACATGATTTCAACTCTATTTCCCCTTTTGTTCATGACGATGAAGTACATGCTCAAGTTGATGCTAATGGTGTGTTTCAATATTCTTCATTATTTACCATGCCTTCTTATGATGTGCTTCGTTCCCTTGATGATGAATCTCATGTCCTTGATTGTGCCCCTACTCCCCAATGTGATGAATATGCTCATGATCTTAATGTTGATTCTTCCAATCTTGGTTATATTTCTTCTCAGTAAGACGTGGTGGAGCAGCTAAGCAAGGAAGAAGCTCCTCAGAATAGTCAGCATCCATGCGCACGAGCTCTCGCCAAGAAAACAGAAATCGCTCTCCTTTGCCCACGAGAGACACCAGCCTAGTCGGGTGCAACATTGACTCCGGCGGAGGCAGTGGTACTACGAAACGTCAGTACTATGCTAACGGGCTACCCGCTCTCCAAGGTACCAAAAAGGACGTAATGTATTAAAGAAGACAGTATGATACGTCGAAAGCTCCATAGCCTTGGAAAGGTTAATCAAACCAGCCCAAGGTCGGTACTGGGTCTCGACATCGACCTGAAAACCATAAAACAAAGGTCCAATGAATACCACGAGGTAACATCATAATAAAAAAGATCATTCCATATGGTCGAGCCTTACGCCAGCAGCAGTGGTGCCCCGACGCAGGGACCCCTGTAGACTCGGTACTGACTCCATTCGAGACTCGCCACACTCACGCAAACTGGCACCAAAGGGAAAGCCGCGAGCCACTCCCCGACGCTGTCAAGGGGCCAATCCTGGAAAGTACTCATGAAACCAAAGTTGCAACAGGAGGCCAGCTCTGATCGCCTGCTCCGAAGACCACCCCGGGATACCGGCTGAGTATTGATATAAGGAACAATAGGACCCAACAACTCGAATACCTGGCTCAAATCCCAAGTAAAATCATACATCTGCTCAACGGCCCGAGTGGTTAAGCGCAAGCCGCTAATCATACTGAAATCTAAAGGGGTCACCGTCATCTCCCCCCAAGCAAAGTGAAAAGTGTTGGTAGTATCCCAAAAATACTCCAACAACGCTCGAACAACTGTCGAACCACAACCTCGGGGGCTGCGAAATCACACGACCGCAGAATAAAAATCTACTAAACCAACGGACTCTCACAAGGCGTTGGTGACAGGATGTCATCCCGTGCAGCCGAGGAATCAAGTCTCCAGCTCCTGATCCATGGTGACGAAGCACGCCGTCGACTACGCCGATAATGGGACAGTGAGAAGTATAGTTCTCACGACAGAAAACCAACTGGTTTGGTGTTCACGGAGGTGGAGCCCACCTACCCCTACCCGTAGAGGGCCGATGCTCAGTCTCCAAGACATCGTCATCCATACCCTCGGGAACCGTGGGAGTGTCCTCTCAGAAGGCCTGACGCCGACCACGAGTAGAGATGTCTCAATCCAGTTGTCTAGGCATGCTATTATGTTCAAACAAAATAAAAATCTAAATACTTTGCATCATTTCCTAAGTTATTTGGTTATTTATTCAGAAACAGCTTAACAGTTTTCTCAAGTTACATTTTCTGTTATACGCTAAATTTTTACCTCAAGGCCAAAAATTAGCAAAATAATAGAATAATTACTAGTATTTAGTTTCTCCATGACAAACTAATACTACAGTTCTCCTAGCCGCATGATACTATGTTCTCCATAACAATATAGTACATACATAAAGCAGAGCATGTTTTGAAATTGCACAAAAACAATAGATCGACACATTGTAGCATATTTTACAAGATCTACAACCAATATATCACCATTTCAAGTGCAAAAAATGACATGAACCACAAGAACATCATTTTCACAAAAGTAGTACCAAAAAAGGGAGATTTGCTCAATTCTTCACCAAATCATGCAGTTTTTCTCTCAAGTCACTCACAAACACACATGTATACATATACAAGCTAATTCATGGCAAGCTTTTTTCAAGGATTTTTTATGAAAGCTACTCAAATTGAAGCAAAATTCGAGACGAAAAGCAAGAGAACTTACATGGATCTTCGTAGGAATTCAAAAATAAGTAAGATAGCAAAAATTTTAGTGAATTTGGTGAAGAAATAAGCTCGAAAAGCTCGAAAATGCTCGAGACAAAACGGCGGAACACAGCAGCCCAACTACCGCGGCACGGTGCTTCCAGCCGTGGCCCGGTACACCTGCCCGTGTCGCGGTGACTATTTGACGGAAACGGTGAGTGCTCGAACAGCAGCAACGGCGAAACCAACACCAAACGCACACCGTGGCACGTGGTGAACAACCGTTACACGGTAGAATCCAGCGTCAGACGGTGAAAACCAGCGTGAGGCATTGAACCGAGCAGCAGCAGAAAATAAAAAAAATAAAAATAAAAAAAAAAGAAGAAGAAGAAGAAAAAAAGAGAAAGCAACAAAAATGGTGAACTCAAACCAAAGCAGCGGCAAAATGAAGAAGAGCATGAGATGATTTTAAAGGAAAAAATTTCGTGCCACGGTTTTTTATAACGAGCCACGATGACAAGTAAAGTGTAACGGCTCTATTCTAACATGGCGCGCGTTTTTTTTGTGGTTAAAAGAACAAAAAAATTAAAGCCATGACCAGTTCAAACCATGAAAACCTCCCATGACACGAGAGTTATTACCGCCTGACGGGGTTATGTCCCATGTCACGGCGGGTTGCCACGTGGCGCGGAGGACTTGCACACTCCCGGAAGAATATACCTGGTATTTTGACTTGTTTGAACAATTTTCCGCAGCTTTTGGGCAGTTAATTTTTCACTGAAAATACGCGGAAAATTCTAACTAATATTTAAAGGGTACCAGAATTACTATTTTACCCCTAGCAAGCATCAAAGTCAATTTTTCAACATTTTAATCACCAAATATGTTCGGATAGTCGACTTGAAGGTAAATCATCTACGGCCCACGTTCGGGGACAATCGAACCACTATCATTCCGGCGCAAGGTTCTCGATACACAGATTCTTATAATTTCAGTAGACAAATTTTTCCTCAAGCATGGAAAATCGTCGGTCGTTGTCACCTCTCAGCACGAAGAAGTCACCGATTATATCATTTATCGGCTTTCCTCAAGCATGGAAAGTATTCATTTGTCGACTTTCTTCAAGCATGGAAAGTATCCATCTGTCGACTTTCCTCAAGCATGGAAAGTATTTATCTGTCGGCTTTCCTCAAGCATGGAAAGTATTATCGGTGGAATTCTTCAAGCATAGACTACCGCCAAAATCATCTGTCGATTTTCCTCAAGCATGGAAAATGTCATCTTGGTAGATTTCTTCTAGCATAGAAAGCTACCAAACTCATCAGTCCGCTTTCCTTAGGCATGGATAGCATTTCAACGAAACGTCATCCGGTGGATTCCTTCAAGCATAGGAAGCTACCAAACTCATTTGTCCCCAACACACTAGTGTCAGGTACGCATTCTATCCCTTTACTCTTTTATCAGTGGAACTAACATTTTTTTGCAGGTATCGGCGTATATAGAGTGATTTAAGATCGACGAACGTCTTAAATCATTCTTCATCCCTATCGACTACTTTTCCTATCGTTTTCGAAAGTGACGTTTCTACAAACTCAGTGAAAGTGGGGGCTTCTGTAGACACCTAAAAATGTCTCCCCAAAACCAAACCCGATGATGAACAACCTTTCACCGCCATTAGTTGGTCAGGTTGAGTATTTAATCCCGGGAGTGCTTAAAATTCATGTTCAATCGAATTCAGTTCATAAAATAATCCATGGATCATTCTTGATGTTTAGTCAAAGCATAGTTCATTATTAATTTTGGCCCAAACCTTTTATTTTATTTATTTTCCCTTATTATTTTGGCTCGATTTATAATAACAAAAAAATCAGAAATGGCCCAAAATTATCAATCAGCACTTAAAAATGCTGAATGAAATTAGGGTAAAAATGAATTTAGACAGAAGAAAGGACTACAGGCTCTCGCATCACGGCAGTTTTCCACCGTGTCACGGGAACTAGTGACGCGCCACGGTGGGATTCCTCGTGACACGGTGCCCCTGCTGTGACACGGGGAAAATGCTTTTCCTTTCCGCGTAAACCCTCACGCGTTTTATTCCCCGTACCCTAAAATATTTCGCGCGCCACACAGGTATCCACCGTGTCACGGGAGTTCGTCCCGTCTGACGGTGAGATTCCCCGTGTCATGGTGGCTACTACCGTGTCGCGGTGGGATTTTTAGGTTTTTATCCACGTTTTAGGGTTCCGTGTGTTCACCTACTCATTTTCCCTATAAATACCCCCTCATTTCTGATGTACGGGGCATCAATTAACTCTCTCATTCTCTCTTCTATGCTCTAGCCTAAACACTAGCCTACCCTTTTCTCTCAAAATACCTTCCCTAAGCACTCCCAGGAGTCTGTACTTTACCCGAGGTTCTATCCTCAAACCACGGCGTGATAGGTAGAACTGTTTGAGGGTTTGGCCCCAAATCAATTCTATTTAATTTAATTTCATTTCATTTTAATTATCGTTTTACTAATTTTCCTTAAGTTACTAACTCGTTTATTGTTTTTATAGTTGCAAGTAAACAAAATCAAAGTAAGGAATTATGCTCCTTTTATTTCTATTATTTTTCTAACGATTTTATATTGTTGGATTTATTGTTGAATTGCTTCCAATATTAATGTATATTCTATTGTTATTTATGATCACCATATTGCATGTTAAAGGGAATATGTAATTGAAATCACGACTAATAAGATAATTTGGATAACCGGTTTAGGTTCCTTTTTAATCTTGTTATTTAATCAAGTGATCACCAATATTTTAGAATAATGTGTGCATTAATATTCAACCAATTTAGCTAAATAATAGTTTGGAGCGAATTGAATATTTTGTTTGTATGCCTTTGAGATCACAGGAATGCTTTTCACAATAAGAATAGAATAGAGGCCAATACGGGCGAATGTAACTCCATGACTCACTTCGTACCATCATCCTCGATCCTCCTTTCGTGGTTATGAACCATATGGAGTTAGTAATCTTATGGATTATGAATGGGGTGTAACCTTCACGGGTCAATTGTTGTTGCCTTCGTTGTCCCTTTATCGTGGTTGCCTTAAATGATCCGTGAACAGTTTACAAGTTCCTTAAAAACTTGCTGGCGGCTCCCTACTTTCCTTGTCCCTAATCGTGTCCCTAATCGTATATGTCAATTCCCACTTCCTATGAGTGCCAAGCATATTCACACATGCTTTAACGTAGCACTTCGAGCGACACCTACAGTAAAGTAAAGGTGTGTTATGCTGGACAACTAAACAAACAAGTATGAAATAAAATACCTAAAAGCACTTGGGTTTAGGATCCACATATACTTGCAATGGAAATAGCTAACTGGGAATGGAAGTGACTAAGTCGAGCGATGCGAGGGAAAATCAATCATACAATCAAAAGAGTGTAATAGATTAATCTCCTAGAGGTCAAACTAGCATCAACTACGAGAGACTCTAACTAGGAACTTCACAAACCTACTCAATCGACAAATGTAGGACACAAATCAATGGTCCGTATCAATGTAAACCTATAATGCAATCTATTGTAACAATCAAATTTAGCTACTCTTCAATCAATCACACACATGCATATAACTAATCTACCAATTTAATCACATCATCAACTCCATTAATTTCCCCCAATTAACATTAATCCATTACTCATATATGCTTCACCATTACCCTAGCAAGAAAACTACTCAAAATTCATCAAGAAAACTGAGAACAAAACTAAACTAATCAACAAATTCATCTTCATCAATTGAAATCAAACTAAATCAATCACACAATCAATAAACTTGGACAATCAACAAATCAATTAAAATCAAAACTAAAGATTGGATTATAGTGAAGGAAATTCTTAAAAACTTGATCAAAATAAAAGGAAATGTAGCTATTTTCTATCATCAACCATCAACCATCAATCTTCTAGTTTCTCTCTCTAACAATCTAGAGTTTCTCTCTCTAAAAATCTAACCTAAAACTAATTCTAATTCTCTTTTATCTGATTCTCTCTAAAAATAGAAGGAAAAACTATATATATCAAAACTAATTAAGAGGAAATCGGTTAGATCGTCCCAAAAAGACCCGGAAAGGCGCGGCCTATACAAGGAGGAAGCGCAACCGCTAAAAATTGGGTGGAACAGGGGTACAGGAGGCGCGCCCGCGCCACAAGGCGTGCGCCCGCGCCACATGGCGTGCGCCCGCGCCTGGGTGCAGGGTAGCTTCCCTCTCTCTGGAATTTGCTCTTCCTCGAGCGCTCCACTTGATGATGATGATAAACACTGAAGGTGGCAGTCTTGAAATGGTCTCCACGGTGGGTTCAATACCAAGAATGGTGCCCCTATTGCTTGCAAGCGCCAACTAGAAGACTTTGCACTAAAATTCCTTCACTCATGAGCTTCAAATGGAAGGTCCGAGGCAACTCTATCATTGTAAATCTTGAGAAAGGAACTCGGGAATCCATGGATAATGATCATAACCTGAAAAATGAACAAAAAACAAGCAAATAGAAGGGAAAATAGCAAAATAGACCAAGAAATGCATAAAAATAGAAAACTAACTAAGACAAGCACAAACTAAGAACTAAGAAATAAAACCAAGGAAAACTAGATAAAAGAGCTATAAAATAGCATGAAATTCACCCTAAAAAGAAAAAATTGAGTGCCATAAATGACACACATCACCGGTAGCCGGCTAAGATTCCAGCTAATGACCCGGTTGAGGGTCATTAGGATCGGGTATTGATACAGAATCTTGAACCATCTTTGAGTTACTTTGTCCCTTGGGATACAATTCGAAGACTGGTTGGACGCGGTCTGTACCTGCAAAACAACGGAGACTCTAGGTGGTTGGAGCTCCGCCTCCGACGATCGAGTTAGTACTTGAAGGAGAATAGGAAAAGGTGCGGAAACTGAGGTGAGATTTTCTCCGATTCTGAGATCAGGTGTTCTCTGATGAGAGATAATGTAGAGTGCAACAAATAATTGAATGTGTCCCCAAAATGGGGGAATATCTGCCTATTTATAGGTCCATTGGGAAAAGTGTCGTCTCCTAGGTCACTTTGACCTAGATTTGGTCGGCTGCACTTTTTTACGGCATTCTCGAGAATTGGGCCTTGAAGGCTGCAATTCAGCTTAAATCTAAGGCTGCCACGTGTCAGCTAGTAAATGGTCCGTGGGGACATGTCTGGGCTTGACACGTGGGCCTCTCATATTGGTACACACGTCTAGGGTATTTTTACCCTAAACACTATGTGTAGAGAATCCAAAAATCCTAGCCTAATTATAAAGATTTTCGGCCCCTTTTATTTTAAATAGTAAATATAATACAATATGCAGTATATATATATATACACACACACACACACAGGAAAAATTACCCGTAATGATCTCACCTATGGGCCGTCCGCCCAAAATAATCCCACCTTTGGATTATTTTTAAATAATCCGACCTTTACAGCTAATCCGCTCTCAATGGTCCCAAGTGACCTGTAACCGGTTGAGTAGGTAAATTTTTTTTATGTTTTATTTTACACGTGTCACAACGTGATTGGTCAAAAAATAAGTTTTAATTTTAACTTTGATTTTAAGAATTGATTAATAATTAACATTTAATTAACATTAATTAAAAATTTAAAATTAAAAAAATTAAAAAAAAAAAAATTAAACCAGCCACCACATCGCCTCACAGCGACCCTAGCCACCATAGCCACCTCGCCGCCCCTACCAAACGAGGCCCGGAGAAGCCAGCCACACCGAAGACCCCCGCGCCGTTGTCCGACCCTCCCTACCCCTTTCCATCGCCACTAATCCACCACAACCATAAATCGAGGCGTGGGAAGGAGATGATGGTCGAAATTGGGGCGTGGGGAAGGGAGGTAGCCGGAAAAGGGACGAAAAAGGGGAAAGAGGCTGAGATCGAGGGTTTTAGAGAGTTTGCAAGGTATTGGGTTTGGAGTCGGTGCTGTGGTTGGAGTCGCGCTGGAGTGGGTTGGTGGTTCGAGGGAGGGGGAAGGAGGTCGTCGGCACTGCGGTGGGATTGGAGTCGTGCTGGGGTTGGGTTTGGGTTGGGGCTGGAGTCGGGGGTTGGAATCTGATGAGTGACATTTATGGCACTCATTTGACATCTTTTAGGATGATTTTCATTTCATTTTGTAGCTCTTTACCTTAGTTTTTCTTAGTTTCACTACTACAAAAAGTAGCAAAGAGACCCGTTGAAAAATGCTTTACAAACCGCGAAGCAACGGGTCTCTAGCTAAGGGGTCTGTCAGATAAACAAACCACCTCTTTGGGGGGGGGGGGTCTGTTTTAAAAACATAACAGACCCGTTAATTAAGAAGTTAGGTTTGTCAGACTAGTACTTTGAAAAATTATTTAGAAGGATAAGAGACCCGTTATTTAGAATAACAGGTCTTTTCAGTGGGGTATCAAACAGACCCCATATGCTACATAACTGGTATGTTTCTTCTTTTTTTAAAAAAAAAATAAATAAATAAAAATTCTGATGATTTTTTTTATTATACGTACTATTTTGAAATTTGAATGTTATTGCTTTATTGAATTGGCAGAATACTGAAAATGCAAACTTTGAATATGTAATTAAACAAACCGACATATATTAATTATTGAAATTTATAAAATAATTATTTACAAGTGCGTGGTAGCTTATTGAATAATTTACAAGTATGTACTCCATACGACCATGCATACATTAATAGTGTATCTTGTACTCCGTAATTCTACCATCTTGTACTCCGTATTCCTTCCATGATTATCAATAGTATAATCTGTCAAATGATATAAATAATATTAAGAATAATTATGCCCAATAATATAACTATATTGGGAACAATTATGCAAAATCTTATGTAGTTATATAAAATTAACATATATCTTGCTAAATTAAGAGTCAATAAACAAGTCAAGATTTAGTAAAATGAAGAGCAATAATCAAGTTAACATTCAAACTTAAAAAAAAATAATAATAATAAAAAAAAAAAAGATTAAGATTAGAACACCAACAATTGAAAGCCAAATCTAAAATTTTACTCAAACAAAACAATTGCAATTAAAATTAAAAACATGATATGAATCTCAATGAATTGAACAATTTAGCAATTAATTTTGAAAAAAAAAACCAATAATACTTGAATCATGGTGAAACATTAGTAGATCTCGAATACTCATTTGTTAAAGCCGAAACTTCTGCTTTTGCCCTCACTTTCGTCCCTTTCATAGATCTTTGGACCTTTACTCAAAATACTTCGGATCTAAATTATTAGGGTGCGAATTACCCAATCACATAATCTTTCAATAGATCCAACAAAAGGATTATAATCAATCTAAATAAAAAAATTCGAGAGTACAAATAGAATCAAAACCTGTTTTTGTTGTTACCGGCATCTCCATCCTTGGAGTTGTTACTGGGTTGTGATGAATCTCCATCTTGGGTTTAAAAAGCTCTTAAGCTGTTTTAAGAGCTCTCAATATCTCTCTCCTCTCAATTACTGCTTGTTCAATTGGATCTTCTTCCGTCACCATTAAAGTATGCTCAAATTCCTTAAGTATTTACAAATTTAGGTAGATGAAGATAGAATAATAAAGATATTTTTAATAAATGGGATTTAGAATGAAAGGGGCGTTGATAACTAGAAGGTAAAAATTGGATATTGGCGACTTGGCGTTGATATAAGAATGAATTATGAAGGTAATATCCAAGGGGCGTTGATAACTAAGAAGGTAAGAATGAAATGGGCTTTAGAATAAAAGTGGCTTTATAAGGTATGATATAAGAAAATTAAGAAGGTAAGAAACCCGTTCAGTCTTACAACGGGTCTCCTAGACTTCTATTGTTTTTTCCATCCCAAAATTAGTGGGCCCTACTGTATTTTAGAGACCCGTTAGGTTTCACAACGGGTTTCATATCTCTCTTCTAATTAAATTGGTGGGACCTATCGCACTTAAGAGACCCATTATCACTAATATTAGATCTCCTACATCAAACAAACCTATTATTAAGATGACGGGTCTTTTATGAGGGGTCCTTTTTCCAGATTTTGTAGTAGTGTTTTGCTCTTTATTTCGTTAGTTTGTGTTTTTTGTAGTTAATTTCTTTATTTTGTGCATTTCTTTGTTTATTCGTTGTTTTTATCTTTTATTTGTTTGTTTTCGTTTGTTTTTAGGTTGTGATCAAGTTTCCAAAGATTTCCGAGCTTCCCTCCTACATTTCTCATCATAATGGATGCTTTGTGTTAGCTTTTAGAGCTTCAAGTTGGAAGGAATTCAAGGGGCAAGTCTAGAGACCGGTGCACGTATGCGGTGGGGGCGTCATCTTTGCCACAAACCCACCAAAATACTCATTTCAAGACTGCATACTTTAATGTTCATCACCATCACCTAGACATGCGCACAAGGATGAGCAAGGTCAAAGAAGGGAAGAAGGGAGACCCAGCCAGGTGCGGGAGCTCACGGCTGTGGTGCGGCCACGCACCTGGGTGGTGCGGCCTCGCACCTGCTTGGTGCGGCCGCACCTACCTGGGTGCTCTGTCTGTACCCTTCTCCGTGCGCCCGCGCCTCCCGAGGTCTATTTTTGGACAATCTAACTGACTTTTCCTTTGTATCTTTGCTATATATAGTCTTTCTTTCTACTTTAGAGGAGGAGGTAATTAGATAATCATTAGAGATTAGAATTAGAACTTTTGATCATATTTTTAGAGAGAGAGAAACTCTAGTTTGGTAGAGAGAAAAATTCATGGTAAATTGTTGATGATTCAAGATTTCTTTATTTTAATTGATCTTTGATCAAGTATTGTAAGGATTACTCTTCTTTGATTCAATATATAGTTTGATTTTAGTTGATTTCATTTGTTTTTCATATGCTTGTTGATTGTTTGGGTTTGATTGATATTTGATTGAAGTTTCATTATTGATTTTTGTATTGATTTTAGATTTCTTAATATGATCATAATGAATGTGCTGATTAGTTGTGTTTTGATCTTAATTACCATGATTAGTGAGTAGTTTACTTGCTAGGGCAATGGTGAAGCATGTATGAGTAATGGCTTAGTGCTAATTGGGGATAATTGATGGAGTTGATAGTGTGATTAAATTTGGTTGATGAATCATGTGCATGTGTGTGATTTATTGAAGATTGGCCAACTTTGATTGTTGCACTAGATTGCATTGTAAGTTCACATTGATACGGACCATTGATTTGTGGCTTTCATTTACACGATTGAGGTGTCTTGTGGTGTTTCCTAGCTAGAGTTTATCGTAGTTGACGCTAGTTAGACCTCTAGGAGAATAGCTTGATATGCTCTATTGGTTGCTTGATTGATTTTCCCTCACATTGTTTGACTTATCCAATTTGACCTTCCAATTAGCCAATTCTATTATGAATGCATGTGGATCCTAGCCCTAGTGCTTATCATATTTGATTTCTACAAGTTTATTTGTTATGTTCGTTCTAGTCTTAGCATTTACAACCCTACCTATTGATTTTGGGATAGCTTAGCCATAGAGAATAAACCATTACTCACCATTCTTTTGGGTTCGACCCACCCTTGACTTACCACTATACTTGTATAAGGGATGGTTAAGTGTTATAAATTTTGTTTGACCGGTTGGGGAGGGTAGACGACGACCTACCATTTCACCATCGATCAGAGTCGCGCTGGAGTGGGTTGGGGTTGGACCCGGCTGCCGGCGCAGGGGTGGATTCTGGTGGCCGGAGCCACCGAGGTGGGACTCAGGTTGTGCTGGGGTGGGTTTTTTTTTTTTTTGAATTTTTCTATAAAAAATATTAATTTAAATATTAAGTTTTTGTTAAAAATTTATTTTATATTATTTTATTTTATTTTACTTTTATTTTTAGACCAATCACAGGCCGCCAGGTATCAAGTAACTTGATATTACAGGTTACATGACCGGTTGGGACCATTTATAGCGGAGTGGGTATAAAGGTGGGATTATTTAAAAATAATCCATAGGTGGGAATATTTTCAGCGGACGGCCAAAAGGTCGGATTATTGCGGGCAATTTTTCCTATGTATGTATGTATGTATGTATATATATGTATGTATATGTATATATACATATATATATATATGTATATACGTATATATATGTTTATATACGTATATATATTATATACGTATATGTGGCGTATATACATATATATATATACGTATACATACATATACACGTATACATACATACATATACATATACACGTATACATATATACACGTATACATATATACACATACATATATATGTATATATATATATATATATATATATATATATATATATATATATATATATATATATATATATATATATATATATATATATATATATACATATATACATATATATAATATATATATATACATATATAATATATATATAATATATATATATACATATATAATATAATATATATATCCAAAATGATACTTTTCGTTTTGAAAATGTTGTTGGTGCCCAAAATTCAAATATCACTTTGGCTCAGATCCAAAATTCAAATAATTAGATAATTTAATAAAATACCCTTTTGAGAAAGTACTAATTAATTAATTTATTAGAAAATACGTTTAAAAAATACGGGGTATTACATGGAGGGATAAAAAAAATAATAAAAAAAAAAAAAAAAAAAAACATCCCTCTATCTCCTATGTCCTTTAGATATATAAGCCATATTGAACAATGATTGAAAATGAGTTGGGATGAATTAATTTGTTTAAATTCTAGTTTAAATGTTTCAAAAAAATAAAATAAAATAAAATAAAAATATAGATTAGTTACTTTTTATCAAGTACTTTTTTTTTATGGGAATAGTTATCGGGCGTGTTTGGCAAAATATAGTTGTGAAGGTAACTATTGGCTATATAGGTAGTTGTTATCTGTTAACAAGTTGTTGGTTGTGCAGATAGATAATTTAGGTACGTATGAGTGTTAGGTAAAGTAGCGGAAGTAGCGGTTAACTAGATGTTTCATATATAAATCAATATTTAAAAAAAAACAAAAACAAAAACAAAAACTATAGATAACTCAACTACCTCTAAGTTCAAAAGCTAATCTAACTTTTGATAAAAGCTACCTCCACAATTAAAAACTATCCCAACCACTAAATAGCCAAACACTTACTTCCTCTGTTCTTTTTTACTTGACATGTTTCTTTTATCACACTTGCCAATGCAAAACTTTAACGAACAATAACTTTAATTCTCCATAAGTAAAAATTATAAAATTTACATATTATGATAGTACTTATTGAGACGAATTCAAAAAGACCTTACATGAATATGTTTTTGCTTACATATTATTCACAAAAAACGGTCAAAGGAGGGGTGATGAATAGTGTAAAAGTCAAAGCGGGTCAAGTAAAAAAGAACGGAGGAAGTATATTTTTTGTTAACCCAAAAGCTAGCACCGAACACACCCATAATCGAGTACTTTTTTATTAGATATATAGGCGACATTTAAACATTGATTGAAAAGGAGTTGGGATGAATTAATTTGTGTAAATTCTCGTCAAAAAACTTGTTAAAATTAAATATGTAATAAGTGAATATTGTAATTTAAGGAAAGTGATAACTTTTTTTAATCTAAAATGGTTTAGATAAATATATGACAAATTAACCTTATGACTATACCATATCCATTATTCTTTCTATTTTGTGAGTAACTTCACCCTTTGAAAATTTTGAATTATGGTAACCTTAAAGTTTTATTAATATGCTTTCCAAATAAATAGTACTTCCTCCGTTTTCTTTTACTTGCATCACTTTCCTAAAAATTAAAGGAAATGTCACAATATAATACTTGCAACACACTATAAAAAGAAGTTACTTTAAGGAAAAACTATACTATATGATATCCCTTATTTAAAGTACATGGCCCACTAAATTATACTCCTAACAACCACTCATCCTATTTTAAAGTTTATTATATCATGTAAACCCCACCTTTCTTAATTACCGCGCTAAAGGGTGTATTGCATCTAAAAAACACGGAGGAAGTACAGAGTATGTCCAAAAATTAAATGCAACACGTACTTGACTTTTCAAAGTCAAATTTTTTTTCCAAAGAAACAAAATAAGATTTTTTTTTTTTTTTAAAAAAAAAAAAAATTCCAAATATCTTTCTTGATGGTTGCTTATGTATCAAATATCACTGTTACTACTCTAATAAACTACCTCAATCCACTTTTCAAGAACTGTCCACTTTTACTTATTCTTCTGACATTGGCTATAACTATTAAAAATGATGCTAATAAAGTCCACTAATCATGAATATATAAAATAAAAAGTAATATTTTGAAGTAAGATCCTAAAGTATTATACAAAGTTTAGTAGTCAATGCAATGCCGAAAATACAATTATCAATTAATCACAATAGCCTAAAGTAATACTACTAAGTCCTTTTCAATCAACTAACGTTAATTTATTAAATTAGCATCACCAATCTTAATTAGTTAGCTATTAGTGATTTAGTGAATGCTAAAACAGTGCTAAAAATGCCTCTTAAGGACATTCAAGTGAAAATTGGACTACAATCAACATCAATTTATTCACTTAGTCTTATTCCATGAGCTGGTTTGTTCATAGTACTTGACCCCACTAGTGGACTCTGACTATCAAAATCAATAAACAATCATTATGGAATTGCAAATATTAATATACTAAGCTTACTTGAATAATCATCAACATTATGTCTTTTACAAACGTCTTAACTATAAGTCTATAATGATATTCCAAGTTCTTTTCTTGTAACACAACAAAAGATTTCTGAAATACTCTTCTACATTTTTTTTCAATTTTTTCTCCTTTCCTTTGAACCTTCAGAGGAACATGGAATCTGCAGAAATGGGAGGTTTCTTTGATGGGGAATGGGAGTCCTTCAGCAACGTTTTTACATTCAACGAGCCCGGTTTTGGAGCTCATCACCAGTTTCTTAGCCATCACACTGATTCCACATTTGTTGCTCCTTTTATTGATAATGAATACTTTTACAGTAATCTGTCGAGTAACTTCCATATTGAAAATGCTAGTGATATAACCAGCTATAATTTTAGTTCCCAAACCACAACTAATACTTACGAAAATTGTCATTTTTCCTTACCAAGTGAAGTAGTTTCTCTATGTATGATGGGTCAAGGAAATTATGCTGCGATTGCTGCCTCTAATTTTTCGGCTTTTCCTACATCTCTAGATGTAAATGGTTCGAACGATTCTCCATTAGGTTCCGTAGAAGATAATGAATCATACATTCTTGCCTCAACACTCAATACGAAAGTTCATGAAAAGAGGAAAAAAATTGCACATGATGTATTAAAACCTGATAATAATGTAGTTCCTAAGAAAAAAGCCCGGGTTTCGAACAATAATGTAAGTACTAACCAATGTACTTCACTTTTTTTTTTTTTTTTGTCTTCAAGCATTTATTTATTTCTTCAACTTGTATTCTCTTCCATTATTCACTTTATAGAATGGTAAAATGATCATTGAATCAACTAAAAGTAAAGAAGACGACAACAATAATGTGGGTATTTCAGCATCAAAAGCTAATGAAGAGGAGATTTCAGCATCAAAAGGAAAGAACAGAGCTAGCAGGGGTAGAGCAACTGATCATCAAAGCCTGTATGCAAGGGTAATAATTGAACACTCACTTCCTCACAATAAATACAGAACCTAAAGAATGTCATCAATTTTTTTTGCTCATATATATTTCTGTACTTATTTACTGCAGAAAAGAAGGGAGAAAATAAATGAAAGATTAAAAATCTTGCAGAATCTAGTTCCTAATGGAACAAAGGTAATAAGTTCACTTTGACATTCTTGCAACTGGAATTTAATTTTAGTCCCTAGTTACATTGATTCCATTAATTTATGGTGCAGGTTGACATTAGCACAATGCTAGAAGAGGCTGTTCAATATGTAAAATTCTTAAAACTTCAAATTCAGGTAAGGTTAAGTTAAATTTCGAGATAATACGAAAATTTTAAAATGACAAATTTATGAACTAAAATGGCATGTAAAACTAAACCACTTCTATTAATTTTTGTAGCTGTTGAGCTCAGATGACTTATGGATGTATGCACCTATTGCTTATAATGGAGTTGATATCAGTCTGGATAGTCTCTACAAGCGGATTTCTCCAATTCAAATTCCATGATTTGACAAGCGGATTTCTCCAATTCAAATTCCATGATTTTGTGGAAAATAAGATGAGGAAAAATTTATTTATAGAATGATAAATTTTATTCTCGATGTTATTACGGGCGTTTGGCTATTATTATGCTAAATAGAATGGTTCACATTCATACATATGTACATTTTACTTTAACACTAATGTGATCTTATAGTGTAATCTAGTTAAGTTTTTTAAGGATTCTATATCCATATCGTCTGATTATGGACAGTGGCTGATGAGTGCAACTAGGCACATAGCTCCTATTTGTTTAGGATGCATATAGGAGAGTTAATTGGTAAATTTATTTAGGCCGTGTTTGGTAGTAAGTTTATTGAGGGTATATTAGCTTAATTGACTAACTTTAGCTGATTGACTAGTCAAACAAGTTAATACAAGTGTTTGGTAATAAGCTTATTAAAAAGGGTTATTCCACTAAATAAGCACTTTTTGAAAAAGCTCATTTTAGGAGCTTTTTCAATTAGCTTATTCATTAATTATTGTGAAATGACACTTATAACCTCATTTAATTTAAAATCCTATCTAAACTACCTAACCCCATAATTAACTTATTAGTCATTTCACATACTCAATCACCTTTAAGCTATCAGCTATTTACCAAACACTTTTATATAATCAGTTAATACAATAAGTTAGTCAAATCAGTTAATAAAATCATCTAGTGAAAATCAGCTAACTCAATCAGCTTCAGCTTTCAGCTTTCAGCTTTCTCCCAAACAGGGCCTTGTTTTTGTAATTTTTTTATTGCTACAGTGGTATTTTTAATGTACCATTATACTTATAGTGGAATTTTTAATGTACTACTAGAGCATGAGTTATTTTAGTAGTACTATTTATAGCTATTATAAGTATCGGTAGTACAAATATTGTACCACTCGAAATAAATAAATAAATAAATAATTCACCACTCTTTTTGTCGTATAGTTACTATTTACTTGACATGTAAGTAGCAGCTATGCGCCAATACTTAACCGTGGCTGATCAAGATTTCAAGGTGATGATGGGTCACACATTAATTATTGATCACATGTGAAAGAACAAATTTTTTTTTCGAGCTACGTCGTATAATAGCTTTTATAGCAATTTTTTTGACGGCGGTGTTGTAATGACTACTATTATATAGTAATAAATGTTATATTATAGCGGTATTAACTAAAAAAAAGTTACTTTAGCAGTTTTAAGAAAACCGCTATAAAAAGTTAATTATAGTGGTTTTAAGAAAACTGCTATAAAACGTTACTTAATTATAGCGGTGTAGGGAATATTTCAAGCACTATAACCCCAAGCTTGAACCCCACTGTGATCATACACTAAAGTATGGTGGCGTTCCAAATGGAAGAAAGCTAGAGCAAAAGAGTCGCCAACAAGTTTTAGGAACTTGTAAACCCAAAACGATCCAGGAGATCGTCAACTCCATAAGGTCTTGAACCAAATAGGGTTCGGAGATGAGGGTACGAATCCAATCTACAAAAAAAAGGACCCGCCCTATAAAATAGGCCTCTACTTTGCTCTGCTCGTATTCATGTGCGCTTTCTGACTAACATGCAAACATTAGATTAATCCTAAACCTGTTTATCTATGTTGGTTGAATATTAATGCATAAATAATACTATTATTGGCGATCACTTGAATTAAAATTACATTAGCCTAAACCAAATTATTAATTTTCTTATTAAGCGCGATTTCGAGTACAAATTCCCTTTAAACATGCATAAAAGGCGTGATCAAGCAATAACAATAAATATATAAATAAATATCAAGCAACATAATAATAACAATCATAATAACAATAATAACAATCATAATATTTTCATAATCATGATAAGGCATTATAAAGCTTAATAATAATAGCAAGATCCTAGGCATGATACCAACAAGATTAATAACAAATCCTAACATGTCACTAAGCAATAAAGATCAAAGCTTTAAACCTAACATGGTACTAACATGCTATTAGAAAAGAGTAAAGGCACCCTAAACATGATACTAAAAAGCAATAAATAACATTCTAACATGATACTAGGAATTAAACATTAATAAACATGCTTTCTACATTGTGAAAGAAATAGGGAGTAAGCTAATCTACTTCCTTTGAAGCCTCGTACCTCTTTCTTGCACGTCTAGGGCGAAGGCAACTTCGAACTTGGCTAGATGATTCTAAATCTTGTGTATGCAGAATATTGTTTGTAAAAAAGGGTAGTTTAGAAAGAGAGAGAGAAAGAAAGCATATATTGCTCAAGAGAGAATAGAGAGAATTGGGTAATTGTGAATGACAGTTGATGATTGAAAAAGGGGAGATATGACCTCTATTTATAAGAAAAAAGAGGGTCGAAGAATAAAGAAAAGAATCCGAATTCGAATTGAAATAAAACTCGTAGACAACAGTTTTTGCGTATTTTGTTTTTATCATATCTTTTGATCCAGAAATCCAAATAAGGCATATAATATGTCATTGGAAAGCTCTTGAAGTCTACTTTCTAACCCAATTAGGATCAGATTAAAAATTTTGTAGATAAAAAGATATGGCCGAAATAGTAGGACGGTGTCAATTTTGGATAGAGTTTCGTATTCCTTTCATATCTTTTTTCGTTATAGCTCGGAATTAATATTATAATATATCATTGGAAAGATAATTTCAAGATCTATCCAACCATATAAAATTTGGATAAAAAATATGAGGCACAAAAATAATATCTAACTGTCTTTGAACATCTTTAAATTCGAATAGAATAGGACTTAAAAAAGGAAAGTTTTAAAAAGAAAAGTTTATATTTAAATCAAATTCTATGATCTTATCTTTTCAAAAAAAGATAATTAAGATCTTTTAGAATCTTATAGAAGATTCTAATCAATCCTTATTAGTTTAGAAATAGGATTAAACCTTTGGACCCTCCTCATGATCATTAGGTCGTAGATAAAATCCGGTTTGGGCCCAGTTTAGTATTTTGGCCATAACTTACTCATTATTCATCGGAATTGGGCTTATAATATATCGTTGGAAAGGTCTTTTCAAACCCCATCCAATTACACTATTATTGAACCCTTATAATGGACCAAACTAAACTGGATTAGACGTTTTTATAAAATAGAGTGGGTTTTCGAAAACAGAAAGAAGAGAATTTTAATAAAAACTAACCGCAACACTTGACTTTTCACACTTTCACCTCATTCGATTATGGTTCGACGCGAAAGGTATTCATCACTGGGTTTGGTTTTGGGGAGACACAAATGGGTGTCTACAAGCGGTTTTTCTATAACCGCTATATTCAAGCCCTATTTTTGATATTTTTAAGCCGGAAAAAGTCGATGGCCAGAACCCAGTTAAAAACCCTTAAAAGGACATTTTGTGCCACTTTTTTTTTCTATAAAAGGACCGTTACAACAAAAACGCCTACATAAAATGATTTTTCTGACAAATTTTTTTAATAATAGTAGTGAGTACTTATCAAATTATAAGTATTGTAATTTTTTAAAACACATATACAAGAAAATGTTGCAATTATTACGAAACAAAAATACTTGTCTAACTATTTTAACGATATACCCGTGTAAGACTATTAATTTCCATTTTAGGCATATAATGTTGTTGTCATAATGGAATGGTTATTAACTTCCCACTTTCACTAGAATGAGAATTGATCACGTGTTTTTTTTTTTTTATTTATTTATTTTTTTTTTTTTTTTTTTTGAGATAGAGGAAGTGTATGCAACTAATGCAAGAAGTACTAAGGTTGCCATTCCGTAAGAGGGAAGTCAATCTCGCACCCACATGGCACCGCCACTGCTTGGCAGTACTGAGTTTTAATTCTGATGAATTGTAACCAAGCAAATGCATCATTGTAACTCAAAAATCCCATCAATTACAAAGCAACAAGGGAAACTATTTACATTTGCAATACATCCAAGTTTAGCTGTGCAAGGTTACATGGTACCTATTATAGACTTTGTAAAGTTAAAAACAAGAATTTACAGACTATACTAACAATCATCTTTTGTGAAGTTGTTGGCCTAAGAATTCACCTCACAAAGTTGAGGGTTCTAATTGCATGTACCATAAAGCAGCCGCAATTGACATGTTTGCTCTGATAACTCTATGTACTGTCTATAACTGTATATATTTTTGTAGCTAGTTGAGCTTCACCATTTTAACTGAATTTTGGCTCCATGCACTGCATTTGAAACCATATCAGTACACCTTTTGAATTGCAGGTAGAATGTGATAAAAAGACCAAGCTTTCCAATACTTTCATGTCTCGCACACAGGATCACTTGTGATAAGCCTTTCCAGTTTACATATATGTCTCCTCGATTGTCTTTTAAACAAGATAAGTCATGCACATTCCACATTTGCATCTTTTGGCAACACCACGGTGATAAGGGAATCAGAAGGGTTCAACTTTAGGGAAAGCATCGAACAAGCCTCAGGTGAGCATGGAAGGATGAAAAGAAGCCTTGCCCATACAGCTTTTGTGGATGGGATCTTAATAACTCCAGCACATTCTCTTTGCTTTAGATACAAAATAAAGTCCTGAAACTGTAGCAAGAAAAGAATAAGGTAAGCATGCCAACAATCATCATAACCACTTTTTTCAGGAAGGAGCAAGGGGATACAAGAGCTTGTGAAAATGGAAAAGAATTTTAACATTAAAGGAAAACAATACTTGTAAACATCAAGATAAAGAAATTTCATGAACACAAGGGGCAAGGGACATTTGATTGTTGGTGCTATTCGTAACAGCAGACCAAGAATACCATAAGCTGAAGGCCTGAAGCTATTAGGCAATGTTTAGTTCACCTTATTCAATCAAAAACCTTAATACTTATTTCAGATTAGATGATTAAATCCAAAAAAAAAAATATTAAATAAATAAAAAAAAAAAATCATATCATATTTTATCGTTTAATGAGCTATCGTTCAATATCTTTAATTCCAGAACAAAAAAAAGAATTAAGAAAATTACATATTTGGATTAGCGTACAATGTGTATGTAAGGACAAAATTTTAGTCATATCAAACAATCTAATCAGATTAGTTCAGATAATAATGAATAAGCTCTAATCATGGAAAAGAATAAAAAAAATTAAAAAGTTCAATTGAAATTAGATAAGCTAGAATGAGGTAAATTTACTAGGTTTCAGATGCCATACTCGAGTCTTGGGTACACACCTAAAAATTAGATGTCAAGTAGTTGTGACTTGTGAGCCAGACAGCAAAGTTGTTTAGTTCACTTAAGAATGGAAAACTTCAACAAACATCCATGAAAGATATCAGCAACATTAATACAGGAAGATAGTAAACTACAATAGTACAATGAGGTGGAAGAATTCTCCTCAGCGTTTGATTGTATTTTGCACTCCATTTTACACTTTATTATTTCCACAGTACCAAGACATTTTGAGCACTGATATGAGCATATATTTTAGGTGACAAGCAGTTGAAATGTTATCAGATCTTCTTTTATTTTTGTTTTATTTCCAACAATTCTAATTTCACGCTTATCAATGCATAGTTTAACCTCTAATATCTTCAATTACCAAATTGTAAAATTATACTTCCTCCGTTTGCTATTAGTTTCAAATTTCTTTAGTCACGTTTGCTAATGCAAAAATTCAACCATTAATATCTTTGATTACCAATAAACAAATATTATACTCCCTCCGTGTTTCAATAAGCGTTACACTTACAAAATACGGTCGTGTTTTAATAAGTGTTACACTTCCTTTTTTTGGCAAAAAACTACATTTTAATATTATATCTCTCTCCTTGCATAGTCCCCACCCAAACCCACTATTACTTTTTTTATTATTACTTCCCTCACACATTCACTACTTTTCAATAAATTATTAACCCCACTATCTTACTTTTACAATTTTTTAATTCTATAACTACCCCACTTATTTTTTGTTTTATTTAAGTCAATTAAATTGCCTAAAACTATGTGCCGGTAAAAGTGTAACACTTATCAAAACACGGAGGGAGTAAACAATTGATATTTTGAAAAATACATATCGTGATGACTGATCAATCAAACAAATCCTACATGACTATATTTTTCATTACGTATACATTAAAAAACAAGGTCAAAGGGAAGTGTGAATACTACTAAAGTAAAAACACGTAAACTAAAAGATCAAGGGAAATATAAGTTAATCTTTTGGAAACATGAATCAAGACAAATCTAACAAGATCTCACTTATATATATTTTTCTTACAAATATAGTAGATAGAATTTTGTGAATAGTGCATAGGACAAATTGTTGCAATTGAAAAGAGATGTGGTAGCAGATAGTGAGGTTTTTTTTTATTGAAAATGTTGATGTAATAAAAAAAATAGATTAGTTTTATCAAATGAGAGTAAGAGGGGCCCTAACTTGTTGCTAATGAAAAGAGATGTGTATTTAAATAATTAGTGTCTTTCTCATAAGGTGCTCAAATTAGAACAATTATAGGCGCATAGCGCCTATATGCTTTGTAAACAAATAGGATGATAAAATGTACCAGTACATGCATAATTGGTGACGGGTGGTAGGTATTCTAGAAGAAAATAATCGACGACAATAGGACGGCAAAAAGTACCACTACATGCATAATAGTACACATAAAGTACTATTAAGACAACTTATACTTTAATGGTAAATTATGCATGCATAATAGTACATAAAAATGTAAAAAAAAATAAAAAATAAAAAAAACCCTCCTATATGCATGCCTAACAAATAGGTGCTATGCGCAAGGAGAAAGTGTTCAATTTCTTCTCAGACATGGAAAGTATGGCATTCATTTAAGAAGGTTTTGTCTTCTAACATTATCACAAACCAATTAAGTAATGTAATAGACTAACCTAGAGGTATAGTATGGCTGTATGGGTGTTCTAGTAATATTAGTATATTAGGGTTAATAGCCCTTAGTATAAATAGAGAGGTAAGGGGAAAGAAATAGGTAGGCAAAAATTGGATGAAACTTGTTGAGAGTTGTGACCTCAGGTCACTTTTGGAGAGTTGTGAGCTAAACTCACTTTTGAAGATTGATAGCCTTAAGCTATTATCCTATCTTTTGTAACCTTTCAACCATTATCAATCAAAACCCAAGCTTTAATCTTTATTTACTTGCATTATTAAATCAGATTATAATCCCAGAAAGTCAGTTCATAACAAGTTCTCCGTCACATCAGTGTAACTGTTACAAGTACTATAGATCATAAAATGAGAAATTATAGTCCAATAGACCAAGATAATGGTAAACATCCCCCAAGACAAAAATAGATAACGTGAGCGTTTTATTTTTGGTATTTTATTTTTAGCGTGAATATATTTCTGTGTATATAAAGTAACTTACTCCTTTATGATCAGCAGCTGAAGATGGTACAAGCACGCATACCTCCCTCTGTTCCATACCCAAAAAAAAAAGCTAGTCAAAATCATGTTTAATACAACTTCACTACACAAACCAAATAAAAAGATAGATAATGATTTTGATGCCAATTAATTACTGCTGTAATAGTGATCACAAGTTATGACCACAACTCTCACTCTACTTTCTAACTATATAATGGAGTGACAAAAAAGACAAGAGGGCAAACCTTAGACAAAACAATTGAAAGAATTTTTCAGACAATGCAATTATCTTTATTTCCCAATCATTTTAAGTTAAACTATGCCAAGTTTAACTAAACATAAAATTCTTAACTAAATAGGCCAAAGCATGATAGAAAATGGGCAGATGAAGATCTGATCATTATCTAAAAAGAAGGAATAGATAATTCAATACATGCTTAGATTACATATTATTATAATGCATAACAAAGCTACTTACCAATTCTGACTTATTAAACCTTAACAAACTCCTGCCCAACTCATCCCACCCCCTCCAACCCCCCCCCCCCCCCCTTCCCCTGCCAGAGAGAGAGAGAGAGAGAGAGAGAGAGAGAGAGAGGGAGAGAAAGAGAGAGAGCAAGTTAAAATTGGTGATTCCCCATAGTACTAGTGGCTCAAATTTTAAAAAATTTTATCACCATCAACGAATACCAAGACTATTTTCTCAAAACTTTGTATCAACATCAATAAATTTTTGACACTAATGTAGTAATGTATTACTCAGATGATGAAAAAATGAGCAGTTCGTGATCTTATCATGAGCATTCTTTAGGATAACAACAAAACAAACACTCCCCATATACCATATCTATCCTATCGTGCATACTTTTAAAAAAAAAAAAGGGAAGGAGAGGAGTGTATAATAATCTTTACAATCAATAATCTGGAATTGAACAAACTAAGTTAAAAAATTGCATGGTTAGAAATGTCAATTTTTCACTCTAGATGAAGTTAATTATAAGTCCAATGCCTATTGGGCTTCATATCTTTGATTGAGAAAAACAAATGACTCACTCTGGATGATTGGGTGTTGGTAAATGTAGCCTTAACATGGCGAAAATCTGTGCGTTTTGTCATGTCCAATTTTGCTGGCCACCTAAGAAAAGAAAATGCCTGTCATTGATCACTAACAAATATTGGAGAATTCCATGGTTTGCCTTTTTTAAGAAAAAGAAAAGGAAAGAAAAGTCCTTACCCAGCAGGCTCTGAAACAGAAATTGAATATTTACAAAGATCTGAATCAACCCTATGTGCATTAATATTACAATAATGAACTCCACTTTTTGATAATGTACCCTGCCACTGGATCTGCATGCCACCTACTGCACTTATCATGTCATTAGGCTGGGTAGCAGGCAGGGGTGGGTCCACAGCAGGCGGCGGAGGAGGTGGCGGAGGTGAACAGGGAGGAGGAGGGACAATAGGTGGAGGAGGAAACTGAGGTGGTATATCGGGTTGAGGTGGCGGCATTGTTGACAAAAGAGGAGGTATAATTGGCGGGGGAACCATTTGACTAAATGCCTGAATACCGCTTCCTGATATTTGTGACAATGGAGTCACTGAAGCTTGAGCAAAAGGAGGAGGAATGGGATTACTATGTACATTAGTAAGTACAACATTTGCATGAATCGGATTAAGAGACATGTGGTAGCTCAAACTGTGTGCATCCCATGAACTGGAGTGTGGTGGATAAACAGGTTGCATGTAAGGTGGAGTTTGAAAAGGCTGAGGTGGAGCATTAATAGGTCCTTGGGTTGCTATAGGTGTACAAGCAACAGTTCCTCCTGCAGATTGCACTTCAGGCTCTGGTTTCCTGTATAACCACATCTGTCCTGACATACCCGGCACATAACCTGTAAGATCAATCCATATTAGAGTGAATGACTCATCTAAATAGAGTCCACTGATTCAGAAAACCAGTGTATGGAGAGCAAATTTTCTAGCAAAATCACATGTAAAAATAATTGACGATTGCTAACTTGACAAGCTCCTGCATTCCTAGATATGTCGCACAATTAAAAGAGCACAAACCTTGGCTGCTCCCTGAAACTCGTGTATCTATGCAACCAGAAGCAGCAGTATTTGGCTGAGAGACTAGTCCGCCTTGCAGATATCCCTGCTTCTCATAGCTTGTCTTAGGTGATGGATATTCTGGAGGAATGCCTTCAGAATTTATCGTACAAGGTAAAGTTGCATTATGCATCCTGTGTAAAAACATTCTACGTTACAAGTCTCATCAAGAACTAATATGAAGCGAATTAGTTTCAAACACTATCCTTGGCACTGAAAGTAATTCCCAGTCAAAAAGTATATCAATATAAATGAGACCATACATGATCATGAATTGCAATAAATAAACAATATACAATAATACATGACAATGTTTACAGAAACTACAAAAGCAGAAGGTAGGGAAAGAGGGTGCATAGAGACATTTAATGAGGAAGCAGCTTGAGTAAGAGCACGACATTAAAGCTAAGGCCAAACAAAGATTTTATACTTGCCATTGTAAAAATACTAAAAATTAATTTTTAAGTAAGTTAACATTGAAAAGGATCTAAAAAAAATCGACATGACTGTTTTTTCATATTTATACTTCACAAATGGTAGTCAAAAATTAAAACATGTCAACTAATTTGGAACGAAAGAAGTAAATCCTGTGGGGTATAGACTAAATCTGAAGGACAAGTTAAATGTAAGTTTCTTTTTCTTATTGGGGGAAGGGGGTGGGGGTGAAAACATGGCAGGGGAGCAACCTGTGAGTTGGGCTTCCAGCTGTTTGACCATGAGGGGAACCAAGAACGGTGTTGCACATCCCAAAGGCACTGCTGACAGGAGGACCCACATTCCAAAAGTTAAGATGGGATCTGGACATATCAGCTCCTGCCCCAGCACCTTTAAAACTGTTTGTACCTCTCCGAATTTGCCTCACACATTCCATCGCATTCGCTGCTTTTTCAGGAGTCTCAAACTCCAAAAGCAATGCAGCTTCACTGGTCAATTCAGTAACCAAACGAGGACCTTTACCAATTATCTTCATTGTTTCACGCATAAGCTCATCCTTCAGCCACTGGTTCATCAAATTGGCCACATACACATGGCAGCTGGAGCCAATGGCCACACCATTGACTGCGCCTCTTGTTCCCAACCCACTATCAATGAATTTGACACGAACTGGATACCCCCAGGGAGAATATCTCCGCATGAAATCTCGGGCCTTAATGGCATCAAATAGGCTTCTATACTCAACAAGTGCAAACCTTTTGACTGGATAAATTGAGAAGTTTTCTACAGGACCAAATTTCTCAAGTTCATATCTTACTGCAGCCTCAGAAGTGTCAGAGGACAAAGAACCTAGCCAGAGCTGTCTTGAAGCAGAAAACACATCCATTGCTTGAGGGTCCCCATCTGAAAACCAAATAATTTGGTTTGATGCAGATGGGTAAGGGGCACCTGTTTTGCTTCCGAAAACAGAATTAATTGAATGACCACTAGAGAATCTTGAGGCATTTACGTTCAAAGCATGATTTTTCTCAAGTTGGGCTGTCTGACTTTGCTGTTCAAAAGGATCTATCTTAATTTGAGATGAATTTTGGGACATGGGGGAGAGTAACTGGTCACCAAGTTGGTCTTTAGCCATGGGAATCCAGCCACGGCATACATCTTGCTCCTTCCCACCAAATTCCATGCACTTGGAGCCTCCACTATCATGGTTAGAACTAGTATTTGAGTGGTGGTTACTTTCAGGAGATATCATAGAGCCATGTCGCCTCAAAAACTGCCCTGAACTTTTATTTGCCAACTCATCCTTGAACGAATTATCATGAATTTGCAAAGAATCATTTCTAGGTGCTTCACGAAGGACCCTGTGTTGATTAGAAATCCCTTGGACCATATAATGACTGCTGACATATTTGGATGAATCTGAACCTTCTTCATCACTATCTTCTATGGCTTCATGGACTTGTTCATTAAAAGATTCAAAAATTCCCTGAAATGCGTTGGTGACCTGAGAGACAGCTTCAGAGGATGCAGATTTCTGCAATCTTTGGTACCTAGAAAATATCCACTTCTTTAAGGAAGGATCTTTGTGAAGAACCTGAAACAGAAGATAATTTGTTTTTCAAAACAAAAGGAAAAAGCTTGTATTGCTCAATTTGATATTATGACACATAACCAGAATGGAACCAGGAAATCCGACAAACCACCATCACAACAACTACAACCACAACAAAATTAAAATAATAAATAAATGAATAATGAAAAAAAAAAAAAAAGAAAAGAATAAGGAAGAAAGAAGAAACTGCCAAAAAAAATATCTGAAAGAAAAACTCAGAGATGCCTCGATTGCCTATAATAGAATAGATAAAACGACCCTAGAGGCCCAGATAGTAACCCGATTAGAATCATGGGATTGTTTGAAATGGCAGTAGGATGACATAAAACAAAATGGGTCAGATGAACTCATGCTATCTTATTGGTAAAATCACTCCACTAAGAATAATCTCTTCGTTTGTTTGGCTGTTTGATTCTTCACTTGTTTATATATTAAAATAAAAGAGAATATACAAAGCTAAATTATCATTTAAGAATTACATATCCCTCTATAAAACAATGGAAAGAAGAAGAAAATTGAAGCACCCCAGTCAAAGAGAATAAGACATAAGTAGACAAAAAGAAAAGATCATCTCGCTGTCAGCAACAGAAGAAAATGGAAAAGTAAAATGGTAAATCAGCCAAAGAAGGAATCACATGGCATAAACTACGTTTAACTGAGCTAAGGTCAACAGCGATAACACCCAATCAACAACTATTCTGTTATAGGACTGAATTTTAGGGAGGGAGTGACATATGTATGTACTCTATGTAGGTAACCTATACAAGTATACAACATAATTTTTGTCACATGTCGGAATATAGATGCAGTTTAATCTTTTTGTTCTTCAGTCAATTTTCCCTGATATGGTGTCCTTGAAATGTGAAGTAACTGTCAATCAGACTAAAGAGGGAGGAAACTAACATTAAGGCTAAGTCAGTTAAAAGCCTTACCATTCCCAGCAAGCAGCTTTTTGTGAATCCTTTTCTGTTTCCATGAAAATCACCAACAGACTCTGGCCTTTTGCTATTGTCATTCTTTCTTAAAGTGTCTGATTCCTTACAACCTGTGCTAGCTTCAGACTCAGAACTTTCTCCAATCACAGTGGAGACATAACAGTCATCATCAATGTTGAGTGCACAACACAACTGAGTGAGAAAGTATTTTCCTTCTCTACAAAATCTGTCTGCTGCATGGGTACTGAAGAGCTCAAAGCAAGCAGAAAGAAAATCTTTAGGGCAAAGAAAAAAGATCCTAAGAAGACATAAAGCTCGAAACTTCAATAACTTAAGTAGTGGAGATACATCTTCTTCTAAAATTCTCTGCTTTAGCAGAATAAATATTTCTTCAGAGCCCTGCATCTTAAGGCATTCTCCATCCATAATCTGAAAAATATCTTTGCCATCAAGTGACGATGAAAAAAAGGTAACAACATTAAGAAACACAGCAGAGCAAATGCCTCGGATAACAGATGATGAAGGTGCCTCAAGTGAGGCTGTACAACATATATCAACCAAGCCAGTCACGCAATTCTTAGCAGTCTCAAAGGAAACTCCATCAGCATCCTCCCCTCTGCTTATCACAGGCACACTCCAATTATGCATATTAATTACAACTTGTCCGGCAGCTTCAAGAGCTGTAGGGCAGTATGATCCATACCGAGGGATAAACTCAGATAAAATACGCTTAACACTTGCACAACCTGCAACAAGAGACACAAATGATATATGTATTGAATACCAAGCTTCTCAGTCCAAGTTTAGGACAAAACAGCTTTACATGGAAAAATGTTCACATTTGACCAGTAACACCAAATTCATTGAAGGATAAGTAGGAAAATAATAAGAATATAAGATAGCATGAGGTGGGGTAGAGTATATGTACAATTCCTGGATGCCATCCCCATGCTTTTCATAAATCTTAGGAAACATGATGTAATTACAGAAATGAGACCAGTCATTTAAGATGCTATTAATTTGTTATTTAGGTTGTATTCTTGTGAGGCCATTACTTTTTCCAATAACTTAAGGAATTACACAGATTTTGGAGGGGATGTCCGAGGTTTTACATACAAATTTCCATGCCTACACTGGTAATTAATTGCAAGTTGTCGATTATTATCTAAACCGAATAATTCATTGTGGACCAACTTTCAAACCCTAGATTGTATGATTGTTTACCAAAATAGTGTATGACCTTGATGGATGAGTTGTATTGATTTGCACCTCTATACCTTGATTTGCACCTCTATACCTTTCACAATGCAATTGGAATGTATGGTTGCCTAATCCAGTGATTAATAATTATAAATAAATAAAATGAATAAAAATCTCTAAGTTCACCCAATTCCCGCATAGTTTCAAGTACTTAATTGTGCAGTTGACTGGTGGGATTCAAGTAGAGATTAAAGACCAAATCTTAAGAAATTTGCTAATCGGATTTTGATTTTGTGCTGAATATGTAGCTCCTCTAGTTGTGAGCAGAAACTGAGTACCTTTGAGATAATAAGTTTGCTAATTATGTAAGGGACAAAAAAAAAAAAAAAAAAAAAAAATCAAATTTTAAGCAATAGCTTCTTGTTTAAGTAAGCATATAATAATGTGCTCAAAAAAATAGTAAGCATATAATAAAATAACAAGTTTTAAGTTTTATACAATGTTATTAGAACGAACATACAAAGAAGAGGAATAGTTTACACCAATTACAGATGTATGTTGTACAGGCTCAAGCCGAAATAACAAAAATGAGCCGCTAATATAGGACATTTACCCAAGCTAAAAAAAGGGCAGCTAGGAAAGCCTTATACATATTGAGTAGAAACAAAGAAGACAAACAAGCCCATCTCAAAGTGATTTTTTTTTTTGGGTGATTTATTATATTTCTTTTATCATTCTATTTTACATTGCAATAATTGATAAATAGACATTATTCATCTTTTTTTCATCTCCTTCAATTGAATGTGAAAGTGAATGTTTAGCAACTAGAAATTCGTGATGATGACAACAACGCAACAGCAACAAAGTAATAATTTGTGTTGTTTTGAATGAGGTAAATGATTACATGAGTTATAAACTTTGGATGTGGGGACTGTGATGGCAATGTCAAAAGTCACGGAAACAAGAAGATCAGAACATAAAGAGCATTGATTACACACAAAAGAAAACTTTGATTTTAATGAAGAATTTATCTAGTTGATTTTATAGATGGTTAATTATTATTCTCAAACTCAATATTTTTCTGGTAATATTAGATTATGTACACTTTAGACTATATGTATATTATCTTAGATTCTTAACTAATGAAACACACTAACATTGATCTTATGTGAGCAAAAGGAGAAAATTCAAGTTTATCTCCTTGAATAAACAGGTAGTGTTTATCAGGGGATGTTTTTGTAAATTCATGTGGCACAATGGGGTTATATTTGTAAAATCAATCTGACTATGCCTATCTATTATGTAACGATTTCCGCTTGCTGCCATCATCACCAAAATTTTATGGAAGCGTTCAAGTAGTGATGTACATATTAGAAGCTTACAACCATCTTCAATGGTGAATCAATGGTGGAGAGAAATCTCACAAACAAACACAACCACCTACCCTATAGGGTTAACCGTTCCCCTCATTTATATATTTTCTTAGGGTATGTCTTTGAATTCCGGAATATAGCTGGAATTTCTCTATTGAAGCGCCTTCTAAGCTCTGTATCCTCCACTGATTTAGTACTCTGATTTATCCATTGAAGCAACTTATGAGCTTTCGGTCGCCATGGAAGGGGAGGAGAGAGAAAGTAGCAAATACAATTTCTCCAGTGAAGCGATCTCCAGGCAGCCATTACTGAACCTTTCGAGAGAGGAGAGAAAGAAGATGATTTTTTTAAAAAAAAGACTAAATTATTTAATTATCTAACATTTCAATTGGTAAAAGGTAAAGTAGTTGTAATTGTAAGAAAAAAAAAAAGGAAAGGTAATTGGCTGTAATTCTGTACGAGTAACTTTTTTCACTCTCCTTTTCTTTTTTTATAATTATTTTAGTCTTACTTTTCTAATACTCTAATTTGTACTCAGTAGCATGGATTTCCTCAAAAAAAAAATGTATGTTAACATTTCTCTGAACTTTAATTTTTCTGATTTTTTTTTGCCGTATCCTTGCCGTACCCGTTTTTTGAAATTTTTATTTTGCCGTTTTTCGTCCCCGTACCCGTACCCGTTTTTGTACCCGTATCTGTTTCAGTGCAACCTAGGTATCAAGTATCAACATCTAAACTACATACAGCATAAAGCCCTTTAAGTCTCCGACTGAGAAATAGATTTACTCTTTAAATAATTCAGAAAACAAGTTTTGAAAAATTCAGCTGACTGGTTGACCAGTTGCTATCCATCGTGAAATTGTATGTGTGCATACTCAAGGTTGATTGTACACTACTTTAGCAATCCACTACTATTAGAGCATCCCCATTACATTACTTCCATACCTCTCATAATATCCCATCTAGGCATCGATAGATTTCCCAGATTGATTCCTTACCAAAAATCCTATTTTGGTGCTCAGCGGCCAAAAAATGAATAAACTTATGGTTTCATGTAGGCTTGAATCATGCCACATTGCTGGGCAACAAGAAGTTTTTTTCCCCTCTCCAATACTAATCTAAGGAAAATCATTCCGAAACACAAATCAATAGTTCATGTTCTGTGACAATGTCCACAAATAAAACTTTGATCAATTAATATATATTTATGTTTGGGAAGTTGACTAGCATCTTTATTGAAATTAGGTCCATATCCTTAAGGCTTAAATTGCAAGTAACATAAATGGTGTATCGAAGGGTTAATCGTTACAACCTTTCACCAACGAAAATGAAGGAAAAGCCCTGTTGCATCCTTAATCCAAGGAACATAGCAAATACATCCATGCCATTAAAAGCAACAAGCAACTTACTAATACATTGGGTTCCAACAAGTAAATTCTCAAACTATTTATACCTTGCTCAACCATGAAGCACAAAAATTACGTGTACATCCAGAAATACATACAATTTAATGGAATCTTAACCATAAACGACTTGATGATTCGGGGTAGTCTATACAGAAATCAACCAAAGGTCTATATATACAAAGCAAATAAAATCATACATGGATTCAGAAAACAATCTAAAGTAAGCGCTTTATTTTTGGAGTGATCTCTATTTTCATCGACCAAGATGTTATATATTACATGACAAAATTATACCAATTAAGTCAACATGCAATACAAAACAAAACCCTAGAAAAACCCTAGTAAATGAACAAACTAAATCCAGTACAAAAAGCTCCAAATTTCCACAAAAATCCAGTTTTAAATCAAAATTTCAATAATTTGATTAATTTACACGAAGATTTGCGAAACAAATTAAAAGAAAATGGGAGGGAGAAAGAGAAAGACGAACCTCTAGAAGCAGAAATTAGAGAAAGATAGGCTTGCTCAAGCTCAGGCATATGACGTGGGTCCCTGGCAGAGGAGATACAGCGCTTAATAGTCTTGTAATTTTCGTAGACATTCCGAATTTCTTCCTGATTCCTTCGTCTTCGAAGAATTTCTTCGTGCGATAGTTGAGGCGGAGTTTGAGGTGGTGGTGGGAAATTCTCCTGCGGTGGAGGCGGAGGAGGTGGGGGTGGTGGTGGTGGGGGCTGTGACGGTGGTGGTGGTGGTGGAGTTTCGTAAAGTTTCCTCTTCTTTAGAGGTTGCTCCGTCGAAGCCATTCGATCTAGCGGCGGATGAAAGGTACCGGCTGTTTGTTTTAATTAAATGGAATTTGTTGTGTTTGGAACTTCGGATTTGTGAGGGTAATTTAAGGAGAAACAAAAGTTATTACTCCCTCCATTATTTTTTGGAAAAATTAACGTGAATAATCCCAACTTTACACAATTTGCCCAAAATAATCCCATCTTTCGATTATTTTTTAATAATCCGAACTTTAACTTGAATTTGTTTCTAATGGTCCCAACAGGTTAACAACCTATAGTAACCGGTTTCTTTTGCCACGTGGTGCTTTCTAATTGGTTTAGATTTATTTTTTTTAAAAAAAAATATTATTATGATTATTAGGAACTAATTAAGCCTACATAATAATAATTAACATTTTTAAATATAAACACCTTTTTTTTGTAAGAAAACTTACTAAATAATTAACACTTAAAAAACTAATTAATTAAAAAATACCACCACTCTCCCTCAACTGCAACCAGTCTCCTCCCGGCTGGCACCACCCCACTCCAACCCCTACCTTACGCGTCGGCGCCGCCCCTCCCTCTTTCCCTTGAAACGCCAATCTAAACTCGAACCGCATTTTTTTCGATTTTTTGTCACTTCTGTGCTACTGCTCTTCTTGCAATTCTTGGATCTCAGAGATAATTCATATCTACACATTTTATTGAATTTTTTTTTTACTTGGGTATTTTGTTATTATTATAATGTGCTTATTGATTTTTTTACTTTGGGTATTTTGTAATGGCGAGTTCAGACCCGAATAAGAAGCTCAAACCCGATCCATGGCCGCTGGTGCCGGAATCCAAGCCAATGCCGCCGACTTCATGGGACAAGAAAACTAGGTTTCAGCCCAAATTTTCCGGTGATACTAATGTTAGTGATTCTGGCCAAATTGGGTCTGTCCCCAAATCATGAGCCTCAGATTATGCTGTTGATCTTGAGTAAGGCCGAGCCAGGCTATTATCGACGGCAAATGGGCCTCCGGCTGTTCCTGTAGTTGCTACTCTTGCTTGGTGTAGGGGAAAGGGTGCAGCGACTGCGGGGGAGGGGGCTGGATTGGGCGGAGGTGGGGGATGGATATACTGTAGCTGGGCAGGAGAGTTTGGTGGGAGAGGTGGTTTATTTAATCAATTAATTACTTAATAATAGTTATTATCATTTATGTAAATAATGATTGTTTCGGGGTTTTTGTGTCCCTCAGGAGAGTTACAACACTAAGACTAGATCCAGCAAGAGACGTCTGTACCTGCAAAACATCGGAGCACCGAATGGTCGGTGGTCCACCTCCGAAGATTAAGTTAGTACGGATTCGGAGAGAAAACGTGCGGAATGAAAGGTTATCTGCTTGGATTCCAAGCTCAAGTGTACTGTTTCTTGAGAGTGACAGTTTAGGCAATGATTGGTATTCAATCAAAGTTAGGTCATAAAGTTGTAAGAAATCAGATTCTTCTTTTGATTTGGATAAAAATACCCTAGGCCAGTTGGCCCAATCAGAGTCCGCCACGTGTCACTGGAAGGGGTGCCACTTTAAACCTCCCAGAGAACGACACGTGGCAGACAGATGAAAGGACCTAGGATTGGTGGCTTTCAGGCCCAAATCCCGAGGCCTGCAAAAGGCTGCGTGATATTCCCTAGGGCACGAAACCCTAGGGAGTGCACACTTTTCTAGGAGCCTATAAATAGGAGACAACCTCCTCATTTATGGCTACATTCAATACGTTTTACTCACCTGCACACCTTACGAGGAATATTCAGTGATTACCAATCATTGTCAGAACTGTCACTCTCAAGAGAACAGTACACCCGAGCTCGGAATCCGAGCAGATAACTCTTTCATTCCGCACCTTATTCTTCGGATCTTTACTAACTTAGGCTTCGGAGGCGGACCACCGACCACTCGGTGCTCCGTTGTTTTGCAGGTACAGGCGTCCAAGTGAGCATCCAGTCTTAGTGTTGTAACTCTCCCGAGGGACACAAAAAACCCCGAAACATTTGGCGTCGTCTGTGGGGAGAGTACCTCTAAGATGGCCTCTTTGGAAACTGTACCAATTCCTGAAACCAATCGGCCTCCGGAGACAAGACAGCCACCAGAGACCAATCGGTCCCTGGAAGAAGTGTTAGTCCAATCGGACCATGACTCAGGTGACGACGGTGACGTCGAAACCTATACTGCCAGAGATGGGTCTCTCAATTCCAGGCGCATCCGCAGCAAGGAAAAGCGGGAGCGCCCTCACTCTCAGAATGTTTCGAGCAATCCAGCCGGACATTCAAAGAAGACGGTTGATCCTACCCAGGCGGAAGGATCAGCCCCAGCAACCAGAGATGAGCTCATGAAGCTTGTGAGCAGTCTCCGAGGTGAGATTAAATAACTCACCAACAAGAAGTCGGCTACTCCTAGAAAGGAGCAGTCGGCCAAGAAGTCCAAGAAAACATTCTCTGACGCTCGACATTACATTGATCAAAAGAGGAATGAGCTTTCAAAGTCGGCCTCAACGTCGACTTATCATGATAGCTTCCAAACTACCTCCTTGAGGTATTCACAATCTGTGCATGAGACTCCGGCAAGCAGCCCTCAGGTTCAAGTTGGACCTCATGTAATTCAGTCGGCTCAGTACATGGCTCAGCCATTGTACCAAGCAGCTGCTCAACCTTACATTCAAACTGCCTTCTTTGGAGGGCAGGCGGCATGCGGCTATCAGCCCATGGATTGGCAGCTTAGGCTGCAACACCTTGGAGATCAACCCTCTGCTTTCTCTAAGGAAATAACCGACGCCGAACAGCCGGCCAAGGTTATAAATGTGTTGGTTGGGACCTATGATGGGACCACCAACCCTGAAGACCACCTACTAGCATACACCCACCTCATGTATTTACAAGGGTTGGATGATGCCGCATGGTGTCGCTGTTTTCCAGCCACCCTGAAGGGCATAGCCCAGCAGTGGTTCGGCAATCTGCTGGCTGGTTGCATCAATAGCTTCAAGACTACGCTTGCGTTCTTGTTTGCTTCTAACTTCTCTATGAACATACCTGCCAAAAAGACAAGCCTTGATCTTGGCAATGTGCAGCAAGGAGATAGAGAAGGCTTGCATTCCTACGTTAGGTGGTTCAATCTGGTGAGAATCCAGATCCATGGGCTGTTTGATGAGGTCGCCTTCACAGACTTCTTCAAGGGTCTGAAGGACGGTTCTACTTTCAAGTACAAACTCGTCCGCAAACAAATCCTTCACCTTGCAGGGGGTGCTGCGAGAGGCGGAAGCCTTATACAAGCGACCGAGCTCTACTCCTCCAGTAGGCAGTCGGACTCAAAGAGGTCCGACCGACAGAAGGAGAGTCGACCTGCTCAGCTGGCTCCTAAGCCAAAAGAGAGCAAAAGAAAAAGCAAGTCTGGACCGTTGATAACTCTGATCAGCCGGCCCAAAAAAAGAAGAAAGAGTGGAAGCCGTACGTACCAAGGTACGAGTTCCACAAGGACTGCTGCTCCATCTTGATGGAAATAAGGGATCGGCTAACTCTTGAGAAGCCGACTCCAATGAGAGGTTCCGTTGAAAATCGGAACAAAAATAAACACTGCCATTTCCATGAGGATGTCGGCCATGACACCAACGACTGTTTCAGCCTCAAACGAGAGCTTGACCGTCTGGCCGACAAGGGACAACTGAAGTCCTATGTTAAGTCCAAAGTGGCTTCAAAAGCGAATTCGGGGCAGTCCAAAAAGAAGAATCCCAGCCTACTGTTAGTACCGAAACCGATGAAGATCCGGTATATACAAAAGCAGGCGGATTCGCCGGGGGTGGCCCGACCATTCGGGGCACCAAGGATCATTTGAAAAAGATGATCCATTCTGTTGAAGAGGGAGAGGCGGCAAGCACATCCGCCTTCCCCGAAGTCATCATCACCGAAAAGGATAAAGGCAAAGTCCGTCGGCCACATGATGACCCTGTGGTCATTGAATGCAAAGTGGCCAACCAGCTGGTTGGTCGAATCTTGATAGACACAGGCAGCTCCACTGACCTCATCAGCCTCAAATGCTTGTCCAATCTCAAGTACAAGCCGGATAGCATGATGGAGGTCTCCCACACCCTTGTAGGGTTTGGGGGAGGACTTGTGCACCCAGTCGGACGGATAGACTTGCCCATCCGCTTGGGACAAAAGGGAAACGGTCATCATATGACCATCCGTTTTCTCGTGGTTGAAGAGCTCACTGCTTACAACTTCATCTTTGGCCGACCCACTCTGAACGAGTATCAGGTGTAGGAGATTATAGGTACTAAATGCGGAAATAACATGAATCATATTTACATAGCACCAAACCAAGGATCTCATGCATAACACATAAAGAAGTAAGAATTATACCTTTGAAGCGTGATTGATGAGTGACATTTATGGCACTCATTTGGTCCCTTTTTGGATGAATTCTATTTCATTTTATCACTCTTTTCTTTAGTTTTCCTTAGTTTTATTCTAGTTTTCTTCATTTTATGCTTTTTGTAGTTAGTTTCTCTATTTTATGCATTTTCTAGTTTACTTGTTATTTTTCTCTTTTACTTGCTTTTTATCTTTTGTTTGTAGGTTGTGATTGATTGTCCAAGAATTCCCGAGCTTCCTCTCTATGATCTTTCATTGTTTTCATGCCTAAAGCTTGTGCAAGAAGTTTCAAGTCAAAGGTGGATCCAAGGAGCATGCTTCAAGGCCTTGTATATGCCTTTCTCATGGCTTATACTCTTCAAGATTTCCAAGAAAGTTTCTGCCTACCTTGTCCTCCATCATCATCATCTAGGATGTGTGCACCACTAGAGCTAGGACGAAGAGAAGAAGGGGGATATACCCAGTTTGGTGCGGGCGCACTTAGGGAGTGTGCGGCCGCACATCTGTCCAGTGCGGCCGCACACCAGGTGCGTGCGGGCGCACCTTTCTGGGTGTGTTCCCGTGCGCGCCACTCTCTCTCCTCCGAGCGCCCGCACCGACGTGGGTCTATTTTTGGGCGTCAATACCGACCTCCTCTTTGTATATATAGTTATTTCTTTCTATTTTTGGATAAGAAGTTTTAGATTAGAATTCATATAGTTAGTTTTTGGATTGGAATTTTAGAGAGAGAAACTCAAGGATTGAAGAGAGAGAAACTAATGGTTTTTGGTGATTGTTCAAGAATTCTTCATTGTAATTGATCTTTAGATCAAAGTTTTGTAAGGATCTTCTTCTTGATTTCAATACAAGTTTGATTTTAGTTGATTTCATTTGTTTTCCATGTTATTGTTGATTGATTGAAATTTGTTTGATGATTGATTGAAGTTTTATTGATTTTTGATTGATTGTTGATTTGATCTTTGATTTCAAATATGTTGATGATGAAATTGATGATTAGTGTAGTATTGATCTTGATTTCCATGGCTAGTGAGTAGTTTTCTAGCTAGGGAAATGGTGAAGCATGTTTGAGTGATGGATTAGAGTAATTTGGGGATAATTGATGGAGTTGATGATATGATTAAATTTGGTTGATAATTCATGTGCATGTGTGTGATTGATTGAAGTTTGGCCATCTTTGATTATTGCACTAGATTGCATTGTGAGCTTGCTATGATACGGACCATTGATTAGTAACTTGCAATTTCACGATTGAGGTGCCTTGTGACGTTTCCTAGGTAGTGTTTAGCGTAGTTGACGCTAGTTAGACCTCTAGGAGAACTATCTTGGTATGCTCTTTTGGATACATGATTGATCTTCCTTCATATCACTTGACTTAGTCGGTTTGACCTCCCAAATTACCATTTTCCATTACAATTACATGTGGAACCATTGCCCTAGTGTCTTTTAGATTGATTTCATACAAATTCTTGCATCATTTAGCTCTAGCTCTAGTTTCCTTCATAAACCCCTTACTTGACTTCGGAATAGCTTGACCTAGGCAATATACATTCGACCTCCATTCCCTTGGGTTCGACCTTGACTTACCACTACACTTAATAGGGGTTAGTTGAGTTACAAATTTTGTTTGATTGGGTGGGGTGGTAGCCCAACGACCTACCGTTCTTCATCCCATCAAAATGGCGTCGTTGCCGGGGAATGGTGCTTTGAGTGCATGTTGTTGATGAGTCTATTTCACTTTATTTGCAAAATACAAAAAGATTTTACACTTTAGGCTACACTTGTAGCCGTGCTACTCATATTTTCTTTGATTTTTGTATGCATAGGTCCCGAGATCGTTCAATTGTTCCCTTTGATCTGGAGATTGAAAGAACTCTCTCAAGGAGGAGAGTAGCAAACAAGACATTGGATTATAGTACCTCAAGCGAACAAGAGATTGAACAAGAGCAAGTCATGGGAGAACAACCAAGAGTTGCCTTGAAAGAATTGGGAGTGCCCGGTGCATATAGGTTCGAGAGCGGCATAGCTCCACCTACAACACCGGCAAACGATTTTGAAATTAGGCCGGCAATGATCACCCTAATTGAGAGGAGACAATATAGTGGGGCAAAGAATGAGAGCCCATTGAACCATCTTAAGGAGTTTGAAAAATATTGTAACACAATCAAGGTTAATGGAGTGTCTCAAGAGTTTATCCGCCTTAAGTTGTTCCCTTTCTCCCTCATAGGAAGGTCTTTGGAATGGCTAGATAAAGAGGTGAAGCCCAATTCATTGAGAACGTGGTTTATGTATCCGGTTTGGTGTCATGTATAGCTGTACGGTCATAACACGTGTCCATAACCTCACTTAATCACCCACAAGTCGTGTCGAGTTCACACACTTTTCCTCGAGTCATACACTATTTTGTTCGTGACCGTACATTAGGAAAGTCTTGCGTCTTTTTTCCGCTTTTTTTAGGAGTAAGTCGGATGGTATCCTCCCATACATGCTTTCTTTGTTTTCAAAACTCTTTTTTCTTCTTTCCCTTCTTATTTTCCGGATGGGTCAAGGATAAGTCTAGTCATTAAATGTGCGTTTATTTCAATGTCACAGCACTTGGTCAAGAAGCAGGGGTAGACTGTTACGGTTTGAGTCGCTACCTCAACAACCTAAGAGGCGTACAAGAAAACCACCACAAGCATCCCCACGAAATCCATCTCCCATTTACTTTCAACCAATGGCCACTAAGGAAGATATGGAAAACCTTAACCATGCCATTGACAGGTTATCTGCTATGATGGAAGCACTCACTACCAGGGTTCACACGGTAGAACAGAACAATCAAAGCAATGCCGCTGTAGCTGCGATAGACAAAATCAGAGAACAAATGAGTAAGATCTCTGAGGAGTTCACCTATGTAGAACAACCTGCCACTTCTCCGAACATAAGGGACAGGCTCCCTGAGAAGTTTTCCACTGCTGACATTCCCAAGTTCAAGCCTACTGATAACCCTATGTTTCACTTGAAGGCCTTTTCTGCAACTATGGCTCTTAAGGGGTTAGATGTGACACTCTTCCCTACTGTGTTCCCTCTTTCCCTGGAGCATGCCTGTCAACAATGGTTCTACTCTTTGGAATCCAAGCACGTTGCAACTTGGGAGGACGTTACTGAAAGTTTCATGAACCGCTACAAGTGTAACATCCAAACCAAAACTTCTGAACGTGAACTCTCCATTCTCAAACAGAAAGAGAATGAAGGCTTCACTACTTATTTAAGCAGGTAGAGGGAAACAACTGCACTCTTGGTGGATCCTCCCAAGGAGAAAGAGATGGTTCGCCTGTTTATTGCAAATCTGACTCACAAGTATAAGCAACACTTGAAATTCCTGCCACTGAACACTTTTGAAGCTGTATACGATATTGGAATCAATATCGAAGATGAACTGATGAAGACTGCTGGTAGCAACAATAATAATAACAACAACACTTGGAAAAACAAGAAGAACGACAGTCCTTCTTCTTCGTCTTCCAAGCCCAATAATGCTACCAACAATGTCAATATCAATGATGTGCTGGCTCTTAATGCTGCCCCTCAGCGATTCCAAAGGCCAAGGAGGGTTTACACGCCTTTGGGAATGACTTATGATGCTGCTTTTGATCGTTTGCATAGTCAAGGACTGATTATGCCAATTGGACCTTTTCCAGAACCTCGACCAGAGAACAGAACTGCTAGCTATGACCCCAATGCTCATTGCAAATTCCATCAAGGCAAAGGGCATACTACTGAAAAGTGTAGGAAGTTGAAGGATGCGATCTAGGACTTGATTGATGCTAATCAACTTCTGTCCCTCCAGGGGGCAAGAAGCCTAATATTCAAACAGGTCCTCTTTCTGATGCTTTGGCTATCATGGGAGATGAAGTCTCTGTTGATCCGTCAATACTCATCCAACCTGTGGATGAACCTTTACCAGAATTTGTTTATATTTCAAGCTGTGAAGAAGTTAACGGGATTTGGGATAGCGATGATGAAGACGTCTATCTCAAAGATATAGTTTGTTCATCTCTTGCCGCTGTCAATCTGAAAGATAACGAAGATGTTTGGGGAGATCCTGAAGTCAAGGTTCTCACCAGAACTGGAAGGTTACAGCAACCTACCCCATCCACACCTCCACCGCAAGCACAACCAATAATTGATCCCATCGACCCTGTAAGCAACGATGTGATCAAACAATTGCAAAAGACCAAGGTGGAAATGAATGTTTGGAAGCTGTTGGCCACGTCTCATGAGCATCGGAAGGCTGTGATGAATGCTCTTGTGAAGATAGGAGTTGATAGTGACATGACTCCTCAAGGACTAGTCAGCTTTCTCACTACTGAATTGCCAAGTCCTAGTAACTTGATTTCTTTTTCTGACAAGGATTTACCCCCGGAAGGGGATCAACATAACAAAGCCCTACACCTTACTGTGTTGTGTAGGCAAATGAATATTCCCATGAGCCTAGTTGATAATGGCTCAGCAATCAATGTATGCCCGTTGCGCACTGCAAAGAAGTTGGGCATAAAAGATGAAGAATTAATTCCCTCTACTCAGGGAATCCGAGCTTATGATAATACTCGCCGTCAAGCCGTGGGTACTATCATGTTGAATATCACTACTGGAGCCATTGAACGTCGCACCAAGTTTCAGGTGGTGGACATCAAGGCTTCTTTCAATCTATTGTTAGGTCACCCTTGGCTTCATGAGTTGAAGGCGATCCCATCATCATTGCACCAGAAAGTCAAGGCTATAGTTGGAGGAGTTCCGATCACCATTGATGCCTCTCTGTAGGGAATATTTCATGCATTACGATAACCCCAAACTTGAACCCCACTGTGATCATACACTAAAGTACGGTGGCGTTCCAAAGGGAAAGACAAAGAGCAAAAAGAGTCGCCAACAAGTTTTAGGAACTTGTAAACCCAAAAGACAATCCAAAAGGACCATCAACTACTCCATAAGGTCTTGAACCAAACAGGGTCCGGGGATGAGGGTACGAATCCAATCTACAAAAGAAAGGACCCGCCCTATAAAATAGGCCTCTACTTTGTTATGCTCGTATTCATGTGCGCTTTTCGAATAACATACAAACATTATATTAATCCTACCCTGTTTATCTACGTTGGTTGAATATTAATGCACAAATAATACTATTATTGGCGATCACTTGAATTAACATCACATTAGCCTAAACCAAATTAATAATTATCTTATTAAGCGTGATTTCAAGTACAAATTCCCTTTAAACCTGCATAAAAGGTGTGATCAAGCAATAACAATATATCATCAAGCAACATAATAATAAATCAATATTAAATAATAATAATAATCATGATAAGGCATAATAAAGCTTGATAATAATAGCAAGATCCTAGGCATGATACTAACAAGATTAATAACCAATCCTAGCATGTCACTAAACAATAAAGATCAAAGCTTTAAACCTAACATGGTACTAACATGATAACAGAAAGGGTAAAGGCACCCTAAACATGATACTAGAAAGCATTAAAAGCATCCTAACATGATACTAGGAATATAAAACAATAATAAGCATGCTTTCTACATTGAAAGAGAGTAATAAGATTACATACTTTGAAGCCTCGTATCTCTTTCTAATAACAAAATACACAAGTTAGTAACTTCAATGAAAATAATAAACAATAACTAAGGAATTAAATTAAAATCAAATTAAATAAAGTTTAGACTAGTTTTGGACCAAACCCTCAGAAAATATCAAACCTTGCATGTCTAGGGCGAAGGCAACTTCGAACTTGGCTGAGAGACTCTAAGTCTTGTGAATGCGGAATATTGTGTTAAAAAAGCTAGTTTAGAAAGAGAGAGAGAAAGAAAAGAATTAATAATAAGAGTTGATGATTGTGAATGATTTTTGAAAACAGGGATTCGGACGCTATTTATAATGAAAATAGTCCGGAAAAATCATAGAATTTGATAAGGAATAAAACTCCACGCTGTCGCCAGGAATTAACTCTGTCGCGAGGCGACAGGGTCTATCGCGTGGCGACAGAGTCTGTCGCGCGGCGACAGACTTGTCGTTTGGCGACAACCTGTATTAACGCGTTTTTCTTCACGCGGAATCCGATCTTTAATCAACTTGATCTACGGAATCCGTACAGAAGATAAAATATATATTTTTAAGATAACAAAACGATATTTTTACTCCAAATAAAAGTCTATTAAAGATAATTAATCATTAAATCTAATAATATTAGAATTAAAAAGAACTTTCTAGAAACTTCTAGAAAACTATAATTAATCCTAATAATTTTAGGAATAATAATTAATATTGGGCCCTCCTCTAGATCATTGGGCTGTATTAAAATACTTAACTAGGCCCAGTTTAGTATTTTGGCCATAACTTCCTCAATATTCATCGGAATCGGGCTTATAATATATCGTTGAAAAGGTCTCTTCGAGCCCCATCCATCTCCACTATTATTGGACCTTAATTATGGACCAAACTAAACTGGTTCGGCTATTTTCAAATAAATAAAGTCATTTTCAAAAACAGAGAGAAAAGAATTTAATTAAAACTTAACCGCAACACTCGACTTTCAAACCACTTTCACCTAATTCGATAATAACACAACGTGAAAGGCATTCATCACTGGGTTTGGTTTTGGGGAGACACAAATGGGTGTCTACAGAAGCCCCCACTTTGACTGAGTTTGGAGAAACTTAAGTTCCGAAAACGAAAGTCAAAGTATCGATAGGGACGGAGAATGATTCAAAACGTTTTGCGATTCCAAATCATTCTTATAACGCCGATACCTGCAAACTAATCATTAGTTAAAACAGATAAAAGAGTTAAGAAACGCGTATCTTGCACCGTCGAGCACACGTCTCTGAAAGTAACCGTTTTGCTGTTGCATTTGTTGTTTGTGACAACCTCCACAGTGCCTCGTGAACGCCATCGTTGAAGATAACCATATGTCGTCGTCTTCAATATTCTTGGTGACAATCCTCCATAGTATTTCGGGAACATCGTCGAAAATAACTGTATGTCGTCATCTTCTAGGTGGTGGCCGTATGTTGCCACGGCAGTGCGTCGCCGCTGTAGACAATCTCTTCTTTACCTTGAGGGACCGTCGAAGTTGACCTTGCTTCGCCATCTCCAAAATTTGTGACACTACCTCGCCACGGCCGTGCTTCGCCACTAGACAACTCCTCTCTATGTTGAGACATTGCCAAAGAATCATTTTGCCTATTGACCCTTAATATACCGTTGTTTATCATCGCTTTTGTATATTCGTGCCAATACTTTGGTGCTTTTGCCTTTGTAAACCATTACTTTGGTGCATCTATTGAACCAATATTTCGGTGTATCTGTTGAACCAATATTTCGGTGCCATATTATGAGCCAATACTTAGGCACTTTAAGCTAAGTGAGACAATCTTTCATCAAGTCAATCACTTAGTGCATTTTCGATTAAGCTGACTAAATCATGTCAATTTGCTTAAAGGGGCTAACTGGCGTACCAAGGAACCCAATTTACTAAAATAGACCCACAAAACCATAAGGAGGGGCCCAGCACTCTGTCGCCGCTCCAGCGCTGGCCCTAGGGAGTTCATCCCTCCGAGGATGTCCATACGCTACCAGGGCACGTATGGGCCGATCGAGGAGCTTATTCCGCCAGCTCCAGAGGGAGAGCAGTTTGTGGAGCGGTCTATTCCTCGTCACCAGACTCGAGTAAGTAGCTTTTCCCATACCATCCTTATGTTTGCTTTATAATTGTTACTGACTTGGTTACTTTGGCAGTTTTCTCGTGAGGTGGTGACAGCTATGGCTAGGTGCATAGACGCCTTTCACAGCCAGCTTGTGAGGTTGCGGAACCGTGCTACCTGTCGTAGCAATGATGCTGAGGAGGTATTTCTTTTGTTTTTATTATTTTTTACTTTATTTTTGTTGCATTTGCTAACTTGATTTACTTTTGCAGGGGCAGCCTATTCCTTCTCCACGCACTCGGTCGAGACCCGAGCCTAGGAGAGAGACTACTTGGTCCGACTCGAGGCGTCGCCGGACTACTTCAGGTGGCCGGGGTGGTCGTTCTGAGGCCGCAGCGGTAGAGGACTCGGCGTCATCACCTGAGGAGGTTCCGACCGGGCCGACCGTTCGAGGTGGGATGGGTGGTGGGACGTTTGAGTTTGGCTCGTCGTCGCAGCAGCCTTTGCAGCCTCAGCCTCTTTCCGTCGGATTTCAGGGTGAGGTTAGGTGGCCTGGCCCTGAGTAGCAGTTCGCGCCGCCTTGTGGTTCAGGGGACGATGATGGACATACTCCACGGAGTAGGACTTTTTTCGATACATTCGGCATCCTTCGCGACTTGCGACCTCCGGCGCCATAGTTGTACCTGTGTTTATTTATTTTTGACTTTTATAGGACTTTGTCTATTTTATTCATATGACTTATGTACTAGACATTTGTATATATATGCACTTTATTATTTATTAACATTTTATTTGCCTGATTTATTATTTGTAACAAATGTGTTGTGCATGTAAGTGTGTGAGAAAGTGTAATTTTTGCACGAAATTTCCGTCATTTTTAATATTAGTGGAGGGTACCGACTCTCTCCCCCAAAAAAAGAAATGAAAAAAAGAAAAATGAAGGAAGAAAAAATGATAAGCCTAAAATTAATTAAGCTTAATATGATATAATAATAATAATAATAATAATAATAATAATAATAATATAATATAATAATAATAATAATAATAATAATAATAAGAAGGGTGGATGAATAGGAATAGAACAGTAAGTCAAGTCAAAGTCGAAATCCAGTATGTAAAAACACGGTTTCCTACGCGTAATAGGTGTCGCTGCAAAGAAATAAACCGGTGTCGTGTAATTCATCCTGTCGCCACGCGACAGCCTTTGTCGCCACGCGACAATTTTGTCGCCTGGCGACAGACGCGCTTTCCTGTTTCCTACAGGAATTGAAGTCTGCCATGAAAAAAAAGTTATAAATAGCCCCCGAATCATCCGTTTACTGCATAATTTAACCAGTTTATTAATTAGTTAATTAACTAGAAATCATGCCTTTAGCTAAAAGAACTTTTTGTGGATACATGGATGAATGGTGTCGTCACTTAACTGCTAAAGATAAAAAAGCATTAGATATTTCTCATATGGGGGGTATGTTTGGAATCAAGGGGATGAGTCTTGACATTGATTTTATTTATTCTGCCATAGACTATTGGGATATTGATACTCACTGTTTTAGATTTTTCCATGATGAAATATGCCCTTTACCGGAAGAATTTGGAGCCATTATAGGTTATTATTCCACAGATCTTTCGGTAATGCCTAGAATCAATGAATATTATTATAAAGATTTTGAAAGCTTTTTTTAATTTGAGGGGTACGGCCTTAAAACATATAGTGCATGGTAACATAGTTGATTTGACAGAATTTGCACATTATTTTTATGATAATCCTAATCCCGATTTTCGTGTCTATAAGAGAAGGGCTTTTCTTTATTGCTTGTTTAACCAATTACTCTTAGTTAGTGGTAATGATAATGAGGGCCAATCAATGATTATATCTGTTATAGAACAAGTTGAATCTGGGAGAAATCCAATGCCGCTAATTGTTGGAGAGACTATGCTATGGTTGGATGCATTAAGAAAAAATTCAAGAGCACCTTTTCGAGGTTCTCCAATTTTATTACAGGTATAAAATAATGCTATTTTTAATTTACCAAGAATTAAAGAATATTATTTTACATTGTGATGCTAATTAAATACATATTTTACAGATATGGCTCATGGAGAGGTTAAAGCTTATTAATCCTCCTGACGATATACACACATATGTTCCAAATTGCATAGTCCGGCGAAAGAAACGATTTTTGAAAATAGGTCGCCGTGAGTGGAGCAAGGTGTTTGCTGCCGGTGACTTTACCATAAGCTGGATTGTTCCTTGGTGGAAGATTGAGGCGATGATTGGTTATAGTAACCAAGCATATTGTCGTCTCCCGAGCTTGTCGAGATTAACTTTTTATTTTCCTTGTAGAGTTATGAGACAATATGGTCTTGCACAAACCATCCCTATGGGAGATCTCCGCCGTCCTTATGAATTTCCTGTGTCACAAGAGATTGAGCGTTTTGACGGATACTGGAGTGGTAGGCCCTTATGGGAGGTGATTACCCACAAGGAGCCACCTTGTTTGTCAAATAAAGTGAAACAATGGCTTGATGGAAGATTCCAAAAATCTCGAGTCAAAATTGAGAAGACCAATGTGAAGGATCGTCTAGGTGACAAAAAGGTCCCTGCTAAAGAACGTTTAGGGGAAAGGATTGAATTTAAAACTTCTATTATGCCAAGAAAGAAAAGTTCTAATAAAAATCAAGGAAAAAGAAAAGTTGACTCTTCAAAGAAAGAGGCTTGGGTTGAGAAGAAACATGGAGTTCTAGCGGAGGGAGAAACTATCTATACTAAAATAGAGTGTAGGTCTTCTAATGGTTGTCTCCTAGCAAAGGTTATGGATCAAGAGGAAGAAAATGAAGACACAAATTGGAAGAGAATCAAGAAAGAGAAAAAAGACTAGAGCATTGCTTTTCCTTTGATTTATTAGACAAAGTTAATTTTTTTCAGCTTTTATTTTATCAATAATGTACTTTCTTTATTAATAAAATTTCAGCTTTTATGTTAATTAACTTTCAATTAAAGCAATGAAAACAATTACAATATTTATTTTTTGAAGAATTAATTCGAGTACGGAAGTCGAATAAATTTCCAGAATATGTGAAACTGGTCTAGACACTCGCAGAAAGCTGGCGCTGCTATCTGATTCACTGTCGCTGACAATTTGGCTTTGTCGCCTGGCGACAAAATATTGTCGCCTGGCGACAAAATATTGTCGCCTGGCGACAAAGTCTATTTTCTGGCGCCAGTCTTGAAATTTTGCAGACATGCGTTTTTTACTTCGGGGATACTGAATTTAAAGAGATTAAAGTGGCCGCACCCTGTCTGGGTTGCCTACGTATCCTTTGCTTAAGGAATCAGGCCAAACGTAGCTCTCTTGAATATTTCACTCAAGTACTTATGGGTAGTATTTCTTAAGTTGGTCAAGGTTTGTCATGTTTGAAAATTCATTGCCATCCATATCAATTAATTTAGCCGCGCCTCCTGACAGGATTGTTTTGACAATGTATGGTCCGGACCAATTAGGCCTGAATTTGCCTCTTGGATCTAAAACATTTTTTCTTAATGCTTTTAATACCAAGTCCCCAACCTTGATATTTCTAGTCTTGACCTTTTTATTGAAATGTCTAGCCATGCGGGTTTGATAACATTGAGTATGATGTAGAGCTTCTAGTCGCTTTTCATCGAGTAGGATTAGCTCTTCATATCGTGCTCTAGTCCATTCGACTTCATCGAGTTTACTTTCTAACGCAATGCGTAGAGAAGGTATTTCTAACTCTACAGGTTGTACGACATCCATTCCATATACTAAGTTGAATGGCGTATTTCCTGTTGATGTTCGGATTGACGTGCGATAACCCCACAGTGCGAAGTGAAGTTTGTCAGGCCAATCCTTATAATTTTCAGTCATTTTTTCAATGATCGTCTTCAAATTTTTATTAGCGGCCTCAACTGCTCCATTTGCTTGAGGTCTATACGGGGAAGAATGGTGATGTTGAATACCATACTTTTGTAGCAATTCTTCACATTCGGCTTGAAAGTGAGTTCCATTGTCACTTATCATTTCATGTGGGACTCCGTATCGACAAATTATGTTTCTTTCGATAAAGAGTGCTACATGTTTTGCGGTGAGTTTGGCATATGATTGTGCTTCCACCCATTTTGTGAAGTAATCTATTGCAACTAAGATGTATTCATGACCTCCTGTCCCGGGAGGTGTAATATTTCCAATTATGTCTATTCCCCATGTAGAGAAAGGCCATGGTGAAGTGTAGGTGTAGAGAAGAGAAGGTGGGATATGTTGCAAATTTGCGTAAATTTGACATTTTGGGCATCTTTTTACATATTGATGACAATCTCTATTCATGGTAGTCCAGTAATATCCTTCTCGCATTATCTTTTGGACTAGCATTTTGCCATTAACATGTGTTCCACATATACCTTCATGGATTACTCTCATAGCTTTTTGGGCATCTTTTTTGTCTACACATAATAGAGCTCGACCCTTAGGTACCCTTTTGTGTAGTTCATTTCCTATGAGTACAAACTGGGAAGCTTAAAGTCTTAATGCTCTTTTCGCTCTTTTGTCAGCATGAGGAGGATATTCTCCTTTGGTGACATAATTTAATATCTGTGAACCATGGTTCTTCTTCAGGTTCCTCTTCTTGAATCACTTCATCATCTTCTATAGCTTGAATATATGCTGGTCTATGCCTTTTTTCTATGGTTAAAGGCATTTGCTCAATTTCCTTAGGTATTCTGACCATTGAGGCTAGTCTTGCCAAGGCATCGGCGAATTGGTTTTCCTCTCTAGGTAGGTAAGTGTATTCCACTTTTTCCAATTGATCGGTGAGAGTTTCCAAATACGTTTGGTAAGGAGCTAAGCTTTCACTCCTAACCTTCCATCTTTTTGAAATTTGATTAATAATTAGGGAGGAATCTCCAAATATCTGGAGTTTTCTTACGCCTAAGGCTAAAGCGGTTTCGAGGCCTACCACACATGCTTCATATTCGGCTGCGTTGTTGGTGACGTCGAAATCCAATTTAATGGATATGGGGACATGTTCTTCTTTAGGTGATACTAACAAGATTCCTACGCCGCATCCCTTTTGGTTTGAGGCTCCATCAAAATATAGAGTCCATGTATCATCCTCTGTCATCATTAAACTTTCATATGGGAATTCATTCTCTTCTAAGGGTGTCGAATCTTCTATTGGGAAACCTGCTAGAAAATCCGAGACCACTGATCCTTTAATCGCCTTTTGAGGCATAAACCTTATATCGAACTGGGCCAAATTTACTATCCATCTTGAGATACGCCCGTTAAGTGTAGATCTTTCGAATAGGTATTTAAGGGGGTCTATTCGTGAGACTACGTAAACGGTATGCACGAGCATGTAATGTCTTAATTTAGTTGTGGCCCACACCAGCGCGAGGCACATCTTTTCCAATGGTGTGTAGCGTGTTTCATACTCGAGCATTTTCTTACTTAAGTAGTAAATAGCATTTTCTTTGCTTTCTACCTCTTGTGCAAGCATAGCTCCCATTGTTTCCTTTGTGACGGTTAAGTATAGTCTTAAGGGTATTCCAGGGGGTGCTGGAGCTAATACGAGAGGATTCGAGAGATAGGCTTTGATCTTTTCAAAGGCTTTTTGACACTCATCGTCCCATATGATTGGTACATTTTTCTTAAGCTTCTTGAATATTGGTTCGCATATCGTGGTTAACTTGGATATGAACCTACTTATGTATTGTAACCGGCCAATAAATCCCCAAATTTGCTTTTCGGTTTTGGGCGGTGGCATGGACATGATTGCTTTAATTTTGGCGGGATCTATCTCTATTCCTCTAGAGCTTATGACATATCCCAAGAGTTTCCCTAAGGTAACTCCAAAAGCACATTTGGAGGGGTTTAATCTCATGTTGTATTTTCTTAATCTTTCGAAGAACTTTTTTAAGGCTATTGGGTGTCCTTTGCGGTCTTTTGATTTTACAATCATGTCATCCACATAGACCTCCACTTCTTTATGCGTCATATCATGGAGTAGGGCAGTTGCTGCTCGTTGGTAAGTAGCACCCGCGTTTTTTAACCCGAATGGCATTACCGTGTAGCAATAAGTACCCCAAGGTGTTATGAATGTTGTCTTTTCCATATCTTCTTCAGCCATGAGGATTTGATTGTATCCTGCATACCCATCCATAAATGAGAGAAGTGCATGATTTGCTGTGTTATCTACCAAAATATCGATGTGTGGTAAAGGGAAATCGTCCTTTGGACTTGCCTTATTTAAATCTCGATAGTCGACACACATTCGAACTCTACCATCTTTTTTCGGAACCGGGACAACATTGGCGACCCATTCGGGGTATTTGGATACCCTGATAAAACCTACAGTTATTTGTTTTTGTACTTCTTCTTTTATCTTAAGAGCCACGTCGGGTTTCATTCGACGTAACTTTTGTTTTACAGGTTTCATTCCTGGAATTAATGGTATTGTGTGCTGAGCTATCTCTCTATTAATGCCTGGCATATCTTCGTATGACCAAGCGAATACATCAATAAATTCTTTAAGTAGATTAATTAAATCGATTCTTTCTTCTTTGTTTAGTGTTAGTCCGATTTTAACTTCTCTTTTAATGGTTGGATCTTTTGAGATATCAACCGTTTCTGTATCCTCAATTATTGGTGTCTTATTTTCAAGTGTTTCCACTGCTTTAATTATTTCTTTATCATTTTCATCATTAGTTAAGCAATGCTCGTCATCTTTAGATAAAGAAGAACAAGAGGAATATGGGGAAGAAGACATATTATTAAATTCAGAAATCATTACATCAAATAAAGAAATGTCCGTCAGGACTTGATTGCTAACTATCCTAGGAGTAGAAATGGAAGATAAGGGTGCTACAGCTAAAGACTTAGAAGACTCGATAGGGGAAGACTCTAACTCAGACTCTGACTCAGACGATTCTTCGAACATTGGTCCTTGTCCTGTAGTTACTGAAATCTTCTTTCCATTTATAGTGGTTATCTTCACCGTCTTGCGCCATCCATGCTCTTGATCTTCTATTGGAGTGATAAGTTCGGAGGGGTCAAAACTTTCACTTTGGAGAACCGCTTGGATAAGTGAAGAATTGTCCTCCATGTATCTTGATTCATTCTTTTCCCTTCCAAAGAGGAGTCCCATGACATTAAAGTCGAAACAAGGAGGTGCCTTCTCCTTATAAATTGGAGCTGGGATCTCGTCTAGGAAGCAACAATCCAAAAAGATTTCGAACCCAGGTTGCCTTATACCATTTACAACGAAGGGTTCAGGAAATTCATGACAAGGGTAGTCCTCTCCTTCTCTTATAAATTGTCCATTTAAGGTGAGAGGATATTGGTCCATGGGTATCTCCTTTTTTTGTGTGCGGGCATTTCTTCGTGCTCTTGATTTTTCCTGGGCCTGCTTAAGGTCTTCGCGAGTTGGTTCAAAACCAAGTCCGAAAGTATCCAATTTAGGGAGGCCAGGCACGTCCATGTGTTTAGCTATTCCTTTCTTCTTTCCTAGAGTCATTCCAGGAAAATGTCCTTGCTTTCTTAGGATAGCATTCGTTGTCATGTTTGAGTGGAGGTCGTAATGAAGAGGGGTCCTTTCATCTTCCTCTATTAAGGAGACCTCTTCGCTAAAGCCCCACAAATCTTCATCATTTTCATCATGTTCCACATTAATTAGTGGATTTTCTACTGTTTTGATTCTCATAGATGAAGCATCAATGGTAATTGGAATGCCTCCAACTATGGCCTTTACTTGTTGGTGAAGAGATGAAGGGACGGCCTTTAAATCATGAAGCCAAGGGCGTCCCAATAGCAAGTTAAAAGATGCCTTGATATCTACTACTTGAAATGTAGTGGCATGCTCAATTGCACCCGCCGTTATATTCATGGTAATTGTCCCTAGTGCTTGACGACGTGAGTTATCATAAGCTCTTATGCCCTGGGTTGATGGGGATAAATCCTCATCTCTTATTCCTAACATTCTTGCGTATCTAAGTGGGCACACATTAATTGCTGAACCGTTATCCACAAGAGTCATGGGGACGTTCATTCTTTTGCATTTGACTGTGAGGTTTAGAGCTTTATTGTGTTTGTCACCTTCCGGTGGTAGATCTTTATCCGAAAAAATGACTAAATTGATTGGACTTGGAAGGTCACTCGTGAGGAAGTTAGCAAGTCCCTCAGGAGTAGTGTCCGAATCTATGCCTACTTTAGCCAACGCATCCATGACTGCAACTCTATGTTCTCGGGATGTGGCTAAAAGTTTCCATACATTCATTTCCACTTTAGTCTTTTTAACTGTTTGACAACATCGTTGTCTTCTATAATAGGCACGGGAATTTGCTGAATAGAAAGTATAGGTTGTGTTGAAATGGGAGGTTGTATTCTCCCGGACCTAGTGAGGACATCTATGGGTGAATCCTCCTCGTCCCAAATGTCACTTACTGGGTATATTGTTGATAGAGGAGTTTCTTCAATGTCTTTAAGGTAAACATCCTCATCGTCACTGTCCCATACTCCATTAATCATGGCATCTTAAGGAAGTTGAACTAATTTCTTCTCATCAATCAAACGTTGAACCAAGTCCTTAAACTTGAAGCATTGCTCTATTGTATGTCCCCCTGATTGATGATATGAACAATAATATTTGTCTATTCTTTTCAGTGATTCAAATGGTCTTGGTTCAAGAGGTTGAATTTTTCCATTCTCGAAGAGCATTTTGAACATGTTTGTGTATGACGTCCCAATTGGAGTATATTTTATATTATTCTTTTTGGGAGTGTCAATTACTTGGAGAGAAAAGGATTTCTTTTGTTTAGGTGGGGGTCTACTTCTAAGTAACTCATTTTTCTCTTTTATAGCCTCAAAGGTTTGTGAGATCAACTTTTTCAATTCTGTCAATATTGATGTCAATGCCAATACTTCTTGCTTAGTTGTAGGTTCCTGACCAAGGAATTCGAGAGCATCTTCGAAGATTTCTTCTTCAATGGTCTCGATAGGCTCTATGAGGCTAGATGGATCCTCTTGGTTTTCTTCGTCAGAAATGGCCAAAGAATCTGATAGCGGTGCGGTATTGATACTTGGCTTCTTACTTGCAGGAGGCAATGGGAGCTTGTTACTATCGATCAAGTCTTGAATGGTTTCCTTTAGCCTCCAACAATTTTCTGTAGAATGACCCCTACCTTGGTGATATTTGCAATGTGCATTTGGGTTCCAGCTAGCCGTTCTCCTTTCGACAGGTGGGTCCCCAAATGGTCCAATAAGAGTTATAAGACCTTTTGCATGTAAGCGATCAAATGCGGTGTCATAACTCATACCAATAGGAGTATAATTCTTCCTAAATGATTTCTTTTGTCCTTGATTATTATTCATTGCCAAAACTTCGTTTAGAGGAAAAGTGCTAACATTATTTGAGTGGATAGATTTGGATGAAGAAGGATTGTCGTTCTTCTTATTTTTCCAGCCACTGCTTGAGTTGTTATTAGCAACTTTTTGTTTAGCAAAGTCATCTTCAATATTAATTCCAATATCATATACAGCTTTGAAAGTGTTTAAGTTGCTTTGGTACTTAAGGTGCTTAGAGTATTTTTCTTGGAGGTTTTTAATGAACATCCTAACGGATTCTTTTTCACTAGGCACTTCAACCATTTTTGCGGTAGTTTCCCTCCATTTATTAAAGAAGGAGGTGAAACCTTCATTTTCTTTTTGTTTTAGCATTTCTAGTTCTCTATGATCGGTTTCAACTTGTATATTGCATTTATACCTTTCAATGAAAGCGCTCACAATGGATTCCCAACTAGAGGTCTTTTCTTTATCAAGTGAAAAGTACCACTGTTGACATACAACTTCTAAGGATAATGAAAATACAGAATGAAATGCTTTTCTATCTATCCCCTTAATACTCATTACAGTTTCAAAAGCTCTTAAATGAAAATAAGGATTGTCCATAGCCTTTAACTTAGGGATGTCATTGGGATTGAACTTTTGTGGGAGAAGGTCCTTATCCACCGAGACCCCTTGGGAGCTAATCTCTTGAAATCTAAAGTCGTTGGATAGTTTGCCCAAGCTTTCCTGGATTAGGTCCATTTGTTTTTGTTTTTCAGGATTACTTATTTGCAGCGATAGGTTTTGCAACATTTCAGCCAAGTTGGCTACCTGTCCCTTGACTTCATTAAGTTCTTCTTGACTAGCCATTGCCTTCTTAGCTTTCCTTTTCCTACCGATTGGTTTGTCAAAAAGTAAGACTTGAACAAAAGTGTTGTCCTTGATTAAACGCCCTTCCTTTCTTGACCACGCGCTGTAATTTAAACCATATTTGTTTTAATACTCGACTCTAATTGCCTTGACTTTATGTTCAAGAGACTAAAAGAAAAAGAAAAAATGGGGTAAATATTTTAAGGGAATTTAAAAAATTGGAGGATTAATATCCGACTTACCCCCCTAAAAAAAATGACGGAAAACACGCATTCAAGACTCTCTAGACATGGTCATAATGTGACAAACATGTTATGTGTGTGCCTTATGTGTATGTGAGTGACATGCTTTGACTGCTAGTGTATGACCATGGGACTTTAAGTGCCTAAACTCAATTAAAGACTTAAACATGGTTTGAACCATTAATAAATCGATTGATCTGATTAGTAGACTGTTAATTAGACTCGTCGTGATGACTCGAGCAAGAAAACTGGATTGTCGCTAAAACGACAGAACTGTCGCTAAAACGACAGAACTGTCGCCACGGTTTAGAGCCTGTCGCCAGACGACAAAATTGTCGCCAGGCGACAGACACTAGACTGCAGCGCCACAGTCCAAATTCCTGTGCCATTGCTGGAATATTAATCTGGACTGTTTCCAGTAATTTCACTCTAAATGGACATGCCTAAAGTCGTACTAAGTCGAATTGATTAATTTATTAGCCTTTAATTAATTCAAAATTAATTAATTAATTAATTAGACAAAGTCCTTTTAGTCATTAGTCAATTTATTTAGTCTTTAACACAAGTCAAACAAACGGTTAACACATATATAATATATACAAACAAGGGTGCACAAGTAGTTCACATAGTCACAATATGAGTTTACAACCTAACCATGGCTCTAGTTCTCTAAAGTTCGAGGATATGGGTTAAGTCAAAAAGGTCCATGGTTAAGAATCCATATGCATTGCACACAAGCCTACCGGGAGTTCGTGATGAAATCGAACTCGACTCCATGGTTTGGTGGATTCACAAACATTACACGTACCCAAATCTGAACTTTGCACATGATAGTGGGATATTCCATTGGGCAGGTGAAGCAGGAACCCCCAGAGGGTTATATCCATATGTAGAACACATATGGGTTCAGAAAAGTGAGAAAAGGACTCAATCAATAAGTAAAATCAAGCCAACAATGCTAGAAATGGTCAAAGCAAGAAGGTAGATCCCTGGCTCGGTATTGGAAGAACTTGGCGCCAGACTACAGGGACTGTCGCCGCAAAAAAGCTTCTGTCGCCAAGCGACAGAACTGTCGCTAGGCGACAAGAACTTTTTACGGGCAACAAGCCCTGTTTTCTAGACGCTAGTTCCTACATGCCTTGGCAAGTTTTTGTGTTCTTCGAATTTTCCAGATTTCGCATCATCTTTTCGATTCTAGTCATGAAAGATATTTCTCAAATTTCCTACGTGTAAAATTCCTATGGATTGACTCATGGGGTGCTCCCATGAGGACCTTTTAATGCATATGACAATAATGTTAATCAAATCACGCACATGAAATACTTAGAATTTTTCGAGTCTCATCCGCTCATTCTAAATAATTGCCAAAATTAAATAAATTTCAGGAATATAAATAGAAATCCTCCCCAGTGGAGTCGCCAAAAACTGTAGGGAATATTTCAAGCATTACGATAACCCCAAACTTGAACCCCACTGTGATCATACACTAAAGTACGGTGGCGTTCCAAAGGGAAAGACAAAGAGCAAAAAGAGTCGCCAACAAGTTTTAGGAACTTGTAAACCCAAAAGATAATCCAAAAGGACCATCAACTACTCCATAAGGTCTTGAACCAAACAGGGTCCGGGGATGAGGGTACGAATCCAATCTACAAAAGAAAGGACCCGCCCTATAAAATAGGCCTCTACTTTGTTCTGCTCGTATTCATGTGCGCTTTTCGAATAACATACAAACATTATATTAATCCTACCCTGTTTATCTACGTTGGTTGAATATTAATGCACAAATAATACTATTATTGGCGATCACTTGAATTAACATCACATTAGCCTAAACCAAATTAATAATTATCTTATTAAGCGTGATTTCAAGTACAAATTCCCTTTAAACCTGCATAAAAGGTGTGATCAAGAAATAACAATATATCATCAAGCAACATAATAATAAATCAATATTAAATAATAATAATAATCATGATAAGGCATAATAAAGCTTGATAATAATAGCAAGATCCTAGGCATGATACTAACAAGATTAATAACCAATCCTAGCATGTCACTAAACAATAAAGATCAAAGCTTTAAACCTAACATGGTACTAACATGATAACAGAAAGGGTAAAGGCACCCTAAACATGATACTAGAAAGCATTAAAAGCATCCTAACATGATACTAGGAATATAAAACAATAATAAGCATGCTTTCTACATTGAAAGAGAGTAATAAGATTACATACTTTGAAGCCTCGTATCTCTTTCTAATAACAAAATACACAAGTTAGTAACTTCAATGAAAATAATAAACAATAACTAAGGAATTAAATTAAAATCAAATTAAATAAAGTTTAGACTAGTTTTGGACCAAACCCTCAGAAAATATCAAACCTTGCACGTCTAGGGCGAAGGCAACTTCGAACTTGGCTGAGAGACTCTAAGTCTTGTGAATGCGGAATATTGTGTTAAAAAAGCTAGTTTAGAAAGAGAGAGAGAAAGAAAAGAATTAATAATAAGAGTTGATGATTGTGAATGATTTTTGAAAACAGGGATTCAGACGCTATTTATAATGAAAATAGTCCGGAAAAATCATAGAATTTGATAAGGAATAAAACTCCACGCTGTCGCCAGGAATTAACTCTGTCGCGACGCGACAATGTCTGTCGCGAGGCGACAGGGTCTGTCGCGCGGCGACAACCTGTATTAACGCGTTTTTCTTCACGCGGAATCCGATCTTTAATCAACTTGATCTACGGAATCCGTACAGAAGATAAAATATATATTTTTAAGATAACAAAACGATATTTTTACTCCAAATAAAAGTCTATTAAAGATAATTAATCATTAAATCTAATAATATTAGAATTAAAAAGAACTTTCTAGAAACTTCTAGAAAACTATAATTAATCCTAATAATTTTAGGAATAATAATTAATATTGGGCCCTCCTCTAGATCATCGGGATGTATTAAAATACTTAACTAGGCCCAGTTTAGTATTTTGGCCATAACTTCCTCAATATTCATCGGAATCGGGCTTATAATATATCGTTGAAAAGGTCTCTTCGAGCCCCATCCATCTCCACTATTATTGGACCTTAATTATGGACCAAACTAAACTGGTTCGGCTATTTTCAAATAAATAAAGTCATTTTCAAAAACAGAGAGAAAAGAATTTAATTAAAACTTAACCGCAACACTCGACTTTCAAACCACTTTCACCTAATTCGATAATAACACAACGTGAAAGGCATTCATCACTGGGTTTGGTTTTGGGAAGACACAAATGGGTGTCTACACTCTCCCATGCGTATTCAAGTTATTGATACCCCTATCGTTCACGTCGAGCATGACGAGGAAGATGAGGACCTCCGGTGGTTTTCTCTAGAAGATGTGCTTATGATCGAGGAAGACGAGAAATGCCACCTCGAGTTTGACCCCTATTCTAAAGACAATATTAATGCAATTATGAAGAAACAAGGGCATTTCCCTGGGATGACCCTTGGCATCAAAAAGAGGATAGCTGAACTTTGGGGCCATCCAGGCTCGTTAAAGAAGGACACCTTTGGCCTGGGATTCATACCAACAAAGGAAGATATGAAGCAAGCTGTGATCAAGATGGTTGCTCGGAACGCAGCTCGAAAAGAGAACAAGGAGATGGCTATGAATCCCTATCCCCTCACGCTCAATGGTCAATTCGTCAAGGAAGGAGAGAACTTCCCGTGCTACTAATTTCCTGAACCTTTCATCTACAAGGGGAAGCGTGAACCAGATTTTGAGGTGTTCATGGATTGTGACTTCATTGATGAAGGCGATGTCTCCTCGACAGCTGAAGAACCAACCAGCCCAGGTTCCGATGATATGAGCATTAGTCTCCTTTTCGGGTTGGAAAAGAATGAACCTAGGCCCACCAACAATGACGACTCTGCGCTCAATCAAGCGGTCATGTCAACCAAAGATTTTGATCCTTCGGAGTTAATTGCCCCAGCCGATGGTGCTCTGAAAGGATGGAGCAAGACGGTGAAGATTACCATGCCAAATGGAGAAAAACTTGAAGTAACCGCTGGCGAAGGCCCCATGTTTGATGAACCTGAATCGTCTGGGTCCGAGTTCGAGTTTGAGTCTGTTAATGAACCCTTAGGATCTAAGGCCGACCCCCTCTTTGCTATCGAGTCTTTTTCTGTAGTTCCCCCTAGTGTTGAGCCTCTTGTTGAGTCTTCCCTTTCTAATTCTGGCGAGGTCACAGCTGACCTTGCCCTCCTTGATGTAATGACCAATGATTTCAATAAAATGAGTACCTTTGCTTACGATGTGTGTCATTCCCCCAACCCTGATCAATATTGCTTTGCTAATGATAAAAATGACAAAGAAATAATAAAAGCAATGAAAGAACATGATAATAAAACGGCAATTATCGAAGATACAGAAACAATCAATATTTCCAATGATACGACTACCAAAGAAGTAAAAATTGGATTAACACTAAGTCAAGAAGAACGCAAAGAGTTAATTAACTTACTTAGTGAATTTGTTGATGTATTTGCTTGGTCTTACCAAGACATGCCAGGTATTGACAGAGATATTGCACAACATACGATACCACTCATTCCAGGTATGAAGCCCGTCAAGCAAAAGTTGCGTCGTATGAAGCCGGATATGGCTCTCAAGATCAAAGAAGAAATCAGAAAGCAACTAGCTGCAGGTTTCATCAAAGTGTCCAAATATCCGGAATGGATAGCTAACGTGGTTCCAGTCCCAAAAAAGGATGGAAGGGTCAGAATGTGTGTTGATTACAGGGATCTCAACAAAGCAAGTCCAAAAGATGGGTTCCCTCTACCTCACATTGACATTCTGGTCGACAACACAGCAAACCATGCACTCCTTTCCTTCATGGATGGTTACGCTGGATATAACCAAGTGCTTATGGCCGAAGAAGACATGGAGAAAACCACATTCATTACACAGTGAGGAACATATTGCTATACGGTAATGCCATTCGGGTTGAAAAACGCGGGTGCCACCTACGAAAGAGCAGCCACAGCATTATTACATGATATGATGGACAAGGAGGTGGAAGTCTATGTTGATGATATGATTGTCAAATCAAAAGATCGCCCAGGCCACATCATTGCACTTCGCAAGTTCTTTGAAAGACTCCGCAAGTACAATATGAGATTAAATCCAGCAAAGTGTGCATTCAGAGTTACATCAGGTAAATTGCTTGGCTATGTGATCAGTTCTCGAGGGATTGAAATAGATCCCACGAAAGTCAAAGCAATCATGGCCATGCCACCACCCAAGACTGAGAAGGAGATTCGAGGATTTATTGGAAGATTGCAATACATAAGTAGGTTCATATCTAAACTCACAGCGATATGCGAACCTATATTCAAAAAACTCAAGAAGAATGTTCCAGTGACATGGGATGACGATTGCCAAAAAGCTTTCGACAAGATCAAAAAGTACCTGTCAAACCCACCTGTGCTAGCACCAGCAATGCCTGACTTTCCTCTTCGACTCTACCTTACGGTCACAAGAGAAACGATGGGGGCAATGCTAGCACAAGAAATTGAAAGCAAGGAGAATGCAATTTACTATTTGAGCAAGAAGCTTCAAGGATATGAGACACGATACACATTACTTGAGAAGTTGTGTCTCGCACTTGTGTGGGCTGCACAGAAATTAAGGCATTACATGCTTACTCATACAGTACATGTCGTGTCCAAGATGGATCCTCTCAAATACTTGTTCGAAAAAGCAACACTCAATGGTAGGTTGTCAAGATGGATAGTCAACCTTGCTCAGTTTGACTTAAAATTCGTACCACAAAAGGCCATCAAGGGTTCTGCGGTTTCTGACTTCCTAGCGGACTTTCCACTTGAAGAACTTGAGAAAGAAGAAGATGAGTATGATTTCCCTGACGAGGATCTACTTATGACTGAAGATGATAGATGGACGCTCTACTTCGATGGAGCTTCAAACCAAAGAGGGTGTGGTGTAGGGGTCTTGCTCGTATCACCCAGTGAAGAGCACATCCCAATTTCCATGAAACTCGACTTTGATGTCACCAACAATGCCGCAGAGTATGAAGCATGCATTTTCGGATTAGAAACAGTGGTGGCCTTGGGAATTAAGAAGCTCAGAATTTACGGTGATTCATCACTAATCATTAACCAGATCTCTAAGAGATGGAAGGTGAGAAGTGAAAGTCTCGCTACGTATCAAGCTCATCTGGAAACTCTCACGGAGCAACTAGATGAAGTGGAATATACGTACTTGCCTAGAGAAGAAAACCAATTTGCTGACGCACTGGCAAAGTTAGATCAATGGTGCGCATTCCAACGGACACAATTAGGATGCCGCTAACTATAGAGCGAAGATATGAGCCAGCCTATGTTCATGCACTTGATGATGAACAAGAGTCACAAGAAGAAGATGAAGACCCATGGTATATGGATGTCCTTAACTATGTGACCAAGGGTGAATACCCTCCTAATACTGATAAAAGGGCACGCCGTGCTTTGAGGCTCCTGGCCTCACAGTATGTGCTCATCAGGGGAGAACTCCACAAAAGGATTGCGCTAGGGAGAAATCTATTGTGCATAGCCGGGAAAGAAACATATAAGACCATGGAGAACCTTCATGCCGGAATATGTGGGACGCATATGAATGCTAAGATGTTAGTCCAAAAGATTCAACGACAAGGATATTATTGGACTACTATGGAGAGAGATTGTCATGAATACGTCAAGAAATGTATGAAGTGTCAAGTCTACGCAAATCTACAGCACGTTCCACCTTCGCTTCTTTACACATACACTTCCCCATGGCCTTTCTCTACTTGGGGTATCGACATCATCGGCAAAATAACGCCACCAGGGCAAGGAGGACATGAATTCATCCTCGTAGCAATCGACTATTTCACTAAATGGGTCGAAGCTGCCTCATATGCTAAGTTAACGGCAAAACATGTGGCTCAATTCATTGAGAAAAATATCATATGTCGCTATGGGGTACCTCACGAAATGATCAGTGACAATGGGACACACTTCCAAGCCGAGTGTGCAGAATTACTACAGAAATATCATATCAAACATCACAGATCATCACCCTACAGACCACAAACAAATGGTGCAGTCGAATCGGCTAACAAAATGTGAAAACTATCATCGAAAAGATGACGGAAAATTATAAGGATTGGCCGAGCAAGCTACATTTCGCCCTTTGGGGTTATCGAACTTCTGTTCGTACATCAACGGGGGCTACCCCATTCTCTTTGGTCTATGGAGTTGAAGCCGTACAACCAATAGAGCTTGAAATCCCCTCTCTACGAATTGCACTGGAAAGCCAATTAGATGAAGTCGACTGGATTAGAGCAAGATATGATGAACTAGTCTTACTTGACGAAAAACGCTTGGCAGCTTTGCATCACGTCCAAACCTACCAACAGCGTATGGCACGACATTTCAATAAAAAAGTCAAGACTAGGAATATCAAGGAAGGTGATTTGGTGCTTAAAGCGCTTCGCAAAAACGTGCTTGATCCAAGAGGAAAATTTAGACCGAACTGGTCAAGTCCATACATTGTTAAATCTATTTTGTCTGGCGGAGCAGCACAATTAGTAGACATGGATGGTAACGGATTCCACAACTTAACCAATTTGGATCAACTCAAGAAGTTTTATGCCTAGTTGCATGGGTTCATGACCCAATAGAGCTACGTTTGGCCTGATTCCTTTTTAAGGATACGTAGGCAACCCCTCAAGGGGGCCCGACCACTTTAAAAACAAAAAATCCCTTCTTCGTCGATTAAATATGGCACACAAGGCAGAAAAACGCAACAAAATTACAACGGAGAATCCACCGTGACACGGCAGAAAGTACCGAGTCACGGCAGAAAATACCGAGTCACGGCAGATCTGTCTTTGATTATCAACGCTGCTCCACTCAAACTGCAACCGCGACACACCAATTTTTACCATGACACACCATGGTATACCGTGACACGGCAGATTTCTTCCGTGACACGGAAATGCAGATGTTGTAAATTTTATAATTATTATTATTCTTCCATTGCGTCCGACTTCTAGACTCGGATTAAAAAAAAAAAAAAAGAGAGAAAGTCATTGTAATTTTTAATTAAGGCAAAAATAAATATGTTATTGAAATAAATGTGACTACAATTATTGGCATCATACGCCTTATTTAAAAATTAAACTTAAAATCATAAAAGCAAAGCAATATTGGTCTAATCCTTTTTCACTTTCGAAGCTTCATCTTTCTTGTCCACCAAGTCGGCCTTCACCATTAGTGTGTCCCTTGTAGCCCGAACCGTCACACCTCTTGTCGAACTCTCACCCCTTTCATCCCTCTTATAGTTCTTAGGTTGCTTTTCCCTATAAACCATCTTTTCTTTACCCTTTCCTTTCACATAAGTCTTTTTCTTAGGCATTATAGGAGTTTTAAACTCAATTCCTTGTGTTCTCGGACCAAGACGATCTTTAGGGGGCGCCTTCTTACTTCCAAGTCGTTCCTTCATATCAAATTTACGTGATCGAAACCTCTCCCTTCTACTTCGAGGATTCAACCATGCCTTGTATGCGCTAGATAAGGGGGGAGGAGCTTGATCACTCGCAGAAACGGTCCACATAGGTCTTGCAATCCAATAGAGCTCATACTTGTGAACATTACTTTCATGCAATGATACTTCACGAGGACTATCATTATAGCGTGGAATTACTTGTTCAAGTCCATATTATCGCATCACTCGAGAAGGACAATAAAAAGTCAACTTTGATATACTAGGAATACGACAATACGGTGTATCATGTGTCCCAACCATCCTAGTAAGTCTCCACCAAGGCACCACCCATCGAATGGAAAATTCTCTCTTTGCAAAGAACACCTTCCAGTCATCATACGACATGTTTGCAGAGTAATTTTTCTTCCTTCGGACTAGATCATTGGGACCATATTTTTCAATATCGTCGGGGGCTTTAAAGAGTTTTAAACGCTTCATCAACCAAATCTGCACAAAAAAAAAAGAGCAGATTTTCCACCGTGACACGGCAGACTGCACCGTGTCACGGGAGAGCTTTACCGTGACACGGTGTCTGCCAAGTGTCACGGGAATTAATCCGAGGCCGTCTTTACCTGCAGCAGTACTAGAGAGCCCTTCCTGATGGCTTTCCGGTCAAATTTTGCTTCGTCAAGGCCGCGCAAAGTTTCTCCAAGGCAAGTAGGCATAGGGGATCTTCCAGATTCAACATGTTCAAGCACAGACGCTAAACAAGCATGTCCTACCCTACCGTTTGCAAATAAAAGCTTGCTAAACATGCAAAAAATATAAGCCCTTCTACGGTATACATGATATGACTCAGAGACAGGGCGATTAAAATATAAATTTGCAAGCTTTTCTAGATCTACTTCATTACCGCACACAATCCTATTCAAATCAGGATCTCTCAAATTCAGATGACGTTCAAAATCCTGGTAATAGTATTCGCGCAGAGTAGGCATGGCAACGAGATTCCTAGCAGGAAAGCCAAAGATGGCACCAAATTCTTCTGGTAGATGGCAGAGTTCATCATAATCAAACTTAAAGCAATGAGTTTCTGGACTCCAGTAATCTAGGGCTGCCCTCAGAAAATCATGTTCAATCGCGACATGTCTCAGGGCTAATAAACCTCTCACATAAAACAACTCCAATTCTCTTTTGTCAGCAGCAGTCAAAGAATATGACCAATCACGCAATATGTTATCAAAATTCTGAGACATTATTATTGAAATATAAAATTCTAATTATTTTGTATTTTGTAATTATGCATATCATGAATTATGGGTCGTATTTTTATAGGCGAAAAGGGGCGGAACGTGGAAAAATTTATCAAGTTATACGCGTATTAAAACGCGGCTGCAATTATTTTATCCCCGTGACACGTTAATACTCACCGTGACACGGGAATTACCACCGTGACACGGGAACACTTACCGTGTCACGGGACATTTTACCGTGACATGGTACAACATTACGTGTCACGTTGCGCACGCGCTTTCTATTTTTCATCCCTGACCTATTTTTCCGGATATTTTTGTTTACCATTTATCTTCCACTCTTATTTCGAGAGTTTTATTCCCAATAAGATTCTCCCTTTTTATTTTTATTTTTATTTTTATTTTTTGGGAAAGTTTTTTATCTTATTTTTATTTGCTTTGTTTTATTTTATTTTATTTGCTCCTTTTTATTTTGTTTTATTTTTGGGGAAGTTGCTAAACTTGCCCCATTTTATTTTTCATTTTATTTTGGGGAAGTTATTAAACTCGCTCCATTTTTATTCTGGGAAAGTTGTAATTAGCCTTTATATTCTTTCTTTTCTTTTCTTTTTTTTTTCTTTTGGGAGAAGGTCGGTACCCTCCACTTACGAAAAATAACGGTTTTTTTTTTTCGCGTCGTTAATAAACACACAGCACACACAATTAGTCTCAAGCACACACTAACATACACATTGAATAAAATAAAAAAAGCATAGAGTGTGAATAAAATATACAAAGTAAGTCATAGTACATAGATAGTGTCAAGTGTCATCAAGCAAAGTACAAATATAAACCCTCGGTCAAAAATCTCTAAAACTACTATCAATCATCTCTATCCTGAGTATACGGGGGCTGAGAACCAAAGAGTCACTCCATCATCCGAGTACGAGGAGTAGTGTCCCTACTAGTCCCAATAACTCCAGTAGAAGACATGGTCAAAGCAGGGCCCGTCCAGCTGGTAAACGGCGTAGACTGACTCCATGAAGTAGGAAGCGTCGGTGAAGTCATCGTCCCAGACAGTGGAACTGAAAACAAGCCAGGCACCGGTGAAGGTATCCCCCCTGACAACAGAGCTGAATATAAGCCCCGATCCACAGGAGTGATGACTAGAGTGAACTCAGACTGTGAAGGCTGTGAAAATGAATGTTGCTGCCACTGACCCTGAAAATGCTGGAATGGCTGGGAAGGCTGAGGCTGCTGCCACTGAGCCTCACGAGACGGCTGAGAAAGCGGAGGCTCCCGCTGAGAATGAGACTGCCGACGAACCTGTGGAGATCGTCTGCCATGACTAGGCTCCCCCTCGTCCGAGTCTCTATGCCTCGAGCGTGATCGGGACCTCCGTCGCTCCTGAAAAACACGTAATCAAAGATGTCAATGATGCAAGATAGAACAAATGGTAAAAATAAAAAGGTGAATATACCTCAAGAACATCACTAGAACCGCCTCGACAACTCGCGCCACGCCGAAGCTTGATGATGCAATACTTCAAGGCGTCAACCAGCTTCATGAATCCCATCATCTCCGGGTGGTTAGGCTGAGAACAAACCAAAGGAAAATCAGTAACAAGAGGTCTTAAAAAGGGTGAACAATATATCAAAAGCTTACCAGCTCAACACACGTTAGGCAAAGACTCCTGCGCCTGTCTGTAACCCTATGGTGCGTCAGCAATGTGGTCCTCAGTAATACCAATAGGCCCCGGGTAACGGACAGACTGAGGTGGTACCTCAATCCTCCCCACAGGGCGAACAGTCGTCTGAAAATACGATTGAATAATCAGGTTATTCGACGATTTAAACAGAGACTAGTGATAAAATTCTCAAAAGAAACCATACCTCGGGAAGACGAGGTAGAGGAGCCAAAAGGGGAAGCACGTCCCGCGAGTAATCACCCTCCATGTGCACGAGACCCTGCCAAGGGAAAGTAAACCGCTCTCCTCTGTTTATCAAATCCCTGAGCAGGCGTGAGTCCAACATCGACTCTGGTGGAAGCAAGGGCACTACAAAGCGATCATCACTGTGCTGGCGAACGACACGCTCTCCAAGATACCAAACAAAACGACCAGTGCCAACAAAAACAGTACGGCGCGCTGAAAGCTGCAGGGCCTCAGGAAGGTCAGTCATCCTAGCCCAAGGCCGATATTGGACGTCAATAGCCACCTGAAAAAAAACATAAAAGTTGCAATGAAATGTTGAAAATAACGTCAAGATAAAGAATGGTAAGCTGCAAAACCAATTCTTACACCAACAGAAGAAGTGCCTCGGCGTAACAACCCGCGCAGCATAGAGACAGACTCCACTCGTGACTCGCCTCGGTCACGCCAGCTATCTCCAACAGGGAAGTCATGAACCGCTCCACAACGTCGACGAGGGGTCAATCCCGGGAAATACTCATAGAACCAAAGCTGCAATGAAAAGGTAATCTCTGAGCACATGAGTCAAACAGATTCGAACAAAACAAGAAAAGGAAAGATCATTACCTCTACGACTCTCCATAAGCCGTAAACAGTCACCGGGGACTGGTCATTCAGCTGCCTGCAGCCATGACGCAACGACAAGAGAAGATCCGCATATCCAATGCTAGCCCAGCTAAGGGATCCTATCTCATTGATCCTAACTAAATAAGGAAGATAGCAGACGAGCGCGAGTGAACTCCTATCAGGAGAAAGAGTCATAGAAATCAGAATCAAAATGAAAATCCGCACTCGCTGCTCAGGAGATGTCTCCTCCATGTCGAAACCTTGGGCCAGAACGGAGGCCAGCTCCGATCGCCCGCTCCTCGGACCACCTCGAGATACCGGTCGAGTCCTAATATACTAAACGACCGGACCTAACAGATCCGCTACCTCAGCTGCCCCCCAGCTAAGGTCAGGAAGCTGTCGTACGGCCTGATCGGTGAAGCGTAGACCGGTGATCATGCTGAAATCCAAAGGGGTCACTGTCATCTCCCCCCAAGAAAAATGAAAAGTGTTGGTAGTATCCCAGAAATACTCCAACAATGCACGAACAACTGTCGGGCCGCAACCTCGGGGGCTGCGAAACCCTACGACCGCAGAATAGAAGTCCACTAAACCAGCAGATATCCACAAGGCATTCGTAACAGGATCCCCCGTGATAATCTCATGCAGACAAGGAATCAAATCTCCAGCTCCGGATCCATGATGGCGAAGCGTGCCATCGATTATGCCGGCAAGTGGACGGTGAGAAACGTGGTTCTCACGACAGAAAACCAACTGATCGGGTGTCCAGGGAGGTGGAACCCATCTACCCCTACTCGAAGAAGCGCGGCTAGGTATCTAGGGCGTCGTCCTCCACACCCTCAGGAACTGTGGGAGTGTCCTCCCGAAAAGCCTGACGCTGGCCACGTGTGGAAAGATCGTAATCCCGCCGTCTAGGCATGCTATTTCAAAAATAAAAATCTAAAGGCTTAGCATCATTTCCTAAGTTATTTATTTATTTATTTATGGCTTATCAATTATCTCCGAGTGCATTTTCTGTTATACGCTAAATTTTTACCTCAAGGCAAAAAATTAGCAAAATAATAGAATTATTCCTAGTATTAAGTTTCTCCATGACAAACTAATACTACAGTTCTCCTAGCCGCATGATACTATGTTCTCCATGACAATATAGTACATACACAAAAATATACTTCGAAATTGCGCAAAAACAATGGATCAACACATCATGGCATATTCTACAAAATCTACCACCAATATTTCACCATTTCAAGTGCAAAGAAATAACATGAGCAACAACGACATTATTTCACAAGAAGTAGTACTCAAAAATGGTGTTTTGTTCAATTCTCCACCAAATCATGCAATTTTTGTCTCCAATTTCTCACAAAAGCATACACATACATATACAAGTAAATTCATGGCAAAAATTTCAACATAAAAAAACTCAAAATAAAAAATCCCCAAATTGATTTTTAAGGGTTTTTACATGAAATTATTCATTTGAAGCAAATTTGAGGCAAAAATAAAAGGAAACTTACATAGATCCTTGTGGAGAATCGAAAATGAGGGAAGTAACAAAAAATTAGAGCAAAATTGATGGAGATTTGAGCTCCAAACGCTCGAAAAACCGCAACAGCCGCCGCGACACGGTCAACACAGCCGTGACACGGTTTGCAGCTCCCGTGTCACGGTGAAGCTGAGTCTCGACGGAGCTCTGGCTGTGGCAGCGGTGGCTCCGAATAACAGCGGCAACAGCAGCAGAGAGCCGGCAGTGGCAGAAACAAGCCTCACGCAGCAGCAACAACGCAAAAAGCAAACAAAGGACGCCGTGTCACGGTGGCCGGAAACGTGTCACGGTGATGCTAGACGAGCGCCGGTGACCTCTGCCGAGCCTCGGTGAGTGGAGCAGAAGAAAAAAAAGGAAAAAAAAATGGAGAAGTATAGCAGCAGAAATGGCAAAATGGTGAAACATCCGCTCGAATTTAAAGCAAGAGATGTAACCGTTACAAGCCCCGTTCTCCGTGCCACGGGGTCCGTTATCATGTAACAGTCAGTTCCTAAAGTGGCACGCTTTAATTTGCGGGTCAAAAGCATCAATTTGACCAGAAGGTATCCCGTGTCACGGGACCTGGTGCCGCGTGACGGGGCAGAATCCCGTGTCACGACATCTTGCCACGTGGCACGGTGACCCCACACGTGTTCTGCACACTTTTCGAAGCCATCAGCGAATATTCCTGGCATTTTTTACCAGTTTGAACAATTTTTCCGAGGTTTTTGGACAGTTATTTTCTCACGGAAAAAGCGCCAAAGGTTCTAACTGATATTTAAAGGAGACCAAAATTACTATTTTACCCCTAGCAAGTGTCAAAGTCTATTTTTCGACATTTCTAACACCTAATATGGTCGAAAAGTCGACTTGAAGGTAAATCATTCACGGCCCACGTTCGGGAACAATCAAACCACTATCATTCCAGCGCAAGGTTCTCGATACACAGAGACTTGTAATTTCAATAGACAATTTTTTTCCTCAGGCATGGAAAATTGTCAGTCTTTGTCACCTTTCAATACGAAGAAGTCAACGATTATTTCATTTATTGACTTTCCTCAAGCATGTAAATTATTCTTTCATCAACTTTCCTCAGGCATGGAAAGTTTTGTTTATCTGTCGACTTTCCTCAAGCATGGAAAGTGTTCATCTGTCGATTTTCCTCAAGCATGGAAAGCATTATCCGTGGATTTCTTCAAGCATAGAAAACCGCCAAAATCATCATTCGATTTTCCTCAAGCATGGAAAATGTTATCCGGTAGATTTCTTCAAGCATAGAAAGCTACCAAATTCATCAGTCGGCTTTCCTCAGGCATGGAAAGCATTTCAGCGAAACATCATCTGGTGGATTCCTTCAAGCATAGGAAGACACCAAGCATCATTTGTCACCGATACACTGGTGTCAGATACGTATTCTATCCCTTTACACTTTTATCTGTAGAACTAATTATTTTCTGCAGGTATCGGCGTATACAGAGTGATTTAGGATCGCAGAACGTCTTAAATCATTCTCCGTCCCTATCGACTACTTTGACTATCGTTTTCGAAACTGACGTTTCTACAAACTCAGTCAAAGTGGGGGCTTCTGTAGACACCTAAAAATGTCTCCCCAAAACCAAACCCGATGATGAACAACCTTTCACCGTCACTATTGGTCGGGTTCAGTATTTAATCCCGAGAGTGCTTAAAAATCATATTTAATTAAATTCGTATTTCTGGATTGTCCATGGATCAGTCTTGGTGTTTGGTAAAAGCATAGTTTTAATTTCAGCCCAAACCTTTTTTTATTGTTTTATTATTTATTTTGGCCCAAACCTTTTATCTATTTTCTTATTTTAGCCCGATTTTAATAAATCTGAAAAATGGCCCGAAATTATCAATCGGCACCTAAAATGCTGAATGAAATTAGGGTTAAAAAATGAATTTAGACGGGAAAAAGGACAAAACTGTCCCGTGTCACGGCAAGGAATCCCGCGCCACGGGAATCTTTCCCGTCTGACGGCAAAGAATCCCGTGTCACGGGAGACCTGATGTGACACGGGTACAGTATGTGTCCCTTCCGCGTAAACCCTAACGCGTTTTCTTCCCCCGTTTGTTTAAAAATATCCCGCGTCACCCAAAAGAGTACCGTGTCACGGGATTCTCTCCCGTATGACGGTGGAGTTTACCGTGTCACGGTACACTTTGCCGTGTCACGGGATACTGTTTTAGGGTTTCTGTCATTTTAGGGTTCCGTGTGTTCCCTCAGCACTTTTTTCCTATAAATAACCCCTCATTTCTGATGTATGGGGCATAAAATAATTCTCTCATTTCTCTTCTATGCTCTAGCCTAAACACTAGCCTACCCTTCTCTCTTTCAAAATACCTTCCTTAAGCACTCTAAGGAGTCTGTACTTTAACCGGGGTTCTATCCTTAAACCACGGCGTGAAAGGTAGAACTGTTTGAGGGTTTGGCCCCAAATCAATTCTCAATTAATTTAATTTAATTCCATTTTAATTGTTGTTTAATTATTTTCCTTGAAGTTATTAACACGTTTATTGTTTTTATAGTAGCAAGCAAACAAAATCAAAGTAAGGAATCATGTTCCTTTTATTTCTATTATTTTTCTAACGATTTTATATTGTTGGATTTATTGCTATATTGCTTCCAATATTAATGTCTGTTTATTCTATATTTATTGATCACCGTATTGCATGTTTAAAGGGAATATGTAATTGAAAATCACGCCTAATAAGATAATTTGGACAACCGGTTTAGGTTCCTTTTTAATCTTGTTGTTAAATCGAATTGATCACAATATTATAGAATTATATGTTGCATTAATATTCAACCAATTTAGCATAATAATAGTTTGGAGCGAATTTGAATTTTGTTTGTATGCCTTTGAGATCACAGGAATGCTTTTCACAATAAGAATCGAGTAGAGGCCAATACGGGCGAATGTGACTCCATGACTCACTTCGTACCATCATCCCCGATCCTCCTTTCGTGGTTCCGAACCATATGGAGTTAGTAATCTCATGGATTATGAATGGGGTGTAAACTTCACGGGTCAATCGTTGTTGCCTATCGTTGTCCCTTTTCGTGGTTGCCTTTTTATGATCCGTGAACGGTTTACAAGTTCCTTAAAAACTTGTTGGCGGCTCCCTACTTTATTTGTCCCTAATCGTTGTCCCTTATCGTAATGTCAATTCCCACTTCCTATGAGTGCCAAGCATATTCACCACTATGCTTTAACGTAGGCGCACTTCGAACGACGCCTACACTAAGCAATAAAGATCAAAGCTTTAAACCTAACATGGTACTAACATGATATTAGAAAAGAGTAAAGGCACCCTAAACATGATACTAGAAAGCATAAAATAACATCCTAACATGATACTAGAAAGCATTAAAAGCATCCTAACATGATACTAGGAATATTAAACAATAATAAACATGTTTTCTACATTGTTAATAAAATAAGGAGTAAGCTAATCTACTTACTTTGAAGCCTCGTACCTCTGTCTAATAACAAAATACACAAGTTAGTAAACTTCAATGAAAATAATAAAGAATAATTAAAGAATCAAATCAAATTAAATAAATTTTTGACTAGACTTGGACCAAACCCTCAGAAATATCAAACCTTGCACGTCTAGGGCGAAGGCAACTTCGAACTTGGCTAAGAGATTCTAAGTCTTGTGAATGCGGAATTGTGTTTGTAAAAATGTTGGTTTAGAAAGAGAGAGAGAGAATAAGAATTAAGTAATTCTTGATGAGAGTTGATGAAAGTTGATGATTGTTGATGAAAGTTGATGAAAGTTAATGATTAAAAAAAAGGGAGATAAAACCTCTATTTATAAGAAAAAAAGAGAAGGTCGAAGAATAAGAAAAGAAATCCGAATTCAAATCGAAATAAAACTCGTAGACAGCAGTTTTTGCGAATTTTTTTTTTATCATATCTTTTGATCCAGAAGTCCAAATAAGTCATATAATATGTCGTTGGAAAGCTCTTGAAGTCTACTTTCTAATTCAATTAGAATCAGATTAAAATATTTTGTAAATAAAAAGATATGTACGAAATAGTGAAAGGGTGTCAGTTTTGGATAGAGTTTCGTATTTCTTTCATATCTTTTTCGTTACAGCTCGGATTTAATATTATAATATATCATTGGAAAGATAATTTCAAGATCTATCCAACCATATAAAATTTGGATAAAAAAATATGAGGCACGAAAATAATATCTGACTATCTTTGAACATGTTTAAATCCGAATAGAATTAGGAAAGTTTTAAAAAAGGAAAGTTTATATTCAAACCAAATTCTATGATCTTATCTTTTCAAAAAAGGATAATTAAGATATTTTAGAAACTTATAGAAGATTCTAATCAATCCTAATTAGTTTAGGAATAGGATTAAACCTTTGAACCCTCCACATGATCATTGGGTCGTAGGTAAAATTCGGTTTGGGCCCAGTTTAGTATTTTGGCCATAACTTCCTCATTATTCATCGGAATTGGGCTTATAATATATCGTAGGAAAGGTCTTTTCAAGCCCCATACAACTACACCATTATTGGACCCTTATCATGGACCAAACTAAACTTGATTGGACGTTTTCATAAAATAGAGTGGGTTTTCAAAAACAGAAAGAAGGATTTTAATAAAAACTAACCGCAACACTTGACTTTTCCACACTTTCACCTTATTCGATTATGGTTCGACGTGAAAGGCATTCATCACTGGGTTTGGTTTTGGGGAGACACAAATGGGTGTCTACAGTAGTAAGTGGTGAATTTGGGTGTGGTGTTCTTGGTTCATTGGTTTTGCTTATTGTTCATTGTTGGTGACCTTTCTCAACCTCTCAAACATGTCTAAATACATAAAGAAACTCACCAAGAAAAGAAAAACCGATGTTATCATCGATGAGCCTCGCCCAAGTACCTCCTCAAGGCCGAGTACATCTTCTAGGCCAAGTACTTCCAACCCCTCTTCCTCTCAAACACGACCTCCAACCTCTTTACCCAAAAAGAAAAATTTCACCGATAAACAAAAGACCTTCTACCAACTTTTGAAGGAAGAGAGAACCCTCAAACAAACCCGCCATTATTTCCAACCCGACATGGTAAAATTGGGGATAGATGATGATGTGCGGTCGTTTCTCTTGAACCTTCGGTGGGGTTCTTTCATCAACAACGCCTATCGCACCTACAAGGAGCCTACATTGGAATTCTTGGCTACCTTGGAGCTTGTACCCATAGGAGGGGTGTATCGGGTGCGATTCCAATTGTTCAACCATGTCTTCGATCATTACTTGGAAGAGTTCAACGCGGCATTGGACATTGATCCCTATGGGGATATTTTGAACGTTGAACACTATATCTTCCCGGAGTACGACCACAACTCATGGTGGGAAGACATCTCGGGTGGTAACGAGTTCATCACCAACAGGGCTAAGATTTCATCGGTGTACCAACCTTGCCTTAGGGTTGTGCATCGTCTTTTGGGCTATGTGGTGTTCCCTAAACAAGAGTTGGGGAAATTGAGCAAGTTGGAGCTCAAGGTCTTGTGGTTGTCTACCCGCCCGGAGTATGTGGGCCGGTTGAACTTGGGGTATACCTTTGCCCAATATTGTATGGATCTTCGTGGCCGGAGTTCGGGAGAGATCCCATGCGGGGGCATGGTGACTAGGCTCTTGACTCGCCTTCGCCTTGAAGCATATCTCCCCTTTTGTAAGGAGATTGGGGATAGCACCTCCCTCTACCTTGACTTGCAACAATTGGGTCAAATCCAATTCATCTCCAAGGGCTATAGTGAAGGGAGATATGAGTGGCTAAGGGGCAATGAGCATTGGTGCTATTTGCCTAACCCCGGCTTGACTTCTTTGGCCCGGTTCGCCAACAATGTGTGGCATCTCCCCAAGTCCTTTCGGCGTCTAACTTCGACTCCGATGAGGATGAGGAAGATGATGAAGAAGAAGAAGAAGAAGAACAACAACAACAAATTCCACAACAACAAGCTCCTCAAGAACAAGATCAAGATGGGCAACATGCTTATGCCAATGCTGATTTGAGGGCTCTTAGTGAGCAAATGAGTGGATTGAAAATCCACGTGGATGGCATGTATGATCAAGACTTTGGGGCTATCTATGAACAAATAAGAGGTATTCAAGAAATGCAACAAGGTATGTTTGCTCAACAACAACAAATTTATGATGCGGAAGTTAACCGTGGGAACATTACTCCCCCGGTTAACTATCCGTATTTCCCGCCCCAACAAGGTCCTCTACCTTCGTATGGGCATCCTTATTGGTCGGGGCCTTCCAACCCCGATACCGAGCGTCGCTACTATCCAGATGAGCACGGTAACTATGATTACAAGGCTCCGGGTGGTAGTGACTATAGGGGTGATCCTAACTACCCCCATGTCCATCCCAACCACCCCTTCGAACTCACCTTGCCCGATAACTTCACCCCTCTTGCTTCTTGGCAATAAGATCTTTTCAAGGGGCATTATGGGTGGCCCGAGGGGTACACCGGAGGATGGGAGCCTTACCCTCATCCCTTCGATGACCCCGAGCGCAACAAGGACCCCAATGGGGCCAGGCCGAGTGGTAGTGGTGGTGGTGATGGTAGTAGTTATTAGTTCCCTTTTGCTTTTCGTGCTTTTTGCCTCCATCCCTTATATTTTTGATGCATGTTTTGTTTTGCTTGGGATGTTGAGATGTATTTTTATCTAGCTTGGGGGAACTAATAATTTGCTCGGTGACCAATATTTGTTGTTGTGTACATACCTTAGTTGTTTGCATGCTTATTTTTATTCCTCTTGTTTGATTTCCTCATTTGATCTCTAGGCTACCTTCCTTGTAGCTAGCTTGCTTGCCCTATTTGTTTTGATGCTTGTTGTTTGTGATGATGATGCTTTACTTGAAATGTTGTTGTTGTTGATCCCTAATATCCAAATCCCTTCAATCCAAAACCCTTTGATCCAAATCCCTTGAATCCAAATCTTGTAGTTTAGTGTAGTTCTTTAGTTAGTTTAGACTTTCTTGCTTTCTTAGTTTCATTTCTTTTATTCTTTTTATTCTTTGATTAGTTTAGCTTTTATTTCCTCTAGTTGTATATACTTTTTGCTTAGTTTAGTTTCCTTTTATTTGTTGTTTTCTTTTCTTTGTTTTGAAGTTACTAACCATTTTCTTTGTTCATAGTTTCTTTTATTTCTTTATCTCACTTGGTTTCTTGAAGAAGCTTTTGGATATGGAATGCAACGAGGTGGTTTCCTTTTGCTTCGTTTATTTTTGCTAAGCTTGGAAGCCCGGTGAGACCTTTCTTATTTTTCTCTTTATTTTCTTTGGTTGCATAGAATAGGATTAGTTTAGGGGAAGTTGAATGGTTCGAGGATGGATGCTTGTTAACACGTAATGTGTTTGGGATCGATGACGTTGATGTCGATCGATCACTTGTTTGTTGATTGGGATTTTTATGTGTTTAACTTGCTTTCTAGTCCATTGCATGCTATTTCTCCTATATTTCCTTTTCTATGTTTCCATTTCTTTTCTTTTATTTTCTTTTATTTTACTTTTTCTTTTACTTTCCTTTATTTTTCTTTTCATTTTTGATGTGATTTTGAGGCTTTATTTTTCATTTTTCTTATGAAATGAATTTTGTACATTGGACTTGTCTTTTGCATGATTTTCTTCCTAGGTTGTAAAGGTATGCACGGTTTGAGACTATGTTCGGTTGACTCTAGGATAGGTGTATGCTAGGGTAGTTTGTTTGAACTAGGAGGATCATGAAGCCGGATTCTACTTGTTTGTGGCATGTTGGTAGTTGCTCCCTATAGTCAATTTGACACCATTAGTGAGTTTTTGCCACAACCTTGTGAGGTTACTTGTTTTTCTAGCCTTCAACATTCCTTGTATGAGCGGCGTGGATCCTTGACTTAGCAAACCTAATCTAATAAAGCTTGATGTATGATTCTTAAACCCGAGACCGAACTATCTAGGAAGGACAAAGGCACATTTTTCGGGGTGGTATTTTTCATTTTTGTTATATTTTGTTATTTTCTTTATTTTTGGGTTTACATTTGCCTTCTTGCAACTATTTGAGCCTTATCCCTTCTTTTCAAGCCACATCTTTAGTTATTTGACCTTTTGTTTCATTTTCTACATTTTCTTGGTTTTTGTGAAGCATAACGATCATTTGAGATGGAGTTTGTGGTAGATAAGTTGGAATTTTGGTTTCTATGAATGCAAGTTTGTGATATCATTTTCTTTGTGAATAATGGCAAATATTTGTGAAAAAGCCGTCCTACTTCATAAAAGGCATGGAGTAATAAGTTGCATATAGAAAAAGCCGTTCGAATTTAGTAAAAGGCAAGGACATTGCAAATTTGTATAAATAAAAAAAAAACAAAAAAATTGAAAAAGTGAAAAATTCAAAAATATTTTGATGTATTCTTTTCTCCTTCTAAGCATTAAGGACAATTCTTCATTTTAGCTTGGGTGAGAAGCGTGTACGCTTTTTGTATATATTTTTGTGAGTATAGCTTCAAGTAAGCTTGGGGGTGTTGTTTTTGTTTGGTAATTTCTTGATTGTGGTGTTAAGGATTGATCACCCTTTTGCTTCACTTTTTAGGAAAATCACCAAATTTTAAAATTTTAGCCTACCTTCACCCTTTATGCCTTACGTTATAACCTTGGGGAAAGACCTTTCGACCTAGATAGTTGAGTCACTATTCGGGGGAGGGCATCATGGGTCATTGCCTAAGGAAAGGGGATGCATAGTCAAGATTGTCGAGTAGCCTAAAAATAATTCTTTTTCCGGTTCCTTCGAGGAATCATTGGGACACTCACTAAGGGGAGATTTGAGACTAGTGGGGAGAACGCGGTAAGATTGTTTGGGATGAACGTGGATTGTGATGACTAGTTCCTATGCCTAGCATACCCTATGTTTCAATCAACCACTACTACAAAAATTGGCAAAGAGACCCGTTGAAATATGCTTGAGAGACCGCCTTTGGACGGGTCTCTATCTCAGGGGTCTCTTTGATTAAGAGTCCCTTTCTGATGAGGGGTCTGTTTGTGCGGACAAAGAGACCCGTTGTTACTGACAACGGGTCTGTTATTTACGGGATGAGATTGATAGTTTCGAAGAGAAAGAGACTCGTTGTTTGATATAAGGGGTCTGTTTAACTGTATGAAACAGACCTGTCAAATCAAATAACGGGTCTCTTTGTTCTTTAATATTTTGAAAAAAATAATTATTTTTTGAAAAAAAAATAATTTTTTTTTTTTACGGTTTGCGTTTTAATTAATTTTGTTTTTATGCTCTATACGAATTGGCAGAATTGAGGAGCTAAATTATAAATTGGTATTAGTAATTTGTATACTTAATTTGTACACTTAATTTATACACTTAATTTTTATGTAACATGCAAAAAAAAAAAAAAAAAAAAATCAATGAACATAAAATCCCAACAAAAAATTGTTTGAATTTATTGAAATTTACAATTACAATTACATTAATTAGACTTGAGTACTCCGATCCATTTGCTACCTTGTAACGACATCAACCAGATCTGACAAAACAAAATTCAAAAAATGAATGATTATAATTGAGAATTCCACTAGAAAACTTTAGATTTACATTCAACAAAAAAAAAAAAAAAAAAAAAAAAAACTAGGTAAATGAGATTTGCACAACAAATTTAAAGTGTAAATATAAAATTTAATTGAAAAACATAGAAACAACGGGAGAAAAATTGCACCTCATCAAACTAATTTAAGAACCATTTGCCAATATGTTTTTCTTTAACACTTGGAGCACCACTAATCCACTATTGTCATCGTCTTCGTCAAACTGTTAGAAGACAATGGCGAATTTAATTGAGAATTTCTTTATTTTTTGAATTAATATTAAATCGAAAAAAAATCAAAATTCTCACAGAGCATTTCAACAAACTGTTAGAAGGCAAAGAAGATAGAAAACATACCTATAGATTAGAGTTTAACCAAATATAAATTCACCCCATTCAACATTCAAATAGAACAGAAAAAAAACAAGAAAAATACCAATAAAACACCACCAGACCACCCGTAATTACCCCAGCCACCCACGAAAAAATATCAAAACAACTCAACCTAAACCAAAATCACTACGAAAAAACTCAATCACCTAACAAAAAAACTAGTAAAATTAATTTTTTTAAAAAAAAATAAATATGAAAATTTACCTTTTTTGGCCAAATTAACCATGAAAACTCCAGATCTGGAGTTTTTATAGTCAACATTAACCTTGAAAGCCTTAAATATAAGCTTTTATTGATCGTGATGAAATAAAATACGAGGCAACAATGGCTGTGTTAAGAAGGATGAGCGAGGTAGCAACGAAGGCATTAAGGAGGAGAAAGCGGCGCCAACATTAAGGAGGAGGAGGCCGGAGGAAGAGACGTCGCGATTAAGAAGGAGGAGGCAGAAATACCGGCGTTAAGAAGGAGGTGGTGGTAACGTATTTCTGGGAGAAATACAAGAGGAGAGGAGAGGAGAAGAGAGTGAAAGAGAAAGAGGGAGCGGCGTGATGGGGTTTAGGGAAATGACAAGAGATCGAAAGAAATAGGGTTTTGGTTAATGTTTCCAAAAAAATTTAAAAAATAAAAATTGATTAAGTGGTGGGCCCCTTACACACATATGAGACCTGTTAAGGCAAGCTAAGGTCTCTTATTTTTTTCCCTCCATCTTTTCAAAACTATTGGTGGGCCCTTTGATGTATAAGAGACCCGTTGTCTCTAATATAAGATCTTTTATATCAAAGAGATCCGTTGTATTAACCAACGGGTCTTTTAATATAGGTCCTTTTTCTCATTTTTGTAGTAGTGAACCTTAGATATCTTGAAAAGTGCATACCTTAACTACTTGAGAAAGATTGTCATTCATTTGCATTATAGTCTTTATGTTAGTTCATTTCGAAAAGGTTTGTTATCATTTTCTTTTCCTTTCTTTTTATGGTTTGCCTCATTGATGTTTGGTGGAGAGTTATGGGTTAAACTCTTAGGATACCCTTACGAGACCTCACTCGTCCTCATAGGCGACTTTGGGGTTTAAAGGGCTTGTTGTAGCTAAAAGCAACCGTGATTCCTACGATAGTGAGTCTTAGTGTATATTCTTATCTTGAGTCTTTTTCTTTTCCTTTTTCAATAAAATTTTCATCCTTTATCTTTCTTGCTTTGTTTTGCTCGAGGACGAGCAAAAGTTTAGCTTGGGGGAATTTGATGAGTGACATTTATGGCACTCATTTGGTCCCTTTTTGGATGAATTCTATTTCATTTTATCACTCTTTTCTTTAGTTTTCCTTAGTTTTATTCTAGTTTTCTTCATTTTATGCCTTTTGTAGTTAGTTTCTCTATTTTATGCATTTTCTAGTTTACTTGTTATTTTTCTCTTTTACTTGCTTTTTATCTTTTGTTTGTAGGTTGTGATTGATTGTCCAAGAATTCCCGAGCTTCCTCTCTATGATCTTTCATTGTTTTCATGCCTAAAGCTTGTGCAAGAAGTTTCAAGTCAAAGGTGGATCCAAGGGGCATGCTTCAAGGCTTTGTATATGCCTTCCTCATGGCTTATACTCTTCAAGATTTCCAAGAAAGTTTCTGCCTACCTTGTCCTCCATCATCATCATCTAGGATGTGTGCACCACTTGAGCTAGGACGAAGAGAAGAAGGGGGATATACCCAGTTTGGTGCGGGCGCACTTAGGGAGTGTGCGGCCGCACATCTTTCGAGTGCGGCCGCACACCAGGTGCGTGCGGGCGACCCTTTCTGGGTGTGTTCCCGTGCGCGCCACTCTCTCTCCTCCGAGCTCCCGCACCGACGTGGGTCTATTTTTGGGCGTCAATAACGACCTCCTCTTTGTATATATAGTTATTTCTTTCTATTTTTGGATAAGAAGTTTTAGATTAGAATTCATATAGTTAGTTTTTGGATTGGAATTTTAGAGAGAGAAACTCAAGGATTGAAGAGAGAGAAACTAATGGTTTTTGGTGATTGTTCAAGAATTCTTCATTGTAATTGATCTTTGGATCAAAGTTTTGTAAGGATCTTTTTCTTGATTTCAATACAAGTTTGATTTTAGCTGATTTCATTTGTTTTCCATGTTATTGTTGATTGATTGAAGTTTGTTTGATGATTGATTGAAGTTTTATTGATTTTTGATTGATTGTTGATTTGATCTTTGATTTCAAATATGTTGATGATGAAATTGATGATTAGTGTAGTTTTGATCTTGATTTCCATGGCTAGTGAGTAGTTTTCTAGCTAGGGAAATGGTGAAGCATGTTTGAGTGAACGATTAGAGTAATTTGGGGATAATTGATGGAGTTGATGATATGATTAAATTTGGTTGATAATTCATGTGCATGTGTGTGATTGATTGAAGTTTGGCCATCTTTGATTATTGCACTAGATTGCATTGTGAGCTTGCTATGATACGGACCATTGATTAGTAACTTGCAATTTCACGATTGAGGTGCCTTGTGACGTTTCCTAGGTAGTGTTTAGCGTAGTTGACGCTAGTTAGACCTCTAGGAGAACTATCATTGTATGCTCTTTTGGATACATGATTGATCTTCCTTCATATCACTTGACTTAGTCGGTTTGACCTCCCAAATTACCATTTTCCATTACAATTACATGTGGAACCATTGCCCTAGTGTCTTTTAGATTGATTTCATACAAATTCTTGCATCATTTAGCTCTAGCTCTAGTTTCCTTCATAAATCCCTTACTTGACTTCAGAATAGCTTGACCTAGGCAATATTGATGGGAAAGAGAACGGTAGGTCGTTGGGCTACCACCCCACCCAATCAAACAAAATTTGTAACTCAACAAACCCCTATTAAGTGTAGTGGTAAGTCAAGGTCGAACCCAAGGGAATGGAGGTCGAATGCACAATGCCTAAGTCAAGCTATTTCGAAGTCAAGTAATATGAAGGAAACTAGAGCTATAGCTAAATGATGCAAAAACTTGTATGAAATCAATCTAAAGACACTAGGGCAATGGATCCACATGTAATTGTAATGGAAAATGGTAATTTGGGAGGTCTAACCGACTAAGTCAAGGGATATGAAGGAAGATCATCATGTATCCAAAAGAGCATACCAAGATAATTCACCTAGAGGTCTAACTAGCGTCAACTACGCTAAACACTACCTAGAGAACGTCACAAAGCACCTCAATCGTGAAATTGCAAGTTACTAATCAATGGTCCGTATCATAGCAAGCTCACAATGCAATCTAGTGCAATAATCAAAGATGGCCAAACTTCAATCAATCACACAAATGCACATGAATTATCAACCAAATTTAATTATATCATCAACTCCATCAATTATCCCCAAATTACTCTAATCCATCACTCAAACATGCTTCACCATTTCCCTAGCTAGAAAACTACTCACTAGCCATAGGAATCAAGATCAAAACTACAACAATCATCAATTTCGTCATCAACATAATTGAAATCAAAGATCAATCCAACAATCAATAAAAAATCAATAAAACTACAATCAATCATCAAACAAGCTTCAATCGATCAACAATAACATGGAAAACAAATGAAATTAACTAGAATCAAACTTGTATTGAAATCAAGAAGAAGATCCTTACAAAACTTTGATCTAAAGATCAATTACAATGAGGAATTCTTGAGCAATCACCAAAAATCATGAGTTTCTCTCTCTAAAGTTCTTGAGTTTCTCTCTCTAAAATTCTCCCAAAAATTAACTATCAAATCCAATCTAAAAACTTCTTACTAAAAATAGGAAGAAATAACTATATATACAAAGAGGAGGTCGGTATTGACGCCCAAAAATAGACCCACGTAGGTGCGGGCGCTCGGAGGAGAGAGAGTGGTGCGCACGGGACACACCCAGATTGGTGCGCCCGCACGCACCAGGTGTGCGGCCGCACCCGACCAATGTGCGGCCGCACACCACCTTGGTGCGCCTGCACCTGGCTGGGTCTTCCCCCTTCTTCTCTTCGTCCTAGCTCAAGCGGTGCTCGCATCCTAGATGATGATGATGGAGGACAAAGTAGGCAGAAACTTTCTTGATTTTCTTGAAGAGTATAAGCCATGAGGAAGGCATATACAAAGCCTTGAAGCATGCCCCTTGGATCCACCTTTGACTTGAAGCTTCTTGCACCATCTTTAGGCATGAAAACAATGAAAGATCATAGAGAGGAAGCTCGGGAATCCTTGGACAATCAATTACCACCTACAAACAAATGATAAAAAGCAAGTAAAAGGGAAAAATAACAAGTAAACTAGAAAATGCATGAAATAGAGAAATTAACTACAAAAAGCATAAAATGAAGAAAACAAGAATAAATCTAAGGAAAACTAAAGATAAGAGAGATAAAATGAAATAGAATTCATCCAAAAAAGGACCAAATGAGTGCCATAAATGTCACTCATCAAATTCCCCCAAGCTAAACTTTTGCTCGTCCTCGAGCAAAACAAAGCAAGAAAGATAAAGGATGAAAATTTTATTGAAAACGAAAAAGAAAGACTCAAGATAAGAATATACACTAAAACTCACTGTCGTAGGAAGCACGGTTGTTTTTAGCTACAACAAGCCCTTTAAACCCCAAAGTCGCCTATGAGGACGAGTGAGGTCTCGTAAGGGTATCCTAAGAGTTTGACCCATAACTCTCCATCAAACATCAATGAGGCAAACCATAAAAAGAAAGGAAAATAAAACGAAAACAAACCTTTGCGAAATAAACTAACATAAAGACTATAATGCAAATGAATGACAATCTTTCTCAAGTAATTAAGGTATGCACTTTTAAGATATCCAAGGTTGATTGAAACATAGGGTATGCTAGACATAGGAACTAGTTATCACAATCCACGTTCATCCCAAACAATCTTACCGCGTTCTCCCCACTAGTCTCAAATCTTCCCTTAGTGAGTGTCCCAATGATTCCTCGAAGGAACCGGAAAAAGAATTATTTTAAGGCTACTCGACAATCTTGACTATGCATCCCCTTTCCTTAGGCAATGACCCATGATGCCCTCCCCCGAATAGTGACTCAACTATCTAGGTCGAAAGGTCTTTCCCCAAGGTTGTAACGTAAGGCATAAAGGGTGAAGGTAGGCTAAAATTTTAAAATTTGGTGATTTTCCTAAAAAGTGAAGCAAAAGGGTGATCAATCCTTAACACCACAATCAAGAAATTACCAAACAAAAACAACACCCCCAAGCTTACTTGAAGCTATACTCACAAAAATATATACAAAAAGCGTACACGCTTCTCCCCCAAGCTAAAATGAAGCATTGTCCTCAATGCTTAGAAGGAGAAAAGAATACATCAAAATATTTTTGAAATTTTCACTCTTTCAATTTTTTTTTGTTTTTTGTATTGAATTTTCAATGTCCTTGCCTTTTACTTAATTCGGACAGCTTTTCCTATATGCAACTTATTAGTCCATGCCTTTTTGAAGTAGGACGAATTTTTCACAAATATTTGCCATTATTCACAAAGAAAATGAAATCACAAACTTGCATATTTATCACAAACTTGCATTAAAAAAAAAACCAAAATTCCAACTTATCCACCACAAACTCCATCTCAAATGATCATATTGCTTCACAAAAACCAAGAGAATAAAGAAAATGAAACAAAAGGTCAAGTAACTAAAGATATGGCTTGAAAAGAAGGGATAAGGCTCAAATGGTTGCAAGAAGGCAAATGTAAACCCAAAAATAAAGAAAATAACAAAATATAACAAAAATGAAAAATACCACCCCGAAAAATGTGCCTTTGTCCTTCCTAGATAGTTCGGTCTCGTGTTTGAGAATCATACATCAAGCTTTATTAGATTAGGTTTGCATAGTCAAGGATCCACGCCGCTCATACAAGGAATGTTGAAGGCTAAAAAAACAAGTAACCTCACAAGGTTGTGGCAAAAACTCACTAGTGGTGTCAAATTGACTATAGGGAGCAACTACCAACATGCCACAAACAAGTAGAATCCGGCTTCATGATCCTCCTAGTTCAAACCAACTACCCTAGCATACACTATCCTAGAGTCAACCGAACATAGTCTCAAACCGTGCATACCTTTACAACCTAGGAAGAAAATCATGCAAAAGACAAGTCCAATGTACAAGGTTCATTTCATAAGAAAAAAATGAAAAACAATGCCTCAAAATCACATCAAAAATGAAAAGAAAAATAAAGGAAAGTAAAAGAAAAAGTAAAATAAAAGAAAGTAAAAGAAAAGAAACGGAGACATAGAAAAGGAAATATAGGAGAAATAGCATGCAATGGACTAGAAAGCAAGTTAAATACATAAAATTCCCAATCGACAAACAAGTGATCGATCGACATCACCTCGTAGCATTCCATATTCATAAGCTCTTCAAGGAACCAAGTGAGAAAAAGAAATAAAAGAAACTATGAACAAAGAAAATGGTTAGTAACTTCAAAACAAAGAAAAGAAAACAACAAATAAAATGAAACTAATCAAAACAAAAAGTATATACAACCAAAGAAAATAAAGGCTAAACTAATCAAAGAATAGAAAGAATAAAAGAAATGAATCTAAGGAAACAAGAAAGTCTAAACTAACTAAAGAACTACACTAAACTACAAGATTTGGATTCAAGGGATTTGGATCAAAGGGTTTTGGATTAAGGGATTTGGATATTAGGGATCATCAACAACAACATGCCAAGGGAAACATCATCACAAACAACAAGCATCCAAGCAAATAGGGCAAACAAGCTAGCTACAAGGAAGGTAGCCTAGAGATCAAGAAAATGAGGAAATCAAACAAGAGGAATAAAAATAAACATGCAAACAACTAAGGTATGTACACAACAACAAAATTGGTCACCGAGCAAATTATTAGTTCCCCCAAGCTAGATAAAAATACATCTCAACATCCCAATCAAAACAAAACATGCATCAAAAATATAAGGGATGGAAGCAAAAAGCATGAGAAGCTAAAGGGAACTAATAACTACTACCATCACCACCACCACTCCCACTCGGCCCGGCCCCATCGGGGTCCTTGTTGCGCTAGGGGTCATCGAAGGGATGCGGGTAAGGCTCCCATCCTCTGGTGTACCCCTCGGGCCACCCATAATGCCCCTTGAAAAGATCTTGTTGCCAAGGAGCAAGAGGGGTGAAGTTATCGGACAAAGTGAGTTCGAAGGGGTGGTTGGGATGGACATGGGGTTAGTTAGGATCACCCCTATAGTCACTACCACCCGGAGCCTTGTAATCATAGTTACCGTGCTCATCCGGATAGTAGCGACGCTCGGTGTCGGGGTTGGAAGGCCCCGACCAATAAGGATGCCCAAACAAAGGTAAGGACCTTGTTGGGGCGGGAAGTACGGATAGTTAACTAGGGGAGTAATGTTCCCACGGTTAACTTCCGCCTCATAAATTTGTTGTTGTTGTGCAAACATACCTTGTTGCATCTCTTGAATACCTCTTAGTTGTTCATAGATGGCCCCAAAATCTTGATCATACATGCCATCCACGTGGATTTTCAATCCACTCATTTGCTCACTAAGAGCCCTCAAATCCGCATTGGCATAAGCATGTTGCCCTTGCTCTTGCTCTTGCTCTTGCTCTTACTCTTGAGGAGCTTGTTGTTGTGGAAATTGTTGTTGTTGTTGTTGTTGTTGATGATGATGTTGTTGTTCTTCTTCATCATCTTCTTCCTCATCCTCATCGGAGTCGAAGTTAGGACGCCGAAAGGACTTGGGGACATGCCACACATTGTTGGCGATTCGGGCCAAAGAAGTCAAGCCGGGGTTAGGCAAGTAGCACCAATGCTCATTGCCCCTAAGCCACTCATATCTCCCTTCGCTATAGCCCTTGGAGATGAATTGGATTTGACCCAATTGTTGCATATCGAGGTAGATGGAGGTGCTATCCCCGATCTCCTTACAAAATGGGAGATAAGCATCGAGGCGAAGGCGAGTCAAGAGCCTAGTTACCATGCCCTCGCATGGGATCTCTCCCGTACTCCTCTTGCGAAGATCCAAACAATATTGGGCAAAGATATACCCCAAGTTCAACCGGCCCACATACTCCGGGCGGGTGGACAACCATAGGACCTTGAGCTCCAACTTACTCAATTTCCCCAATTCTTGTTTAGGGAATACAACATAGCCCAAAAGACGGTGCACAACCCTAAGACAAGGTTGGTACACCGATGAGATCTTAGCCCTGTTGGTGATAAACTCGTTACCACCCGAGATGTCTTCCCACCATGAGTTGTGATCATACTCCGGGAAGATGTAATGTTCAACGTTCACAATATCCCCGTGGGGATCAAAGTCCAAAGCGGCGTTGAACTCTTCCAAGGAGTGGTCGAAGATGTGGTTGAACAATTGGAAGCGCACCCTATATACCCCTCCTACGGGTACAAGCTCCAAGGTAGCCAAAAATTCCAAAGTAGGCTCCTTGTAGGTGCGGTAGGCATCGGTGATGAAAGAACCCAATCGGAGGTTTAAGAGCAACGACCGCACATCATCATCAATACCCAATTTCACCATATCGGGTTGGAAGTAGTGGCGGGTTTGTTTTAGGGTTCTTTCTTCCTTCAAATTTTGGTAGAAGGTCTTTTGTTTTTCGGTGAAGTTTTTCTTTTTGAGAAGAGAGGTTGGGGGTCGTGTTTGAGTGGAAGAGGGGTTGGAGATACTAGGCCTAGAAGAAGTACTCGGCCTAGAAGAGGTACTTGGGCGAGGTGGTTCATCGATGCTAACATCGGTTTTCCTTTTCTTGGTGAGTTTCTTGAGGTATTTAGACATGTTTGAGAGGCTAAGAAAGATCACCAACAACCAACAAGAAGCGAAACCAATGAACCAAGAATACCACACCCAAATTCACCACTTACTACCAAAATCACCAAACTCCAAATTCACACTTCTTTTCAATCAAAACCAATTTCAAACCAATCAACAACACCAATAATCCAAGAAAAACTCCTTTCAATCAATCCAAGAACAACCACAAGACCAATACCACAATCACCACATACTACCAATATTCCAAAAATTCAACTCACAAGATATCAACCAAAAATGATGAGAATCACTACAAAATCAACAAACAATACAATGTTATGCAAAATCAATCAATAAACATCACCAAATCACAACCAATATCAAGATCAAGCATCAAAAATCACAAAATCAATACTACACTATTCATGCTCATACAAATTTTCAATCTAAGCAAACTTATGATATAAATGGCAAAATTAAAGCAAGGATTAGTGATTATACCATAAAAGAAGCAAGATTAACCAACTTTGAGCAAGCAATTCCAACCCACAAAGAAAGCCCCAAATTCGGCCACCAAGAGTAGGAGAGAGAGTGAGTGAAATTTGGGTCAATTTGTGAGGAATTTGTAGTGTAGGAAGGTTTGTGAGTGATTTTGATTGAAAATGGAGTGATTTTAGTGAGGATTTGAGTGATTTTTGATGATTAATGAGGGAGAAGAAGGTGCGCACATGAGGGTTTTGAAAGGGGGTTGTTCGTGAGTAAGGTAAGGGAAATGAGGAAATGAAGGGAGGAAAGAGGAAGAAGAAGGTATATGGCCGTCCAGCCCATGTGCGGCCGCACAGGACTATGTGCGCCCGCACAGGCAGGCTGTGCGCCCGCACATGCCTCGTGTGCGGCCGCACATCCCTGTGCGTGCCCAATTCTTCCTTTTTCTCAACAATTTGATACTTACTGCCTATTTTGGTGCGCACATGAATCATGATGGTGATGAGGAACAACATAGGCAGTGGCTAAAATCATTTTCAAAGACCTCAAAGTTGAAAATTCTTGTGCTCACCACAAAAATTCACTAAGTATCAATTTCCTCCAACTTTCAAAACATGAATTTCCTATCTTACCTCTCTAAAATTCTTACCCTTTTTACCTCAAATTTCGATTAGAATCAAACAAAATGTGATTTGTGCCATGAACACCTTCCATTCACCATGCATACTTGTAGAATTCCAATCCTGCAAAAAGCATCCTAAAAATCCAATCAAGTAGAAAAGTGAAAGAAAAGACAAAGTAATAAAAGAAACAAAAATAAGAAAATTCAAAAATCAAAAGGAAAAGTTAGAAACTCCGGGTTGCCTCCCGGGAAGCGCTTGCTTAAGGTCCTAAGCTCGACCCTTCCTCCAAATCATGGAGGGTCAAAGAACACCACCTTCTTCAAGGTAGTTGATGGAGCAAAATCTTCTTCAATTTTGAGCAACTTCTCATCGTTGCTTAATGAAACCTTCACAAAATTCTTTTCAAATTCTTCCTTCTCTTTTCTCAATTTCTTTCTTTTTCTTGCTTTCTTCGAGTCACGGGCCTTTTTCTTCGGCTTGACTTTAACATCCTTAATCATGGAAACTTTCTCTTCATTTTGAGAATTAAGCTTGAACCAATTTGGAATCTCAATTTCTTTCTCATCCCTTGGCTTTTGAATTACAAATTCTTCTTCACTAACATCATCAAGACTTGCACAAACATCATCAACAATCTCAAAAACATCGTTAGTAGAAGAATCAACCATGCACACATCATCAATGGAACGAGAAAGACTAGCACATGCTATATCTTGCACACAAGATAAGGACTCATGCATTGGCTTCAACTTAAAACTCTCTTCCAATTTTCCACATCTCAAAGTGATTTGGCCTCCCTTCACATCTATTAAGGCTCCCGAGGTGGCTAAGAAAGGCCTCCCTAGAATGATTGGAATATGCTCATCCTCCTCAATCTCCAAAACAACAAAATCCACGGGAAAGACAAACTCTCCAATCTTTAAATGGACATCATCAATTCTTCCCTTAGGAAGCTTAATAGAGCGATCGGCCAATTGAAGTGTTATATTAGATGGTTGAAGCTCACCTAGATCAAGCCTCTTGAAAACCGAAAAGGGCATAATACTCACACTAGCCCCTAGATCACACAAAGCATTCTCAAAAACCATTTTCTTGATTTGACAAGGGATTGAAAAATTCCCCGGATCTTCCATTTTCTCCGGAAGCTCACCATGGACAAGAGCACTAAAACACTTCCCTCCTTCCACCGAACTACCCTCATCAAAATTTTCCTTCTCCTCTAGTATCTCCTTAAGAAACATGGACTACTTAGGCATATCGGGAATTGGCTCGGTAGAGGGTGTGGAATCATGGACTTCCTTAAGAACTTCAAGGAACTTCCCAAATTGCTCATCCATTTTGAATCTCAAGTATTTTTGCGGGTATGGTAGATCGGGAAATCTCTCTACCTCACTCATCTTTTCAACAACACTTTCTTCTTTTTCCTCAACCTCACAATAAATTTCCTTGGACTCAACCCTCTCCACTTCATTCTCCATAGCACCACTCTCATCTCTTCCCTCTTTTGAACAAGAAACTCCCTCATTAAAGTCATTTCCACCACTTGTGGCAATAGAGTACACGGGTTTCTTTGGTTCAACACCTTGGGAAGGCAAAGATGAAGGACTAGCATAATCCTTAATAGTGCTTGCTAATTGGGTAATTTGAGTCTCAAGCATCTTATTGTGGGTCATCATCTCATTGAATTTCTTATCACTAACCACCATATAGGTGTTAATGATCTTGGTTTGATTATCAATCAATTCGTCCAAAGTAGTCCTAGGAGAAGAAGGTTGTGAATAGGAATTTTCACCTTGAGTCTTTGGAACAAATCCGGGTGGGGGACCTCTTTGAGCATTGTTTTGAAAATTTCCCCTTCCTTGATTGTTCCAATTACCCCTATTTTGATTTTGACCATAACCTTGATTATGGTTACCACCACCTTGATTATGGTTACCATTACCTTGGTTATGATTTCCATAACCTTGGTTTTGATTACCATAGCCTTGGTTTTGATTACCATAATTTTGGCTTTGATTTTGGCCACTATAACCTTGGTTATGGTTACCACGAGAACCTTGATTCCCTTGGTTCCTATAACCACCACCATGGTTATAGTTGTAAAAATTGCCTTGGTTTTGGTAATTCCTATTCCATTGGCCTCTTTGATTATCAAACCTTTGGACGTTGTTGTTTGATACAAAATTAACATGTTCACACTCATTGTTGTCAAACTCATCAACACATTCATTGTTGCAATTGCTAGAATCATGGTCATATGATCCACGTACATCACAAAACAAACATCCCATAGGCATATTATGTGAAGTAGAAGGAGTTTGAGAGTTAGAAGAAGTACCTCTCCCCTTAATTTGGGAGGGAAGATTTGGAGCTTGGGAAGAGGAAGAAACACTCTCCAACTTGGCCTTGATTGCCATCATCTCCTTTCCCAAGTTTGTCATTTGAGAGGAAAGATTGTTGATGGCATTGAGATGGTCCACCGAGTACAACGAAGATTGCTTGCTTGAAGAATCTCTTTCCCCTTCTTGCCAATCTCTATAGTAAGTCACCACATCCTCTATTATGTCCACAACTTCTTCTTCGGTTTTGTTCATGATTGGACCACCGGCCCCTCCATCAAGACATGCCTTGCCTTGAGGACTCAAACCACCATAGAAGATTTGGATCAATTGATATGTTGGAATTCCGTGGTGAGGACATTCTCTTTGGTAATCCTTGAATCTTTCCCATGCTTCATAAAGACTCTCATTTGGCTTTTGCTTGAACCCTTGAATTAAAGCCCTTGCCTCCGCCGTTTTCTTTTGAGGATAGAAATGGGACAAGAAAGCTTTAGTGACATCATCCCACGTTCTCAATGAATTGGGCTTCACCTCTTTGTCTAGCCATTCCAAAGACCTTCCTATGAGGGAGAAAGGGAACAACTTAAGGCGGATGAATTCTTGAGACACTCCATTAACCTTGATTGTGTTGCAATATTTTTCAAACTCCTTAAGATGGTTCAATGGGCTCTCGTTCTTTGCCCCACTATATTGTCTCCTCTCAATTAGGGTGATCATTGCCGGCCTAATTTCAAAATCGTTTGCCGGTGTTGTAGGTGGAGCTATGCCGCTCTCGAACCTATATGCACCGGGCACTCCCAATTCTTTCAAGGCAACTCTTGGTTGTTCTCCCATGACTTGCTCTTGTTCAATCTCTTCTTCGCTTGAGGAACTATAATCCAAAGTCTTGTTTGCTACTCTCCTCCTTGAGAGAGTTCTTTCAATCTCCGGATCAAAGGGAACAAATGAACAATCTCGGGACCTATGCATACAAAACTCAAAGAAAATATAAGTAGCACGGCTACAAGTGTAGCCTAAAGTGTAAAATCTTTTTGTATTTTGCAAATGAAATGAAATAGACTCAACAACAAGATGCACTCAAAGCACCATTCCCCGGCAACGGCGCCATTTTGATGGGAAGGAGAACGGTAGGTCGTTGGGCTACCACCCCACCCAATCAAACAAAATTTGTAACTCAACAAACCCCTATTAAGTGTAGTGGTAAGTCAAGGTCGAACCCAAGGGAATGGAGGTCGAATGCACAATGCCTAAGTCAAGCTATTTCGAAGTCAAGTAAAGGGGGTTTATGAAGGAAACTAGAGCTATAGCTAAATGATGCAAAAACTTGTATGAAATCAATCTAAAGACACTAGGGCAATGGATCCACATGTAATTGTAATGGAAAATGGTAATTTGGGAGGTCAAACCGACTAAGTCAAGGGATATGAAGGAAGATCATCATGTATCCAAAAGAGCATACCAAGATAGTTCACCTAGAGGTCTAACTAGCGTCAACTACGCTAAACACTACCTAGGGAACGTCACAAAGCACCTCAATCGTGAAATTGCAAGTTACTAATCAATGGTCCGTATCATAGCAAGCTCACAATGCAATCTAGTGCAATAATCAAAGATGGCCAAACTTCAATCAATCACACACATGCACATGAATTATCAATCAAATTTAATTATATCATCAACTCCATCAATTATCCCCAAATTACTCTAATCCATCACTCAAACATGCTTCACCATTTCCCTAGCTAGAAAACTACTCACTAGCCATAGGAATCAAGATCAAAACTACAACAATCATCAATTTCATCATCAACATAATTGAAATCAAAGATCAATCCAACAATCAATAAAAAATCAATAAAACTACAATCAATCATCAAACAAGCTTCAATCGATCAACAATAACATGGAAAACAAATGAAATCAACTAGAATCAAACTTTTATTGAAATCAAGAAGAAGATCCTTACAAAACTTTGATCTAAAGATCAATTACAATGAGGAATTCTTGAGCAATCACCAAAAATCATGAGTTTCTCTCTCTAAAGTTCTTGAGTTTCTCTCTCTAAAATTCTCCCAAAAATTAACTATCAAATCCAATCTAAAAACTTCTTACTAAAAATAGGAAGAAATAACTATATATACAAAGAGGAGGTCGGTATTGACGCCCAAAAATAGACCCACGTAGGTGCGGGCGCTCGGAGGAGAGAGAGTGGTGCGCACGGGACACACCCAGATTGGTGCGCCCGCACGCACCAGGTGTGCGGCCGCACCCGACCAATGTGCGGCCGCACACCACCTTGGTGCGCCCGCACCTGGCTGGGTCTTCCCCCTTCTTCTCTTCGTCCTAGCTCAAGCGGTGCACGCATCCTAGATGATGATGATGGAGGAAAAAGTAGGCAGAAACTTTCTTGATTTTCTTGAAGAGTATAAGCCATGAGGAAGGCATATACAAAGCCTTGAAGCATGCCCCTTGGATCCACCTTTGACTTGAAGCTTCTTGCACCATCTTTAGGCATGAAAACAATGAAAGATCATAGAGAGGAAGCTCGGGAATCCTTGGACAATCAATTACCACCTACAAACAAATGATAAAAAGCAAGTAATAGGGAAAAATAACAAGTAAACTAGAAAATGCATGAAATAGAGAAATTAACTACAAAAAGCATAAAATGAAGAAAACAAGAATAAATCTAAGGAAAACTAAAGAAAAGAGAGATAAAATGAAATAGAATTCATCCAAAAAAGGACCAAATGAGTGCCATAAATGTCACTGATCAAATATACATTCGACCTCCATTCCCTTGGGTTCGACCTTGACTTACCACTACACTTAATAGGGGTTAGTTGAGTTACAAATTTTGTTTGATTGGGTGGGGTGGTAGCCCAACGACCTACCGTTCTTCATCCCATCAGTGATTCCACAGTGATCGAGCAAGAACAATAGGGGAGATAAAGAACCTCAAACGTGATTCCTCTACTTGGTCCACGGGCACAGATTAAGACCTCCACTAATGCTAGTAAGTCACGAAAGAACCCTTCTATCGACCTTCTACGGAGATGAACGAACGATCAACTAGCCAAGAACCACCACGCAACACCACGTGGGCCACTACGGGTGGCCGACCGTGGGTGAGAGGGGAGAGAGAGAGAGGCGTGCGTGTGAGAGAGAGAGAGAGGGTTGAGGGCTTTTGGATGTTGGTTGCTTAGATTCACAATTCACTGTATGTTAATTGTGACTTAATTAATCAACCCTAGGCATGACTATTATTTATAGATCATATCTCTAAATAATAGTCCAAGTCCAAATCCAAGCCCAATTCCTAATCCCACTCAAACTACACTTAGCCCAATCATACTTATGACTAATTAATTGCTCATGAGGCCCAATAATGGGCCTCTAACTTGCTTAACCCATTACCCTTGTGTGTGACCAATATAGGATCCATTCTAAAGGGCTTTGGCTATTTGACTAGCCCAAAGATCATCTCTCATAGTCTAGCAACAGAGGATGACGCCCCAATAGAATGAACTTATTATCTCCATAATAGTGATCCTTGATATATCTAGTAATTGCACTTATCGAAGACATAATTCCTTCAATCTCCCACTTGTCTGAGACAAGTGCGCAATATTCAAATTCCTTAAGTCATTTTGTGTCGACTTGATAATATGATTGCATCTTATGTAATCAATATTAATCTACAAATCATTTCTTGAAATCTGAGTTAGAATTACAAAACAAATGGTTACTATGTAACACATTTGAGCACAGCCATGCATTTTCTGAATTCTCCCTCTTCAATAGGCCAAAACAAGACACTCCTAATTAAATAGGAAGACTCTATCCAATCTTGTGGCAACCAAAGCTCCCACTCAACTTCTGAAATAACCAGGAAACACCCTTTATAATCTCCAGTTACGGGAAGATGTTTGAATGTACCACAGTTATGACATCCATTGAATGAGATCAATGTTCCACTCATGTCAAAGGAATCCACTAATATATCCGGAAGCTCTATACTTGAAATACATAGTTGGTCTATAGTTCGATCATGCATCATTCATGCATATCCATATGATTGACCGAGCATCACTACGCTCCTATAGCCCATGAAACTGCGCTATTCAATCAATCTTAACATGCTAGTCAAGTTTAAGAAATCATTTATGTCCACTATAATGATTCCGAACTAGGAACTTAATAATATATGAATTTTGTTCACCTGTGGGGTTTCATTCAAAAGGTCATTAACCTAGTGAGCCCAACAATTCATAATTATTTTGGACATTTTATTTAATATTGAAACCACAATTAAATAAGAGAAATGATAATTTCTGATTAAACATAATTCTGCAAATGAATGTATTAAACATGTAATTTATTTTCTCAAAAACAAATAACAACTTCTAATTACATCATTTTCTTCAATCCAATTGCACTAGTATGCTTCTCATGCTTAGGCATTGGAAGGGGTTTAGTAAGTGGATCAGCGATGTTCTCATCTGTGTGAATTTTGCTCATCTTGACATCTCCTCTGTCAACGATCTCTCGAATGAGGTGAAACTTCCTTTCTACATGTTTGGATTTGAAGTGTGACCTAGCTTCCTTCGATTGAGCAATGGCTCCATTATTGTCACAGTATACCTCGATTCCCTTTTGAGCACTTGGTACGATATCCAGCTCAGTTAGGAACTTCTTTATCCAAACTGCTTCCTTAGTTGCTTCGACAGCAGCCAAATACTCTGATTCTGTCGTAGAGTCTGCGACAGTGCTTTGCTTCGAACTCTTCCAGCTCACTTCTCCTCCATTCAAACAGAAAATGTAACCAGATTGAGATCTGAAATCATCCCTGTCTATTTGGAAACTCGCATCTGTATAACCTTTGACAACCAACTCATCTTCGCCACCATACACTAGAAACATTCCTTTCGTCCTTCTCAAGTACTTAAGGATGTTCTTGGCAGCTGTCCAGTGTGCTTCACCTGGATTTGCTTGAAACCTACTGCACATGCTTAAAGCATATGCAACATCCGGCCTTGTACAAATCATGGCATACATAATCGATCCTATTGCAGAAGCATAAGGAATGATAGCAATACGTCTCATCTCATCTGGCATAACCGGGCATTGAAATTTACTGAACGTAATGCCATGGGACATGGGGAGAAATCCTATCTTGGAGTTTGTCATCTCAAACCTGTCAAGAACCTTATCAATATAAGTCTATTGACTTAGTCCAATCATCCTTCGAGACCTGTCTCTATGGATCTTGATTCCCAAAATGTACTCGGCTTCACCTAAGTCTTTCATGGAAAAACAACTCTTCAACCATTCCTTGACTGACTCAAGCATTTGTATGTCATTTCCAATGAGAAGTATGTCATCCACATACAAGACTAAGAAAACTACGCTGCTCCCACTAGACTTCTTGTATACACAAGGTTCCTCTTCGCTTTTGACAAAATCAAATCTTTTGATCGCTTCATCAAAACGAAGATTCCAACTCCTGGATGCCTGCTTCAATCCATAAATGGATTTCTCAAGCTTGCATACCTTTCTAGGATTTTCTAGATCTTCAAAACCCTCAGGTTGTGTCATGTACACTTCCTCCGTCAAGAACCCATTCAAGAAGGCGGTTTTGACATCCATCTGCCAAATTTCGTAATCGAAAAATGGGGCAATCGCTAGAAGAATCCGAATGGACTTAAGCATTGCTACTGGGGAAAAAGTTTCATCATAGTCAATACCATGAATCTGTCTGTACCCTTTTGCAACTAGTCTTGCTTTATGGATGTAGGCATTTCCATCCTTGTCTGTTTTAATCTTGTAGACCCATTTGCAACCAATGGGTTTTACCCCATTAGGCAAGTCTACTAGGGTCCACACTTTATTTTCAGACATCGATTCCATTTCGGATTTCATGGTATCAAGCCATTTATCTGAGTTGGGGCTCACCAAAGCTTGCTTGTAGGTTGTGGGTTCCTCATTCTCCAATAAGAAGATTTCAGAATCCTCAGTTATTAGAACCTCAACAAACTGTTTGTTTCTGATTCTAGCAGACCTACGTGGGGTAGGAGCAACAGTAGAAATTTTCTCTCCAACTCCTTGAAGATTTTCGCATGAATTAGATTGAAGTGGGACGATAAGAGTCTCGCTGGTGGAATTAGCTTGCTCCGACGCATGATTAATCGTCTCATGCGCCCTCGCCTCTGACGTTGTGTTGTCCACATCCATTTGTTGCTCGTCTCAAATTTCTTCGAGAACCACTTTACTCCCACTTGGCTTTCTAGAGAGGAATTCCTTTTCTAGAAAGACACCATCGCGAGCAACAAACACTTTGTTATCTTCGCGATTGTAGAAGTAATACCCTTTTGTTTCTTTAGGATAACCCACAAAGAAACACTTGTCTGATTTTGGGTGTAATTTGTCGCTTTGTAAACGTTTTACATAGACCTCACATCCCCAAATCTTGAGATAAGACAATTTCGGAACTCTTCCAGTCCATAACTCATATGGTGTCTTCTCAACTGCTTTGGATGGGCTTCTTTTTAGTATATTCGCAACTGCTCCTAATGCATATCCCCTGAATGATATGTGAAGATCAGTAAAGCTCATCATGGACCTAACCATATCTAGTATAGTCCTATTTCTCCTTTCTAACACTCCATTTAATTGAGGTGTCCCTAGAGGGGTTAATTGTGAAAGTATTCCACAATTAATCAGATGTTCATCAAATTCTTGGGTCAAATATTCACCACCACTATCAGATCGTAATGCCTTAATTGTTTTCCCAAGCTGGTTTTGTACTTCATTCTGGAATTCTTTGAACTTTTCAAAGGATTCCGACTTGTTCTTCATTAAGTAAATGTAACCATATCTACTTAAATCATCAGTGAAAGTAATGAAGTAATTATATCCACCCCTAGCTTTTGAACTCATTGGTCCACACACATCTGTATGTATGAGTCCCAAAAGGTCACTAGCTCTTTCACCTATACCCGTAAAGGGTGACTTAGTCATTTTCCCAAGCAAGCATGACTCACAGTTTTCAAAAGATTCATAATCAAAAGAAGAAAGGAGTCCATCCTTATGTAATTTCTGGACGCGCTTTTGGTTAATATGTCCAAGCCTACAATGCCATAGGTACGTTGGTTTTGAACCATCTGTTTTCTGCTTTTTATGATCTATGTTGTAGACATGAGTTGCATATTCTAAGACATACAAGCCATTAATCAACTTAGCATTAGCATATAACATGTTTTCTTTCGAAATAAAACAACGTTTGTCTCTTATGTCAAATGAAAATCCTTTAGTATCTAAAACTGGAACTGAAATAATGTTTTTAGTAATGCTGGGTACGAAATAACAGTTATTAAGTACTAAAATAAGTCCAGAAGGAAGTCTCAAATGATAACTCCCAATAGCAACTGCAGCAGCTTTTGCTCCATTTCCTACTCTAAGTGTTACTTCCCCTGGATCTAGCTTCCTACTTCCTTTCAAGCCCTGCACGTCATTAACGATATGAGCACCACAACCGGTATCGAATACCCAAGTGGAAGATGAAGTAAGATTAATCTCTATAACAAAAACATCAAGTAACTCCTTACCTTCTGTTTTCACTGGTGTGTAATGGGGACACCCTGGTGTATGGACTTGCCATCCACCACAAAAGAAGCATTGGCAATCTCTCCTTATTATGTACTCTTCTGCATGGTTAAGTAAGATGTTGATCAAATTTGCTGATGATCCCTCATCATTATGAGAAAGTCTTACTATTTCAAAACCATCATGGAGCGAGAACAAGATAATGTCACGCGCAGAGTCATCATCGATCGGTTTCCCAAGGATATCCATTTAATTGATCATATCAATCAATTCATTGACATGGTTCCTCACTGACTGACCAGGTAAGAGTTTCTTTGCCATTATCTTACCATGAATCTTGTAAGTCTCATACCTTAAACTGTCAGCCCAGGAATAGTAAATCTGAGGGATCGAGTTAACGACCTCTCTTACATTTGGATCATTGCTTCCTCCACTACCCAATGCTCCCATGCCACCTCTACAGATAGCACGAAGACATTGATGCAAGGTGGTCACCTCATACCGTCTGAACCTATTATACCAACAGTTTGGAATAGATTCCAGTATTAGGTACTTGACCCTTTGTGCATCCGAAACTAATTTCGCATGTCTTTCAGGATCCTGACCAAGAGCACACTTGTTCCCCATGGGTACATATAGACGAGCTTCAAGCTTGTGGCTTGTGAGAACATTTCTCAATTCGTCCTCCCATTGCCTGTAGTTTCTGAGATTTAACCTTAAATTGAGTTTCATTGGTAAATCTGTGTTGTCATATAAGTTATTCATCTACAAACAAAAAACAAAACGAGGCAAAATTCAATAATTATGTTTAACAAATTTAAAGTACCATAAGCAATTTCAGAATTTATTTGTAACTTTAAAGCATTTATTCAATTTTAAATGATGCCTATTGAATAAAATGATTCCAAGATCCTTTATTTGTGCAATAATTAACCGGACTTTGGCCCTGCCACAACCATTACATTTTCAAGGTGAGTAAACTCTTTACTGATTACAACTCTTGTAATTCTTGGTTGAATAATTAATCATCACATGTTTAATTATTACCCTTAGCTTCAAGGTTCTAAACTTTATCTTTAGGTAACCCTGTTGAGTATAAACAATTAAAAGTGTAGAATTTGTCCTACCCCCACTCCCCTATGAAAATTATGATGCCCAACTTTGGCATGACCCATCATAAATGTCAAAGGTTTCATCGGGTTTTTAATTGGAAAAGCTGCCTCAATATTACTGGGATCTAGATTTATTATGTTGTGATTATATAGTGAACTCTAGCGCATCATCAAGCAACATAAATAAACCTAAACATGCATAATCTACTAATGCAATAAAACATGACATAGTATGGCCCCTTAATCCTAAGAAAACTAATAGAGCAAAATGCTCCCACTTGAACCTTCATGGATCTCATCCATCTTGCTCCATTGGGCCTTTACTTCATTGGCTTTTGGATCAACTGCAACCTGTAATTTTATTCTATTCTATCTACTACTTAAATATAATAAAATAAATTACAAAAATACTTAACGGTACGCAGACCGTATTTAGATTACAAAAATACATCACGATGCGCAGATCGTATTTAGAAACTATGGGCCATACTAGTCTATACATAGCAATAAACAATATCATATATTATAAAGTGCCATATAATAAATCACTCATCATGTTTTCCTAAACTATAACATCAAATGATCATAATTAAGGAAACATGGCTATAAATATCTCATATTTTAATTATTTACTGTAATTAGATAATATCATATATTATTCATGATCAATCATAAAATATCATATATTTTATTTTAGGTATGAGATAGAATCAAATCATATTTGAATTGTGGAAGACAAATCATATTTATTTTCCATGATTATCTAACTTATTTAGGAAATTCTATCCTAACTACTAACCAATCACATATTTTAAATCAATTATTATCCATAAATAATTTTGGGATAATCACATTATTTAATCAATCATTATCCAAATAGAATCTTTTGCTCCATAATTATCCAAACTTAACAAAAATAACAACTTTAATTTTGTTAATTATCTTTTCAAAATTAAAACTTATCTCTTTTTTTTTTAAAAAAAAATTTGAAATCTGATTTTATAAAAATAAAATAATTTTTTTTTTAGAAAATCGCGTCAGCCACCGTGGTGTGGCCAGCCGAAGCCAGCCACGGTGGTCGTACACCTTGCGGTGTACGCTGCCCCTGCAGCGACGCAAGAACAGCAGCAGCAGCACACACAACGGGGTGGTGCACTGCTGCGCTGCCCCCTTGCAACCTGATCCTAGCCCCGCCCCTCCCTCCTGGACCACCAAAAGCAGCACCGCCGTGGCATCGCCACCCAGCCGCGGTGGCTGCTGCTGCAATTTCCCTTTTTTTTTGATTTGATTTTAATTAAATAAAACAAAAACAGATTTTTGTAAAATTAAATTAAACTTTATGTGGTCCAATTAATTCCAAAACTAAATCATATTCAATTTTGAAATTAAGGTTCTTGATTAAATTAATCCCCAATTTCATTTAACACTTAAATTAAATAATTTGATCATGAAAATTCATAATTTTAACATGTAATCAAATAGATTAAATTCCTTAAATATATTACCATCGAAATAAATCAAAATTAACACAAAATTTCACAAATTAGGGCTTAAAATTTCGAAATTTTCGAAATTAGGGTTTATGGGGTTCGATTTTTTTCGATTTTTATGGGGCAAAAACGGATCAATTCTAGGCTAATATGGAGCAAATTAAATACCTTTAATGATTCTATATTGTTAAATCGCATTTAAAATAACAATTGACCCATAATTTAATTATTCTCCCTCCTAATTGAATTAAAATTGTGGATTATCAAAGAATTATTACTCAATATATGTAAATGCAAGAGGCTAACTGATACCACTGTAGGATATTATAGGTAATAAATGCGGAAATAACATGAATCATATTCACATAGCACCAAACCAAGGATCGCATGCATAACACATAAAGAAGTAAAAATTATACCTTTGAAGCGTGATTCCACGGTGATCGAGCAAGAACAATAGGGGAGATAAAGAACCTCAAACGTGATTCCTCTACTTGGTCCACAGGCACAGATTAAGACCTCCACTAATGCTAGTTAGTCGTGAAAGAACCCTTCTATCGACCTTCTACGGAGATGAACGAACGATCAACTAGCCAAGAACCACCGCACAACACCACGTGGGCCACTAGGGGTGGCCGGCCGTGGGTGAGAGGGGGAGAGAGAGAGAGGCGTGCGTGTGAGAGAGAGAGGGGTGAGGGCTTTTGGATGTTGGTTGCTTAGATTCACAATTCACTGTATGTTAATTGTGACTTAATTAATCAACCCTAGGCATGACTATTATTTATAGATCATATCTCTAAACAATAGTCCAAGTCCAAATCCAAGCCCAATTCCTAATCCCACTCAAACTACACTTAGCTCAATCATACTTATTACTAATTAAGTGCTCATGAGGCCCATTAATGGGCCTCTAACTTGCTTAACCCATTACCCTAGTGTGTGACCAATATAGGATCCATTCTAAAGGGCTTTGGGCTATTTGACTAGCCCAAACATCATCTCTCATAGTCTAGCAACAGAGGATGACGCCCCAATAGAATGAACTTAATATCTCCATAATAGTGATCCTTGATATATCTAGTAATTGCACTTATCGAAGACACAATTCCTTCATCAGGGCCGTCATCATTCCTGCCCTCATGCTTGTCAAGTACGAGAGGGATGATGGCACAGTCGGTTCCCTTAATGGGGACCAAAAGACGGCTCGAGAGTGTTACCTCTCGGACGTCAAGCCCGCGGTCGCAGCAACCGTCCGGGGCAAACAAACAATCGACCTTGATGATATCATGGAAGACTAGGCGGCCCCACCAGCCGAGAAAAAGAGAAAAATTGATCAACTGGTGGCGGTCAAAAAAGAGAAGCAATAGCAATCACTGACCGGGGAACGGTCAGACGACCTCCGTCCCCAGCCGACTGGTGACCACATTCATATCCCTTTGGACGACACTCGACCAGAGCGGACTGTTAAGGTGGGGACGGTTGCGTTTGCCAAGCTAGGTGACAGCCTGCACCAGCTTCTGAAAGAATTCAAAGACATCTTTGCCTTTGAAGTGGAAGAGATGCCTGGCATCAGTCCGGATCTCCCTGTCCACAAACTTGCCGTGGATCCTAAAAAGAAGCTCATTCGGCAAAAGAAAAGAAATCACGGCGAAGAAAGAAGTCAGGCGGCAGCAGCCGAAGTTAAAAAGCTGGTGGACGCCAAGTTCATTCGGCCATGCAATTTCCCCGACTAGGTGGCTAACGTTGTGTTAGTAAAAAAGCCAAATGGAACTTGGCGGATGTGTGTTGACTACACCGACCTGAACAGAGCATGTCCGAAGGATAGTTATCCATTGCCAAAAATCGACAGTTTGGTCGATTCAACAGCCGGCCATGCCCTGATGAGTTTTATGGACGCCTATTCAGGCTTTCATCAGATCCCCCTATGGAAAAAACATCAAGAAAAGACGGCATTCGTCACTGATCAGGGGTTGTTCTGTTATACTGTGATGTCGTTTGGTTTGAAGAATGCGCCTGCTACTTTCCAACGAATGATTAATACGGTCTTCATTAATCAAATTGGGAGGAATGTAGAAGCATACATTGATGACATGATAGTCAAATCCAAACAACAAGCGGATCACCTTGCTGATCTCCGAGAAACATTCGCCACACTCAAGCGGCACAAGGTCATGCTAAATCCAAAAAAGTGTGTCTTTGGTCTTGAGTCTGGGAAGTTTCTCGGATTCCTGATTGACCAAAGGAGAATAGAAGCCAACCCTGAGAAAATACAGGCAGTCATTGACATGCAGTCGCCCCGCGCTGTGAAAGAAGTATAAAAGCTTACAGGTTGTCTGGCGGCCCTGGGGAGATTCCTCAGTCGGTCAGGCGACAAGTGTCTCTACTTCTTCTAGGCAATCAGGAAGAAGACTAATTTTGAATGGGGAGATGATGCAGAGGCGGCCTTTCAAGAGTTAAAAACTCATTTGCACTATTTGCTGAGGCTTGTTAGCCCTCTGCCCAAAGAGAAGCTCTTCATGTACTTGGCCGTCTCCGATCATGCCCTCAGCGCCGTTCTCTTAGCTGAAAGAGATGGCATCCAGCTCCCGGTCTATTTCATCAGCCATGTTCTCAGGAACGCTGAGCTTTGGTACCCCATGGTTGAAAAATTTGGTCTCGCTCTTTACATGGCCATCAAGAAGTTGAAACCCTATTTCTTGGCACATGCAGTAGTGGTCTACACTGACCAACCGATCAAGCGACCACTGACAACCTTGGAGTCTTCTGGACGAATTCTCAAATGGGCGATTGAAATGCAAGGATTGGAAATCACTTACGAACCAAGGAAAGCAATAAAGGGGCAAGCATTCGCCAATTTTATTGTGGAAATGATAAGGCCGGTTGCTCCGGATGATACTAGTCAGGTTTGGGGAAGTGTATGTGGACGGGAGCTCCACTGCGAACGGCTGTGGTGGAGGAATTATTTGTCAGTCTCCTGAAGGAGACAAATATGAATATGCAATACAGTTCAAGTTTCAGGTCTCTAACAATGAGGCCGAGTATGAAGCCCTGCTTGCTGGCATTCGGTACTGTAAGGCAGCAGGGGCAAAGAAGATTGACGCCTGCTCGGACTCACAACTGGTCGTACTCCAAGTCAATGGGACGTACGAGGCCACTCATCCGGCCATGATAAAATACTTGCAGGTGGTCAAGGATGAAGTTGGGACACTTGAAGAATTCAATCTAAGTCAAGTGTCAGGTCTTCAAACAATTAGGCGGATGCTTTGTCCAAACTGGCATCATCCGCCTCCTGTGAAACGCCTCGGTCAGTCTTTTGGGAGGTCATGGAAAAAAGAAGTATATCTGAGGAAGACCCCATTGGAGTTCCTGACCGAAGCTCAACCTGGATGGACAACATCCGGGCCTATCTTGTAGACGGAACGCTCCCTGACTCACCACAGGAGGCGGTTGTTCTGAAAAAGCGAGCGGCTAACTTCGAGTTGCGACAAGGAGAACTCTTCAGGGCTAGTTTTCTGAAACCCCTGTTGAAGTGTGTTACCCCTGAGAAGGGTAAGGAAGTCCTCGAAGAGTTGCATTCGGGATTCTGCGCCTCCCATATAGGCGGCAGATCCCTCGCTGCCAAGGCCAGGCGGCTTTACTTCTGGCCAACTCTGGAGTCGGATGCAATGGAAATGATGAAAAAATGTGACAAGTGTCAAAAATTTGGCAAACTCATCCATCGACCGGCTACAGACCTGACGGACATCCACAACCCAATACCCTTTGCCAAATGGGGCATGGACATTCTGGGTCTCAAGCAAACGGCCAGGTCGAAGCCTTCAACAAGTTAATCGCAGACAGGATTAAGAAGAAAATTGAACGGGCTGGTGGCCTTTGGGCGGATGAATTACCACACGTCCTCTGGTCCATCAGAACGACTGCTAAAGGGGCGACTGGAGAAACCCCATTCCTTATGGTGTATGGAGCAGAAGCTGTCCTGCCCATTGAGCACTATGAGCCGACTCTTCGCATCATGTTGTATGATGAGGAGGCGAACTGGGAGGCCATGCGCCTAGCATTGGACTCACTACCAGAGCGCAGGGGCAATGCCGCCTTGCGCCATGAGTTATACCGTCTAAGAATGACTCGGGCTTACAACAAGAGAGTACACAAGCGTCCTCTCAAAATAGGGGACTTTGTGCAACAGAAAATGGAGGCAGTCGGTAGGGCGAATGAGCAGGGAAAGCTAACCCCAAACTGGGAAGGCCCATACCGAAACTATGAGGAAGTAAGAGACGGCACCTATCGCCTGGAAGAACCAGACGGTAGGCAGCTGCCTAGAACTTGGAATGTAGACAAGTTGAAAAAGTACTACTTCTAAGTACGAATGTAAATACCTCAATTTTGTTATCTCAAATTTTGTTAATTAGAATATGCCTTCAATTTCCAACTTGTCTTTTTATTTAAAGTTTTTTAGCGTCGCCTGTACAAAATACAGACGGCCAATATGTTTGGAAAGTGTCTGTTCCAACAGCAGACGCCCTAATCCCTCTGAAGGAGCCGATTGTTTTAGATCAGTCGTTCCTACGAAATTCATTAAGTTGACATCAACACTTAACGAATATTTACTTAATCTTTTAAGAGGCCTAAGGCCAGATACAATTATGATGAGGCCCATGGCCGGATATAAATAAACAAAAAGAGACCAAATGGTCACAGTCTGCTCCAACATGAGTATGACCGTCTGCTCCGACATGAGACAGATAACTGGCGACGTCCTTTCTTGCGAATTCATCGAGGAGAAGCATCTCCCATTTGGGTGGCATATTGCTCTACGAATATAACATGCGGCCCTACCGAATGCTAAGGCAGCATTCACAGTCGTTTGTTTTAATCGAAAGTGAAATCTAAAAGGCCAGAATTTTCTAACTATTCTAGCACAGTTCGAAAATGGTCACTGTTTCATAAGTAGAGGCTGAACGAGGCATTAAGCTGGATGGGCCTGTTTTTGCTCAGGGGCAAAGCAAGCGGAACATTCTCGTTAATATACGAGTTAACTACTTAGCACCTATAGAGGCTTTTGGCCGGATGACGCTTGATCTTTGCCTATGGGGAAAGACAGGCGGACAATTATTTTTAAAGAAAATTGGCTTAGTTATAAACTTAGCATTTTATCTCAAAGAGGCCAATGGCCGGATGCGCCTGTTTCTGCTCATGGGGAAAAATAGGCGGAGGTTTTCGCTTAGCAAATTAGCTAAGTTAAAAAGTTGAGTTTAGTTCGAGCCAATGGCCGAATGAACGCTTTTATTTGCCAATTCTGGATGGACGTCTGGCGCGTGGTTTGGGGCAATCACCATAGTGATTGATTGACTTAGAAACCATGAATACTCTTCTAAGTATCAATAATTTCTAAGTCAATCAATCCAATAAACCGAAACCACTCGACATCCGTCCAGGGGCAAGAACATTCGCATGGTATACAGGTTATAATACTTAGCCAAAAACATGCAAAAAATTCGAAAAATTCAAAGGACAATAATATGGATAAACTTCAGCCAAATGGCCGAATGATTCAAATTAAAAAAGACCAATCGCCATCAGACGATTGGTTAAGATTGTTATCTGGCAAAGCTAGAGAGATTGTCAAATTACTCGACCCCACGGTCGGTAAAAATACAGAAATACTCGGCACGCAAGCCGTAAAAGCAAAGTACTTGGCCATTCGGCCGCAGAAAAAGAAAATAAAAAGCTTAAGTGATCAGGGGAGAGTCTCTTCATTGGCAGCCGACCTATTGTCCTTCGGCTGCTCTTCATTTTTTTTCTCTCGCTCCTCCGCCTGATCTTCCTCCCCACCAGAGGACGAATCCCCAGAAGAGTCGGACCCAGAGCCTTCCTCGGCCTCAGCCTCAGCCTTAGCTGCATTCTCCATCTCTTCGAGAAGGCGATTGTCGAACGCTTTGCTGGCTTCATCAAACTTGGATTTCCAAGTCTGATAGTCCGAGTCCGGCTGCACAGCTGCCCAAGTGTCCCGCATGATGGAGTCATAATCACTCATCATCTACTTGACAAGAGTCTCTCTTTCTCTTGCTCAGCAACGGACTCAAACTTGGCCTTCAGCTGGTGCTCCCGGTTGCTGAGGCGCTACTCCAAGCGGCCCACCCTCTGCTTGGCTCTCTCGGCCTCTTCCTTGGCATCTTGAAGAGGCTCGAGCTTCTCCTTAAGAGTTTTGACCTCTTTCTTAAGGGAAGTGATGTGCAGGCGGGCCGAGTCCAGGTCCTTCTTCACTTGCAGGTTGGCTTCCGCCTGTGAATACATCATATCAAGCGTCAGAAATTCATTCTGAGCAATGTCAAATTGAGCTCTATCCAAGGCGGACTCAGCCTGAGCCTTAGCGGCTGTTACCTCTTTGGACTTTTCCTTGAAGGGTTGCCTGTGCCCTTGGACGCGCAGCATGGCCTGCAAAAAGAAGCCGAATGGTTAAAACCAGGCGGATAAAGACTTGAGCAAAAAAAAAAAAAAAAAAAAAAGAAAGAGAATGAAAAATTTCTCAAGTTTAAACTCATACCTCGCAGAGGTTCCCCAAGATGCCATCCAAGTCTAGGGTGCCGACTCCCCTTACAGACGCCTTGTCGTCAGGATCAACCGCCCTCAGAATGGACTTGGCCATTTGGATAACAGTCGGCCTCTGCACAGGGACTGAAAAGAGAAGAAAGTTAGAAAAATACTCAAGTATATCTAATTAGAAGAATAAGAAAGGCGAATAGTTTTTACCATCGTCCTCTTCTTCCTCCTCCTTTTCTTTCCCCAGAAACCTCTTCTCACCTGCTGAGCCGACAGTAGTGGTGGGTTGCTTGAAGCCACCCTTCGATGTCCTCTGGACATCCAGTTTGCTGATCTCCCTATCAGCTTCGTGAGCAGAGGCGTCTGGGCCCCTCTTGGGCTTTTGAGCAATGTGTTTCCGGCCGCCCTTGCCGGATGTGCTCACATCACCCGCCCTAGTCTTTTGGAGCTTAGGGTTGGATGGTTTTGAGTGAGACTTGGTGGGAGCACCCTACATCAACACAAGATAAAAAAAAGTCAGAAAGCATTCGGACATTTTCAGCATTAGTCAGAAAATGCTAAGTATAAAATCCTCACCCTGGGGGTACCGGCTGGTCTCAGCTCGTCCACCTTAGTGTGGGTGGTCGCCTTCGTCCTGTTAAGGACGTTTGTTCTGTATCTAGCAGCAGATGCAGCCGGTTTCCTGAAGGCCGAGAGCTTCTCCATTGCTTTATCTACAAAAAAGAACAAGTGTTAGAATCATCAAACAAGTGTGGAAAAGCAAAATGAAATCGCATGATTAAACAGACGGCCGACTACCTCTCGGCATCTCAGTGCTTAGCCCACAAGCGGCTAAGAACGTCCCCTCCTCAAACCACTTGTACAAGGGAAGATAGCATTGAGGGGTGACTTCCTAGTCCCCCTCATCAGTCGTCTTCACGGACACGGTGAACAAACCCGCGTCCATGATCTCCTCCCTTGCCAACCTAGGGAGAGGCGGCAGTGCACTCCTGCCTGCTAGGAAAGGTGGATTCTTGTTCCACCTGTTGAACTTTTGGTTCAGGCGGCTGTCGGCGGATTTGACTATGTAGAACTTAGTTCTCCAGTCTTTCCACTTGTTTTCTTTGCTAACAGCCATCATGTACCCCTTGCAAGTAGTCAAGGTGTACCAGCCCTCACCGCCCCTAGCAGGCGCCCTGCTAAGATAATGCATATGGGCGAATTCTTCGAAGCTCGCCTCTACCTGCAGCATCTCGCAGGCGGCAACGTACCCCAGAATGTTGATCCAGGAATTGGGTACAAGTTGCCAGATACCCAGTTGGTATCCATCCAAGATCCTCTCCACGGCCGGATGGAGAGGGAAACGGAGGCCAGCCTGGAAGGCCGCCTCATAACAACCGAATGCTCGGTCTTCGTAGCTGGCCAGGCTCGGCTAGGTGATGGTGTTGTCCTTGTTAGGGACGCACAAAGTATAGCCATGGCCTAGGACGACCTTACACCTAAAACTGGCAAGGCCGTTTTCCATGGAGCTCCGCCTGCTTGGCGGAACATGATTATAGTAGGGGGCTTTCTCCAAGCGCCTGGAAGCGCTCGGCTCGGCCCAGGATTCCCCCCTCTCCACTGCCAGGGACTCCCTGGCAGAATCAATTTTGGTCCTTGTCTCCTCTGAAGTAATGGAGGCATTCTCTGAAGAAGATGACGAGGCCGACTCGTCATCAGAGCTCTCATCAGAGCTAGGGGACCGCCGACTGGTGCTAGCAGGGTCCTCCTCTAGACTCTCTTCCGGAGCCTGTCCAGAAGGTCCGAGTGCATATGTCTCATCCGCCTCCCCAATGATTCCATCACTGGGAGTTCCACTTGTAGTGGGCGAATGGTAGTAGGTGAAGGTAGGAGGAAGATAAGAAGGGCTATCTGGATGCTCCGACACCTCACTTTGAGGCGCCCTTATTGAGCCGTCTGAATAAACAGTCGACCCGTCCGAATGGTAGAAAGTTCCATCATAGTTATATTGTCTTGCTGTTCTTTTGGTTCTGGCCATAGTGTCCTGCACAGACACGGAAACGGTCGGATTCGGAGAAGTTTGCAAAGCAGAGTCTTTGGCCAAGCAGTCGGCACTGCTAGTTCTAGATTCAGACGTACCCGGTGACCGGCTGATCACTATCCTATGCTGTGCCGCATGCGATTGGGAAACCATTTTTTCGAAAACAAAGAAAAAATGAAAAGTAAAGGAAAAAACAGGCTTACCTTTAGAAGAAGGGTGAAAGACGCTTGGTAGGCTGAAGAACGGTCGGACAGCTAGCCGAGTGTCGGATGCTTGAGAGATTAAAACACTTAGGGAATTTTGAGATTCTTAAAGTCAAAAAGTCCATGATTCTCCAAAGATTCGCAAAGGTGTGAATCTAGGGGGGGTGAAACTTTCTATTTATAGAAGGTTAAAACCCTAAATTTTTTCCCTCCACAGTAATTTTTTGAATCCGACCACTCGGATACTGACACCTGTCACATGCGACACGTGGCAAGCGTGTGCCACCTGTGAGGGGCAAATGATTTGGGTAAAAATACCCTAGGCAAGTTGGCCCAACTAGAGTCCGCCACGTGTCACTGGAAGGGGCGCCACTTTGGATCTCCCAGAGAACGACACGTGGCAGACAGATGAAAGGACTTGGGATTGGCGGCTTTCAGGCCCAAATCTCGAGGCCTGCAAAAGGCTGCGTGATATTCCCTAGGGCACGAAACCCTAGGGAGTGCACACTTTTCTAGGAGCTTATAAATAGGAGACAACCTCCTCATTTATGGCTACATTCAATACGTTTTACTCACCTGCACACCTTACGAGGAATATTATGTGATTACCAATCATTGTCAAAACTGTCACTCTCAAGAGAACAGTACACCCGAGCTCGAAATCCGAGCAGATAACTTTTTCATTCCGCACCTTATTCTTCGGATCTTTACTAACTTAGCCTTCGGAGGCGGACCACCGACCACTCGGTGCTCCGTTGTTTTGCAGGTACAGGCGTCCAAGTTAGCATCCAGTATTATTGTTGTAACTCTCCCGAGGGACACAAAAAACCCCGAAACATCTTTCATAAATGAGGGAATGTTCCCTATTTATAGGGTCCTAAAAATGTGTGCCCTTCCTAGGGATTTGTGCCCTTGGGAAGGGCACGCCGTTTTTGCAGGGCCCTTGGGATTTGGGCCTTGAAAGCCGCCATTCCTAGGGGGCCTTTATTTGCCCGCCACATGTCACCATTTGGAAGGTCCAAAGTGGCGCCCCTTCCAGTGACACGTGGCGGGCTCTAATTTGGCTAGCTGGCCAGGGTAAAATACCCAAATCATTAGCCCCTCACAGGGGACACGCGCTTGCCACGTGTCGCCTGTGACAGGTGTCAGTATCCGGATGGCCGGATTCAAAATTACTGTTGGAGGGAAAAATTAGGGTTTTTACCCCCTATAAATAGTAAGGTTTGACCCCCCTCCAGGATTCACACCTTTACGAATCTTGGAGAATCTCTGGACTTTTTGACTCTCAAAGACTTCAAAAGTTTTGACTTTTCAAGCATCCGACACTTGGCCTACTGTATGTTTGTTTTTCAGCAAACCAAGCGCCTCCGTACCTTCTTCTAAGGTAACCGCTTGTTCTCTTTTTATACTTTACATTCTTTCTTTGTTTTTTGAAAAAATGGTTTCCCAAACGCACGCGGCACGGCATAGGATAGTGATCAGTCTGTCACTGAGGATGGCTGAATCTAGAACTAGCGGTGCCGAATGCTTGGCCAACGATCTTGCTTTGCGAACTTCCCCGAATCCGACCATTTATGTGTCTATGTAGGACACTATGGCCAGAACGAAAAGAATAGCAAGAAAACATAACTCCGATGGTTCATATTACCATTCAGAAGGGTAGACTGTATATTCAGACGGCTCAATTAGGGCGCCGGCTGATGAGGTGTTCGACCACCCCCCAAGCCCTAGTGCTGACCTTCCATCAACCCCAACTTACTACCATTCGTCCACCTTCAGTGGGACTCCTAGTGATAGGATTCTGCAAGAGGCGGATGATCAATATAGACCGGGGCCTTCGGAACAGGCGCCGGAAGAGAGTCTGGGGGAGGACCCTGCTGGCGCCAGTCGGCAGTCCCCCAGCTCTGATGAGAGCTCTGGTAACGAGTCGTCCTCGTCATCTTTTGAGAATGCCTCCCTTATTTTTGAGGAGGCTAGGGCAAGTATTCATATGGCAAGGGAGTCCTTGTCCGTTGAAAGAGGAGAAGACTGCGCCGAGCCGAGTGCTTCTCGGCGCATAGAGCAAGCTCCCTATTTTCATCATGTTCCGCCCAGCAAGCGGACATCCATGGAATCCAACCTTGCCAATTTTAAGCGCAAGGTCGTTTTAGGTCACGGCTTTTCTCTGTCGGTCCCCAAGAAGGACGACACCATTGCTTGGCCGAGCTTAGGCAGTTATGGAGACCAAGCGTTCGGCTGTTATGAGGCGGTCTTCCAAGCTGGCCTCCGTTTCCCTCTCCATCCGGCCGTGGAGAGGATTTTGGACGGATACCAACTGGGTTTTTGGCAACTTGTGCCTAACTCTTGGATAAATATCATTTGGTATGTTGCCGCTTGCGAGATGCTGCAGGTGGAGCCAAGCTTTGAAGCATTCGCCCACATGCATTATCTTAGCCGAGCGCCGGCTAAAGGTGGCGAAGGCTGGTACACCTTAACCACTTGCAAGGGGTACATGATGGCAGTCGGCAAGGAAAACAAGTGGAAGGACTAGAGAACAAAGTTCTAAATAGTCCGCTCCTCTAACAGCCGACTGAACCTGAAGTACTGTTCAAAATAACCCTGCCGTCTCTCCCTAGGCCGGCCCAGGAGGAAATTTTTTACCAAGGGTTGTTCAAGGTGTCCACTCGGACAATTGAGCAGGGGGACAAAGAACTCGTCCCTCAAATCTACATCCCTCAATACGAATGGTTTGAGGATGGGATGTACTTAGCCGCTTGTGTGCTAAGTTCTGAGATGCCAAGAGGTAGTCGGCCGTCTGATATTTATGCAACTTTAATTTGCTTTTCAATACTTGTTTGAGGATTCTAACTCTTGCTTTTTGTGCAGACAAAGCTATGGAAAAACTCTCAGCCTCAAAGAAGTCGGATGTTGTCTCTGCAGCAAAATACCGCTCGAACGTCCTTAATAAGGCGAATGACGAGCGGAAACCAGTCGGGACACCCAAGGTAATGGCTTGCCATACTTAGTATTTTTTTGGAAAAGTTAAATTTGTCCGCATGATCTCTAACGTCTTTTTTCTTTTTTGTGTTGATGTAGGGTGGCTCCACCAAACCTTCTCCTTCCAAACCATCCGACCCCAAGCTGCAAAAAATCAGGGCGGGTGATGTTAGTGCATCCGGCAAATTCCGGAAGCACATTGCTCACAAACCAAGGAGGGCCACAGACGGCTCTTCTCTCGAAGCTGATAGGGAGGTCAGCAAACCGGATGTTCATAGGGCATCGAAGGGTGGCTTAAAGCCACCCAGCACTGCTGTCGGCTCAACAGGAGAGAAGAGGCGCCAAGGCAAGGAGGAGGAGGTGCAGGAGGACGGTAAAAACCATTTCCACTCTTAATGCTATCCTATAGATAGTTTTTCTAATTTTACTAACTCTTTTCCACTTGCACTCCTTGTGCAGAGGCCGACTGTGGTCCAGATGGCCAAGTTCATGCTGTGGACGCTTGATCCGGAGGACAAGGCGTCCGTGAGAGGAGTCGGCACCCTGGACTTGGATGGCATCTTGGGGAATCTCTGTGAGGTAGTGAACTGACTTGAGTTATTTATGCTCTAGTTTATATCCGACTGGTTTAAACCATTCGGCTGTTTTGTTGGGTGCATGCCATGTTGCGCATTCAGGGTCTAAGGAAGCCCCTCTAAGACAAGACCAAAGAGGTAACGGCTGCTCACGCTCGGGCCGAGGCCGCCTTAGACATAAATCAATTTGATATTGCTCGGAATGAGCTTCTGACCCTTGATATGATGTATTCCCAGGCGGATGCCAACCTGCAGGTGAAGAAGGACCTAGACTCGGCCCGCTCCAAAATCTCTGAACTTAAGGCTGAAAACAAAGGCCTTAAGGAAAATCTTAAGCCTCTACAAGAGGCCAAGAAGGAGGCCGAGAGCGCTAAGCAGAGGGTGGCCCTCCTGGAGCAGCGCTTGGCCAACCAGGAGAAGCAACTGAATGCCAAGTTTGAGGCTAGAGCTGTTGAGGAGAAAGAGGCCCTTGTCAAACAAATGATGGATGACAATGAGGCAATCATGCGTGCGGCCTGGGCAGCGGTGCAGCCGGACTCAGACTATCAAATTTGGAAGTCCAAGTTTGACGCGCCAAACAAAGAATTCGACGCTCGTCTCATTGAAGAGGCTGAGAATGCAGCGAAAGCTGATGCCGAGGAAGGGTCCGGGTTTGACTCATCAGGCGAGTCGTCCTCTTGTGGGGAGGAAGAGGATCAGGCTGAGGATGAGGAGAAAAAGATGAGCAGCCAAAGGACGACTAGCTGGCTGCTGATGCTGAGAACCTCCCCTGATCTTTTAAGCTTTCTGTTATTTCTACAAATATATCTAACCCACCCAAAAAACACATGCCTTAAAACAAGGAAAAAAAGATAATTTCTCATGCAAAAACACCTAATGATTCATAATGTATATAAACCAGAATCTTAAACCAATGAAGTACGCAAAGGCAATGGCAATTTCGCAAATAGCAACAATATGCAAGAAAATTATATATGGTCAAGGCACTATTCCTTTGAGAATTCACTGTTCACATTTTCTAATCAATGTGATATTGTGGTTTTTCAAGGGTAGTAGACAAAAGGCACCTTAAGCATGACACTAGAAAACAATAAAAACATCCTAACATGATACTAGGAATTAAACAAATCTAAACATGCTTTCTACATCAAAATAAATAGGGAGTAAGCTAATTACTTACTTTGAAGCCTTGTAACTCTTTCTAATAACAAAATACACGCGTTAGTAAACATCAAAAAAATAATAAATCAAACGATTAAATTAAAGAATTGAATGAAAGAGTTAAAAAGTTTAGACTGGATTTGGGACCAAACCCTCATAAGGTATCAACCTTTCACGTCTAAGGCGAAGACAACTTCGAACTTGGCTAGGTGTGTCTAGAACTTGTGAATGCGGTATGGTGTATTTGTAAAAAGGCTTGGTTTAGAAATCAAGAGGGAGAAAGAATAAGCTAATGCTTAAAAGAGAGAAAGATAGAGAATTATGATGGCTGTGGATTGTTGAAAAAGAGGAGATATGACCTCTATTTATAGAGAAAAAAAAGGGTCGAATAATAAGAAAAGAATCCGAATTCGAATCGAAATAAAACTCGAATATAGCAGTTTTTTGCGAATTTTGTTTTTATCATATCTTTTGATCCAGAAGTCCAATTAAAGCATATAATATATCGTTAGAAAGCTCTTGAAGTCTACTTTCCAACCCAATTGGAAATAGATAAAAATCTTTTGTAGATATACAAATATGGCCGAAATAGTGGGACGATGTCTGTTTTGGATAGAGTTTCGTATTTCTTTCATATCATTTTCGTTATATCTCAGAATTAATATTATAATATATCATTGAAAAGATAATTTCAAGATCTATCCAACCATATAAAATTTGGATAAATATTATGTGGCACGATATTAATATCTGACTATCTTTGAACATTTTTAAATTCGAATAGAATTAAGACTTAAAAAAGGAAAGTTTTTATAAAAGGAATGTTTTTATTTAATTCAAATTCCTTAATCTTTTCTTTTCAAAAAAGATAATTAAGATATTTTAAAAACTTATAGAAGCTTCTAATCAATCCTAATTGGTTTAGGAATGGGATTAAACCTTTGGACCCTCCACATGATCATTAGGCCGCAGGTAAAATCCGGTTTGGGACTAGTTTAGTATTTTGGCCATAACTTCCTCATTATTCATCGGAATTGAGCTTATAATATATCGTTGGAAAGGTATTTTCAAGCCCCATCCAGTAACATCATTATTGGACCCTTATCATGGACCAAACTAAAGTAAACTAGACTTTTTTATAATTAGAGTAGATATTTAAAACAAAAAGAAGGTTTTTTTGATAAAAAAAAACAACCACAACACTAGACTTTTCACACATTCACTTCATTCGATTTTCATTCGACGGGAAAGGTATTTGTCACTGGGTTTGGTTTTGGAAAGACACAATTGGGTGTCTACAGAAGCCCCCACTTTGACTGAGTTTGGAGAAACTTAGGTTTCGAAAACAAAAGTCAAAGTATCGATAGAGACGGAGAATGATTCAGAGCATTCTGCGAACCTGAGTCATTCTTGTAACGCCGATACCTGCAAACTAGCGTTAGTTAAACAGATAGAAGAGTTAAGAAACGCGTATCTTGCACCGTCGAGCACACGTCTCTAAAGTAACCGATTTGTTGTTACATTTTGTGACGACCTCCATAGTGGCTCGTGAATGCCATCGTTCATTGTTGCTACATCTCGAGCTTTTTTTCTTAAATCATGGTGACAACCTTCCCAATCATAGCAAAAGCCGTCGAAGACCGCCCATCTCGTGCTATCTTCAAATCTTGTTGATAACCCGTGCAATCTTAGCGAACACTGTCGAAGACCGCCCCTCTCGTGCCATCTTCTCGAATCTCGGTGACAACCACTACAATCTTAGCTAACGCTGTCGAAGACCGCGCATCTCGTGCCATCTTCTCAAATCTCGGTGACAACCCCCACAATCTTAGCAAACGCTATCGAAGACCGCCCATCTCAAGCCATCTTCTCAAATCTTGCTGACAACATCCACAATCTTAGCAAACGCCGTTGAAGATCGCCCATCCCGTGCCATCTTCTCAAATCTTGGTGACAACCCCCACAATCTTAGCGAACCCTATTAAAGACCACCCATCTCGTGCCATCTTCTCAACTCTTAGTGACAACCTCCACAATCTTAGCGAACGCTGTCGAAGATTGCCCATCCCGTGCCATCTTCTCAAATCTTAGTGGCAACATCCACAATCTTAGCGAACGTCGTCGAAGATCGCCAATCTCGTGCCATCTTCTCAAATCGAGTGATAACTTCCACGATCTTAGCGGAAACTATCAAAAGCCGCTTCATCTTGAATCGTTCTTTTCTCAAATTAAATATTAACCTCCCCAATCATAGTGAAAGCTATTGAAGGTCGCTTCATCTCAAACCATCCTTCTCAAATCCAAGCGAGAGACTCTTTTTAATCTTAAGCCCCCCCTGCTTAAACCTTCGTCATCTTGAATCTTCAAATCTTCTTGTCCTTACTCCTTAGGAATAATCGACCTTTCCATCTTTGGAAAATTCTTCTTAAGAACTATATCTAAGATTCTCAAAGTCTTCAAATTGATTTGCGGAAGTCTTCCATCCTAGGAATTCTTTGTGAACCGTTATTTCGGTGCTTGCGATGAGCCAATGTTTAGGCGCTTTAAGCTAAGTGAGACGATCTTTTGTCAGGTCGATCACTTATTGCGATTGTAATTGAGCCAACTACTAATCATGTCAATTTGCTTATAGGGGATAACTAGCGTACCAAGGAACCCAAAATTTCTGTATGAGGTCCGTATAATTTAATATGGGGCCACGCACTTTGTCTTCGTACCAGCGCTTGCTAGAACTATCTGTCGCCGTGCATTTAGCTTGTCTCCAGAAGACAATTTTGTCGTTTGGCGCTGCTATCGGGATTTTTGCATAAATCCCTTTTCTTCTTCATTTTTGCTCGTTGATGTTGTTCATTGCTCGGTTACGCTCTAATCCTTCAACTTGGTCAAATCCTTTCAACCAAAATCCGTTCTAATCTTTTGTAAATTAAAGCTCTTCATCTCTAATTTACTGATCCATGTAATTTTTGCTCAAACTCTTCTTATCTTGGAAGAATTTCGTGCGTTTATATTCGCGATTTTTCGAAAAAATCCGGGAATGTTCTTGATCGTGGAATGTACATGCGTTTATATTTTAGACCATAGGACTTTGCTCATCTTTAAAATTATCTTAGGGTTGACCTAAGACCAAATGTGTTGCTCGACTCCTTGACTTGACATGACTCGACACATATGGCATAACATGACTCAAGATGTGAACTTGACTTAATGATGACTCAACTGTGTGTGACTTGTGTGACTTGTGTGACTCGAAAACTCGAAATGGTAGAAAAACAAAAATTTCCGTCATCTTTGTGGAGGGTACCGACTTTATCCCGAAAAAAGAAAGATGCAAAAGAATCGAAGTATAGTGTTACGATGCAAGTCGAATGAGCTTAAACAAATATATGCGTTCGATGCTATCTCTCAAGGTGTAAGGATTAATTTATCCTAAACTATCTTAGTTGACTTGATAATGAAAGTATTTAGGTAACTTAGGCACGGAGGCTAAGCACTTCATACTTCGTGATACAATGATGATTATGAGTGATGAGTGATATGACAAGGCATGCTTCAACGTTATGTTAACATTTCATGACAAAGGGTTCCTAATGGAAAGGAATATTTGGTCATGTATCTGTGCAGTGTGTGAAAGTGACACTAAGATTAGACTGCAAAGGCTAACGGTGTGGAAAATATATTTTGAGAAGAGTCAAATTATGGTGACTCTTAGGGTGGGTAGGCTAATGATGTAAGAATCAATCCCCCAAGTCTAGCTCTAAGTAAATAGTGTTGGGGTTTGGTGAGTCCGACTCACCGCGGAAACAACCCCGACCCAAGAACCACTATAAAGAAGGGTATGCGTGCTTCGCCCTCAAACACGGGCTCTTACTTGAAAGCTCTTAGCTCCGCAAATGCCGAGCCTCCAACGGTATCCACCTACAAGGACGAACACGACTTTTAGGTCCGTTACCTTGGAGTTAGCAAGGTCCGACCAAAACCCAAGTGTTAATGAAGTTTAAGAGTTTTTGCCAAAATGCAATTCTCTTTCTAACTCCCACTCAAGCACTTTACTCCAAATCCCAAGGTTGGTATTTATAAAGGAAAGTATGAGTGGGAATTCCTATCCTATCAATGTGGGATCATGAAATTCCACAAATTAATTCAAAGCTAAATTAAAATAAAATTGCAAACTAATAATAAGTCTACAAGTGGCACTATCATATGAAAAGGGTGGTGAGAACCACATGGAGAATAGGGGACCATACTTGCTCCCCACTCAATACTCTCCTTGTGCCACATGTCCCTAACCCCACTTGCTTCCATATTCCCACATGCTTCCCTAGTGACCGGCCCTATGGCCTAGCAACGAGACCAGCCACGAGCCCAGCCCCGCACCAATCTTGCGGGCTGCTGCTATGGCTAGCAAGCCTCGCTCGATGGTGCGGGCTGCTGCCATGCGTGCCCTGCTAGCACGTTGCTAGGATGCCTTGCTTGTGGCAGCTAGCTACTGCTGCCATGATGCCCACGCGACTGCTAGCTTGCGGTGCGCTATCACGCACCAACCAGCCATGCTAGGCTCGGCTTGGTGCGCTTGCTAGCCACCTTTGCGTGGACATTTTTGCCCCTATCATTCGGGTGCTCGGGGCACTCCGATGCTAGGAGTATTTTGGGAATAAAGTCGATTTGTTATTAATTTGCGCTTCTCATCATTTATTATTTTTGACTCGACTTCCGACGCTTGGTTTCGACGCTCCAAGCTCGAATTACCGACGTCTAAATATTTAACACTCGGCTGACGAATTAATTTCTTCCGAATTAATTCGTCGAGTCGTTTCGTATATTTGCTTGGATGTGACCCGAAGGGTTCAGTCAAGATTAAGCTGTAATATTAATTTTATTAATATTACTGATCGGAAGCGGCCTCCACCCAGGCATTTCGATCACTTGACCTTACTGAATATATTAGCTTTCTAATAATTCTGAAGGACACCATTCCTTTTAATCTCCCACTTGTCCTTCCGGACACGTGAGCATTTAGTGTATAGCCCCTTTCCTATGTCTCTTCATGTCTCTTCATGAACTACAGAGTAAGATTACTCGTCATCCTTGTTACGTCCAGAAGTGTTTCTCGAAATCCGAGTTCGACTGTCAATAAGCAGATGATTTCTAAAATCCATCTGAGCACGGCCATGCATTTTCACAATCTCGCTCTTCGAGAGGCCTTGTAAACAACAAGACATGTTCCTTATTGTTAGTAGGGGGACATTCCCAGTCTTGCAATGTAGCTTCTCTTACTAAGAGGACCTAGCCGCCTGATATCCGTCGTTATAATCTCCAATTACGGCAGACGTTTGACGGATACCAAAAACGGACTAGTACTCAAACAAGAGACCTCCCATTACTCATGGTCGAGGAAAAGAGTTCCGATAGTAATAATGAGAAAAATACTTATGACTATTTTTAAATCTCTTAAAGTTTTCTCATAGGTCAGTCCAGTATGGTTCTAAACCAATACCTGTGTAAATGATTTATATCCTCATAGCACAAGAAACGGTGCTATAAGTCATACTACACACTAATCTCTAATGGTCGTTAATCGTCCATAAATAAATGACCTTGATTAGGGATAATTTTCGATTAAAATATTCAAATGTTCACTTAATAGGTGTTTCTTTATCCAAGCCATTGACTTGATACCTGTAGGGAATATTTCAAGCATTATGATCCCAAACTTTATGATCCCAAACTTGAACCCCACTGTGATCATACACTAAAGCATGGTGGCGTTCCAAAGGGAAGAAAAAGAGAGCAAAAGAGTCGCCAACAAATTTTAGGAACTTGTAAACCCAAAAGACAATCCAAAAGGACCATCAACTCCATAAGGTCTTGAACCAAATAGGGTTCAGGGATGAGGGTACGAATCCAATCTACAAAAGAAAGGACCCGCCCTATAAAATAGGCCTCTACTTTATTCTGCTCGTATTCATGTGCGCTTTTCGAATAACATACAAACATTATATTAAACCTAACCTGTTTATCTATGTTGGTTGAATATTAATGCACAAATAAGACTATTATTGGCGATCACTTGAGTTAAAATCACATTAGCCTAAACCAAATTATTAATTATCTTATTAAGCGTGATTTCAAGTAAAAATTCACTTTAAACAAGCATAAAAGGTGTGATCAAGCAATAACAATAAATATAATCAAGCAACATAATAAAGCAATAATAAGCATAATCATAACAATCATGATAAGGCATAATAAAGCTAAAAATAATAGCAAGATCCTAGGCATGATACTATCAAGATTAATAACAAATCCTAGCATGTCACTAAACAATAAAGATCAAAGCTTTAAACCTAACATGGTACTAACATGCTAACATGATATTAGAAAAGAGTAAAAGAACCCTAAACATGACACTAGAAAGCATAAAATAACATCCTAACATGATACTAGAAAGCATTAAAAGCATCCTAACATGATACTAGGAATATTAAACAATAATAAGCATGCTTTCTACATTGTTAATAAAATAGGGAGTAAGCTAATCTACTTACTTTGAAGCCTCGTACCTCTTTCTAATAACAAAATACACGCGTTAGTAAACTTCAATGAAAATAATAAAGAACAATTAAAGAATTAAATTAAATCAAATTAAATAAAGTTTTGACTAGTTTTGGACCAAACCCTCAGAAAATATCAAACCTTGCACGTCTAGGGCGAAGGCAACTTCGAACTTGGCTAAGAGATTCTAAGTCTTGTGAATGCGGAATATTGTATTCTGTAAAAAGGTTGGTTTAGAAAGAGAGAGAGAGAATAAGAATTAAGTAATTCTTGAGGAGAGAATAGAGAATTGATTGGGAGAATTGATGAAAGTTGATGAAGGTTGATGAATAAAAACAGAGGTTCGGGACCCTATTTATAAGAAAATAGTCCGGAAAATCATAGAATTTGATAAGGAATAAAACTCCACACTGTCGCTAACAAACTGACCTTGTCGCCAGGCGACAGAGTCTGTCGCGAGGCGACAAGCCTGTCGTTTGGCGACAGAGACAGTTTTTGCGGATTTTGTTTTTATCATATCATTTGATCTAGAAGTCCAAATAAGTCATATGATATGTCATTGAAAAGATATTGACGTCTACTTTCTAATGCAATTGGAATCAGATCAAAATCTTTTGTAGATAAAAAGATATGGCTGAAATAGTGAAAGGGTGTCAATTTTGGATAGAGTTTCGTATATCTTTCATATCTTTTTCGTTATAGATCTATCCAAAAATATAAATTTTAAATAAAAATTATGAGGCACGAAAATAATATCTGACTATCTTTGAACATCTTTAAATTCGAATAGAATTAGGAAAGTTTTAAAAAAGGAAAGTTTATATTCAAATCAAATTCCATGATCTTATCTTTTCAAAAAAGGATAATTAAGATCTTTTAGAAACTTATAGAAGATTCTAATCAATCCTAATTAGTTTAGGAATAGGATTAAACCTTTGGACCCTCCTCATGATCATTGTGTCGTAGGTAAAATCCGATTTGGGCCCAGTTTAGTATTTTGGCCATAACTTCCTCATTATTCATCGAAATTGGGCTTATAATATATCGTTGGAAAGGTCTCTTCAAGCCCCATACAACTACACCATTATTGTACCCTTATCAGGGACCAAACTAAACTGGAATGGACGTTTTCATAAAATAGAGTGGGTTTTCGAAAACAGAAAGAAGAGAATTTTAATAAAAACTAACCGCAACACTTGACTTTTCACACTTTCACCTTATTCGATTATGGTTCGACGCAAAAGGTATTCATCACTGGGTTTGGTTTTGGGGAGACACAAATGGGTGTCTACAGAAGCCCCCACTTTGACTGAGTTTGGAGAAACTTAGGTTTCGAAAACAAAAGTCAAAGTAGCGATAGGGACGGAGAACAATTTAGAACGTTCTGCGATTCTAAATCATTCTTGTAACGCCGATACCTGCAAACAATGTGAGTTTAACAGATAAAAGAGTTAAGAAACGCGTATCTTGCACCGTCGAGCACACGTCTATGGAGGTAACCAATTTGTTGCACTTTGTTATTGTGACAACTTTCCACAAGCTAGGGAACGCCATCTTGCTGTTGTTGATGTTCACTCGTCTCTGAACAATGGAGTCTTTTTTGAGGATTGTTCACTCGTCTCTGAACAATGGAGCTTTCTTGAGGAATGTTCACTCGTCTCTGAACAATGGAGCTTTTGATAGAATGGGATGTCCACGCGTCTCTGAACAATAGAGCTTGATAGAATGAGATGTCCACGCGTCTCTGAACAATAGAGCTTGATAGAATGAGATGTCCACGCGTCTCTGAACAATAGAGGTTGATGATATGTCCACACCTCTCTGAACAAAAGAGCTTTGATGATATGTCCACGCGTCTCTGAACAAAAGAGCTTGATACTTGAATGCTTGTTGCGATCGTTCGGTTGGCTGCGAACAGGAGCTTTGCTAAATGGTTGTATCCTGTAAAAATCAAAAGAATTGCTAAAAGACTTTGCTGGTGTTTTTTTTAGGGTTGACCTAAGGCTTGATGTGTTTCTTAGGGTTGACCTAAGGCTTATTGACTGATTTGAGGTTGACCCAATGTGACTGACTGACTTGAGGTTGACCCAATGTGACTGACTGACTTGAGGTTGACCCAAGGTATATTGACACGACATGACTTAATGTACATGACTCGTGTGTGATGTGCGACTCGAAAATGCAAAAAAGAAAAGAAAAAATTTTCCGTCATTTTTGTGGAGGGTACTGACCTTCTCCCAAAAAAGAAAGACGTGAAAAAGAATCGAAGTGTTTAATGGTGCATGTTGAATGAGCTTAGGCAAATATATGCGTTCGATACTGTCCCTCAAGGTGCAAGGATTAATTCATCCTAAACTATTTTAGTTGACTCGATTATGAAAGTATTTAGGTAAATTAGGCACAGAGGCTAAGCACTTCATACTTTGATACAATGATGATTATAAGTGATGAGTGATGTGTGATATGACAAAGCATGCTTCAACGTTATGTTAAGATTTCATGACAGAAGGTTCCTAATTGGAAGTCTATTTGGTCATGTGTCCGTGATGTGTGTGAAAGTGACACTAAGGTTAGGCTGCAAAGGCTAACGGTGTGGAAAAGTATTATTTGATAAGAGTCAAATAATGATGACTCTTAGGCTAGGTAGGCTAATGATGTAAGGATCAAGCCCCCAAGTCTAGCTCTAAATGAATAGGGATGAGCATTGGAGATCCCTTGACATGATCATGGTGTGAGTGTGTGAATGTGAATATGAATGCATTTTTATTATGGCCGCACCTCAATATGAGGTTGCCTACGTATCCGTTAGGAATCAGGCCAAACGTAGCTCTAGCCGAACTTCGCACAAGTGTGTGTATACCTCAAAAAGGTCTTTTAAGGGTTGTATCGTGGTTAGGCTAAAGGTTAGAGAAGAAGGGGATAAAGGCTCAAGACCCTAAATAAGCCCCCAAGGTGTGCAACCTTGCTTTTGAATTTTTGTATTTTTATGCTTGAGGTTTCTCATTTTTGAGCTCTTTTTTTTTTTTTTTTCTCTTCTTTTTTTTTTCTTTTGCATTTTTATTTTTATAAGTGTGGGCAATCCCGATCATGCGGTCTATCACTCACTTGGCATTCATGTTTCTCAGGCACGGTACCGAGCACTCGATAGGAGACGCAATTTGAGACATGTTCTTATCAAAGATATTTTCATATCAAAGACATTGGAACACTTGCCCTTTTGTACACCTTTATTATTTTTATATTTTATTCTTTTGAGATCACTCAAGCTTTTCATATTTGTAAATTGCATAGGTTACACACCATCCCATCCCAAGGTTAGTAGATGTGGGTTGAAAAATGAAAGGTCTATCGTTAGACAAGGCTCAAAGTGGTTTGTCAAGAAAGGGATTATATATTTGAAGGGTGAAAGGTAATATGATATGGTTACAGGGGGTGCCTCAAATCATTCGTATACCTTGTGCTTAATTCGGCTTTTTTTTTTTTTTTTTTTTTTGAATAATGCAATGCAATGATCATATGTGAGGGAAGAAACGCTCATTTTATTAAAGAGGAACAAAATAAAAAAAAAACCTATGTAATATATCTAAGGTAGACAAAGGGTGCCTATGCTAGACTTATTGGGGAAAGGTTTGAAAAAAGAAGAAGAAAGCATGAAATCTTGGTGAGAAGCTTGCCTTGTATTTTGTCTCATCATTACTCCTTTTTTATTATTATCATTGTCAATCACATGACTCGAACTCGATTCAACATGCATAGATGGGAAGAGATCATGAAAGAATGAAGGGAGTGAGAAGTATGATATGCATGGGGAACGAATGTAGTGAGTGGGAAGATGATGGATGGAGAAATATGGAAGAATTAGGAATAGAATCGACCCCATACTCAAATGACGGAAAAACGACTCATGCATGAACCTAAGACATGGTCATGGTGACATGTACAAAGTGTGTGCTAAGGCTAATGAGTGTAGGTGACATGTTAAGACTTGTGTCATGACCATGTGGCTAGACTATGTGACTAGACTTAAGCAAAGACTAAATTAAGACTCCACGTATGTGCATTAAACTGGACAGGCTGTATTATTTTAGTCATAACTTTTGATCTGTGACTCTGATTGGGATGAAACCAACGCATAAATTAAAGATAAAACTCGGGGCTACAGATCCATAGGTTATACGACTCATGGTTTTTCCTAGAACTCCGGCTATGACCAAAACAAGTTGACGCATGTGCAGTATACGGGAATAAAAATTCGGGTTGACTAAAAGGAATTATGACTAGACTTAAGGGAATTTTATTAGTTCCAATTAATTAATTAATTAATTAAACAAAGTCCTTTAGTCATTGGTTAGTTTATTTAAGTATACTTATGATCACAAGTCAAACCAAACGGTTAGTTTAGTCACATATAAGCTATGCACAAGTAAGAGATGCACAAGTAGTTCATATAGTCACAATATGATGCAATGAGTTTGCAACCTAACCATGGCTCTAGTTCTCTAAAGTTCAAGGATATGGGTTAAGTCAAAAAGGGTCCATGGTTATGAGTCCGTATGCATTGCACACAAGCCTACAGTGAGGGTTGGTGCGAATGGACGGGACCCCGCGAGTTCGTGATGAAATCGAACTCGACTCCATGGTTTGGTGGAATTCACAAACTTTGCACGTACCCGTTGTTGCACATATAGTGGATATTCAATTGGGCAGGTGAAGCAAGAACCCCCAGAGGGTTATGTCCATATGTAGAACACATATGGGTTCAGAAAAGTGAGAAAAGAACTAAATCAATAAGTAAAATCGGGCCAACAATACTAGAAATGGTCAAAACAAGAAGGCAGATCCCTGGCTCGGTATTGGAAGAACTTGGCGCTAGACTACAGGGACTGTCGCCGCAAAAGAACCTCTGTCGCCAAGCGACAGAACTGTCGCCAGGCGACAGAAGCTCTTTACAGGCGACAAGCCCTGTTTTCTAGACGCTAGTTCCTACATGCCTTGGCAAGTATCTGTGTTCTTAGAATTTTCCAGATTTCGTAGCATTTTTTCAATTCTAGTCATGAAAGATATTTCTCAAATTTCCTACGTGTAAAATCCTATGTTTTTGACTCATTGGTCTATCCAACGAGAACCTTTTAATGCATATGACAATAATGTTAATCAAATTACGCACATGAAATACTTAGAATTTTTCGAGTCTCATCCGCTCATTCTAAATAATTGCCAAAATAAATTTCAGGAATATAAATAGAAATCCTCCCTAGTGGAGTCGCCAAAAAACCGTAGGGAATATTTCAATAAGCATTATGACCCCAAACTTGAACCCCACTGTGATCATACACTAAAGTATGGTGGCGTTCCAAAGGGAAAGAAAAGAGAGCAAAAGAGTCGCCAACAAGTTTTAGGAACTTGTAAACCCAAAAGACAATCCAAAAGGACCATCAACTCCATAAGGTCTTGAAACAAACAGGGTTCGAGGATGAGGGTACGAATCCAATCTACAAAAGAAAGGACCCGCCCTATAAAATAGGCCTCTACTTTATTCTGCTCGTATTCATGTGCGCTTTTCGAATAGCATACAAACATTATATTAAACCTAACCTGTTTATCTATGTTGGTTGAATATTAATGCACAAATAAGACTATTATTGGCGATCACTTGAGTTAAAATCACATTAGCCTAAACCAAATTATTAATTATCTTATTAAGCGTGATTTCAAGTAAAAATTCACTTTAAACAAGCATAAAAGGTGTGATCAAGCAATAACAATAAATATAATCAAGCAACATAATAAAGCAATAATAAGCATAATCATAACAATCATGATAAGGCATAATAAAGCTTACAATAATAGCAAGATCCTAGGCATGATACTATCAAGATTAATAACAAATCCTAGCATGTCACTAAACAATAAAGATCAAAGCTTTAAACCTAACATGGTACTAACATGCTAACATGATATTAGAAAAGAGTAAAAGCACCCTAAACATGACACTAGAAAGCATAAAATAACATCCTAACATGATACTAGAAAGCATTAAAAGCATCCTAACATGATACTAGGAATATTAAACAATAATAAGCATGCTTTCTACATTGTTAATAAAATAGGGAGTAAGCTAATCTACTTACTTTGAAGCCTCGTACCTCTTTCTAATAACAAAATACACGCGTTAGTAAACTTCAATGAAAATAATAAAGAACAATTAAAGAATTAAATTAAATCAAATTAAATAAAGTTTTGACTAGTTTTGGACCAAACCCTCAGAAAATATCAAACCTTGCACGTCTAGGGCGAAGGCAACTTCGAACTTGGCTAAGAGATTCTATGTCTTGTGAATGCGGAATAATGTATTTTGTAAAAAGGTTGGTTTAGAAAGAGAGAGAGAGAGAATAAGAATTAAGTAATTCTTGAGGAGAGAATAGAGAATTGATTGGGAGAATTGATGAAAGTTGATGAAGGTTGATGAATAAAAACAGAGGTTCGGGACCCTATTTATAAGAAAATAGTCCGAAAATCATAGAATTTGATAAGGAATAAAACTCCACACTGTCGCTAACAAACCGACCTTGTCGCCAGAAATTTATCTTGTCGCCAGGCGACAGAGTCTGTCGGGAGGCGACAAGCCTGTCTTTTGGCGACAGAGACAGTTTTTGCGGATTTTGTTTTTATCATATCTTTTGATCTAGAAGTTCAATAGTCATATAATATGTCGTTGGAAATATCTTGAAGTCTACTTTATAATGCAATTGGAATCAGATTAAAATCTTTTGTAGATAAAAAGATATGACCGAAATAGTGAAAGGGTGTCAGTTTTGGATAGAGTTTCGTATATCTTTCATATCTTTTTCGTTATAGCTCGGAATTATTATTATAATATATCATTGTAAAGATAATTTCAAGATCTATCCAAAAATATAAAATTTGGATAAAAACTATGAGGCACGAAAATAATATCTGACTATCTTTGAACATCTTTAAATTCGAATAGAATTAGGAAAGTTTTAAAAAAGGAAAGTTTATATTCAAATCAAATTCCATGATCTTATCTTTTCAAAAAAGGATAATTAAGATCTTTTAGAAACTTATAGAAGATTCTAATCAATCCTAATTATTTTAGGAATAGGATTAAACCTTTGGACCCTCCTCATGATCATTGGGTCGTAGGTAAAATCCGATTTGGGCCCAGTTTAGTATTTTGGCCATAACTTCCTCATTATTCATCGGAATTGGGCTTATAATATATCGTTGGAAAGGTCTCTTCAATCCCCATCCAACTACACCATTATTGGACCCTTATCATGGACCAAACTAAACTGGAATGGACGTTTTCATAAAATAGAGTGGGTTTTCGAAAACAGAAAGAAGAGAATTTTAATAAAAACTAACCGCAACACTTGACTTTTCACACTTTCACCTTATTCGATTATGGTTCGACGCAAAAGGTATTCATCACTGGGTTTGGTTTTGGGGAGACACAAATGGGTGTCTACAATACCCTATTTTGAATATTTATTAAAATTGAATGGACTCATTATTTAATTCTAAACCACAATTAAATAGAGAGGCAGTGATTTAAATTGCATGAAAAATTTAATTACTCCAAAAACCGAATGGTTCATCATAGTGCTTTACATTAACATTGTTCAAAATTTAATTAAAACACTATAATATGGAAATCAAAGCCAGCTTACAACATGCTTGATTCCCATTGCCTCAATGTGTTTTGTTGTGCTTCACTTGAGACAAAGGTTTAGTGAGTGGATCGGCTAAATTATCATCCGTTCCCACTTTGTAAATTCTGATTTCACCCTCTGACTTCCATTCTCAAATCATGTGAAATCGCCTCTGGACATGTTTGACCTTCTGATGTTCTCGTGGCTCTCTAGCCTGAGCAATGGCTCCATTGTTGTCACAATAGAGGTCTATTGGACCCTTGATGGAGGGTACAACACCAAGTTCCCCAATGAACTTGTAAATCCAAACTGCCTCCTTGGATGCCTCAAATGCTGCCAAGTACTTGGCTTCAGTTGTAGATTCAGCAGTTGTGCTTTGTTTTGCACTCTTCCAACTAAACGCTCCTCCATTGAGACTGAATATGTATCCGGATTGTGACTTGAAGTCGTCTCTGTCTGTCTAGAAGCTTGCGTCGGTATATCCCTCAAAAACCAATTCATCTTTACCACCATAGACTAGGATTTTATCCTTGTTCCTTTTCAGGTACTTCAGAATATTCTTGGCCGCAGTCCAATGCACCTCTCTTGGGTCTGATTGGTATCGGCTCGTAGCACTCAAGGTATACGATACATCCGGCCTAGTACATATCATGGCATACATTATCGATCCAATAAGCGAAACATATGGAATATGACTCATCCTTTCTCGCTCATCAAGTGTCTTTGGACACTGTTTCTTGCTTAGGGTTATGCAATGCGACATGGGTAGGTGCCCTCTCTTGGCTCCTTCAATTTGGAATTGAGCTAGTACCTTATTGATGTAAGTACTTTGACTCAATCCTATCATCCTCTTTGATCTATCCCTATAGATCTTGATGCCTAGTATGTACTGAGCCTCTCCCAAGTCTTTCATTGAAAAGCACTTCCCTAGCCAAGTATTTACAGACTCTAACAGCGGAATGCTATTTCCAATGAGTAAAATGTCATCCACATACAAGACAAGGAAGGCGATGTCACTCCCACTGACCTTATTGTAAACACAAGACTCATCTGGATTCTTGATAAAACCAAACTTACTAATGGCTTCATCGAATCGCAGATTCCAACTTCTACTTGCTTGCTTTAATCCATAAATGAACTTCTTAAGCTTGCATACCTTCTTAGGATTGTTTTGGTCGACAAAACCTTCAGGCTGTGTGATGTACACAGTTTTTCCAAAATTCCATTGAGGAAGGCGGTTTTGACGTCCTTCTACCATATTTCATAATTGTAATATGCAGCAATCGCTAGAAGAATCCGAACGGACTTAAGCATTGCAACTAGAGAAAAGGTTTCATCATAATCAACTCCGTGAATTTGCCCGTAACCTTTTGCTACCAGTCTAGCTTTGTAAATGAATACATTTCCATCTTTGTCGGTTTTCAACTTGAAAATCCATTTACATTTGATAGGTGTGTAACCTTCGGGTAAATCAACCAAGTCTCATACTTGATTTTCAAACATGGAGTCCATTTTGGATTTCATGGCCTTTTGCCATTTTGCAGAGTCGGGGCTCGTCATAGCTTGGTTGTAGGTTGCCGGCTCATCTCCATCCACTACTAGGATGTCCTGATCTTCAGTTAATACAACACCGAGATATCTATCAGGTTGAGATCTTGGCCGAGTTGACCTACGTAGGGTAATAGACTGAGCATTTGCATTTTCGGTTTGACTTTGCATATTTTGACTATGACCAATATCAACAGATGCTCCATGAGCACTTTGATTGTGAATTTGTCCTTGTTGCTCGTCCTCTCGAAATTCATCGAGTTCGATTTTCCTCCCACTTGTCATTTTGGAAAGATGTTCCTTCTCCAAAAAGACACCATCACGAGTAACAAACACTTTGTTCTCGGATTTGTTGTAGAAGTAATACCGTTTGGTTTCTTTTGGATAACCCACAAAGTAAAGATTTCAGATGAAGTTTGTCAGAAATGAGTTTCTTGACATATGCTTTGCATCCCCAAATCTTGAGAAAAGAATACCTTGGAGGTTTATTTGTCCATAATTCATATGGAATCTTTTCCACTGCTTTTGACGGAGCACGATTCAATGTAAGTGCCTCAGTTAAAAGTGCATGTCCCCAGAAAGAGATTAGAATTTCACTTAGACCCAATGTGATCGTACCATGTCTAACAAGGTTCGATTTCTCCTTTCGAATACTCCGTTCCATTGAGGAGTTCCCGGAGGTGTCAATTTTAAAAGTATCCATGTTCTTTCAGATGGTCATATATCGAATTCTTGCCCCAAATATTCACCACCTCGATCAGATCAAAGCGCTTTGATTTTCTTGCCAAGTTGATTTTCAACTTCACTCTAAAATTCATTGAATTTATCAAATGATTCAGATTTGTGCGACATTAGATAGACATAACCGTATCTACTATAGTCGTCCGTGAAGGTTATGAAATACCGATAACCATTCCTTGCGGGTGTACTCATTGGCCCGCATACATCGGTGTGTATTAGGCCCAACAAGTCACCGACCCTTTCTCCTAACTTGGAGAATGGTTGCTTTATCATCTTGCCTAATAAACATCCTTCACAATTCTCAAATGATTCTAAATCAAATGAGTCAAGAATACCTTCTTGTAGAAGCTTCTTGATGCGTTTGATTTTAGTGTGGCCAAGACGACAATGCCACAAGTAAGTTTGACTAGAAAATGTAGTCTTAGCTTTCTTAGTGGGATTATCGACGCTATAAACTTCTTTGTCTAAAGATAACACATACATTTTCAGAATGTGCCGTACCATATAAAACATTATCGAGATAAAATAAACACGATTGGTCTTTAACTCGAAATTCAAAACCTTTGGCGTCCAACGCCGAAATTGAAATGATATTTTTAGTAATGTTGGGAACACAATAAACATTTTCAAGATCCAAAACTAGCCCCGTAGGCAAAGACAAACTAAGAGATCCTACGGATATAGCACCAATCCTTGCTCCATTTCCTACCCGGAGCTCGATCTCTCCCTTCGCTAGCATCCTAGTGTTCCTTAGTGCCTGATGTAGAAGAAACGGTTCCGTTCTTCTTATCTTCCTTGAACTTGAGGCAATCTCTCTTCCAATGTCCCTTCTTCTTACAATAGAAGCATTCGGAATCAGACTTTGAAGATGTTACCTTCTTTTCCTTGTTGTCTTTGGTAGTCTTAGGGTTAGGCGGAAAGTTCTTCTTTCCTTTCCCCTTGAAGCCTTTCTTCTTTTTGTCCGCCCTTTTGAATGGCTTGCCCTTCTTGATCATTAGCATATCATGCTTTCCCTCATCGTTGAGCGTCTGCTCAGCTTGCTTCAACATCCCATGAAGCTCGGTGAGGGCTTTCTTCATGCTATGCATATTGTAGTTCATCTTGAACTAGTCATAGCCTTTGTGAAGGGAATGGAGAATGATGTCAATAGCCATCTCAGTTGAATACCCCGCATCAATCCTTCCTATGTTCTCGAATAATCCGATCATTTTGAGAACATGTGGGCTGACTGGCTCTCCTTTCTTGAGCTTAGTCTCAAGGATCTGCCTGTGGGTTTCAAACCTTTCAGTTTGAGTCTGTTCTTGAAACATACTCTATAACTCAGAAATGATCTCATAAGCCGATTCCTTCTGGAAGAAGGTAATCTGAAGTTCAAGAGACATAGTGGCTAGCATTACGCACTTGACATCCCGATCGGCCACTTGCCATCGGTTAAGGGCAGCCTGAGTCACTTCCTCATTGGGAGCCTCGGGCATTTCCTCATCAAGGACATACTCTTTCTGTTCTTGCATAAGAACGATGCGCAAATTCCTTTGACAATCAAGGAAATTGGCACCACTCAACTTCTCCTTATCGAGAATTGAGCGTAGAGAAAAATGGTTGTTTGAGTTGTTTGAAGACATGATTCTACAATTGAAAGAATTTGAAATGAAAAACCATTCAAAAATTACTTTAAATAAGATTGAATTTTATTCATGCAAATTTTCAATACTTATTTAACGTCTTATTTACACGTAAATTGTCCCTATTTGTGAAAATAAGGCGATTCCAAGATCCGAAGAAACAAAGAGTGGTTAAGCATGCTTTGGCTTGTCTTAACAACACTCAATCTTCTAAGGTAAGCATTGCCTTACTAATGGCTCCAAGCCACTCTTGGTTAGATAATCGTCGCATCTAATGCATCTTGACAATATATCTCTTTTGCCACGGTATGTGAGGACTCCTCACACATACCGATGAGTTCAACCAAAACCTACATGTACACCCACTGTGCCTTACCTCCTTGGAGAAGCAATGGTACCTCGCTTTGGCGTAGCCCACCATCACCCTCGTCCGCGTAGTAAGTGTCGTTTTGGAAAGGCAAGTTTTTACTCAATATTATTAGGGACGTAGGATTTTTATGTTGGTTTATTTAAGTGAATTTAACTAATCATCGCAACATAAAGAAAACCTAAACATGCATCTAACGTAAAATTCACATGTATATAAGCATAAAATATAAAGCGAAAATATAGATGCATATTGGCAACTAGCATGACCCCTTGAATTCTTCAAGTCTTCAAAAGGTCTTCAATTGCATTTCAAGGCTTCTTCTTCCAAGAAACTCCGTCTTCAAGACACTAGTAGAAAAAAGCAAAAAGGCACTGCTCAATGGCCACCGGTTTTAAAAAACCGGTGACAAAAATAGGGGAAAAAATGGGCGGGATTTTGAGGGATTAGTATTGCCACCGGTTCGGTTCGAACCGGTGGGGAAAATATTAATCCCACCGGTTCAAACCGGTGGCTTTGTTAAAAAAAAAAAAACCCGGCCTTTTCTAAAACCCACCCCTTTTGTTCCTTCCTATATATTAACTCTTTTACCAAACCCTAGCCCCCTCACTCCTCACGGCCTTTTCTCTCTCCTCCCTACTTTCTGAACTTATCTCTCCTCACAGCCTCACTCCTCACAGCTCCTCCATTGGCTCCATACCCATTTTTTCACCTTCGTTCTCAGCTCAGATCACCTTCGTTCTCAGCTCTTCCTCTCTTATCTCGCTCGCCTCCTCCCTCCTCTTCACCTCTTTTGAAAACCGCCGCCGCCGCCACTAATTTCGCCACCTTAGGTATTCTGGTCAAATTCGACCATGAAAACTCTAGATCTAGAGTTTTCATGGTCGAATTTGACCTTTATAACCCAAATTCTAGATAATTTCAGGGGTTTTTGGTGAAATTCGAGGTAATTTCTCTTTTTTCTTGCTTTTATTTTGTTTTTTGTTTTTTTGGTGGAATTCGTGGGTTGTGGTGGTGGTTGTGGTTACGGTCGTTTATGGTGGGTGGGTTTTGTTATTTATGGTGGAGTTCGAAATTGATTTTCTGGGTTTTAAAATTTAATTTATTTCGAATTTTTTTTGTAGTTAATTGATTTTTCGAAATTTTTCTGAGTTTAAGTGATTTCGAAATTTTTCTGGGTTTAATTGATTTTCTAAATTTTTGGGGTTAATTGATTTTCAAAATATTTGGATCGTTTTTTGTCTAGGTACATGCATGAGTTCGTGAACTATTCTGGGTTTGTGAAATATTTGGGTTGCGAATTTTTTTTTATTATTTTAATTTACAGTTCGTGAATTTTTTGAGTACTGTTTTTTTTTCGCCTTTTTTTGGTAATTAAGTTTTATTAATTCTGGGTTTAATTTATGCAGGTCTTAATTGATGCATCAAGATTCAAGACTTTGATTTTGAAAAATTGTTTTAGATGTATTTTTTTTATTTATTAGATTTTATTCTACAATAATTTAGAAGTTGAATTTCATTGTTTGATTATAATTCAATGTAATTTTTTAATTTTTTTTTAGTATTGTACAATAACAATTTACAATAACAATTCTTTTGCGCTCATGTGATGTTATTTTCCTTACATGGATTGTTTTTATATTATACGAAGTAGTATTTAGTATTATAATGGCAGCAGAAAAGAAAAAGGAAAAAAAAATTTACAACCTGTTGTTGCCACCGGTTAACCGGTGGCAAAAATGTTTAATACCAAAAAAAAAAAAATCCGCCAATTGTAATTGCCAGCGGTTAACCGGTGGCAAAACTTGTTTTTGCCACCGGTTTTGAACCGGTGGCTTTTGCATCAGATTATTGCCACCCCCTAAATGACCACCGGTTCAAAACCGGTAGCATAGGGGGGTTTTGAACCGGTGGCTAATTGCTTTTTTCTACTAGTGAGACTTAACCTGTAACACCCCCAAATTACTCTCTAATATTAACAATAGTAATCCAACTTTAGGGAGTAACATGGGAGTATTACCACCACGTGATTACGTAAGGCTTAACAGAGTTTTGCAGCGGAAATAGTACTTAACTTTCATTAATGATAATAATAGTAGTAATAATAGTTTGATACACTTTCAAAGTAACTATACTACTAATGCTATGTTTATTAAGTTAAAGTAGGTGATCACCGCCCATCGTTCCCAATGCAGCACATAGTTCACGTTGTCCGACCGCCATCACCTATATCTACTCATCAAAATGAAAAGTAGGGCCAAGCCAAAACAAAACAAATACGTATTAGCCAAAATGCTAAGTACATACAAATGCTAGTCATGTAAAATCAATTTAATGAATTAAACATGCTTTCGAAGAGATTCAACTTTAATAAATCATACTTTATCCAAACCATTGATGAATAGAATTTCATATATAAAAACTTGTTAAAGAACCAATTTCTGAAATAAACAACTTTCCAAAGATAATTCCGAATAGGATGGATCAATCCTCATTTTCGTAAATCATTTTACCACCTAAATGTGCACACACCCCAAGCTAGTAACTCCTTTACATAGTCCTATCAAGGGGAAAGACTAGGTCATACAAAGCTCATAGTCTTCAACTTACTCCGCGTAATGGGAGTTAAAAATCCAAAGATCCAAGGAATAAATCCTGATAAATAAACTTTCCAATATCCCATACTCGGGATAAGTTAAAAAATATAACTTCCTTCTTGAATATCAATACAAGTTTATAATCAACCATATAAAACATTTAAACATTTGAGATTAAACGATTAAAACATGCTTCACCGAAATATGTTTCACAATCATCTAAACATGGTTCGAAATCACTTAACATGTAAATCACGTTTCATATAAAAGTCACTTTATAAAATATCTAGCCACGTGTACGTACCTTGATCTTTGCCAAACAAACACGGGATTCCTAGTTACGAACCGGAAATACCTCCTACAACAAACCGATAATCCTAATCAAATACTTTTTAACCCATAGACACGGCGACTTAAAATACCGACTTTGACTAGTTGTGCATGAACAATTTATTATTATAACCCTTTTATAAAATTAACACTTGTATTTATAAAATAATCTTTAATAATTCATAATAATAATAATAATAATAATAATAATAATAATAATAATGAAAATAATAATGAAAATAATAATAATAATAATAATAATAATAAGGTAGTAGTAATGCTACGTAAGTAGTAGTAATATATGTGGGTAGTAGTAGTACATGTGAGTAGTAGTAGTCATATTAATAACAATGATAATGATGATAATAATAATAATAATAATAATAATAATAATAATAATAATAATATAGGAAGTAGTAGTAATACGTAGATTTAGTTGTAGTAGTAGTACTGCTAGTGCTTAGTAGTAGTAGTAGTAGTAGTAGTAGTAGTAGTAGTAGAAGTTGAGAGTAATAGTAGTAGTAGTATTACTAGTACTTAGTAGTAGTACTAAAATGAGAAATTTATGGCTTACTTACGGTGCAACGCAAGGAAGGAGGTGGCGGCAAGGTGGTGGCCAAATGGTGGTAATAGGGTGGCGGCGAGGAGGTGCTCGTGAGGAGCTCAAGACTACAAAATGAAAGCTTAAAAAGGAGGTGAAAATGGAGGAGGGAGGAGAAAGGAGAAGGAAAGTAAGAAGAGAAGTAGGAGATGTAATGGAATAGCTCGTGTTTCATGGCTATATATAGCCCCAACTCAGGCACTATTCCAACCGATTTCATAAATGCTGCCAACCCAATTAATGCGGCCAACCTAATAAATGCAGCTGACCCAATAAATGCTGCTGACCCAATAAATGCAGCCGGCCTAATAAATGCTGTTGACCCAATAAATGCAGCCGGCCTAATAAATGTTGTAAGTAGTACGGGTTGACCTTGATTACGGGAGGAGGAATAGTTTGGTACTTGGTAGTTTGACTCGGAAGTAAAATATTGAAGGCTGAAATTCCGACAACTTTGAGTTGACTCATATAATTATAACGCGTATTAAAATTATATATTGTAAAATCATATATGGACTTAAATAAATATTTTTGTAAAATAAAATATTTCGGAAAAATCCATAATTAATAACTAGTAGATGGCTTAAAAATACAGGGTATTACAGTCTACCCCCCTTAAAAGAAGTTTCGTCCTCAAAACTTGAGTAAAAAGTTGGTTAAATAATCCAAGTTAACATAGATTGACTCATGCACAACTTATAATGACTCGAAATGACTCAACTATGACTCAGGCACAACACATAGTAACTCAAGATGACTCAAAACTAACCAAATAGGGCAAAAGCGCGAAACTCTATAGCATTCTACCCCCCTTAAAAGGAGTTACGCCCCCGTAACTCGACTACTAACCTCAGAGAACAACTCTGGATATCTTTTCCTCATATCTACTTCGGCTTCCCAAGTAGCTTCCTCGGTTTTATGGTTTGACCATAGAACCTTGACTATCTTAACATCCTTGTTTCTAGTGCTTCTTACTTTACTATCCAGAATCTTCACAGGTCTTTCCTCATAAGTCAAGTTCTCGTCCATCTCGATGGTTTCAGGCTGTAAAACATGGGAAACATCTGGTATGTATTTCCGAATTTGGCTCACATGGAACACATTGTGAACTCTTTCTAGCTCATTAGGCAAATCCAACTTGTATGCTACCTTTCCCACCTTTTGGATGATCTCGTAGGGTCCAATGTACTTCGGGCTTAGCTTTCCTCTCTTTCCGAACCTCACTACTCCCTTCATCGGAGATATTTTCAATAAAACTTTCTCTCCTACTTCGTATTCCTCGTCTCTCCTTTTCAAATCCGCATAGCTCTTTTGACGATCTTGTGCGGCTCTAATTTTCTCTTGAATCATCTTTACTTGTTTCACCGTCTCTTCGATCATTTTTGGCCCGAGCGTAACTGTCTCACTTATATCGTTCCAACATATCGGGCTTCTACACTTTCGTCCATACAAAGCTTCAAATGGCGCCATCCCAATGCTTGCATGATAACTGTTGTTGTAGGAAAATCCTATCAAGTCCAAATGATCTTCCCACGAACCCTGGTACTCCATAACACATGATCTCAACATATCCTCTAATGTCTATATTGTTCTCTCTGTTTGACCATCGGTTGCGGGGTGGAATGCAGTGCTCATCAACAACTTAGTCCCCATAGCCTTTTGTAAACTCTGCCAGAAGTTGGATAAGAACCATGAGTCTCTATCCGAGATGATTTCCTTCGGCACACCATGGTATTTCACCACAAATTTCACATACGCTCTTCCCAATTGATCCATCGACCATGTACTCCTCATGGGTATAAACATTGCACATTTCCTTAATCGATCCACTATGACCCAAATTGTATCATTTCCTGCTCGAGTTTTGGGTAAGGCTCCCACAAAATCCATAGAGATCGAATCCCACTTCCAACTAGGCACCTCCAAGGATTGAACTGTTCCTTGGGGTCTCTTATGCTCAATTTTGACCTTTTGACAAGTCAAACATCTAGCCACAAATTCTGCCACTTCCCTTTTCATATTCGGCCATCAGAATGTCTTTTTCATGTCCTTATACAACTTGTCCCCTCCGGGATGCATTGAATAAGGAGAACTATGAGCTTCCTCCATCAACTTTTGCTTAAGATCACTTCGATTCTGAGGAACACACCATCTCCCTTTAACTCCCTTTAAACCTCATGCTTCCATCATCGGCTACTGAAAAGTCCAATACTTGCCCTTCTTCGATCTTTTCTTTAATCTTGCTCAACTTTTCATCTCCATGTTGACTTTCCCGAATCTCATCATAGATTGACGGTCTGCTCAACAAGGCACTCAAAATCTTCTTAACTTCTCCTTGTTCCAATACCTCCAAATTCATCTTTTGGAATTCCACACATAATTGATCTGGTAAAATCATCGCATTAACTGCATGACTTGACTTCCTACTTAATGCATCAACTACAACATTCGCTTTCCCTTCATGATACTGAATCTCCAAATCGTAATCCTTAATCAACTCCAACCATCGCCGTTGTCTCATGTTCAACTCCTTTTGAGTAATTATGTATTTCAAACTCTTGTGATCGGTGAAAATCCTACATGTCACTCCGTACAAGTAGTGTCTCCAAATCTTCAATGCAAACACAGTTGCGGCTAACTCCAAGTCATGGGTCGGGTAATTCACCTCATAAGGCTTCAACTGTCTCGAAGCATAAGCAATCACCTTTCGATTCTGCATCAACACACAACCTAATCCGAACTTTGACGCGTCACTATACACTTCATACTGCTCACTTCCATCAGGCAGGGCTAACACAGGTGCCGTAGTCAACTTCTCTTTCAATGTCTGAAAAGCCTCCTCACACTCCGGATTCCACTCGTACTTACATTCTTTCCTCATCAAGCTCGTCATAGGCCTTGCAATTTTCGAAAAATCCCTAATAAATCTCCTATAATAACCTGCTAACCCAAGAAAACTCCGAACATCTAACACACTCCTCGGGGTCGGCCATTCACTTACAGCCTTTACCTTTGCTGGATCCACCGATACTCCTTCCTTAGAAATCACATGACCTAGGAAAGCTACCTCTTCCAACCAAAACTCACACTTTGAGAGTTTGGCATACAATTGATGCTCTCTCAAGGTTGACAATACCACCCTCAAATGATCCTCATGCTCTTCCGGGTTCCTCGAGTACACCAAATTATCATCGATAAACACCACAACAAACTTATCCAAGTATGGCCTGAAAATTTGGTGTATTAAATCCATGAAAACAGCGGGTGCATTGGTTAACCCAAATGTCATTACCGTGAATTCATAGTGACCATAACGAGTCCTAAAAGCACTCTTTGCAATGTCGGACTCTGCTATCCTCAAGTGGTGATACCCTGACCTCAAATCGATCTTCGAAAATATTCCCGCCCCTTTCAACTAGTTGAACAAATCATCAATCCTAGGCAGCGGGTACTTATTCTTGATTGTCACGTTGTTTAACTCTCGGTAATCTATGCACAACCTCAAGCTTCCATCTTTCTTCTTCACAAACAAAATTGGTGCACCCCATGGTGATAAGCTAGGCCGAATATAGCCTTTTTCCAACAAGTCATCTAACTGAGTCTTCAACTCTTTCATCTCAGCCGGGGCCATCCTATATGGAGCCTTTGAAATAGGTCCTGTCCCTGGCACTAGTTCTATGGTAAATTCGATATCCCTCACAGGCGGCATCCTTGGAATCTCCTCAGGAAAGACATCGAGAAATTCATTTACTACTGGAATATTTTTCCCATCTTCTCTATCTCCTTCTTCTATCCTTTGGACACTACACAAATACAGTGGATATCCTTTTGCTACACACTTCTTAAGTTGCAAAGCAGATATGATCTTTAATCCTGATTTCTTTCCCTCCCTTCGATAGGTTATCCTAACTTTGCCCAGGCCACACAACGTGACCTTTTGGGCTTCGCAATCAATTTCGGCCTTGTACTTGCCCAACCAGTCCATCCCCAAAATAACATCGAGATCTTGTAAGTTAAGCTCGATTAAGTCTGACGGAAATTCTACTTTTGAAATGACAAGAGGTACACCCTGATGCATCTTAGTGCAACTCACCACTTCCCCTGACGGGATAGCAATATCTAAGGAAACAGACACCGGACCCTCTAACTTGAGTCTATCTACTAAAGTTCTACAAATAAAAGAGTGAGACGCCCCTGATTCAAACAAGACTTTAGTAGACATAGAACAAATAAAGAAATTGCCAATTACCACATCAGAAGCAGTCGCAGCCTCACGGCTGCTCATCACGAACACACGACCCTTGGGAGCGGCTCCACTGTGGTTGGGTGTTGGCTTAGGAATGAATCCATTGGGTTGAGATGGCTTAGGTTGGTTCTTCTCATCTTTGGGTTTACCCGACTGCTCATCAGAGACCTTCTTATAACACTCATACTCACGGTGACCTAGCTTTTGACAGTAGCGGCAAGTCACTAGGTTTCCCTCACAATCCCTTCCTGGGTGGTTCTTTGTACATCTCTTGCAAAAATAGGTTCTCTTGGGTTTGTCTCCATTCCCTCTTTCAAAATTACCCCTGTTGTCCCTTTTTCCATTGAAATTCCCACTCGGGTTCCCCTCAACCTTGGGTTTCTTCTCACTCCCATTGAAAGTCCCACTAGGCTTCCTCTTTTCTCCGGAAAAGTTTCCCTCTAGCTCTCTCCCCTTGATCCCATAAAGGTGCGCTGCTCTCCCATAAACCTCATCTAAGGTTTCAAAGGTCACTCCTCCTAATTTTCCTTGAAGGGTCAAAGTCAAACCTTGCTCAAACCTCTGTGCCTTAAGTGCTTCAGTTGGTACTACCTCAGGTTCAAATCTCATCAACTCAATGAACTTGCTATAATACTCATTAATTGTCATTTTCCCCATCCTAAGGTTCGTAAACTCCATACACTTTTGTTTCCTCAAGTAGGAAGGGTAAAACTTCTCTCTTAAAGCTTCCTTAAATTCAGCCCACCCAAAGTTAGGAATACTTAGTAAGTCATTCCTCCTTTGACTCCACCATAAATCGGCTTCCTCTCTAAGGTAATAAACAGCATTATTGACTTTTAATTCCTCAGGACAATTAATAGCATCAAAAAGTTTATCAAACTCTCTCACCCAATTTTCTAAGCTTGCTGGGTCTACCTTGCCAAGGTAAGTGGGTGGTTTGGCTGCAGCTACTCTCTTAAAAACTTCCCCAAAAGCATCAAGGTCATTATGGGCTTTTCCCTGGTTTGAGACAATTCCGGCTATGTTTTCGGTTATTTTGGTTAGCCTTTTGATGACAGAGCTGACTTTGGACTTACTCCCTTTCTTAATTCTTTGCCTTAGAGACATGATCCTGAATAATGTGGTAATTTAGACACATGAATTTACAAACAAATTGTTCATCTATCCAACAAAGACTCAATCAACGATGTGATAACTTTACTGTTCACAAAATATCTTGAGTACTAGACGTTTCATCAAATTAACTAGCAAGTCTAAATTGCCATTTTAGAAGCAACTCTATGTAACATCTCAAAATAAATCATCACAAGATTTATCATAATTTGCATACAATTATAACATACAAATCAACAAACACTTTACCATATAATTCATCACATAAGAGTGAAATTCACCTTCCAATCCATTTCCAATTTAGGAATAATTATCGAATAATAATTCATGAACCTTCACTAATATACCGTGGAATATAAAAATTCCCAAAAGACTATCAATCTTAATGAAATTCGAAATTTAATTCGAACCTTTATATTCTAAAACATAACTTGGACGTTCGCTTAGTCCATATGCACATAATTCACATAAAGTTCGAAATCACCTTTTGAATCCGTTTCAAATTCTTTTAATTTCGAAAATATAATATATGGTTATAAGTTGAATACTTGATTCATAATGTGGATTAATTGGACCAACGAGATCCCAGGTAGGAGAGGTTAGGGTTGACGTAGCCCAGAGCCCAAATCCAGCCTTAGACAGAGCTCATTGTCAATCCAATAATCCCCATTATTAATCTTTCTTCGTATTAAAATAGAAAGTAGTTTTTACTTAAATATATACTTAATATATACTTTCGGAAAAACGAATGCGAAACTCTATCCTATATGCCCTTCTTAGGTCTACCCATCAGTTTTATATACCAATTTATATCTTTTTAAGACCCGAAAACTGATACCACTTTGTAACACCCCCAAATTACTCTCTAATATTAACAATAGTAATCCAACTTTAGGGAGTAACATGGGAGTATTACCGCCACGTGATTACATAAGGCTTAACAAAGTTTTGCAGCGGAAATAGTACTTAACTTTCATTAATGATAATAATAGTAGTAATAATAGTTTGATACACTTTCAAAGTAACTATACTACTAATGCTATGTTTATTAAGTTAAACTAGGTGATCACCGCCCATCGTTCCCAATGCAGCACATAGTTCACGTTGTCCGACCGCCATCACCTATATCTACTCATCAAAATGATAAGTAGGGCCAAGCCAAAACAAAACAAATACGTATTAGCCAAAATGCCAGGTACATACAAATGTTAGTCATGTAAAATCAATTTAATGAATTAAACATGTTTTCGAAGACATTCAACTTTAATAAATCATACTTTATCCAAACCATTGATGAATAGAAATTCATATATAAAAACTTGTCAAAGAACCAATTTCCGAAATAAACAACTTTCCAAAGATAATTCTGAATAGGATGGATCAGTCCTCATTTTCGTAAATCATTTTACCACCTAAGTGTGCACACCCCCCAAGCTAGTAACTCCTTTACATAGTGCTATCAAGGGGAAAGACTAGGTCATACAAAGCCCATAGTCTTCAACTAACTCCGCATAATGGGAGTTAAAAATCCAAAGATCCAAGGAATAAATCCTGATAAATAAACTTTCCAATATCCCATACTCGGGATAATTTAAAAAATAAAACTTCCTTCTTGAATATCAATACAAGTTTATAATCAACCATATAAAACATTTAAACATTTGAGATTAAACGATTAAAACATGCTTCACCGAAATATATTCCACAATCATCTAAACATGGTTCGAAATCACTTAACATGTAAATCATGTTTCATATAAAAGTCACTTTATAAAAGATCTAGCCACGTGTACGTACCTTGATCTTTGCAAAACAAACACGGGGTTCCTAGTTACGAACCGGAAATACCTCCTACAACAAACCAATAATTCTAATCAAATACTTTTCAACCCATAGACACGACGACTTAAAATACCGACTTTGACTAGTTGTGCATGAACAACTTATTATTATAACCCTTTTATAAAATTAACACTTGTATTTATAAATTAATCTTTAATAATTCATAATAATAATAATAATGATAATAATAATAATAAGGTAGTAGTAATGCTACGTAAGTAGTAGTAATATATGTGAGTAGCAGTAGTACATGTGAGTAGTAGTAGTCATATTAATAACAATGATAATGATAGTAGTAGTAATAATAATAATAATAATAATAATAATAATAATATAGGAAATAGTAGTACTACGTAGATTTAGTTGTAGTAGTAGTACTACTAGTGCTTAGTAGTAGTAGTAGTAGTAGTAGTAGTAGTAGTAGTAGAAGTTGAGAGTAATTGTAGTAGTAGTATTACTAGTACTTAGTAGTAGTACTAAAATGAGAAATATATGGCTTACTTACGGTGCAATGCAAGGAAGGAGGTGGCGGCAAGGTAGTGGCCAAATGGTGGTAATAGGGTGGCGGCGAGGAGGTGCTCGTGAGGAGCTCAAAACTACAAAATGAAAGCTTAAAAAGGAGGTGAAAATGGAGGAGGGAGGAGAAAGGAGATGGAAAGTAAGAAGAGAAGTAGGAGATGTGATGGAATAGCTCGTGTTTCATGGCTATATATAGCCCCAACTCAGGCACTATTCCAACCGATTTCATAAATGTTGCCAACCCAATTAATGCGGCCAACCTAATAAATGCTGTTGGCCTAATAAATACTGTTGGCCTAATAAATGCAGCTGACCCAATAAATGCTGCTGACCCAATAAATGCAGCCGGCCTAATAAATGTTGCTGACCCAATAAATGCAGCCGGCCTAATAAATGTTGTAAGTAGTACGGGTTGACCTTGATTACGGGAGGATGAATAGTTTGGTACTTGGTAGTTTGACTCGGAAGTAAAATACTGAAGGCTGAAATTCCGACAACTTTGAGTTGACTCACATAATTATATCGCGTATTAAAATTATATTTTGTAAATCATATATTTACTTAAATAAATATTTTTGTATAATAAAATATTTCTGAAAAATCCATAATTAATAACTAGTAGATGGCTTAAAAATACGGGGTATTACATAACCAAACTCTGCAAATACTAGTGTCTACGACTAGGAATAATCTAAATATTAAGGTATAAAAATACTCAACGGTGCGTAGACCGTATTTAGATTTACAAAAATACATAACGGCACGTAGTCCGTACTTTCTATCCTAATCAGGTCCCACTAGTTGTCATTTCATAAAACCTGTGAGAGAGAATATACATTTCATTCATCCAATCACTATTTGTGAATGGCCCATGCATTTTACAACAACAAGCAAGTAAAATTGCATCAAACAAACACGCGCACTAGTAGCTAATCTAGGTGGTTAATCCAATTAACTCGCCTAATTAAAACTAGTCAAAGTTGTTTAACCGACTATGTAATTGACGCCATTAATGATTGAAGCTCCCACTTACTTCCGCATCCAACTTAATTAATCCAATTAATTAAGCCGGTAGACCCAAACTTGTCAAAATAAAATTTTGCCAATGCCGCTCAAAACCGAGGCCTAGTCTCCCAAAAATTTTAACAAAAATAAACAAAATTAATTAAAATAAATAAAACGGAAAAATAAGCAAACATTAAGCCAACCGCACTTCAAGTGGCCTACGCACTAAGCGCATGCCAAAAAACCTCGAGTAATGCGGCTTGTTGCATGTGCCTCCACCACTCTCCGTAGCACTAGCTAGGCATACACCTAGTAGCGTTTGCTACGCGTTGCCTAGTGCGAGGCACACACACTACGGCCATTTGTCTCACCGCACCAAGCACTCATACACAAAATTGCCTCGCACACACGGTCGCGGCAAGCAGCCTTGAGCTGCTGCCACTGCCGCACACATGCACACAAAGCCGAGTGTTGCTGCTACGTGGCTATTGTGGCCGTGTGCTGCTGCCGTGCACATGGCCGCACGCAAGGCAGTGCAGCCTCCTTGGCAGCCACATGCGGGCTGCTATGCAGCCCGGCTAGCCAAGTGAATTAGAGAGACCAAGTTAGGTTTTTATCTTTGGTAGGCTCGACGACGGCCTATCAATAGTAAGAAGGTTTGAGATATTAGGGATTCCAGAAGTTAGGGTTTTTAATTCTGATTTTCTGTCTCTTTAGAGCTGAACGAAGCCCCCTTTTTAAAGGCGTATAGGAATTTAGGTTTAGGGTTTTAGAGCCGCGGCGTTAGGTGGCGCGCGCAACTCTCTAAGTCGCGTTGGGTGCCGCGCGCATCTCAATGAGTCGCACGCGCCAGGCGCACGCAACTTATTGAGTTGCGCTGGTTTGCGGTTTGCCTTATACACAAACGCGTTTTTAAAACTTCCATGACTTTTGATTGCAGAGTCGGATTAAAGCGTGTGAGATTTCATTGGAAAGCTATGAATGTCTACTTTCAAATTCCATAAAAATTAGGTTAAAATATTCTATGGACCAAAAGTTATGGCTGTTGGAGTGCAAGGGTGTCGGTTTTGGGCCCGGTTTAGTTTTTTTATCATAACTTTTTCGTTTTTTGGCTTGGAATTGGGCTTATAATATACCGTTGGAAAGATCTTTGAAAGGGCAATCCATCTGTATAGTCCTTGCATGGGAATTTAATGGTTGGTTTATCTGTTTGGCTAGGTTTTTCAACAATGTAGGTTCCATTGGATCCAATCATTAGATTTGACGCATTTGGGTACGTTTTTAATCAAGTTTAAACATTTATGAACACTTTTTAGGCCTAATTAGTAATCGGAAAAGGATCTAAGATAACTTGGTCTCAAATATGGGTTTTAACTTACTTCATAATGCTTTCCGTAGTCCAGAAACACTTCAACTTTGATCTAGCATAAAGAACGGGTTCTTTTTAACATCATCGCACTTCTTTTCGGGACAAGAGGCCAAAAGTAGGTGTCTACACAAGGTACCAGCCTCCATTTGTGAGTGGATAGATATTATGTTAGCACGGTTCTGGTGGCAATCTACATCTACGTCCAAGGGTTTGGCCTTCCGTTCTGCTGTCGTTCTACATCTTCCCAAAGGTATGGGAGGTTTGGGTCTTCAAAGTGTGTCCTTGTTAAACTCTGCTTTGTTTGCAAAGCAATGTTGGCGTATCCATCAGCATCCCCAGCTTTTAGTGTCAAGAGTTTTACTTTCCAAGTATCCTTTCCTTAGTTCGCTTCGCCCTGGTGGAGTTTCCAGGTCTTCCTGGTGATGTTGGGGTCTCTTGGAGGGTATTGATCGATGGCAAAATGGTAGATCGTTGGACTACCCTCCCCAACCGGTCAAACAAAATTTATACACTCAACCAACCCCTATACAAGTATAGTAGCAATTCGAGGGTCGAACCCAAAGGAATAGTGAGTGATGATCTATTGTCTTGCGTTAAGCTATCCCGAAAACGAAGGTGGGGTTGTAAAGCTAAAACTAGAGCTAATCATAACAAATAAACTTGTAGAAATCAAAGATGATAAACACTAGGGCTAGGATCCACATGCATTCATAATGAAATCAACTAATTTGAGAGGTCAATCAATTAAGTCAAGCAATGTGAGGGAAAATCAATATTGCAACCAAAAGAGCATATCAAGCTATTCTCCTAGAGGTCTAACTAGCGCCAACTACGATAAACTCTAGCTAGGAAACGTCACAAGATACCTCAATCGTGTAAATGCAAGCCACAAATCAACGGTCCGTATCAATGTGAACTTACAATGCAATCTAGTGTGAATAACTAGGGTAATCAAGCCTAAATCAAACACACACATGCACAAAATCAATCAACCAATTTAATCACATTATCAACTTAATCAATTTCCCCAAATTACCTTCGATTCATTACTAATACATGCTTCACCATTACCCTAGCAATCAAACTACTCACAATCCATTAAGAAAATCAAAATCAAAGCTAAACTAATCAACAAATTCATATTCATCAAAAAGAAATCAAACTAAATCAATCAAACTATCAACAAACTTAATCAATCAACAAAACAAATGAAATCAAACATAAGATTGTATTAAAGAGTAAAGAATTCTTACAAACTTGATAGAAATCAAACCAAATGTAGCAATCTTCAATCATCAATCATCAAATCCAAAGTTTCTCTCTCTAAAAATCTAAGAACAAGTGTTTTTCTCTCTCTACCCAAAATTCAATCTAAACTAATTCTAATCTATTCTAATTCTTCTCTCTCAAAAAATAGAAGGAAAACTATATTTTGTAAAACTAACTAGAGAGAAGTTAGTTAGATCGTCCAAAAAGAGACCCACGAAGATGCGGTCGCACACGGGAGAAGAGTAGGCGCACGGGAAAGGGTACAAGCAAACACCCAGGCAGGTGCGCCCGCACGCGCCACCTGTGCGGCCGTACGCGCCTGTGGTGCGCCCGCACCTAAGAGGGTGTCCTCCTCCCCTTCTTCGATCTTGATCTTCCTTGCGCGCACAACTTGGTGATGGTGATGAACATCAAAGTAGGCAGCAAGTATATGAGCATTTTGGTAGGTTTGTGGCATAGATGATGCCCCCACCGTATGCGTGCACCGGTCTTGAGACTTGCTCTTCGAGTTCCTCCAAGCTTGAAGCTCCAAATGCTAGCACAAGGCATCCGATGTGATGATAAATGTAGAAGGGAAGCTCGGTAATCTTTGGAAGGCCGATCATAATCCTGAAAACAAACGAAAACATACAAATAATAGAGAAAAACAACGAATAAGCAAGAAAATGCACAAAATAAAGAAACTAACTACGAAAAGCACAAAGTAATGAAATAAAGAGCAAAACTAAGAAAAACTAAAGAAAAAAGCTACAAAATGAAATGAAAATCATCCTAAAAGGGATCAAATGAGTTCCATAAATGTCACTCATCAAATTCCCCCAAGCTAAACTTTTGCTCGTCCTCGAGCAAAACAAAGCAAGAAAGAATACGGATGAAAAATTTATTAAAAATGAAAAAGAAAGACTCAAGATGAGAATGTGCACTAAGACTCACTGTCGTAGGAATCACGGTTGTTTTTAGCTACAACAAGTCCTTTAAACCCCAAAGTCTCCTATGAGGACGAGTGAGGTCTCGTAAGGGTGTCCTAAGAGTTTGAACCATAACTCTCACAAAGAAAACACGAAGGCAAAACAAAAAGACAAAGTCAAAACAAAAGGGAAGGGAAAAATATAAAATTCTACAAGTTGGACTTTTCACAATGACTACAACTCAAATGAATGACAAACTTTCTCAAACAAATAGAGGTGAGCACATTTTAAAATATCCAAGGTTGATAAAAGAATAAAACATGCTAAGCATAGAGAACTAAGTATCACAGTCCACTTTCATCCCGTTCGTTCTTACCGCGTTCCCCCTACTAGCTTCAAATCAACCTATAGTGAGCGTCCCAATGGTTCCTCGAAGGAACCGGAAAAAGGAAAATTTTTATAGGCTACTCGACATCTTGACTTTTGCATCCCCTCTCCTTACTCCTAAAACTCACATTCCTCTCCTCCGATGAATGACTCAACCACTTAGATCAAAAGGTCTTTCCTCAAGGTTGTAATGCAAAGGCGAGAAAGGGTGTAGGTAGGCTAAAATTTGAGATTGGTGGTTTTCCTAATCAATGAAGCAAAAGAATGGCCAATTCTTAGGATCACAATCAAGTAGTCACCAAACCAAACAAAAATACATACACCTTATACCCCCAAGCTTATTCAAAACTACATTCACAAATATATACACAAAAAGCGTAAGCGCTTCTCCCGCAAGCTAAAATGAAGCATTGTCCTCAATGCTTAGAAGGAGAAAAGAATACATCAAAATATTTTTGGATTTTCAATTTTTCAATAATGTCTTTTGTTCTTTTTTATTTAAACTTGCAATGTCCTTGCCTTTTGCTAAATTCGGACGGCTTTTCAAAAATGCAATTTATTTGTCCAAGCCTTTTATGATTAAGGACGGCTTTTATAAACACTTGCCATTATTCACAAAATATTTACAAAACACAAACTTGCTTCCATTAAGAACCAAAACCAAACTTAAACATCGCAACTCCAAAAGATGACCATTTGCTTCACAAAACCAAAAATGGAATGAAAAGAAACAAAAGGCTCAAGAATCTAAGTACGTGGCTAGAAAAGAAAGGTATAGGCTCAAATTGGTTAGCAATAAGGCAAATGTTAACCCAAAAAGAAGAAAAATGAATAGAACTATCCTAAAAATAGTAAAATACCACCCCGAAAAAGGTGCCTTTGTCCTCCCTAAATGGTTCGGTCTCGGATTCAAGATCTATAAGTCAAGTTTCAAAATTAGGTTTGCAAGAAGTCAAGGATCCATGCCGCTCATACAAGTATAGGTAGAAGGCTTGAAAAACAAAGAACTCACATGGATGTAGCAAAAACCCACTATTAGCATCAAATCCACCATAGGGAGCAACTATCAACATGCCACAATCAAGTAGAATCCGGTTTCATGATCCTCTTAGTTCTAACCAACTACCTTAGCATGAATTAGTTCTTAAATCAACCGAACATAATCTCAAAATGTGCAAACCTCTATCATTTAGGAAGAATATCATTCAAAGGCAAAAGTCGAGTGATATAAAGTCCAACTCATAAAAGGGAAAAGGAGAAAAGAAAAAGCCTCAAAACGAAAAGCAAAGCAAAAAGAAAATGCAAGAAATAAAAATAAAAGATCAAAGCGAAAAACAAAGAAATAGGAAAAGTAAGAGATGAAGAAAAGAACAAGAATGCATATGCAACACATAAATCCTAATCGAAATACAAGTGATCTTAAATGGCAACAACACCACAAGATCCCAAACACGCTAGGTGTTAAGCACATACATCCTCGAATCATTCAACTTTCCTAAACTAATCCTATTCTAAACAACCAAGAAAATAAAAGAAGGAAAAGGAAAGGTCTCACCGGAAAAACCATGCAAAGCGAAGAAATAAGAGCGAAAATAAGAATCACCAAATAAATCTCCAAAATGGATGCAGGATAATCAAATCCGGATGAGAGCAAAAGAAATAAAGAAAACTATATACAAATAAAATTGTCAGTAACTTCCAGACAAAATCAGCCGAAAATCCGGCAGCATAACGATAGGATAGCAGAAATATATCAGTGAGACAGACAGAGAATCATCACAGCAGCAGACATAAATCATCATTAGAAAAACATCCAAACATCAACAGAATAATATCATAACAATCATCATCAGGAAACCATCACAACATCATCATAGAAACAACTGAAGTAGATATAGAACAGGAAGAATGAAAAGCAACAGTACCAAATGAACCACTAGCTAGGGAAAAAACATGCAAATCACAACCATACAGAAATAATTCCCCCAAGCTAGAAATGAGCTACCCCCCCCCCCAAGCTAATCCTAACAATAACGCATGCAAAAGAAACAACATAATACAAGCAAAAGGAGGGGTAGCCACCATGGCTCACTCGGCACTGTGGTAGGGGGTAGAGCTAGAACTCCCCCCACCAATGTCATACACGACACTGCGAACCACATCATCAGCAATACAAGAATTCTTTCATCACGAACTCGCGGGGTCCCGTCCATTCGCTCCAACCCTCACGGTAGGCTTGTGTGCAATGCATATGGATTCATAACCATGGACCTTTTTGACTTAACCCATATCCTTGAACTTTAGAGAACTAGAGCCATGGTTAGGTTGCAAACTCATTGCATCATATTGTGACTATGTGAACTACTTGTGCATCCTTGCTTGTGCATATTATATATGTGTTAACCGTTTGTTTGACTTGTGATTAAGATTAAATAAACTAACCAATGACTAAAGGACTTTGTTTAATTAATTAATTAATTAATTTGAACTAATGAATAAGCCTAAAATCGAGTCATAGTTCCATTAAGTCAACCCGGATTTTTATTCCCGTATACTGCATATGCGTCAACTTGTTTTGGTCATATCCGGAGTTCTAGGAAGAACCACGAGTCGTACAAACTATGGATCTGTAGCCCCGAGTTTTATCTTTAATTTGGAGTTGGTTTCGTCCCAATCAGAGTCACAGATTACAAGTTATAACTAAAATACCAGAGTCTGTCCAGTTTAATGCACATACGTGAAGTCTTAACTTAATCTTTACTTGAGTCTAGTCACATTGTCTAGCCACATGGTCATGACACAAGTCTTAACATGTCACCTAAACTCACACACTTTGTATATGTCACTATGACCATGTCTTAGGTTCATGCATGAGTCGATTGTTTCCGTCGTTTGAGTTAGGGTCCATTCTATTCCTAATTCTTCCATATTTCTTCATCTACATCTTCTTCCTACTCTCCACATACTTTCTTCCATATTTCTTCCATCTAAATCATCTTCCCACTCTCCACATACTTTCTCCGCACATATCATTCCCTTCATTCTTTCATGATCTCTTCCCATCTATGCATGTTGAATCGAGTTTGAGTCATGTGATTGATAACAATAATAATAATAAAAAAAAAAAGAGTAATGATGAGACAAAATACAAGGCAAGCTTCTCACCAAGATTTCATGCTTTCTTCTTCTTTTTTTTTTTCAAACCCTTCCCCAATAAGTCTAGCATAGGTACCCTTTGTCTACCTTAGATTTATTACATAGGTTTTTTATTTTGTTCCCCTTTAATAAAATGAGCATTTTATTTTCTTGCATATGATCATTGCATTGAATTGTCAAAAAAAACAAAAAAATAAAAAATAAATAAATAAATAAATCAAGGTCGAACTAAGCACAAGGTATACCAATGATTTGAGGCACCCCTTGTAACCATATCATATTACCTTTCACCCTTCAAATATATAATCCCTTTCTTGACAAACCACTTTGAGCCTTGTCTAACGATAGACCTTTCTTTTTTCAACCTACATCTACTTAACCTTGGGATGGGATGGTGTGTAATTTATGTAATTTACAAATACAAAAGCTTGAGTGATCTCAAAAGAATAAAATAAAAATAAGTAAATGAATAAAAGTGTACAAAAGGGCAAGTGTTCCAATGTCTTGGATATAAAAATATCTTTGATAAGAACATGTCTCAGATTGCGTTTCTTATCGAGTGCTCGGTACCGTGCCTGAGAAACATGAATGTCAAGTGAGTGATAGACCGCATGATCGAGATTGCCCACACTTATAAAAAAAATGCGAATATGAAAAATGCAAAAGCAAAAAAAAAGAGCAAATAAAAAAAAAAAGAAAAAGAGCTCAAAAATATGAGAAACTTCAAGCATAAAAAATACAAAGATTCAAAAGCAAGGTTGCACACCTTGGGGGGCTTATCTAGGGTCTTGAGCCTTTATCCCCTTCTTCTCTAACCTTTAGCCTAACCACGTTACAACCCTTAAAAAGACCTTTTTGAGGTATACATACACTTGTGCGAGGTTCTGCTAGAGCTACGTTTGGCCTGATTCCTAACGGATACGTAGGCAACCTCATATTGAAGTGCGACCATAATAAAAATGCATTCATTTTCACATTCACACACTTACACCATGATCATATCAAGGGATTTCCAATGCTCATCCCTATTCACTTAGAGCTAGACTTAGGGGCTTGATCCTTACATCATTAGCCTACCTAGCCTAAGAGTCATCATTATTTGACTCTTATCAAATAATACTTTTTCACACCCTTAGCCTTTGCAGCTTAACTTTAGTGTCACTTTCACACACATCACAGATACATGACCAAATAGACTTCCAATTAGGAACCTTTTGTCATGAAATCTTAACATAATGTTGAAGCATGCTTTGTCATATCACACATCACTCATCACTTATAATCATCATTGTATCAAAGTGTGAAGTACTTAGCCTCCGTGCCTAAGTTACCTAAATACTTTCATAATCGAGTCAACTAAGATAGTTTAGGAGGAATTAATCCTTGCACCTTGAGGATAGTATCAAATGCATATATTTGCCTAAGCTCATTCAACATGCACCATCAAACACTTTGATTCTTTATCACATCTTTCTTTTTCTGGAGAAAGTCGGTACCCTCCACAAAAATGACGGAACATTTTTGCTTTTTTTTGCACATCACACACAAGTCATGTACATTGAGTCATGTCAAGCCACATGTGTCAAACGCTTTGAGTCGAGTCATGTCAAATCAATGAGTCAAGAAACACTAAGCCTTAGGTCAACCCTAAGATAACTAAAGATAATAAAAGATTAGCAAAGTCCTATAGTCCAAAATATAGATGCAGGTACATTCCAGCGAGCAAGAATATTCCCGGATTTTTTCAAAAAAAAAAACCGCGAATATAGATATATAAGATTCTTCCAAGATGAGAGGAGTTCGAGCAAAAATTATATGGATCAGTAAATCATAGGTGAAGAACCTTAATTTGCAAAAGATTTGAGCAGATTTGGTTGTAAGGAAACGACCAAATTGAAAGTTCGGAGCAAAACCAGGCAATGAACAACAGCAACAGCAGTAGAAATGGAAAAGGAATCTGTCGCCAAACGACAGGTTTGTCGCCTGGCGACAAAACGATATCGCGGCGACAGAAGGTTTTTGGCTTGCGCTGGTGCGGCGACAGGTCACGTGGCTTCATGATGTGGTCATATAGACCTGGCTCAGCAATTTTGGGTTCCTTGGTACGCCAGTTAGCCCCTATAAGCAATTTGACATGATTTAGTAATCGGCTCGATTACAATCACAATGAGTGATCGACCTGACAAAAGATCATCTCACTTAGCTTAAAGCGCCTAAGTATTGGCTCATCGCAAGCACCAAAGTAACGGTTCACAACGATTTCCTAGGATGGAAGATGATTTGAAGATTCGAGATGACGAAGCCTTCAACAGGGGGCTTTAAGATTAAAAAGAGTCTATTACTTGGATTTAAGAAGGACGGTTTGAGATGAAGCGACCTTCAATAGCTTTCACTATGATTGGGGAGGTTATTATTTGAGAAGAACGATTCAAGATGAAGCGGTCTTTGATAGATTTCGCTAAGATTGTGAAGGTTATCACTTGATTTGAGAAGATAGCACGAAATGAGCAATTTTCGACAACGCCCGCTAAGATTGTGGAAGTTGTCACCAAGATTTGAGAAGATAGCACGAGATGGGCGATCTTCGACAATGTCCGCTAAGATTGTGGAAGTTGTCACTTATATTTGAGAAGAGCGGTTCGTGATGAGGTGGTCGTCGACAACATTCGCTAAGATTGTGGAGGTTGTCACCTAGATTTGAGAAGGGCGGTTCGTGATGAGGCGGTCTTCGACATTGCCCGCTAAGATTGTGGAAGTTGTCACCTATATTTGAGAAGAGCGGTTCGTGGTGAGGCGGTCTTCGACGGCATTCGCTATGATTGGGAAGGTTGTCACCATGATTCAAGGAAAAGCTCGAGATGTAGCAGCAATGATAGACAGTGTTCCCTAGGATGTGGAAAGTTGTCACAAATTTTGAAGATGACAAGATATGGTCACCTTCGACGGTCCCTCAAGGTAAAGAAGAGATTGTCTATAGCGGCGATGCACTGCCATGGCGACATACGGCTACAACCCTGAAGATGACGACATACAGTTATTTTCGACGATGTTCCCGAAATACTGTGGAGGATTGTCACCAAGAATATTGCAGGCGACGACATATGGTTATCTTCAATGATGGCGTTCACGAGATACTGTGGAGGTTATCACAAGCAACAAAAAAATGGTTACTTTCAGAGACGTGTGCTCGACGGTGCAAGATACGCGTTTCTTAAACTCTTTTATCTGTTTAACTAACATTGTTTTACAGGTATCGGCGTTATAAGAATGATTTGGGATTGCAGAACATTCTGAATCATTCTCCGTCCCTATCGATACTTTGACTTTCGTTTTCGAAACATAAGTTTCTCCAAACTCAGTCAAAGTGGGGGCTTCTGTAGACACCCATTTGTGTCTCCCCAAAACCAAACCCAGTGATGAATGCCTTTCACGTCGAACCATAATCGAATGAGGTGAAAGTGTGAAAAGTCAAGTGTTGCGGTTAGTTTTTATTAAAATCCTTCTTTCTGTTCTCGAAATCCCACTCTATTTTATGAAAACGTCCAATTCAGTATATTTTGGTCTATGATAAGGGTCCAATAATGGTGTAGTTGGATGGGGCTTTAAAATACCTTTCCAACGATATATTATAAGCCCAATTCCGATGAATAATGAGGAAGTTATGGCCAAAATACTAAACTGGGCCCAAACCGGATTTTACCTACGACCCAATGATCATGTGGAGGGTCCAAGGGTTTAATCCTATTCCTAAACTAATTAGGATTGATTAGAATCTTCTATGAGTTTCTAAAATATCTTAATTATCCTTTTTTGAAAAGATAAGATCATGGAATTTGATTTGAATATAAACTTTCCTTTTTTAAAACTTTCCTATTTCTATTCGGATTTTAAAGATGTTCAAAGACAGTCAGATATTATTTTCATGCCTCATAATTTTTATCCAAATTTTATATGGTTGGATAGATCTTGAAATTATCTTTCCAATGATATATTATAATATTAATTCCGAGCTATAACGAAAAAGATATTAAAGATATAAGAAACTCTATCCAAAACTGACACCCTTTAACTATTTCGGCCATATCTTTTTATCTAAAAAATATTTTAATCGGATTCAAATTGCATTAGAAAGAATACTTCAAGAGCTTTCCAACGACATATTATATGACTTATTTGGACTTTTGGATCAAAAGATATGATAAAAACAATATCCGCAAAAACTGTTTCTGTCGCCAAACGACAGGTTTGTCGCCTCGCGACAGACTCTGTCGCCTGGCGACAAGGTCGGTTTGTTAGCGACAGAGTGGAGTTTTATTCCTTATCAAATTCTATGATTTTCCGGACTATTTTCCTTATAAATAGGGTCCCGAACTTCTGTTTTGAAATCATCAATCAACAATCAACTTTCATCAATTCTTACTATCAATTCTCTCTATTCTCTCTCTAAGCAATATAGCTTATTCTTTCTCTCTCTTTTTCTAAACCAACCTCTCAAACACAATACAATTCCGCATTCGCAAGACTTAGAATCTCTTAGCCAAGTTCAAAGTTGCCTTCGCCCTAGACGTGCAAGGTTTAATATTTTCTGAGGGTTTGGTCCCAAATCAAGTCTAAACTTTTTAACTCTTTCTTTCAATTATTTAATTTAATTCTTTAATTATTCTTTATTATTTTCATTGAAGTTTACTAACTTGTGTATTTTGTTATTAGAAAGAGGTACGAGGCTTCAAAGTAAGTAGATTAGCTTACTCCCTATTTTATTAACAATGTAGAAAGCATGCTTATTATTGTTTTATGATTCCTAGTATCATGTTAGGATGTTATTTATCGCTTTCTAGAATCATGTTTAGGGCGCCTTTACTTATTTCTAATGTCATGTTATCATGTTAGTACCATGTTAGGTTTAAAGCTTTGATCTTTATTGCTTAGTGACATGCTAGGAGTTGTTATTAATCTTGTTAGTATCATGCCTAGGATCTTGCTATTATTATTAAGCTTTATTATGCCTTATCATGCTATTATCATCATTATTGTTATTGTTTATTATTTATGTTGCTTGATATATTTATTGTTATTGCTTGATCACACCTTTTATGATTGTTAAAGGGAATTTGTACTTGAAATCACGCTTAATAAGATAATTAATAATCTTGTTTAGGCTAATGTGATTTTAACTCAAGTGATCGCCAGTAATAGTATTATTTGTGCATTAATATTCAACCAACATAGATTAAACAGGGTAGGTTCAATATAATGTTTGTATGTTATTCGAAAAACGCACATGAATACGAGCATAACAAAGTAGAGGCCTATTTTATAGGGCGGGTCCTTTCTTTTGTAGATTGGATTCGTACCCTCATCCCCGGACCCTGTTTGGTTCAAGACCTTATGGAGTTGATGGTCCTTTTGGATTGTCTTTTGGGTTTACAAGTTCCTAAAACTTGTTGGCGACTCTTTTGCTCTCTTTTCTTTCCCTTTGGAACGCCACCATACTTAAGTGTATGATCACAGTGGGGTTCAGTTTGGGATCATAATGCTTGAAATATTCACTACACATGTCATGAATGACTCCAACAAAAACTCCCTCATAATAACGCTTGAGCCTATGTCCATTGACCTTGAAAATCCTTGAAAGGTCCAAAGGTGAAATTTCAATAGCACCATTTGGAAACACCTCTTGAACAACAAAGGGACCGGTCCAACGAGACATCAATTTTCCGGGAAAAAGCCTCATTTTTGAATTGTAGAGAAGCACCTTATCTCCCGGATTGAACTCCTTTTTCTCAATTAGCTTATCATGCACCTCTTTAGTTCTAGCCTTATACAAGCTAGCACAATCATAAGCATTCAAACGAAGCTCTTCAAATTCATGAAGATCCAACCAACGTTGTTCTCCCGCACTTGCCAAATCAAAGTTAATCTTCTTGATTGCCCAATGAGTGCGGTGCTCAAGCTCCACCAGAAGATGGCAAGACTTCCCATAAACCAATCGATAAGGAGTGGTACCAATAGGAGTTTTAAAAGCCGTTCGATATGCCCACAAAGCATCATCGAGCTTGTTTGACCAATCTTTCCTACTTCTTGCAACCGTCTTCTCAAGTAACAACTTAATTTGACGATTGGACACCTCTACTTGCCCATTGGTTTGAGGATGATAAGGGAGCCCAAATCGTTGGTTCACCCCATGTTTCTTTAACATTTTCCGGAAATCATAATGCACGAAATGAGAGCCATTGTCGCTTATAACCGCCTTGGGAATGCTAAACCTTGGAATATAATCTTCTTGAACAACTTCATTACCACCATATGGTCATTTTTTGGAGAAGCAATGGCTTCGACCCACGTTGACACATAATCAACGGCAACAAGAAAGTATTGTTTTCCAAATGAAGAAGGAAAAGGACCCATGAAATCTATACCCCAAACATCAAAGATCTCCAACTCAACAAGGAAAAGGACCCATGAAACCCTAGGAGCATGATCTCCCACTTCCCTATAAATACCCCATCATTTCATGATGGAAGGACAACACACAATTCCCAAAGGCACAATGCCCAAAAGATGCTCTCACTTCTCTCTTCATTCTCTCTCTAAAATTCCGTTTTCCGGTCACTAACTTGATCGTCGGAGGCGGATCTCCGATCACCGGAGATCCGATCCATTGTTTTGCAGGTGTTCGGGCCGTATGAGTGTAGCGTTCCGGATCTGTCTCCCACAAGAATCCATACCCCCTTTCGGGTTATCACAAAAATCCCCGAAACACATATCATCATGAATAAATCAGAATTAAACTGTAAGATTCATATTAAATCATTAAAGAAATTCTAAATAAACATAACAAAATCAGATAGTCAATAATTATCACACACTTAAGAAAGTGACAAGTACCAAATTGAATTCATGAAAAAATCAAAGTAAATCGCATAAACAGATGATGAAGAAATAACAAATGAACTCATAAAATCAAATAAAATTGCTTTCAGATGATGAAAAAATCGCATAAACAAATGAATTCAAATACAAACAAACTTCAATTAGATTAAAACAAGTAATTACTGAAATTGAAGAAACTAAACGCATAAAAACAAGTAAGTTACAGAAATTGAAGAAACAACACGCATAAAAACAAGTAAATTAAATAAATTGAACAAACAAAACGCATAAAACACAATGTAGAGATGAAGAAATAACAAATGAACTCATAAAATCAAAATAAAGTAAAGAGAATGAAATTAACAAGTAAATTACCTTGACAATGTAGAGATGAAGATTCACGAGCTTCAATCAGCAACTTTAATGGAAAAAATTGAAAACAATAGAGAGGAGAGAGGAGAGAGGAAAGAGAAAGAGAAAGATAATGAGCGAAAGTGAAAGCGGTGTGCGTGAGGTAAGAAAGAGTTTTAGGGGTCGTTTGGTTCGCACGGGGTAATCGGAGTAGAATGAACAAAGGGAAAGACAAGGAACGGAATGAAAATCCCCCAATTTTGGGGTATTGTTTGTTTTGAATTACAAAGGAATGGAATGCCACCGGTCCAACCACCATACCACCACCACATTGCTTCACTTCCCACCACTTCCAGCCACCACCCAGTCACTCCACCACTCGCCGCACCTCCTCCACAACTCCCCGCCCTTCTCCGCGCCTCCCCCGCCTGTCGGTGTCGCTCCCCGCGCTTGCTCCGACCTTCCCTCCCTGAAAAAACTACCACTAGCCCCGCAAAACAGTAGCCCAGATCTCCCTCTCCCCCGAAAACCGTCGCCTGGCCCTCCCACCACCCTCGAAACCCAGGCGACGGTTTTCGGGGGAGAGGGAGATCGGGGCTAGGGTTTTGCGGGGCTAGTGCTGGTTTTTTTGGGGGAGGGGAGGTCGAGGCAGGCACGGGGAGCGACTGAGAGGGGTGGGGGACGAGCGGCGGTGCGGTGGCTAGGTTTTACGGTGGTTTGTGTGGGTAGTAGGATGGTGGTATGGTGGTGTTGGATGGCTAGGGAATGGGAATGGAAATACCTAGGGGGGTGGGGAATGAGCTTAGAAGGATTTTGGGGGAATGGAGGGGGTAAAGGGAATGGAAAAAAACGATTACCAAACAGCAACAAAGGGAATCGGGGTGGTTAATTCCCTTTCCCTTTGATGAAAACCCCCAACCAAATGGCCCTTTAGGGTTTTTCTTTTTAGTCATTAGATTGTTTGGGCTTGGCCCATAATTAAAAATTAGGGTTAAAAATAACACTGGTAAATAGGTTTAGGTGGGTTAGGTTCGGGTTGATCCGACCTGAAACCGACCCAATTAATTAAATGGGTTTAGGCGGGTTAGTTTCGGGTCGAGATTTTCAGCATGAACCCGACCTGTTTAACTTCTGGTCGGATTCGGGTTGATCCAATTACATAGACGGGTTGAAAATCTCCCTTAATACTCGTTTATTTTGGGTTATGTTTGGGCCGAGTTGTCGAGTCGGATTAACTTTTGCTTGCCCTACTTGTTTCACCAATTAGTCTAAGGTGCACCCTTGTGCACCTTAGATAGGTGTAACAACGTAGCCCAGAAGCCCAATTACTAACAACCTAATTAAAAAATCCCTAAAACTAAAAAAACACGGAAACTGCAATACACCCACCCACACTCAATAAATGTAATGTCACTTCCAAACTCAAAACTCTACTTGTTTAGGGTAATTTTACCCCGCCATGTGGACCAATCAGAGGGCGACACGTGTCAGCCCAAGGATGGTCCAAAGTGAACCTACCCCCGCTTGACACGTGTCATCCCAGATATTTGGGGAAATGACGACCTTTAGGCCCAAATCCCGAGAAAGCCGCAATGCGGCGCAGCCCACCACTGATTAGGGTTCCGTGACCTAATCAGGGGCACAATTCCTAAGGACCCTATAAATAGGGAGATTCCCCTCTTTTGGAGGGCACGTTTTTCCATTTATTACAAACTGTCCCTTTGATAGAGACAACTGAGCTAGAAATCCTAGCAGATCCCCACCTAAATTTCCGCACCTTTTTTCTCTCCTTTCAAGTTACTAACTTGATCGTCGGAGGCGGAGCACCTACCAACTGGTGTCTCCGTTTGTCTTGCAGGTACAGGCCACTCCGGACCAGTCTTCAAGCTGTAACTCTCTCGAGGGACAAAAACACCCAAAACATTTGGCGCCGTCTGTAGGGAGAGTACCTCAAGATGGTTCAAAGTTCTGTACCAATTCTCAACTCTACTTCTCTGCGTCCGGTTACTCAGGCGGGTAACCAAGAGGACTTATAGCCGGTTATTCAACCGGAAGGTTTTGAAATCCCCCAACCTCCGCCTCAGCCTCAGCCAGAGGTATTCACTGAGGATGAGGAAGAAGAAGACAATGATGTGGAGACCTACATAACCTAGGATGGCTCCCTCATCTCTAAATCCATTCGTTCCAGAGATCAACTGGAGCGAAATCTAGACCAGACGGGCCCAAGCAGGCGCCCCCCTGGAAGGCCAGAAGGGGAAACCCAGAAGGCTAAAGGTCAAGCCCTAGTCACCCCAGATGAGCTCATGAAATTCATGACCTCTTTCAAAGGCCATGATCAACAAAAACAAGGCAGGCTCTAGCAAGAGTCCGCCGGCTAAAAAGACTCCCAATGATGGGAAGAAGAAGAAGCCGGTCAAGGACAGGCAGCCAACTCCTCATCCAAAGGAGAAGGCAGCCGCAAAACTTGACTGGTCAAAGATTCTGATGCCCCAAAGGCAGCCCCGGCAACCCCAGCCGGAGGCCCAAAAGGCCTCTACCTTCGATGCTAGACATGTCATTAATCGGAGGAGACAGCAACAGTCTGAGTCAGCTTCTACCTCAAGCTTTCCCGACAGCTTCAAGGAAGCTTCTGCAAGGAATTCTATGTCCTTGCATGAGAGTCGGACAGGCGGTAAATCGGTCAACACCGAACCTCAACTCATGATAGGGTCTATGCCATACGCACCCCAGGTGCAGTATGGGCAATATGGCCTCCAGTTTATGCAGCCACCCCCATTCGGAGGTCAGGCGGCATATACCAATGTCCAGCCACTGGACTGGCAGCTGCGGTTAATGAGGCTAGGCGAACAGCCGTCTGCCTTTGCAGCCAATGTAACCGAGTCGGCTCAGCCGTCCAAGGTTAAGAATGTGTTGGTGGGCACCTATGATGGTACTACCAACCCAAAAGACCACCTGATCGCATACACCAACCTCATGTGCTTACAGGGTTGGGATGATGCCACCTGGCGTCGATGTTTCCCGGCTACACTGAAGGGCATTGCCCAACAGTGGTTTGGCAACTTGCCAGCCGGCTCAATTGATTGCTTCAAGAAGCTAGCCTTCTTATTTGCCACAAACTTCTCAATGAACATCCCTGCTAAGAAAACGAGCCTTGATTTGAGCACCATTAAGCAGGGTGAGAGGGAAGGGCTACGCTCATATGTCAGGCGGTTCAACCTGGTCAGAATACAGATCTAGGGATTGTCTGACGAGGTAGCTTTTACAGACTTTTTCAAGGGTCTGAAGGACGGGTCGGCTTTTAAGTTCGACCTCGTCCGAAAAGGGGCGTTTACGCTACAGGCGGCCCTGAGGGAGGCGGAGAGCTACATACAAGCTACCGACCTCTGCACGCCTGGTAGCCAGTTAGACTCCAAGAAGCCTGACAAACAAAAAGAAAGCCGGTCTGCTCAGCCGGGTAATAAAAAAGAAAAGAGTAAAAAGAGAAAAGAAGTCTGGGCGGTTAGTGATTCTGACCAGCCGTCCCAGAAGAAAAAGAGAGAGTTTAAACCGTACGTCCCCAAGTACGAGTTTAACAAAGACTGCAACTCCATCCTCATGGAGGTAAAGGACCGGCTGTCCATTGAGAAGCCGAATCCAATGAAGAGTTCTTTCCAGTCACGGAACAAAAATAAATTATGCCATGACACCAACGACTGCTTCAGTCTACAGCGGACGTTGGACCGTCTGGCTGACAAAGGGCTTCTAAAGTCCTACATTTCTAAGTCCCCAACTGGGGCAAAGAAGAAGAACAAGGGTCAGTCCTTCAAGGCTACCCCCCAGCCTACTAGTAGTTCGGATACCGACAAGGATCCGGTCTACACTATAGCAGGCGGATTTTCATGTGGTGGCCCTACCATCCGGGGCACCAAGAGCCATCTTCGAAAGATAGACAAGGATGATGATGATGAGCAGGCGTCTGCCAGTTCCACCTTCCCAGACGTCCTCATAACTGAGAAGGACAGGGGCAGCGTCCGCCGTCCGCATGACGACCCGGTCGTCATTGAATGTAAGGTTGCCAACCAGCTGGTTGGACGAATCCTTATTGACACCGGCAGCTCGTCGGACATTATCAGCCTCCGGTGCCTACAGAAGCTGAAATACAATGTCGGCAGCATGCATCCGGTTACCCACCCCTTGGTTGGTTTTGGAGGTGGGATGGTCTACCCAGCCGGCAGAATTGACTTGCCCATCCGGCTGGGAAATAGGCCAGGGACGACATATAGTCGTCAGGTTCTTGGTCGTGGAGGAGTTGACCGCCTACAATATCATCCTTGGTAGGCCAACCCTCAACGAAGCCAAGGCGGTGATCATCCCGTCTCTCATGCTCATCAAGTATGAGCGGGATGATGGCTCTGTTGGTTCCCTGAACGGGGATCAGAAGACAGCTCGGGAGTGCTACCTGTAGGCGTCGTTTGAAGTGCGCCTACGTAAAAGCATGTTGTGAATATGCTTGGCACTCATAGGAAGTGGGAATTGACATATACGATTAGGGACAACAATTAGGGACAAATAAAGTAAGGAGCCGCCAACAAGTTTTTAAGGAACTTGTAAACCGTTCACGGATCATAAAAGGCAACCACGAAAAGGGACAACGATAGGCAACAACGATTGACCCGTGAAGGTTACACCCCATTCATAATCCATGAGATTACTAACTCCATATGGTTCGGAACCACGAAAGGAGAATCGGGGATGATGGTACGAAGTGAGTCATGGAGTCACATTCGCCCGTATTGGCCTCTACTCAATTCTTATATTGAAAAGTATTCCTGTGATCTCAAAGGCATACAAACAAATATTCAATTTGCTCCAAACTATTATTAAGCTAAATTGGTTTAATATTAATGCAACATATAATTCTACAATATCGTGATCACTTGATTTAATAACAAGATTAAAGGAACCTAAACCGGTTGTCCAAATTATCTTATTAGGCGTGATTTTCAATTACATATTCCCTTTAACATGCAATATGGTGATCATAATAATAATAGAATAAACATTAATATTGGAAGCAATTCAACAATAATAGCGTTAGTCAAATCAAATAATAATAAACCCTAATCATGATACTAGCAACAAGAAATAATAACCAGAGTAATTAAGTGATTAATTACTCACTTTCCACGTTTCCTTGAATTGCTACATCATGAATAAACTGTTAGTAACTTCAATAAAATTAAATCAAATGGAAATTAAATTAAATAAAAATAGAGTTGGTTTGGTCCAAACCCTCAGTTAATTCTACCTTTCACGCCTTGGTTTAAGTATAGAACTTTGGGTATTGTATGGACTCCTTGGAGTGCTTAAGGGATATAAAATGAGAGAATAGGGTGGCTAGAATTTAGGCTAGAGCAAGAGAGAGAGGAGAGAATATTTTTGGTGTAGGGAGAGAGGATGAGAGAATGATTTGATGATCAAGCTTGTTTATGATTGAAAAAGGGGATAAATGACCTCTATTTATAGGGAAAAAGGAGGGGTCGAATCAAGAGAAGATAAGAATTCGAATCGGATAAAACTCTTGCGATAGACAGCAATTTTTGCGGTTTTTGTTTTTATCATATCTTTTGATCCAGAAATCGGAATAAGATGAATAAGATATCGTTGGAAAGCTCTTGAAGTCTACTTTCTAACCCAATTAGAATCAGATTAAAATATTTTGTTGAATAAAATATATAGCCGAAATAGTGAGACGGTGTTAGTTTTGGATAGAGTTTCGTATTTCTTTTATATCTTTTTCGTTATAGCTCGGAATTAATATTATAATATATCATTGGAAAGATAATTTCAAGAGCTATCCAACCATCTAAGAATCAGATAAAAACAATGAGGCACGAAAATAATATCTGACAATCTTTGAACGTCTTTCAATTCGAATCGAATTACTAGAGGAGTTTTATTCTATTTCAAACTCTTTAATCTTATCTTTTCAAAAAGGATAATTAAGATCTTTTAGAAGCTTATAGAAGCTTCCAATTAATCCTAATTGGATTAGGAGTGGGATTAAATCCTTTGGACCCTCCACATGAACATTGGGTCGTAGGTAAGGTGGGCTTAGGTTCGATTTAGATCCAGTTTAGTGTTTTGGCCATAACTTATTCGTTACAACTTGGATTTGGACTTATAATATATCGTTGGAAAGCTCTTTTAAAGCCCCATCAAAATATTTAATCATTGGACCCAGATTATGGACCAAAATAAACTGATCTAAACGTTTTATAAAAAGGACACAAAATGAATGATTTTAATGGACACGAAATGAATTATTTGGGCTTAAAGGCACGAAAAGAGGAAAATAAGTTATGGTTTGAGAAAATGGGCTATGAATTGGATTGGTTTATGAAATGTATTGGGAATGAACATGGATTTAAGCTCTCTAAAGATTACATACTTGTAGGGAATATTTCAAGCATTATGATAACCCCAAACTTAAACCCCACTGTGATCATACACTAAAGTACGGTGGCGTTCCAAAGGGAAAGAAAAAGAGCAAAAAGAGTCGCCAACAAGTTTTAGGAACTTGTAAACCCAAAAGACAATCCAAAAGGACCATCAACTACTCCATAAGGTCTTGAACCAAACAGGGTCCGGGGATGAGGGTACGAATCCAATCTACAAAAGAAAGGACCCGCCCTATAAAATAGGCCTCTACTTTGTTCTGCTCGTATTCATGTGCGCTTTTCGAATAACATACAAACATTATATTGAACCTACCCTGTTTATCTATGTTGGTTGAATATTAATGCACAAATAATACTATTATTGGCGATCACTTGAGTTAAAATCACATTAGCCTAAACCAAATTAATAATTATCTTATTAAGCGTGATTTCAAGTACAAATTCCCTTTAGCAATCATAAAAGGTGTAATCAAGCAATAACAATAAAATATAATCAATATCAAGCAACATAATAATAAACAACATTAAATAATAATAGTAATCATGATAAGGCATAATAAAGCTTGATAATAATAGCAAGATCCTAGGCATGATACTAACAAGATTAATAGCCAATCCTAGGATGTCACTAAACAATAAAGATCAAAGCTTCAAACCTAACATGATACTAACATGATATTAGAAATATAAAACAATAATAAACAAATCTAAATATGCTTTCTACATTGAAAGAGAGTAATAAGATTACATACTTTGAAGCCTCGTACCTCTTTCTAATAACAAAATACACAAGTTAGTAAACTTCAATGAAAATCAATAAAGAATAATTAAAGAACTAAATTGAAATCAAAATAAACAAAGTTTTGACTAGTTTTGGACCAAACCCTCAGAAATTATCAACCTTTCACGTCTAGGGCGAAGGCAACTTCGAACTTGGCTAGGTGACTCTAAGTCTTGTGAATGCGGAATATTGTGTTAAAAAAGCTAGTTTAGAAAGAGAGGGAGAAAGAAAAGAATTAAGTAATTCTTGAGAGGGAATAGAGAGAATTGATGATGAGAGTTGATAGAGAGAATTGATTGTTGATGAATGATTTTTGAAAATAGGGATTCGGACGCTATTTATAAGAAAGATAGTCCGGAAAAACATAGAATTTGATAAGGAATAAAACTCCACGCTGTCGCCAGGAATCAACTCTGTCGCGACGCGACAATGTTTGTCGCGAGACGACAGGGTCTGTCGCGCGGCGACAGACTTGTCGTTTGGCGACAACATGTATTAGCGCGTTTTTCTTCACGCGGAATCCGATCTTTAATCAACTTGATCTACGGAATCCGTACAGAAGATAAAATATATATTTTTAAGATAACAAAACGATATTTTACTCCAAATAAAAGTCTATTAAAGATAATTAATTATTAAATCTAATAATATTAGAATTAAAAAGAACTTTCTAGAAACTTCTAGAAAACTATAATTAATCCTAATAATTTTAGGAATAATAATTAATATTGGGCCCTCCTCTAGATCATTGGGCCGTATTAAAATACTTAACTAGGCCTAGTTTAGTATTTTGGCCATAACTTCCTCAATATTCATCGGAATCGGGCTTATAATATGTCGTTGGAAAGGTCTCTTCGAGCCCCATCCATCTACACTATTATTGGACCTTAATTATGGACCAAACTAAACTGGTTCGGCTATTTTCAAATAAATAAAGTCATTTTCAAAAACAGAGAGAAAAGAATTTAATTAAAACTAAACCGCAACACTCGACTTTCAAACCACTTTCACCTAATTCGATAATAACACAACGTGAAAGGCATTCATCACTGGGTTTGGTTTTGGGGAGACACAAATGGGTGTCTACAGAAGCCCCCACTTTGACTGAGTTTGGAGAAACTTAAGTTCCGAAAACGAAAGTCAAAGTATCGATAGGGACGGAGAATGATTCAAAACGTTCTGCGATTCCAAATCATTCTTATAACGCCGATACCTGCAAACTAATCATTAGTTAAAACAGATAAAAGAGTTATGAAACGCGTATCTTGCACCGTCGAGCACACGTCTCTGAAAGTAACCGTTTTGTTGTTGCATTTGTTGTTTGTGACAACCTCCACAGTGCCTCGTGAACGCCATCATTGAAGATAACCATATGTCGTCGCCTTCAACATTCTTGGTGACAATCCTCCACAGTATTTCGGGAACATCGTCGAAAATAACTGTATGTCGTCATCTTCTAGGTTGTGGCCGTATGTTGTCACGGCAGTGCGTCGCCGCTGTAGACAATCTCTTCTTTACCTTGAGGGACCGTCGAAGTTGACCTTGCTTCGCCATCTCCAAAATTTGTGACACTACCTCGCCACGGCCGTGCTTCGCCACTAGACAACTCCTCTCTATGTTGAGACGTTGCCAAAGAATCATTTTGCCTATTGACCCTTAATATACCGTCGTTTATCATCGCTTTTGTATATTCGTGCCAGTACTTTGGTGCTTTTGCCTTTGTAAACCATTACTTTGGTGCATTTATTGAACCAATATTTCGGTGTATCTGTTGAACCAATATTTCGGCACCTTATTATGAGCCAATACTTAGGCGCTTCAAGCTAAGTGAGACGATCTTCATCAAGTCGATCACTTAGTGCATTTTCGATCAAGCTAACTAAATCATGTCAATTTACTTAAAGGGGCTAACTGGCGTACCAAGGAACCCAATTTACTAAAATAGACCCACAAAACCATAAGGAGGGGCTCTGTAATACCATTATTATCTTCATATTTGCCTCGTAATTGTTACTGACTTAGTTTCTTTGATAGTTTTCTCGCGAGGTGGTGACGGCTATGGCTAGGTGCATAGACGCCTTTCGCAGCCAGCTTGTGAGGTTGCGGAACCGTGCTACCTGTCGTAGCAATGATGTTGAGGAGGTATTACTTTTGTTTTTATTATATATATATATATTTTTTTTTTTTTTTTTTTGTTTTGTCTGCATTTGCTAACTTTGATTTACTTTTTTGCAGGGGCAGCCTATTCCTTCTCCACGCACTCGGTCGAGACCCGAGCCTAGGAGGGAGACTACTAGGTCCGACTCGAGGTGTCGCCGGACTACTTCAGGTGGTCGGGGTGGTCGTTCTGAGGCCGCAGCGGTAGAGGACTCGGCGTCATCACCTGAGGAGGTTCCGACCGGGCCGACCGTACGAGGTGGGATGGGTGGTGGGACGTTTGAGTTTGGCTCGTCGTCGCAGCAGCCTTTGCAGCCTTAGCCTCTTTCTGTCGGATTTCAGGGTGAGGTTAGGTGGCCTGGCCCTGAGTTGCAGTTCGCGCCGCCTGGTGGTTCAGGGGGCGATGATGGACATACTCCACGGAGTAGGACATTTTTCGATACATTCGGCATCCCTCGCGACTTGCGACCTCCGGCGCCATAGTTGTACCTGTGTTTATTTATTTTTGACTTTTGTAGGACTTTGTCTATTTTATTCATATGACTTATGTACTAGACACTTGTATATATATGCACTTTATTATTTATTAACATTTTATTTGCCTGATTTATTATTTGTAACAAATGTGTTGTGCATGTAAGTGTGTGAGAAAGTGTAATTTTTGCGCGAAATTTCCGTCATTTTTAATATTAGTGGAGGGTACCGACTCTCTCCCCAAAAAAAAGAAATGAAAAAAAGAAAAATGAAGGAAGAAAAAATGATAAGCCTAAAATTAATTAAGCTTAATATGATATAATGATAATAATAATAATAATAATAATAATAATAATAATAATATAATAATAGTAATAATAATGATAAGAAGGGTGTATGAATAGGAATAGAACAGTAAGTCAAGTCAAAGTCGAAATCAAGTACGTAAAAACACAGTTTCCTACGCGTAATAGGTGTCGCTGCAAAGAAATAAACCGGTGCCGCGTAATTCATCCTGTCGCCACGCGACAGAGTTTGTCGCCATGCGACAGCCTTTGTCGCCACGGGACAATTTTGTCGCCTGGCGACAGACGCGCTTTCCTGTTTCCTACAGGAATTGAAGTCTGCCATGAAAAAAAAAGTTATAAATAGCCCCCGAATCATCCGTTTACTGCATAATTTAACCAGTTTATTAATTAGTTAATTAACTAGAAATCATGCCTTTAGCTAAAAGAACTTTTTGTGGATACATGGATGAATGGTGTCGTCACTTAACTGCTAAAGATAAAAAAGCATTAGATATTTCTCATATGGGGGGTATGTTTGGAATCAAGGGGATGAGTCTTGACATTGATTTTATTTATTCTGCCATAGACTATTGGGATATTGATACTCACTGTTTTAGATTTTTCCATGATGAAATATGCCCTTTACCGGAAGAATTTGGAGCCATTATAGGTTATTATTCCACAGATCTTGCGGTAATGCCTAGAATCAATGAATATTATTATAAAGATTTTGAAAGCTTTTTTAATTTGAGGGGTACGGCCTTAAAACATATAGTGCATGGTAACATAGTTGATTTGACAGAATTTGCACATTATTTTTATGATAATCCTAATCCCGATTTTCGTGTCTATAAGAGAAGGGCTTTTCTTTATTGCTTGTTTAACCAATTACTCTTAGTTAGTGGTAAGGATAATGAAGGCCAATCAATGATTATATCTGCTATAGACAAGTTGAATCTGGGAGAAATCTAATGCCGCTAATTGTTGGAGAGACTATGCTATGGTTGGATGCATTAAGAAAGAATCCAAGAGCACCTTTTCGAGGTTCTCCAATTTTATTACAGGTATAAAATAATGCTATTTTTAATTTATCTAGAACTAAAGAATATTATTTTACACTGTAATACTAATTAAATACATATTTTACAGATATGGCTCATGGAGAGGTTAAAGCTTATTAATCCTCCTGACGATATACACACATATGTTCCAAATTGCATAGTCCGGCGAAAGAAACGATTTTTGAAAATAGGTCGCCGTGAGTGGAGCAAGGTGTTTGCTGCCGGTGACTTTACCATAAGCTGGATTGTTCCTTGGTGGAAGATTGAGGCAATGGTTGGTTGTAGTAACCAAGCATATTGTCGTCTCCCGAGCTTGTCGAAATTAACTTTTTATTTTCCTTGTAGAGTTATGAGCAATATGGTCTTGCACAAACCATCCCTATGGGAGATCTCCGCCGTCCTTATGAATTTCCTGTGTCACAAGAGATTGAGCGTTTTGACGGATACTGGAGTGGTAGGCCCTTATGGGAAGTGATTACCCACAAGGAGCCACCTTGTTTGTCAAATAAAGTGAAACAATGGCTTGATGGAAGATTCCAAAAATCTCGAGTCAAAATTGAGAAGACCAATGTGAAGGATCGTCTAGGTGACAAAAAGGTCCCTGCTAAAGAACGTTTAGGGGAAAGGATTGAATTCAAAACTTCTATTATGCCAAGAAAGAAAAGTTCTAATAAAAATCAAGGAAAAAGAAAAGTTGACTCTACAAAGAAGGAAGCTTGGGTAGAGAAGAAACATGGAGTTCTAGCGGAGGGAGAAACTATCTATACTAAAATAGAGTGTAGGTCTTCTAATGGTTGTCTCCTAGCAAAGGTTATGGATCAAGAGGAAGAAAATGAAGACACAAATTGGAAGAGAATCAAGAAAGAGAAAAAAGACTAGAGCATTGCTTTTCCTTTGATTTATTAGACAAAGTTAATTTGTTTTAGTTAATTTTTTTCAGCTTTTATTTTATCAATAATGTACTTTCTTTATTAATAAAATTTCAGCTTTTATGTTAATTAACTTTCAATTAAAGCAATGAAAACAATTACAATATTTATTTTTCGGAGAATTAATTCGAGTACGGAAGTCGAATAAATTTCCAGAATATGCGAAACTGGTCTAGACACTCGCAGAAAGCTGGCGCTGCTATCTGATTCACTGTCGCTGACGATTTGGCTCTGTCGCCTGGCGAAAAAATTGTCGTCTGGCGACAAAGTCTATTTTCTGGCGCCAGTCTTGAAATTTTGCAGACATGCGTTTTTTACTTCGGGGATACAGAATTTGAAGAGATTAAAGTGGCCGCACCTTGTCTGGGTTGCCTACGTATCCTTTGCTTAAGGAATCAGGCCAAACGTAGCTCTCTTGAGTATTTCACTCAAGTACTTATGGGTAGTATTTCTTAAGTTGGTCAAGGTTTGTCATGTTTGAAAATTCATTGCCATCCATATCAGTTAATTTAGCCGCGCCCCCTGACAGGATTGTTTTGACAATATATGGTCCGGACCAATTAGGCCTGAATTTGCCTCTTGGATCTAAAACATTTTTCTTAATGCTTTTAATACCAAGTCCCTAACCTTGATATTTCTAGTCTTGAACTTTTTATTGAAATGTCTAGCCATGCGGGTTTGATAACATTGAGTATGATGTAGAGCTTCTAGTCGCTTTTCATCGAGTAGGATTAGCTCGTCATATCGTGCTCTAGTCCATTCGACTTCATCGAGTTTACTTTCTAACGCAATGCGTAGAGAAGGTATTTCTAACTCTACAGGTTGTACGGCATCCATTCCATATACTAAGTTGAATGGCGTATTTCCTGTTGATGTTCGGATTGACGTGCGATAACCCCACAGTGCGAAGTGAAGTTTGTCAGGCCAATCCTTATAATTTTCAGTCATTTTTTCAATGATCGTCTTCAAATTTTTATTAGCGGCCTCAACTGCTCCATTTGCTTGAGGTCTATACGGGGAAGAATGGTGATGTTGAATACCATACTTTTGTAGCAATTCTTCACATTCGGCTTGAAAGTGAGTTCCGTTGTCACTTATCATTTCATGTGGGACTCCGTATCGACAAATTATGTTTCTTTCGATAAAGAGTGCTACATGTTTGGCGGTGAGTTTGGCATATGATTGTGCTTCCACCCATTTTGTGAAGTAATCTATTGCAACTAAGATGTATTCATGACCTCCTGTCCCGGGAGGTGTAATCTTTCCAATTATGTCTATTCCCCATGTAGAGAAAGGCCATGGTGAAGTGTAGGTGTAGAGAAGAGAAGGTGGGATATGTTGCAAATTTGCGTAAATTTGACATTTTGGGCATCTTTTTACATATTGATGACAATCTCTATTCATGGTAGTCCAGTAATATCCTTCTCGCATTATCTTTTGGACTAGCATTTTGCCATTAACATGTGTTCCACATATACCTTCATGGATTACTTTCATAGCTCTTTGGGCATCCTTTTTGTCTACACATAATAGAGCTCGACCTTTAGGTACCCTTTTGTGTAGTTCATTTCCTATGAGTACAAACTGGGAAGCTAAAAGTCTTAATGCTCTTTTCGCTCTTTTGTCAGCATGAGGAGGATATTCTCCTTTGGTGACATAATTTAATATATCTATGAACCATGGTTCTTCTTCAGGTTCCTCTTCTTGAATTACTTCGTCATCTTCTATAGCTTGAATATATGCTGGTTTATGCCTTTTTTCTATTGTTAAAGGCATTTGCTCAATTTTCTTAGGTATTCTAACCATTGAGGCTAGTCTTGCTAAGGCATCGGCGAATTGGTTTTCCTCTCTAGGTAGGTAAGTGTATTCCACTTTTTCCAATTGATCGGTGAGAGTTTCCAAGTACGTTTGGTAAGGAGCTAAGCTTTCACTCCTAACCTTCCATCTTTTGGAAATTTGATTAATAATTAGGGAGGAATCTCCAAATATCCGGAGTTTCCTTACGCCTAAGGCTAAAGCGGTTTCGAGGCCTACCACACATGCTTCATATTCGGCTGCGTTGTTAGTGACGTCGAAATCCAATTTAATGGATATAGGGACATGTTCTTCTTTAGGTGATACTAACAAGACTCCTACGCCGCATCCCTTTTTGTTTGAGGCTCCATCAAAATATAGAGTCCATGTATCATCCTCTGTCATCATTAAACTTTCATCTGGGAATTCATTCTCTTCTAAGGGTGTCGAATCTTCTATTGGGAAATCTGCTAGAAAATCCGAGACCACTGATCCTTTAATCGCCTTTTGAGGCATAAACCTTATATCGAACTGGGCCAAATTTACTATCCATCTTGAGATACGCCCGTTAAGTGTAGATATTTCGAATAGGTATTTAAGGGGGTCCATTCGTGAGACTACGTAAACGGTGTGCACGAGCATGTAATGTCTTAATTTAGTTGTGGCCCACACCAGCGCGAGGCACAGCTTTTCCAATGGTGTGTAGCGTGTTTCATACTCGAGCCTTTTCTTACTTAGGTAGTAAATAGCATTTTCTTTGCTTTCTACCTCTTGTGCAAGCATAGCTCCCATTGTTTCCTTTGTGACGGTTAAGTATAGTCTTAAGGGTATTCCGGGGAGTGCTGGAGCTAATACAGGAGGATTCGAGAGATAGACTTTGATCTTTTCAAAGGCTTTTTGACACTCATCGTCCCATATGATTGGTACATTTTTCTTAAGCTTCTTGAATATTGGTTCGCATATCGTGGTTAACTTGGATATGAACCTACTTATGTATTGCAACCGGCCAATAAATCCTCGGATTTGCTTTTCGGTTTTGGGCGGTGGCATGGATATGATTGCTTTAATTTTGGTGGGATCTATCTCTATTCCTCTAGAGCTTATGACATATCCCAAGAGTTTCCCTGAGGTAACTCCAAAAGCACATTTGGAGGGGTTTAATCTCATGTTGTATTTTCTTAGTCTCTCAAAGAACTTTTTTAAGGCTATTGGGTGTCCTTGGCGGTCTTTTGATTTTACAATCATGTCATCCACATAGACCTCCACTTCTTTATGCATCATATCATGGAGTAAGGCAGTTGCTGCTCGTTGGTAAGTAGCACCCGCGTTTTTTAACTCGAATGGCATTACCGTGTAGCAATAAGTACCCCAAGGTGTTATGAATGTTGTCTTTTCCATATCTTCTTCGGCCATGAGGATTTGATTGTATCCTGCGTACCCATCCATAAATGAGAGAAGTGCATGATTTGCCGTGTTATCTACCAAAATATCGATGTGTGGTAAAGGGAAGTCGTCCTTTGGACTTGCCTTATTTAAATCTCGATAGTCGACACACATTCGAACTCTACCATCTTTTTTCGGAACCGGGACAACATTGGCGACCCATTCGGGGTATTTGGATACCCTGATAAAACCTGCAGTTATTTGTTTTTGTACTTCTTCTTTTATCTTATGAGCCACGTCGGGTTTCATTTGACGTAACTTTTGTTTTACAGGTTTCATTCCTGGAATTAATGGTATTGTGTGTTGAGCTATCTCTCTATTAATGCCTGGCATATCTTCGTATGACCAAGCGAATACATCGATAAATTCTTTAAGTAGATTAATTAAATCGATTCTTTCTTCTTTGTTTAGTGTTAGTCCAATTTTAACTTCTCTTTTAATGGTTGGATCTTTTGAGATATCAACCGTTTCTGTATCCTCAATTATTGGTGTCTTATTTTCAAGTGTTTCCACTGCTTTAATTATTTCTTTATCATTTTCATCATTAGTTAAGCAATGCTCGTCATCTTTAGATAAAGAAGAACAAGAGGAATACGGGGAAGAAGACATATTATTAAATTCAGAAATCATTACATCAAATAAAGAAATGTCCGCCGGGACTTGATTGCTAACTATCCTAGGAGTGGAAATGGAAGATAAGGGTGCTACAGCTAAAGACTTAGAAGACTCGATAGGGGAAGACTCTAACTCAGACTCTGACTCAAACGATTCTTCGAACATTGGTCCTTGTCCTGTAGTTATTGAAATCTTCTTTCCATTTGTAATGGTTATCTTCACCGTCTTGCGCCATCCACGCTCTTGATCTTTTATTGGAGTGATAAATTCGGAGGGGTCAAAACTTTCACTTTGGAGAACCGCTTGGATAAGTGAAGAATCATCCTCCGTGTATCTTGATTCATTTTTTTCTCTTCCAAAGAGGAGTCCCATGACATTAAAGTCGAAACAAGGAGGTGCCTTCTCCTTATAAATTGGAGCTGGGATCTCGTCTAGGAAGCAACAATCCAAAAAGATTTCGAACCCAGGTTGCCTTATACCATTTACAACGAAGGGTTCAGGAAATTCATGATAAGGGTAGTCCTCTCCTTCTCTTATAAATTGTCCATTTAAAGTGAGAGGATACTGATCCATGGGTATCTCCTTTTTTTGTGTGCGGGCATTTCTTCGTGCTCTTGATTTTTCCTGGGCCCGCTTAAGGTCTTCACGAGTTGGTTCAAAACCAAGTCCGAAAGTATCCAATTTAGGGAGGCCAGGTAAGCCTATGTGTTTAGCTATTCCTTTCTTCTTTCCTAGAGTCATTCCAGGAAAGTGTCCTTGCTTTCTTAGGATAGCATTCGTTATTATGTTTGAGTGGAGGTCGTAATGAAGAGGGGTCCTTTCATCTTCCTCTATTAAGGAGACCTCTTCGCTAAAGCCCCACAAATCTTCATCATTTTCATCATGTTCCACATTAATTAGTGGATTTTCTACTGTTTTGATTCTCATAGATGAAGCATCAATGGTAATTGGAATGCCTCCAACTATGGCCTTTACTTGTTGGTGAAGAGATGAAGGGACGGCCTTTAAATCATGAAGCCAAGGGCGTCCCAATAGCAAGTTAAAAGATGCCTTGATATCTACTACTTGAAATGTAGTGGCATGCTCAATTGCACCCGCCGTTATATTCATGGTAATTGTCCCTAGTGCTTGACGACGCGAGTTATCATAAGCTCTTATGCCCTGGGTTGATGGGGATAAATCCTCATCTCTTATTCCCAACATTCTTGCGGTTCTAAGTGGGCACACATTAATTGCTGAACCGTTATCGACAAGAGTCATGGGGACATTCATTCTTTTGCATATGACTGTGAGGTTTAGAGCTTTATTGTGTTTGTCACCTTCCGGTGGTAGATCTTTATCCGAAAAAGTGACTAAGTTGATTGGACTTGGAAGGTCACTCGTGAGGAAGTTAGCAAGTCCCTCAGGAGTAGTGTCCGAATCTATGCCTACTTTAGCCAGCGTATCCATAACTACAACTCTATGTTCTCGAGATGTGGCTAAAAGTTTCCATACATTCATTTCCACTTTAGTCTTTTTTAACTGTTTGACAACATCGTTGTCTTCTATAATAGGCACGGGAATTTGCTGAATAGAAGGTATAGGTTGTGTTGAAATGGGAGGTTGTATTCTCCCGGACCTAGTGAGGACATCTATGGGCGAATCCTCCTCGTCCCAAATGTCACTTACTGGGTATATTGTTGATAGAGGAGTTTCTTCAATGTCTTTAAGGTAAACATCCTCATCGTCACTGTTCCATACTCCATTAATCATGGCATCTTGTGGAAGTTGAACTAACTTCTTCTCATCAATCAAACATTGAACCAAGTCCTTAAACTTGAAGCATTGCTCTATTGTATGTCCCCCTGATTGATGATATGAACAATAATATTTGTCTATTCTTTTCAGTGATTCAAATGGTCTTGGTTCGAGAGGTTGAATTTTTCCATTCTCGAAGAGCATTTTGAACATGTTTGTGTATGACGTCCCAATTGGAGTATATTTTCTATTACTATTTTTGGGAGTGTCAATTACTTGGAGAGAAAAGGGTTTCTTTTGTTTAAGTGGGGGTCTACTTTTAAGTAACTCATTTTTCTCTTTTATAGCCTCAAAGGTTTGTGAGATCAACTTTTTCAATTCTGTCAATATTGATGTCAACGCCAATACTTCTTGCTTAGTTGCAGGTTCCTGACCAAGGAATTCGAGAGCATCTTCGAAGATTTCTTCTTCAATGGTCTCGATAGGCTCTATGAGGCTAGATGGATCCTCTTGGTTTTCTTCGTCAGAAATGGCCAAAGAATCTGATAACGGTGCGGTATTGATACTTGGCTTCTTACTTGCAGGAGGCAATGGGAGCTTGTTACTATCGATCAAGTCTTGAATGGTTTCCTTTAGCCTCCAACAATTTTCTGTAGAATGACCCCTACCTTGGTGATATTTGCAATGTGCATTTGGGTTCCAGCTAGCCGTTCTCCTTTCGACAGGTGGGTCCCCAAATGGTCCAATAGGAGTTATAAGACCTTTTGCATGTAAGCGATCAAATGCGGTGTCATAACTCATACCAATAGGAGTATAATTCTTCCTAAATGATTTCTTTTGTCCTTGATTATTATTCATTGCCAAAACTTCGTTTAGAGGAAAAGTGCTAACATTATTTGAGTGGGTAGATTTGGATGAAGAAGGATTGTCATTCTTCTTATTTTTCCAGCCACTACTTGAGTTGTTATTAGCAACTTTTTTTTTAGCAAGGTCATCTTCAATATTAATTCCAATATCATATACAGCTTTGAAAGTGTTTAAGTTGCTTTGGTACTTAAGGTGCTTAGAGTATTTTTCTTGGAGGTTCTTAATGAACATCCTAACGGATTCTTTTTCACTAGGCACTTCAACCATTTTTGCAGTAGTTTCCCTCCATTTATTAAAGAAGGAGGTGAAACCCTCATTTTCTTTTTGTTTTAGCATTTCTAGTTCTCTATGATCGGTTTCAACTTGTATATTGCATTTATACCTTTCAATGAAAGCGCTCACAATGGATTCCCAACTAGAGGTCTTCTCTTTATCAAGTGAAAAGTACCACTGTTGACATACAGCTTCTAAGGATAATGAAAATACAGAATGAAATGCTTTTCTATCTATCCCCTTAATACTCATTACAGTTTCAAAAGCTCTTAAATGAAAATAAGGATTGTCCATAGCCTTGAACTTAGGGATGTCATTGGGATTGAACTTTTGTGGGAGAAGGTCCTTATCCACCGAGACCCCTTGGGAGCTAATCTCTTGAAATCTAAAGTCGTTGGACAGTTTGCCCAAGCTTTCCTGGATTAGGTCCATTTGTTTTTGTTTTTCAGGATTACTTATTTGCAGCGATAGGTTTTGCAACATTTCAGCCAAGTTGGCTACCTGTCCCTTGACTTCATTAAGTTCTTCTTGACTAGCCATTGCCTTCTTAGCTTTCCTTTTCCTACCGATTGGTTTGTCAAAAAGTAAGACTTGAACAAAAGTGTTGTCCTTGATTAAACGCCCTTCCTTTCTTGACCACGCGCTGTAATTTAAACCATATTTGTTTTAATACTTGACTCTAATTGACTTGACTTTATGTTCAAAAGATTAAAAGAAAAAGAAAAGAAAATGGGGTAAATATTTTAAGGGAATTTAAAAATTGGAGGATTAATATCCGACTTACTCCCCTAAAAAAAATGACGGAAAACACGCATTCAAGACTCTCTAGACATGGTCATAATGTGACAAACATGTTATGTGTGTGCTTTATGTGTATGTGAGTGACATGCTTTAACTGCTAGTGTATGACCATGGGACTTTAAGTGCCTAAACTCAATTTAAGACTTAAACATGGTTTGAACCATTAATAAATTGATTGATCTGATTAGGAGACTGTTAATTAGACTCGTCGTGGTGACTCGGGCAAGAAAACTGGACTGTCGCTAAAACGACAGAACTGTCGCCACTGTTTAGAGCCTGTCGCCAGACGACAAAATTGTCGCCAGGCGACAGACACTAAACTGCAGCGCCACAGTCCAAATTCCTGCGCCATTGTTGGAACATTAATCTGGACTGTTTCCAGTAATTTTACTCTAAATGGACATGCCTAAAGTCGTACTAAGTCGAATTGATTAATTTATTAGCCTTTAATTAATTCAAAATTAATTAATTAACTAGACAAAGTCCTTTTAGTCATTAGTCAATTTATTTAGTCTTTAACACAAGTCAAACAAACGGTTAACATACATATAATAAATACAAGCAAGGGTGCACAAGTAGTTCACATAGTCACAAGATGAGTTTGCAACCTAACCATGGCTCTAGTTCTCTAAAGTTCGAGGATATGGGTTAAGTCAAAAAGGTCCATGGTTAAGAATCCATATGCATTACACACAAGCCTACCGGGAGGGTTGGAGCGAATGGACAGGATTCCGCGAGTTCGTGATGAAATCGAACTCGACTCCATGGTTTGGTGGATTCACAAACATTACACGTACCCAAATCTGAACTTTGCACATGATAGTGGAATATTCCATTGGGCAGGTGAAGCAGGAACCCCCAGAGGGTTATTTCCATATGTAGAACACATATGGGTTCAGAAAAGTGAGAAAATGACTCAATCAATAAGCAAAATCGAGCCAACAACGCTAGAAATGGTCAAAGCAAGAAGGCAGACCCCTGGCTCGGTATTGGAAGAACTTGGCGCCAGACTACAGGGACTGTCGCCGCAAAAAAGCTTCTGTCGCCAAGCGACAGAACTGTCGCCAGGCGACAGAAACTTTTTACGGGCGACAAGCCCTGTTTTCTAGGCGCTAGTTCCTACATGCCTTGGCAAGTTTCTGTGTTCTTCGAATTTTCCAGATTTCGCATCATCTTTTCGATTCTAGTCATGAAAGATATTTCTCAAATTTCCTACGTGTAAAATTCCTATGGATTGACTCATGGGGTGCTCCCATGAGGACCTTTTAATGCATATGACAATAATGTTAATCAAATCACGCACATGAGATACTTAGAATTTTTCGAGTCTCATCCGCTCATTCTAAATAATTGCCAAAATTAAATAAATTTCAGGAATATAAATAGAAATCCTCCCTAGTGGAGTCGCCAAAAACTGTAGGAAATATTTCAAGCATTATGATAACCCCAAACTTGAACCCCACTGTGATCATACACTAAAGTACGGTGGCGTTCCAAGGGAAAGACAAAGAGCAAAAAGAGTCGCCAACAAGTTTTAGGAACTTGTAAACCCAAAAGACAATCCAAAAGGACCATCAACTACTCCATAAGGTCTTGAACCAAACAGGGTCCGGGGATGAGGGTACGAATCCAATCTACAAAAGAAAGGACCCGCCCTATAAAATAGGCCTCTACTTTGTTTTGCTTCATGTGCGCTTTTCGAATAACATACAAACATTATATTGAACCTACCCTGTTTATCTATGTTGGTTGAATATTAATGCACAAATAATACTATTATTGGCGATCACTTGAGTTAAAATCACATTAGCCTAAACCAAATTAATAATTATCTTATTAAGCGTGATTTCAAGTACAAATTCCCTTTAGCAATCATAAAATGTGTAATCAAGCAATAACAATAAAATATAATCAATATCAAGCAACATAATAATAAACAACATTAAATAATAATAGTAATCATGATAAGGCATAATAAAGCTTGATAATAATAGCAAGATCCTAGGCATGATACTAACAAGATTAATAACCAATCCTAGCATGTCACTAAACAATAAAGATCAAAGCTTCAAACCTAACATGATACTAACATGATATTAGAAATATAAAACAATAATAAACAAATCTAAACATGCTTTCTACATTGAAAGAGAGTAATAAGATTACATAATTTGAAGCCTCGTACCTCTTTCTAATAACAAAATACACAAGTTAGTAAACTTCAATGAAAATCAATAAAGAATAATTAAAGAACTAAATTGAAATCAAATTAAACAAAGTTTTGACTAGTTTTGGACCAAACCCTCAGAAATTATCAACCTTTCACGTCTAGGGCGAAGGCAACTTCGAACTTGGCTAGGTGACTCTAAGTCTTGTGAATGCGGAATATTGTGTTAAAAAAGCTAGTTTAGAAAGAGAGGGAGAAAGAAAATAATTAAGTAATTCTTGAGAGGGAATAGAGAGAATTGATGATGAGAGTTGATAGAGAGAATTGATTGTTGATGAATGATTTTTGAAAATAGGGATTCGGACGCTATTTATAAGAAAGATAGTCCGGAAAAACATAGAATTTGATAAGGAATAAAACTCCACGCTGTCGCCAGGAATCAACTCTGTCGCGACGCGACAATGTTTGTCGCGAGACGACAGGGTCTGTCGCGCGGCGACAGACTTGTCGTTTGGCGACAACATGTATTAGCGCGTTTTTCTTCACGCGGAATCCGATCTTTAATCAACTTGATCTACGGAATCCGTACAGAAGATAAAATATATATTTTTAAGATAACAAAACGATATTTTACTCCAAATAAAAGTCTATTAAAGATAATTAATTATTAAATCTAATAATATTAGAATTAAAAAGAACTTTCTAGAAACTTCTAGAAAACTATAATTAATCCTAATAATTTTAGGAATAATAATTAATATTGGGCCCTCCTCTAGATCATTGGGCCGTATTAAAATACTTAACTAGGCCCAGTTTAGTATTTTGGCCATAACTTCCTCAATATTCATCGGAATCGGGCTTATAATATATCGTTGCAAAGGTCTCTTCGAGCCTCATCCATCTACACTATTATTGGACCTTAATTATGGACCAAACTAAACTGGTTCGGCTATTTTCAAATAAATAAAGTCATTTTCAAAAACAGAGAGAAAAGAATTTAATTAAAACTAAACCGCAACACTCGACTTTCAAACCACTTTCACCTAATTCGATAATAACACAACGTGAAAGGCATTCATCACTGGGTTTGGTTTTGGGGAGACACAAATGGGTGTCTACAATACTCAACCCGACCAATAATGGCGGTGAAAGGTTCTTCATTATCGGGTTTGGTTTTGGGGAGACATTTTTAGGTGTCTACACTACCTCTCAGCCGTTAAAGACATTGTGGCCTCAGACGTCCAAGTGAAGGAACCAATAGACCTTGACGATGTCAAGGATGCCAACCCTGCCCCACCAGCCGTTGGTAAGAAAAGAAAGGCGCCTCTGCTGGTGGAGGTGAAGAAAGAGAAAAAATAGCAATCACTGACCGGGGAACGGTCAGACGAGCTCCGTCCCCAACCGGCTGGCGAAAATATTGATCTCGTTCTGGACGACAGCCGTCTAGAGCGTACGGTGAAGGTTGGGACGGTTGCTTATGCTACTCTAGGTGCAAGCTTGCACCTTCTGCTGAAAGAATTCAAAGACATCTTTGCCTTTGAAGTGGAAGAGATGCCAGGCGTCAGCCCGGATCTCGCTGTCCACAAACTCGCCGTGGATCCCAAAAAGAAGCCCATCTGGCAAAAGAAAAGAAACCATGGCGAGGAAAGAAGTTAGGCGGCGGCTGCCGAAGTCAAGAAGCTGCTAGACGCCAGGTTCATTCGGCCCTGCAATTTCCCTGACTGGGTGGCCAATGTGGTCCTTGTCAAGAAACCGAATGGGACCTGGCGCATGTGTGTTGACTACACAGACCTCAACAAGGCGTGTCCAAAGGACAGTTACCCGCTTCCAAAGATCGACAGTCTGGTCGACTCTACAGCTGGTCACGCCTTGATGAGCTTTATGGATGCCTACTCCGGCTTCCATCAGATACCCCTCTGGAAGAAAGATCAAGAGAAGACGGCCTTCGTCACTGATTTGGGGTTATTCTATTATACTGTGATGCCGTTTGGCTTGAAGAATGCGCCTGCCACCTTCCAACGGATGATTAATACGGTCTTCATTAATCAAATTGGGAGGAATGTGGAGGCGTACATCGATGACATGATAGTCAAATCCAAGCAACAGACGGATCACCTTGCTGATCTCCAAGAAACGTTCACCACACTCAGGCGGCATAAGGTCAGGTTAAACCCCAAGAAATGCGTCTTTGGTGTTGAGTTTGGGAAGTTTCTCGGAGTCCTAATTGATCAAAGGGGGATAGAGGCTAACCCCGAAAAGATACAGGCGGTAATTGACATGAAGTCACCCCGTTCTGTCAAGGAAGTTCAGAGACTAACTGGTTGCCTGGCGGCCTTGGGGAGGTTCCTCAGCCGGTCAGGTGACAAATGCCTTTACTTCTTCCAAGCAATCAGGAAGAAGACTAGGTTTGAATGGGGAGACGATGCTGAGACGGCATTCCAGAAGCTAAAAGAGCACCTGCACTCTCTACCTAGGCTGGTCAGTCCTCTACCTAGGGAGACGTTGTACATGTATTTAGCCGTCTCAGATCATGCTCTCAGTGCCGTTCTCCTTGCTGAGCGAGACGGCGTTCAGCTCCCGGTTTACTTCATTAGCCATGTCCTTAAAAATGCTGAACTCTGGTACCCCGTGGTTGAAAATTTTGGCCTTGCTTTGTACATGGCATTCAAAAAATTGAAGCCTTACTTTCTAGCTCATCCGGTGGTGATTTACACCAACCAGCCACTCAAGCGGCCAATGTCCACCTTGGAGTCATCCGGTAGAATGTTAAAATGGGCTATTGAAATGCAAAGTCTTGAAATCACTTACGAACCAAGAAAGGCAGTGAAAGGTCAGGCGTTTTCCGACTTCATTGTGGAAATGACCCGTCCGGTGGCTCCGGATAATCTTGATCAGGTTTGGAAAGTGTATGTAGACGAGAGCTCTACGAAGAACGGCTGTGGTGCAGGAGTAATTTATGAGTCTCCTGAGGGGGACAGATATGAGTATGCACTACGGTTCAAATTTCAGGCCTCAAACAATGAGGCGGAATATGAAGCCCTACTAGCCGGAATCCGCATGTGTAAGGCGGCAGGGGCAACGAAAATTGACGCCTACTCTGATTCACAGTTGGTCGTTAGCCAATATGAGGGAAAATTTGAGGCAACTCACCCGGCTATGATCAAGTATCTTCAGGCAGTCAAAGAGGAGGCTGGGTCACTTGAGGAGTTTAATTTGAATCAAGTACCAGGTCTGATAACAACTAGGCGGATGCACTGTCAAAGCTTGCATCTTCCGCCTGCCATGATACGCCTCGGACAGTCTTTTGGGAAGTACTTGAAAAAAGAAGCATCTATGAAGATCCCATTGGAGTCCTTGACCGAAGCTCTACCTGGATGGATGGCATCCGGGCATATCTCTCAGACAGTACACTTCCTGATTCGCCACAGGAGGCAGCCGTTTCTGAAGAAGCGGGCCGCAAGCTTCGAGTTGAGAAATGGAGAGCTCTTCAAGGCGGGGTTTCTTAAGCCTCTTTTGAAGTGTGTAACCCTAGAAAAGGGGAAGGAAGTTCTCGAAGACTTGCACTCGGGATTCTGCGCCTCCCATATAGGCGGCAGATCTTTAGCCGTCAGAGCCAGACGACATTACTTTTGGCCCACTCTAGAGGCAGACGCCAAGGAATTGGTAAGAAAATGCGACAAGTGCCAGAAATTTGGCAAATTTATTCACCGTCCGGCTACTGATCTGACGGCCATCCACAGCCCGATCCCGTTTACAAAATGGGGCATGGACATTTTAGGCCCTTACACCCCTGCACCAGGCAAAGAGCGTTACATCTTGGTGGCTGTGGATTACTTTACCAAGTGGGTAGAGGCTGAGGCGGTAAAGAATATCAAGACATCAGACGTCATTTCTTTCATCTGGAAGAATGTTATCACCCGGTATGGGGTTCCTATGTCCATGGTATTTGATAATGGTCCTCAGTTTGAGACGCCTCAGCTAAAGACTTGGTTGGGAGATCAAGGGATCTCAAGTTAGTTTGCATCAGTCGGCCGTCCCCAAGCAAACGGCCAAGTTGAAGCCTTCAACAAACTGATCTCAGACGGCATTAAGAAGAAAATTGAAAGAGCCGGTGGCTTATGGGCTGAGGAATTAATCCATGTCCTATGGGCCATCCGGACAACAGCAAAGGGGGCAACCGGTGAAACCCCATTTCTCATGGTTTACGGTGCTGAAGTCGTCTTGCCCATTGAACACTATGAGCCGACTCTCAGGGTCATGCTCTATGATGAAGAGGCAAACTGGGAGGCATTGCGCCTGGCATTGGACTCACTTCCAGAACGCAGGGGCAATGCCGCCTTGCGTCATGAGATTTACCGTCTGAGAATGACAAGAGCCTACAACAAGAGAGTACACAGGCGTCCTTTGAAAGTGGACGACCTAGTGTTACGGAAAATGGAGGCAACCGGTAGGGCCAATAAGCTTGGAAAGCTAACTCTTAATTGGAAAGGCCCCTACCGGATTTATGAAGAAGTAAGAGACGGCACCTACCGCCTGGAAACTCCAGACGGCAGGCGCCTGCCTAGAACTTGGAATGTAGATAATTTGAAAAAATACTACTTCTGAGATTTTGTAATTTTTGTAAACAAGAAGTACATTAATGAGAAATTGCTTTTTGTTTTCACTTTTGTTTTGTTTGTCAATTGGAAATTGAATTAATGTCTGATTGACGAGAGGCCAATGGCCAGATAATTAAGCTAAGCACAAAACCGCTTAGTGGCTATACAGCCGGTCCCAAACAAGACCAGAGGCCAAGGGCCGGATGGCTGCTTTTCCCATAAAATTCGCCTGTCCCAACATGGACAAAGGCGTCCGGCGACACCCATCCGGGTGCAATCGTCGCAGAGAGAAGCCAACTTGCTTACTCTACGTACCAATGCTGGCGGCCACAATTGGATGGCTAAATCAGCCATCCATAGCCGTCTGACCTGAACAGTCTAAGGAACGACCAAGTTTCGGAACCCGGATGTCCAAGGACATCAGACGACGACCGACTGCAGTTCTTACTTAGCGTTTTCCGCTTTTAAATTGTACACATCCTCGTTTGGGGCAAAAGAGTTGTGCAATGGCTATAAGATCTCTACCTAGACGGACAACACCGTCTAGCTAGAGACTGAAACGCCTGTTAATGTACGGCTGTGTATTTGGTTTGGGGCAATCACTACTGTGATTGATTGACTTACAAACGTATCATGCTCTTTGCAGCATCAGACGTTCCCAAGTCAATCAACCAACTCCATTTGAAACCAACCACACAGCCGTCTAGGGGCAAGGACAGCCGCATACTTTTGATAAGTTAGGAAAAATTCGCCGCATGCTTTTGATAAGTTAAGGCAAAAATTGAAAAAATTTGAAAATGCAAAAATTAAAGTGCAAACAGCCAGCCAAACATTAAAGTGCAAACAGCCAGAAGTAATCAAAACCGACTCAGTCGGTACTTTCATTAAATTCTCACCCAGCCAAACGGCTGTGGTGGATCAATGTTATCCGGACCCCGTCCGGGAAAGAAAGAAATTGTTTACTGAACACGGCTCCTTAGCCGGTAAATACACAAATACTCGGCACACAGGCCGGAAAAGCAATTAATGCCATACTGCCGCAGATAAATAAAAAAAAATTGGCACACAGCCGCTGAATTCATTGCCCCGCAAACGGTCCCTCCTGGCTCTTCTCCCCTTCTTCAGGAGCTTCAGTCTCGAGAGCTTCAGGCTCAGGCTCGGGATGCTCAGTTTCAGCCCAGGCGAGGAAGGACTCAGGCTCTAGCTCACCCTTCTCTCTCAAGTAGATAACTTCATCAGCATACTTGTGAGCCAGAGCCCAGACGCCATAATCCTTGTCAGGATACAAGGCGGTCCAGGCGATCCTCATCATAGCCTCGTTGTCGGCGGCCATCTCAGCAACCAGACGGTTTTGATCCGCCTGGAGAGTCGCTCGGAAGTTATCCTGAGCTTTGGCCTCCTCTTTCTCCAACTTGGCAATTTTGCTCTTCAGATCAGCATTTTCTGAAGAGACTCCTTGAAGCTTTTCGAGGTCTTCCTGGGCCTTCTTGAGGTCCTCCCTGAGCTTGGGGAGGTCCACCTCCGCCTGTTTTTGAGCCGCCTCGGCATCCACAGCCCTCTTTTTCGCCGCCTCCAGATCCGCCCCCAGCTCTTGAATCTTAGCCGCCTGTGTCATTTGGTTGCTTTAGTTTCAAGATATTAACTATAGATGAGTACAAAGCAACATTATCGCCGTCTGTTGCGGCCTGCTTGGACCGTCTTACCTCGTCCCGTTTACGGGTGTAAGGACGCTTGAGCCCGTCTACCCGCAGAAGAGCCTGCAAAAGCAAACAAGGTTAGTAGTGCAGGCGGAGAAAAACTTGGAGAAAGCTATTGAAAATTGTTCAAGTGTCTTACCTCAGCCAGGAGGGTCAGAATACGTTCAAGATTGAACGTCTCAATCCCCGAGATAGCATCCTTATCCCGTTTGCTGACAGCATCCAGCATGGCCTTGGCATGCTTCTGGACGTCTGGCCAACGGGGAGATTGATCTACACCATAATCAGCGTCAGATTGAGATACTAAAGCAGCGCATATCTGGTTTCGACCGTTTGAGGATGACGTCTGCTGGGAGTGTGATTTCACTCGCAACGGCCATCCCAGCTCAGGCGGGGATTCAAAAGGGTTCTTACCTGCAGAGCCGGCCAGACGAGAGCCGCTGGCAGGCGTGGTGAACCCCCCGGTTGCAGATAGGGGGTTGGCCAAGTCAAGGCCAACGGAGCCGCTCACTCTCTCATTCCTTCCCCCTATCCGCATTTGTCTCCCGCCTGGGGCGTTGGGAGTTGCAGTGGAGGCAGCCTTCTTGGAGGATTTGCTGGGGTTAGAGACGGTGGTCTCCTCCCTAGCCCGTTTGAGGGTTTTCTCAAACGTCTTGTCCACTTTTCCTCCCTGAGAAAATAAGCAAGTTAATGTTAGCAGTCGAAGGAATAAAACTTTGAAAGTAAACTCACAATAAGAGTCAGACGTTTACCTTGGCCTTGAGCTCTCGCGCCTGGGCCTCCTCCAAGTCTCGGCGAATCTGTGCAGAGGACCGTCTGGGTGTCTTCTCGTCCGGCAACATGTTCAAAGCTTCTTCTGCAATAACAAAAAAAGGAATCAATTAGTACATCATCAAAAATATTTCCGACACAAAAGTACTATAGACGGAAAAGTATTCAGGTGCATACGTCTGGTGAACATGTGCCCTAGCCCACAAGCGGCTAGAAAGCATTCATCCCTGAGCCAGCCTCAATTATTTTGTCAAAGTCCTCATCCGGGATCCGGGGAAGACAGCATTTCCGACCCAGAAGGTCGGGCTTCTTATTGTACTGGCAGAGCTCGAAGTTCTCCCGCCTGGTGGGAGCCGTCATCAGGTAGAACCTGCGCTTCCAGCCGTCAAATTTAGAGACCTTGTCCAAGATCATCATATATTGGGGGAACGTGGTTAGAGTATACCACGCTCTGTATCCGCCTAGGCTGCGCTAAGATAGTGCATCTTAGCAAAAGCTTCCCAGCCGGGGTGAATTCCTTGGAATTCACAGGCGGCAACATACCCCAGAATGTTTGCCCAAGAATTGGGGGTAAGTTGCCAGACTCCGAGGCCGTAGCCTCTCAAAATAGCCATCACCGCCTCGTGAAGGGGGAAGCGCAAACCCGCCTTGAACGCCGCCTCGTAACAGCCGAAGTAGCCGTTGGCGTTGCGCTCAGTATTTTCCCAAGAGATGGTGTCGTCTTGAGGAGGCACCCTTATTTTCCACCCGTCTCCAATCGGGTGTGCCTTCAGGAAATTTTTAAGGCCTCTTTCCATGAGGTCTATGTCTTTCATGGAGACGTGGATTTTGTAGGGATCGTCCTTCTCGTTCCACTTCTTTCTCTCTTCTTCCTCGCTATCCTCAAGCGGAGGAAGATCATCGCTGCTTTCTGAAGAGGAGACGGCAAGTCCGTTCCCCGTCTCCTCCCCAGATTGGGAGACAGAAGCTGAGGCGGCCTCTTCACCGCCTTGGTCGCACTCGTCCAAAAACGAGTCTAGAGGAGTTGGGGGGCCACACGGAGAGGATCTCTCCGGAGCCGTCTGGTGTTCAGAGCCAGATGCCTCTCCCTCAGGCGTTTGGCCGCCTGAGCCGTCACTTCTATAATTAGGGTCTTGTGTCGTCTACATTGTCCGAGCCATTGTGTCCTGCACAGACGCGCAAATGGTCGGAATCCAAGCATGAGGGTAGTCCCAACACCCTGAGACGGCACTACCAGTCCTAGACTCAACCGTCCCTGGTGAACGGCTGGATTCTACCCTAGGTTGTGCCGTGTGTGTTGGTGATGAATCCATTTATTGCAAGAAATATGTACAAGCGGTAAAATGAAAAAGAGCTGAGAGAGTCGGAGACGGTACCTTTAGATTTGAGATATGAAGGTAGACGGGTCCGCCTGTGTTGATGAGGCTGAGTTTCCTTAAACTTGCGCTTGACTTAGTTGGATGACTTCTGCTCTCTCTTTCAAGATTCTCTCTAAGTTTTCTCTGAAAATTTTTGTGACACGTACAAAAATATGAGGGTAAACGGCTATATAAAGAGGGTAAATGAAGGGGTATTCCTGTAATTTACTCAGATGGTGAACAGTAAAATTTTGACGGTAAAATTACCACCATTCAAAGAGTGGCACGTGTCACAGATGCCACGTGGCGTGCCACGTCACATCTGTGAGGGGCAAATGTTTTGGGTAATTTTACCCCGCCATGTGGACCAATCAGAGGGCGACACGTGTCAGCCCAAGGATGGTCCAAAGTGAACCTACCCCCGCTTGACACGTGTCATCCCAGATATTTGGGGAAATGACGGCCTTCAGGCCCAAATCCTGAGAAAGCCGCAATGCGGCGCAGCCCACCACTGATTAAGGTTCTGTGACCTAATCAGGGGCACAATTCCTAAGGACCCTATAAATAGGGAGATTCCCCTCTTTTGGAGGGCACGTTTTTCCATTTATTACAAACTGTCCCTTTGATAGAGACAACTGAGCTAGAAATCCTAGCAGACCCCCACCTAAATTTCCGCACCTTTTTTCTCTCCTTTCAAGTTACTAACTTGATCGTCGGAGGCGGAGCACCTACCAACTGGTGTCTCCGTTTGTCTTGCAGGTACAGGCCGCTCCGGACCAGTCTTCGAGCTGTAACTCTCCCGAGGGACAAAAACACCCAAAACACTACTTCTTCTATATGATTTTTTCTCTCCTCTATTTCATTTTTTCTCTCTAAAAAACTGCAAAAACATTAATGGATATTAGAGAAGAGATGCAAATTTAAAAGGATCCACCCTAAAAAAAGGCAATTTTATGTAAATTTCATTTAATTTGTTTGAATTTATATGATTATCACTTAATTTTGTTTGAATATTGTTCGATACTCTATTGCTCGAAATTTTTAGTGGAATTGTAAAAAAAAATTAGTGAAATCAAATGGATACCTTATGTTCACATTCTGAAATGCATATGTTCATGTTTTGAATTCTTATGTTCATATTTTGAATCCTTTTGTAAACTTTCTGAAATGCATATATTCACTTTCTAAATCCATATGCTCAAAATTTTTTTTTTTATGTATATGTTCACCTTCTGAAATGCTTAATTATGTTCATACGTATTCAAAAATAAACCAATGCATATGTTCATATTTTGAATGCATATGTTCATATTTTTAATACTTATGATGCATATGTTTCATAATCATATTATTTTTTATTTCTTCAATTTTTTATGTTCATAATTAAATGCCTTTTATTCATATTAATATTTTATATGTTCATAATGTAAATATTCATAGTAAATATTTGTTGTTCATAAATATTCTCATTAAGTCTGTTTATGCATATGTTTCTTTCTTAAATGCATATTTTCATATTTTTTTACGCATATGTTCACCATTTAAATGGCTATATTCACTTTAAGGAAACCAATGTTTACGTTCATATTTTGAATTGTTATGTTTACTTTTCGAAATGCATATGTTCATAATTTTTATGCCTATGTTCACTTTCTGAAAAGCTAATGTTCACATTTAAGGAACCTATGCATATGTTCATATTTTTGCATGATTATGTTCATTGATAAAAATATGCAGATAATCAGATGAAATTCATACATGAATGAAATTGATCGAAGCTAACAAAATTCAATTCATATGAATTCAAAAAATCAGATAAGCAACCAATTCCATATTGTAAGGAACAGATTCAATTGTTAAATTGAAAAAAAACAAGAAAAATAGAGAAAAAAAAAACAGAGGAAAAAGGAATTAAAGAAGGAAGGAGAAAAACACAATATAATTTGTGAATTCAAAGATTCATATAAACCTTAATCAATCGAAATTAAGCACAAAATCAAAATTCACACCAAAATTCATACTTAATAACTACTTTCATGTTGTAAGAAACAAATTCAATCAAAAAGTGTAAAATAGGTTAATAGGGGGAAAATTAAAAAAGCATAGGAGAGAAAAAATAAAAAATGAAGGAGAAAAATAGAGGAGAAGAAAGCTAATGTTCACTTTTTGAAAAGCTAATGTTCATATTGTGCCGTTGCTACCCCACACCTATTTCTATGTACATGAGTGTGCATCTAAATATGCGCTTGTTTTATTGTGTTTCATTTCAACCAATGCGGATTTTATTCAGAGTTAGAAAATCCCCGTAAAAAAAAAAAAAAAAAAAAAAAAAAAATTAAAAAGTTAGAAGGCGAACCCTCCTGCTATTCGTCCTTCCCATCTCCATTCCCCTCTTCTCCAAACTGCTCACAATGTCAAATCGATCGTCTAATCACAGGCATGAAAACCTCAATTTCACCGGCAACAGGAGTTTTCATGGCAAAATCCAGAAGCAATTCGTCCCCAAAACTAACCATAATTCAGCAACATCAACCCCTCAAACCAGTAACCCTAGTTTCTCTGCTTCTGTTCGTCAATCTCAATCCTCAAATTCAGCATCATCCGTTGCTCATTTCAAGGGTGGCGGAGTTCAATTGGGCGCAAATGGTGAGTGGGTTTCCAGTAGCAACAATGGTGGTGGGGGCAATTTCGTAAATTACCTTCCTCAGGATGAAGCTGTAGCTGTTGGTTTGGGTGCGGAGGAAGGTGGTCTAGATCCCCTCGAGTCTCAGAGAGTCGTCGATCTTCTTAACAGAGAGTTGGCTAGGTTGCTCAAGTTAAAACCCAGAGATTTCTGGCGTGAAGGTTATTAATTTCTTACTCCCTTTACACAAATAATTTGGTTATTTTATGTGCCACTGAGTACTATTGTCGTTTTGGATATCACCTTCAAGACTTTAACCTCGCGTAACATGCTAATATATATATCGCATTAGCATTGCTACATGGATGATGGTGTATTAGATAATGAATAATTATAACTGCCCAATGTATTGCGTATTCAACAATGGAATGATTATTACCAACAAAATCTCGTGCCCTTGAAGAAACAGTTGAAAGCTGTTGCTTATTTATGTTTTGAGATAGTTGAGTATGGAGTTGGACACCGTATTTTCTCCATGCTTATGTTTGTGCTGTCTCTTGTTTAAGCACCTATAAACTGTATTGAGATGTGAAATTTTTTGGCTTGTATGTCACTATGTCTATGTCAGATAGTCTATTATTGTGTCGATAAGCTTGACTTTTACCTAAGCTGCATAGCCTTCGATATATCATAATAATTTTTCCTCTTTTGATCCTCCTAAATCATAACCCTTATAACTGAGTTCTTCAAACTTTTTTGGTGAGGAAATGTTACTTGGCACACATTTTGTTTTGGAAGTAGATAAGATGTTTCCTCATGTTTTTGTAGACATGCATTTAATACTCCAGTTTCTTTTGCTTCAAAGCATTGTTATTCATTCCATTTGGTGTTTTTGCTGCCTTTTTCTCCTCAGTGGTGGTAGATGCCTCCTTGCACGAATTTCTTGACAGTTTCCTGCAGTTTAGAAGTAGATGGTATGATTTCCCTTATCATGGAGCCAAGGGAATTGTTGCTGGTGTTATTGTTGGGGACTTAGAGCTCAGCCGCCGTGTTTTCATGTTATTGTATAGGATGTGAGTTTTCGGCTTTAAAAACCTTGCTAAATATTGTAGCATTTATTTCTTTTCTCAGTCTGATTCTATTTGTGAAATGTAGTCATATTGTTTTATATGATTATTATTTTGAAATGTATCGAACTTTTATTGCAGATCTTCTAATAAGGATCCTGGTTTGCCAGCCACAGAAAGCCTAAGTCAAAAAGATCACCAAGGTGGGTTGTCTTAGATGCTATTGGAGTTGTAATGGACCATTCAATGGCATGGCTCATGGCTCTATAAGATAATTATACTGTGCTTAAGCTGCACTTTGCACTATAAACTGTGCAATTGATAGAGGATGTGTCTTGATTTTCTGCAACATAATCTAACCTTCGTTGGGATGTTCTTTTGCATGATCCAGACTGTTTTAATTTGTATCTTCTCAGTCATTGCCGGAGTTTACGATGTCCATAATCTCCATGTCATCTGCATTAAATACTTGGTTAATAGTTAAAAATAGGTTGAAGTTTAAATCAACATGTTGAACATTGTGTCTCAAGACTAAGCTTCGAACTAAATTATGATTATTTGTCATGAACTCAAGTGTTATTGATTTCGTAAGATTTGAGCTCTGAAAATCAAGTGGGAGCTCAATGTAAGAGCTTTAACTTTCCAACCATGGTTAGGAGTTTGTTTCCCATTGCCTCCAAGTTGGGGATATTTATGTGGTGGAAACTTTCTGGGTAAAAGTTCCACTTAGTTATAATCTAATGGTTGATGTTTTCTTCTGGTTTTCTGGGAAGAAAAAAACCCTGTAGCTCTGGTGTTGCTGACTTTATAACTTGTGTGCGGTATTTTATATATATGTATACATATTTTAATACATAATGGTTAGAAAACTTCTCATGGGCTGTGCTAATACTGTTTAAATTAGAGCACTGCACGATGTGGAGTAGTGAAGTAATCCCTGGTTAAAGCTTTACAAGACCTGTAATGTTATAGTGTTGTGAAGCAACCTCTGGTAGTTGCTTTACCTATTTTGACATGTTATGTTAAGATTCTCTACAGAAATTATCAGAAATTTTAAATAATGAGTTTAATTATGCTACTAGATTGTTTTCCCGGCTTGGAGTAAGCAGTACCGTAACATCATTACAATGCCTATAGTGGATATTGTTTGCAGTGAGTTAGAGGTTGTGTCCTGGTGTCAGTTTTTTGTAGTCTTACCTATACTTTCGCAAAAGGGATTTCAACCTGACCACTGATATTACAATAATGCTGCTGTTTGTAAATCCTTGCTGCAAAAGGCATTTAAATATATGGTAGATTGATAATAACTTATTACATAACAGTTTAGTGGAGCATTTGATTTACTCTATGCGAAATTGCTAATTGGGAGTTGAATTAAAGCCTTTTGATCGTAGAGACTTTCGGACTATGTTGAAGATGGACACTTACTATTGACTTAGGTCTTTGATCAGAAGAATGTAGAGTTGGAGCCATACATTTATTTTGATGTTGGGATATTATCTTCAGAGGCGGGGCTATAAATGCTAACACTGAAAGTGGCCCGGTGCAATTTTGTTTAATTGGAACCTAAAATCAATTTTTTAAGGAAAAGTAATGTTACTAAATTAAAAAGTTGGGCCCTTTTATAGTAGTTTCACTTAGGGGTCCTGTGCGGTCGACCACCCTGCACATGCTCAGAACCACCCCTGATTATCTTTTACTTGGCTTCTACTAATGCTGTTTGTTTGCCAAATCTTTAAGTACTAATGATAGACAATGGAATTGATTTGTGTTATTATTTTTGTTCTTTGCTAATGACTTCATTATCAGTCTTTAACTAATTGTACGCATTTTCTGGTAACATAAACCCTATCATGCTATTGTCTTAATTAGGCGAGTTGGTTAGACTACGATTTTTTCCAAACTTGAAACACGAGAATTTTGTTTCAAATACTTGAGGGTTGTTTGCTTATCAAGATTTTGAGGAAAGCAAGGGGTGCCCTAAGTCACCCATAAGCACTCTAAATATGTGAACTTTGACGCAAGGAATGAATACAAGACCTTATCATATGGGCTTTTGAAGGGTATATTTTAAGTTATCTATGTTCAATCTTTCCCCAATTAAGTGATAGTTTGTGAGATCCAATGGGCTAGGATATTGGTCCTTACACCAGAAATGGTTCCTTGCTTTATGGGGATTTCTTTGATTTGTTATCTTACTTGAGAATGATTGGCTCACTGTTAACTTCTGACCACAGTTTGTCTTTCCTTTAAGAATAAATGTTAAATGATGTAATCTTGTATTTCTCTTTATTATAACCTCTGTGACTTGCACTGCTTTATATTTCTTTCTTTTTTTTTTTTTTTTTTTTTTTTTTTTTTTTTTTGGGGGGGGGGGGGGGGGTTAGGGGTAGGAGTGGGAGGCGGGACTCTAGAACCTGGGTATTGAGTGTCAAACCCTTTTAGCACAGCCCAAACTCTAGTAGTCCACCTATAAGTCTAGAGCTTTCACTACATTGTCAGTATTTTTGTTAAGAATGAGAGGTTTTAAGTACTTTTAACTCTAGAACTTTCACTACATTGTCAGTATATTTCTTAAGAATGAGAGTTAGGTTTCAACTCTAGAGCTTTCACTACATTGTCAGTATTTTTATTTTAAAATATTTTTTTCCTTTTGAGTCATGCTTTTGAAGGTCTAACCTATGCTGTGGTAATTACAAAGGTAATGAGAATTTGAACAAGGAAATCAGGAAATGCAGTTATAAACTTATCAAGTTTGTATGAGAATTTCATAAGTTATTCTCATTGGCAAGGCCAAAATCTGAAGTTATTATGTTGCAATAAGGGTCTATGATCCAAATATGCCCAAATGACTTAGATCATTCTCAATTCTTGTGGAATCGCTCATAGGATCATTTAAATATTATAAAAAAACTCTATATCCTTTAGATTGCCCTCATGGTAATGCTATATTTTAGTGGGTGGCTGAGTGTTACATTCTCAAGTCTTGGACCCTAAAGCACATACAAAAGAATCCTTTTGACTCCCAAGAAAATCTTTTGGCCTCTCTCGGCTGCTTCTTATTCCTTGAAACTTAGAGTCTATGTTTAAAAGAAAATCATGAATTACATTAATACTCACATACAAGCAAATCAATATGCAATTAACTACTGAATGAACTATTAGAAGATTTGAATTTAAAAGTTGCTTTTCTAATATGACATGTAATAACTTATTTAAGTATAATTTTTGAATTATGCAATGTTGTAGGATCTTATCTTACCTTATTATTTAAGTAATAACTTTCTTGAATCTTATTCTAAATTCTCTTTTAAAACTCCCTTAAATTTTTCTTAAATGCTCTTTCGTTTACTCACTTTACTCACCTTTTTTTCAAACTCTTTTAAATGATGGTTATGTTATGTCCTTTTCTATATATCGTACAATTTCTTATGACGATTCATGTTAGCCGACCCCAAATCATTTTGGGACTAAGACTTTGTTGTCAACTTGTTGCTGTATGCAAATGTTGTAGGGTCTTATCTTACCTTATTATATAGCTCCTTATGATCTGAAGTAGAATGCCAATCCTAATTACATTGCCTAATCCATAATGGTATCATCAATAGGCATGATCTTCTCAAACTTGAACTGAGCTGTTGGACAAGTGCATGATTATGCACGCCTGCAAGTCAACTAAATTTTTGTAACAAAACTTGCATTTCTTCCACTTATATATGATGAAATTTATATGTGACAGATGATGACACATTATGTGGTGCTTGAGTATGCCTATGAATTTGTTCCATTTTTTATCAATGTGCCATAGCTGTAGCAATTAGTTTATGGTAAAAAAAATTTTGGTAAGTGCTTGCTTTTAATGCATTGTTCTGTGTTTAGTCCTTTTGCAGGAATTAAAATTGCTTGATTTGCCCAAGTTGTTGGATGTATGTGCAGTCTATGCTCATGAAAATGAACATTTAACCAGATCGCTGGTGAGATTTTATTTTTATTAAAAAATTCTTTTATGCCTGTAGTGTAACTTAAAAAAGTCTTGTCATACTGCATCTGCTCTATTCTTGATCACTAGCTGCGATTGGGGAATTTTTAATATATATATATTACTTTTTTTGTTCTCTATTTCTAGCATAACTGTGATTACATTATTTTCCACTGCACCACTTGTCATATTATGCCCAGTCTCCACGAACATGTCTCAGTGACTAATCTTTCCTTGTAATGCAATTTCCTACATTTCCAAAAGTCTTTTTGTATCATGGTTGGATTAAGGTGAATAATAGCAGAATAATTAAGGTTTTAAAGTTGGGGATGGAATGAGAAAAATAGTTACATTGGGTGACCTTTCACAATGGAAGTAGCAATCCCACCATTCTCTGGGTTACTTTTCTACCCACCTTGACCTCTTTTCATGTTCATGTCTGTCATGGACAACAGTTCTCCAAGGACTCCACCCATCCTCTGGAAACAACCCAATGTGCCTGACTGCTCACAATGCTTCTCCTGCAACCTGAAAATAGCCATCCTCTAGCTGTTCTCAACCAATTTTCTCATTTCTCCCTTACTAGAATCTGTAAGTCTTACCTCCTCTTTTAGGTGGAAACCACAGATCTATAGTCGGAAAAGAAATCCTGACAAGAGTCAGGCTAGTACTTTCTGGGTTTGCTTAAAAATTGAGGGCAGAGGCTGGAGAGAGAAAGGGAAGAGATGAAGAAGCTTGTATAGTATATATCACTCCAGACGAATTTCCAAAAATTATTGAAAGAAAAAGTTCCTCTTTTATAAATCTTTTTGGAGTAATTCCCCCTCAATATATTAACTTATTAACCTCCTAATTATTACTTTATTCGTATTTTATTACTTGCTCCATGTCTATGGACACAAAGTTTTAGGAGGAACAGTAGAAATAATATTTTATGATGCAAGTGGGGTTAGTTGAAGAGTAAAAAAAATCTGAAATAGCAAAGGTAAGTATAAATGGGGAGGAGAGAGAATATGAAAAATATTTAATTATGATAAGAGGGGACCACTATTGGGAAGGAAATAGTAAATATTGTTAATAGTTTCCACAAAAAGAAATGGAACTAGTAATAAAATACGGCCACAAAAGGAAACTAGAACACATAATAAAGTATGGAAGGAGTACTTGATAGTAGTGAATCATTTACCACTTGATTGGTATTAGGATCTGGAATATTGGTGACAAGTTAAAATTTGTTGGTAATACTACTTTTTATTAACAAACGAATAAAATACCCCTTTGAATGCTTATTCAAATTGGAAGTTGCTTCATATTACTTCACTTTAAATATTTAAGTCTTGTCTATGAGCGATATAAGGTGAGATATCTATTACCAAGGTTACTTCCCATGGTAATGAAATATTGGATAAGCTTTTTTCTTCTGTGTCTTTGAGTTAGTTTAATATTATGATGCATTTAATTTCTTTGTTATTAAATAAATAAATAATTATATTGCAGTTGCCTTTAAAAGTTACTTTCTACAGATAATATTGTTTATGCCTTTTTTTTCTCCATTATTGGCTGTGTACTCTTCTTCAAAAAAAAAAAATTGGCTGTGTACTCTGTTTCTTCCTTGTCCTTACTTGAAGTTAGTTCCTGACATTTCTTAGATTATTACTATATGGATATATATTGTGGTTTGATAAAGCATGGAAAAAAAATAAACTTCTGTTTTGGGTGCCGGGAGTAGGCACGTTTTGATGGAGATACATGTATAAAAGTGCATGCTCAGTAAGAAATAAGTGCCTCATATATTAGGATTCTGCATAGTTACCATAGAACTTGCACTGCATTAAGTATCATGCCGGTGGAAGTGCAATAGCCCTTCTAGGATACATTATTGATCTGCTGTGAGCTATGCCTACAATTACTAATGCTTTTCTTTTTATGAGACTATAAATAACTATTTTCTTTTGATCCAGGTTTTGAATGCTATAAATGCACAGCCTGATATCTACAGAAGTTTCACTGCCATGTTGTCACATTTCTTGGGCATTGTTCGCACAATGTATGAACGTTGCAGTTCATCTTTAGAGGTAATTTTTTGCATCTTTTGGGTTTAATAGTTAACATTGAACAAATGACATCTGACTAAATGTAAGATGAATAAGTTTGATGAAGAGCTTTTTGGCTGGAGGATGAATTTAATCTGATCAATCAGTTGATCAGTTCATCTGAACCTGAGCTACATAATTTGTTTCTGAATTTGCTGAACTTCCTTGTTTGTTCATTTACTGCTCACAAAGCTATGAATTTGCTATGTTTTACTTACTGCCTTACTGTTATTACCCCAAGCAACCCTAAATATTATACTTGTAAAATTCCATGGTTAGTGTAATATCTATTTTATTTATGCTGTTGCTCGGAAAATGTTCACTTATTGATTTAATTAGAATACCACTTGTACTTTATGTGTTTGTATTGTCGGTGTAGTTTTAGAGGTACCTTTAGCATATCTAAGATAATCAGTTCTGATTTCTACTTTCATCTGAATGAACTTAAAAAAGATTTGTCATAATAGCAGTAATAAAGGGTACACTCTCTATGAGCAGGGACCAAATCATCCAATCTTATATGCCAGCCATCGAAGAAGCTACAAATAGCAGAACAATCAACTAATTAATGAGTAAATTATTTTCTTAGTCTTTAATTTCAAATACCCTGAACTAAAGATTCATGAACTAAATCATTAGTTTATACTTTCTGTAAGTTCAAATTGTCCCATGTTCTTTAAAGGCATTTCACATGAATTTTCAAATGAAACTTTGTTTTATTAATCATCTGCCTTAGACATATCTGTATGTTCTTTGCTTTTGTGACATTCAACGAAAAATATGTTAGGTGATGATTATATTTTGTGATTACATTCTCGGTCCTTAAAAGATTGCTCCATACTTTAATTGGTAAAATTTTCTAATTTCAGTTTGGTCTCTTATCTCTCTCCTCATCAATAATTGTGCTCATCCATGTGCACAAATTGAATTTTGGGGCAATATTTTAGGGATGGAGGGAGTACAAAGTTATCCTTTTATTTATCAGCTCATAGTCATCCTATAAAATGGTTCCTAGATACCTGCTCAATTTTTAGATCTTCCCCTTTGCAGGTGTGCATAGCTTCTTTCCCAATAGCTTGGGATTTTTTTCTCATAAAACATTCAGTGGCAATTTAACATTGTGACCTTTTATACTACTTAACTCAGACCATCTTAGAAAAACACATAAAGGGGATAGCTCTACACAGATCCTCAATTCTTTTACTCGAATATTGATTAAAATAATGTAGAAAAATTGTGAGAGCTTGGGTAAATAAAAAGGTCAACAACAAGGAACAAAATATATTGATTTAATACACTTTCAAGCAAAACAATATACATGTAATTGAAGCTGGTAAGGGACTCTCATCATGAAATTTTTGGCATTAGCAGATGAAGTAGTGTGACAAACTTGGAAAGTTAATTCTAATATTTCATAGCTTTCCTGTCTCGTGTAGCTGACAGTATCTCCTATAAAAGTAGCTAGCTGTTCTTGTACGAAGATTTAATCATGGCTTATTGGCTTCTGTATATTTGTATAGACTTGTCGCTGTACATAGGTTACTTTTCAAGTTTGAAATTGACTTCCGTGTCTCCTTTCCAGGCTTTTGACAATTTATCTAGTTACCTTATTATTATTATTTCTATTATATCAAAAAGTGCATGCTTGTATTGGGGAGGTGATCTAAGCCCAGTTGAACTTAGAGTATACTTAGTATGATTTACTCTTCTTAGATTGTTTCCTATCAATATTTATGAAAATCTAACTCAATTCCTTTCCTTGTACAGGTTTTGATTTCTGCTGGTGGCCGTGTAGACAATGGACCCAGTCAACGACATATAGAATACTTAGAGGTTGGTTAATCTCTTCACTTGGTTTTTTCTCCTCCCACCTATAAGCGAGACTTCCTTCTGCTGCCTTCTCTTGCTATTTGCCTCTTATCTAAGTTGATTGTGGCAATATCAATTAAAAGTGGCTCTATCAAGTAGGAAAATATGCAACAAATCAGCCCAAACCTCCCAATCAATGCCCAAGGAACACAAAGGGCAAGTAGGGATTGTGTATCCAAAGTTAGTTACCGTAAGTGGATGTTAGGAAGTTGGCAGGAATGGCGTAGAGCAAGCATCCAAGTAGTGGATGATGATATGATTAATAGGAGAGGATATTCAGAAAATTAGAGAGAGAAACCTTATAGTTGCGTCCACCTCTTGAATGTGGAGGGATTCTAATTGAGCTTGATCAATTTGATGTTCAAGTTAACCATAACTTAAGCTTCTGCTAAATTTTTTTTCCTTTTCCTGTTCCTAAACCTTTTTATCTTAAAATCCTATAATAGTTTGTTCATGTCTGATTGTGAGAAACATAGCTGTATTCCTAGCAGAACGGTTTCTAATTCTTGTAAACGGTCTCTATTATACAACAATTTCTTTTCCTTCCCCCCCCAGTCATCATACTGTTTTCTACTTTTGCATTAGGGTGGTTTAATGTATAGGCTTTGTGAATGGTTTGTCATGTTTGTTCTTGTTTGTAGGTGATGGATTTTCTAAATGATGCTGTTGTATCCATGGACACATTTGTTAGTGCTTATAAGCCTGCAGCTCTTTACCTCTCTTGCCCTGTTGATGCTAGGTACCAATTTTATAATTTAGATTTTACTTGCCTGTTTTATGCAAACAGTTATTATTCCTTCACTTTATAAACTGGTAATGACATCCTTTTGTTTCCTTAAAAAGTTAGTTGCTCTGTTTTTGCAGTCACAGTAACGAGGAATTGGTCAATGTTCTTGCAACTTTGCATGACTCTCTGCTACCCTCGTTACAACAAGGGCTTCAAATCATATTGGCTGCAGGAAAGGAAACATCTCCCGTGCTTTCTGATGTTTCTCTTAGTTTGAAAATATTATCTTCAAGATTAGTTGATCTTGGTTGGAAATTATTAGATAATTGCTACCTGAGCGAGGAGTTATTTAAAGATAACCTTCCCTTTCCTGCTGCCATGAAGATGTTTCCTGCTAGTGTTGAGGATCCTGTTATAAGGGCTGATATATTGGTTCAAACGTTTAAGGAGATTGCTGCAGTTCCTCAGGGCAAACATCACAGGGGTACATTCCTACAAAACATTGAAAGAAACTTTCAAACCATGCACAGAATTCAGAGCCTCAAACAAAGTGGTAAATACTTCTTTAGACAAAGCCGTGTTTATTGAGAAATTTTTTGTTTCATTTGTAATTTCTTAACATTCTCTTCTCTGTATGACATTGTACTGTCCTTTTCTGTGTGCTCTCCACTACTTTTCCAATATAATAAATTGGTTTTGGGCATGACTTCTTAGCCTTAACATGAATGACAGATAGCATTGTTATGTGTATTCGGCTGTTTCACAAATGGAAAACCTTTCTCAAATTTTACTGATGGCTATATGCAAATGTTTTGATGCAGGATGGGTATTCATAGATGATGAGCAATACCAATACTTGACTGTGATGATGACACATCCATTACCTGCCGTTTATAGAAAGTTACCCAGTGCTCCAAACTCTGGTAGAAGTGATGGCTTGCAAGTGGCAGAAGATTCTGCAATTGCAGAGTCAAAGATCAGTCAATTGAAAGACCTTTTCCCTGATTATGGAAAAGGATTTATATCAGCTTGCCTTGAAGCCTATGACCATAATCCTGAGGATGTGATTCAAAGGATTCTGGAGGGAACTTTGCATGAAGATCTGCGGAAATTGGATATTAAATTGGAGATAATTCCACCTAAGTCTGCTCCACAGTTGACAAAAAAAGATAAAGGAAAGGGTATTTTTGTGGAATCTACAGAATTGCCTACTACAAATTCAATCATAAAACTTCAGAAGCCAAAGCAAGCTGCAGTTTCTTCATCAGGGTCCTCCATATCATCTTCTGTTGGACGATTCATGAGAAAATCTAAAGATGACCAACCTGATCATGATACTTTGGGTTCTAGAGATGAGAAGCACATGGAAAAGACGACTGCTTTGTTGTCACAATATGAATATGAAGATGAGTATGATGACTCTTTTGATGACCTCGGCATGACTGTTATGGAATCAGGTGTAGAGGAGACGGAGATTTTAGGTGAGAAAATCCGTTCAAAATTGAGTGTCTCCTCTGGGGCTGAAAGCCATGGTTCTGGTTCCAGCGCAGCTACATCCAAATGGAATTCTAAAAAGAAACCTCAGTTTTATGTCAAGGATGGTAAGAACTACAGTTACAAGGTTGAAGGATCTGTTGCAGTTGCTGACCAAAAGCAAGCATCTTTAATTAACCAAGCCCAGAAAGAACAAATACATGGACTCGGACGTGGTGGTAACCGTCCTCTTGGTGCTGTTAAGATTCTAGAAGAGCAGAACCAAGTAGAAGTGGAGGAGTCTGATCCTTCGGAAATGGATGGTGGAGGTAATGCTGAAAGAGGAAGGGGAAGGGGCCGTGGAAGACGGGGAGGAGGAGGAAGGAATAATCATTACAGAAGAGATAGAGCCATGAAGAAACACATAACTGCATTGGGTGGTTTTTAGGTATATACTAAAGCAACTAAAGGTTGTACAGCCATTTGGTTATTCTTAGTTTTGGAAATTATCCAGTGCTTTTTTTATATTTACCTAATTCTTACAACGCCAGTACAACGACATTAATCAAAATCATAGAGAAAAGTACATATAAATACTAAGGGAAAAAAAAATAGAAAGAAAGCTAGGGTTTTGAAAATATAATTGTTTTTCAGCATCATTTTTTACTTTATAGTATTCTTATACTTCAACTTGGATTACCAAATTTATTATCTTTATGTAACTTGTACTAAAAGTCCCTGGCCTAGGGTTCTCTGTCCTTGTCTAGGGTTGGCGTTTTCGATTATTTAATCTCTCAAATCTCTTCTCTTCTTTCTCAGTTCTTGCTCTCAAATATTGTACCTGTGCTTTATCCTCTGTTCTTATGGAGGACATAATCAAAAAATGGGGGAAAATACAATTGACGGAAGAAGGTGGTTGGCGAAGTGGTTGATGGTGCTAATAATGATGAGGCAAAAAAAGATCAAATCAAACTAGCTCTGGTTGGTAAAATATGCATGGTGAAACCCTTCAATTGTGGAAGCAATGAAAAAAACCCTAACGAGTGTGTGGGGCGTAACTGATGACATTGTGATTAGGACGATGGACACAAATCTTTTTATCTTCCAATTTCTGAACATGGAAGACAAGCAGAGGGTTGTTGATGACATGTCATGGTTCTTTGATGGAAAACTCATGTTACTCGGGGAGATAAAGGGGGAGGAACAACCTTCTGAGGTGGATTTCAAGCGCACTCCTGTGTGGGTTAGACTCTTGTTAAAGGAATTGTGTCCTTCGAACAAGTGTATTATTCTGATAGAGGTTTCGTAATTATTAGAAAGCTAATTATTCAGTGAGGTCAAGTGATCAGAATGCCTGGGTGGAGGTCGCTTCCGATCAGTAATATTAATTTATAATTAATATTACATCTTAATCTTGACTGAACCCTTCGAGTCACACCCAAGCACCTGACGAACCGAATCGATGAATTAATTCGGAAGTAATTAATGAGTCGCCCGAGTACTTAATATTTAGACGTCGGAAATTGGAGCGTCGAAATCGAGCGTCGCAAGTCGAGTCGAAAATGATAAAAGACGAGAAAAATACTAATAAATCAACATAATGACCAAAATACCCCTAGCGTCGGAATGCCCCGAGCAAACCGAGTGCTAGGGGCATATGGCCTAGCAAGGTGGCTAGCATTGCATTCTAGCGCACCTGGGCTAGCAGCCCGCACCAAGTGCGCGGCATGCGAGCAAGCCGCAGTTAGCAGCCTGTACTAATGTGCGAGGCATGCTAGCAAGCCACGACTAGCAACTCGCACAAATGCGCAAGGCGTGCTAGCATGCAGCAGCTAGCAGCCCGCACTAGCTCGGTGCGTGGCTTGCTAGCAGAAGCTTCGGGCGAGCAGCTCGCACTTTTGGTGCGAGGGCCTGCTGGGCCGAGGCATATTGCGATGGCTGGCAGCCCACCTTGGGTGCCTTGGTGCCCAAGTGTGGGGTGCCACTTGGCGGATATGAGAGGAAGGCAAGTGGTGTAGGTGGTGGTTTCTTGGAGGAGCTTGGGGAGCAAGTTTGGTCCCCCCTCTCCAAATGGTCCTCACCTAACCTCTTATGCCATTTTTACAAAACAAACAAAGATCAAATAAAAGAAAAAAAAATAAAAAAAGACCTAGACTCAACCAATCAAAAACACTCAAACATAGACACCGTTCCCCGGCAATGGCGCCATTTTGACGTGGGGTGAACTAGGTTGTTAGACTAATCCTCCCTAAGTCAAACAAAGTTTATAATCACTTAACAAGCCTTAATGCAAGTATAGAGGTAAGTCAAGGGTCGAACCACTAGGAACAGTTATGTTCAAGTGCTCTCAATTAGTGCCTAAGCTAGGTCAAAGTCTAGGGTAAAGAAGGTTATACTAACAACAAACTAAACAAAGAACCAAACAAATAAAGCACTAGAGAAGGGGATCAACGAGTAATCATGACAATTGTAGCAACCCGGGAACATGTAAATCAATGGTTGCGAAGACTAATGGTAAGAGCAATCAAAAGAGCTCGACATGCTATCTGCTAGAGGTATAGCTAGCGCCAACTACGAGAGACTCTAACTAGGAACGTCACTAACCAAGCTCAATCGACAATTGCAATTCCTAAATCAATGGTCCGTATCATTAGAAACTACAATGCAATCTAGCATAATTCTCAAGGCCTATCGAATTACACACATGCAAACTTACATTAATCAATTAAATCTCAACAATTTATCAACACAATCCCCAAATTAAGCACAATCAATCAATCACACAAGTTTTACCCTATTCCTAGCCAAACAACTACTCTAACATCATCATCTATCAACAAACAACTAAGGAAATCAAGAATCAACAATATATCAAGAACAACTACACTAGTCAAGCATCAAACATCAAAATCGATCCAAACAAACATGAATATTAAACAAAGCAATAAAATGAGATAGAGTTAGAAATGCTCATTGATAATAGAGAAGAAGATCTTCAACACATTTGTAACCATTGAATCTTCAATCTCTTAATCACCATTGAAATTCTTGACTTTCTCTCTCTAAAATCTACTCCTAAACTAACCCTAAAACTAGATAGATAAACTCTCAACTAAGCTAAAATTATCATCAAAATCTCATTCTAAAACTTGCCCCAAAAATCAGGTTACAAAGGTTTAAATAGGAGGTGCGAAACGAAACCGAGCAAATTGGGAACACGGGGTTGCGCGCCCGTGCTCCTCCGGGTTTCTTCGATTCTCTTCAATGCTTCATGCGTTCGCTAAGGGCCTTTAAGTGAGCGCATCGAATGGTGATGATGGACACCAAGGTTGTCAGCTTCAAAGGAAATTGACGGTGGGTTTAACACTGCATATTCACGAGAGCGTGGCTTGAAGCGCAAAAGCTAGAATTTGGAGAATCAATTTCCTTGCACCTTGAGCTTCCCCAATGTTATAAGCTTGCTCCAAATGCATCTTCCACCTTAGGAAACCATTAACATCAAGACCCGAACCTCATATATTACCTACAACCACGAAATGAGAGTAAATAAAAGAGAAAAGACTAGAATAACCATTAAAATGCACAAAACCACCAAAATAAGAGAGAAAAGGTAAAACAAAGAGGAAAAGCATAAAACTAAGCATTTATTAAGAAAGAAAGCCATTAAAAGAAGGTGATAAAACCTAAATACTCATCAAATGGGTTCCATTTTTGACACCCATTAAAAAGCAGTTGAGTAAGTGTTGAAAAAGGCATCACCATTGTGAAAACCTTTGAACATATTAATTACTCGGGTTTTGGTCGGTCTTAGCTAACTCTTAAGCATTGGACCATTGTCGGTGCTCGAGTTGTGGGTGGACTTCGTTGGAGGTCCTCTATGAGCGAGACTTGAGCTTTCGAAGTAAGAGCCCCTTGTGGTGGGCGAAGCACGCGCCAAAGGTATAATCTCTTTCCTAATCTTGTTGATAAGTTAATTATGCATTATGGTTATAATTATTATGAGTGTGGTCTTGGCTCGGGTTTTCTTTCACGGTGAGTCGGACTCATCAAACCCCAACAGCGGTATCGGAGCCTCGCTCGTTTATTTTTATAATTATGTTTTTTCAAGGTTATTTATGGCTTATTTTTCTAGTTTTAAGTTGCTAATTAGATTAGTGGCTTAGTTTTATTGAATTTTGGGTGGAAAAGGCGTTCTGGAAATGTTTTCAACTGTTAGGGCTATGATTTTAGCCAAAATCGAACCAGAGCTGCCTTTTTTGAGGGATTTTTCGTTTTGACGAATAATTTTAAGTCTTTCTTACCTTGAATCTTAATGGCATAATTTCGGTGATTATGTATTTGGTTCTTTTCTTAACGTTTCTGCATTTTTAACCTCTTTAAGCATGGTTACTTGATAGTAATTAGTGCTTGAAAAATTGGGGTTAGTTTTCACAGAATTGCAAATTGATTGCATTAAGTGTGAAATCTTTATTTTTTTTAGGCTTCTAAGTATTAATGATTCAATCTTTAATTATTTTAAGTGATTGAACTTTGATTTACTAAATTTTATGAATTTTTGTTGAGTTTTGTTGATTTAATCATTTTTTAGTTGATTGAAATCATAAAGTTTCAATCTTGTGATAGAAATTTCATTAAATCTTCATGTTGGAAGATTATTTTTCAAGGATTCACAAGTGTAAAAGTTGGAATCTTTGTTTGAACATTTGTAATACCCCGTATTTTCATACGCATTTTCTTAATTAATTAATTAGGAATTATTTTATAAAAAAGGTATTTTAGTAAATTTATTATTTGGAGAAAAAATAATATTTGAATTTTGGCGCCAAAAGTATTTTTGAAAACTAATCATTATTTTGGATAAAATTTATTATCCATTTATCCTATTTAAAAATCAGATTATTTTTATATTTCGGATATTTTATGTAAGGCAAAAACTATATTTTATTAATTAATTAATATGTCCGAAAATTACCATTAGTTAGCTAGGAATTTCAAATTTCCTATGTGTAGGAATTCTGATTTTTCTTAGTTATTTTGTTGGTGAATAATTGGTATTTAATTAATTAATTATTCCATATTATTTACACAATTATTTTATTCCTTAAAATCAAGCAAAAATCTTCCTAAATACTACTAAGGGAATCCGAAAATCTGAGCTATGGAATGCTCAAGATTTTCAACCCTCTCATATTATCTTGGAGGAAATTATTTTGGTAAAATTGTATTTTTAATTATCTCCCCAAATCTCTTATTTTCCTTAATTCTATTTCTCCATCTTTTTAATATTTAATCATATTTTCTTGCCTTTTATTCTTCTTAATTATTTCCCTAGTAATTCCAATTTTCTTATTATTTTTCATGACATATATACCTTCCATATTTAATTATACACAATCACCTTAATATCAAAACCTTTCATAATTCTTTTATTCACTTCACCAAGTAATCCCATAAATCCTACTTGCCATAATTCTTCCCACATTCTCTTGCCATAATTCTTGCATGAGATAGCCTATAAATACCCCTTCATACCTCTCACATTCTTCTCACCAATCTCTTCTTTTCTTCTCCTTAATTTTACACAAATCATCCCATTTATCTTTGAAGCCAATTTTTGGGCAATTTTGGTCACTTTTTGGGGTATTGGTTTTGATTCAGGAGTATTGGTTTCACAGAAGATTGTTTCTCTCAAAACATCCTTGAGGTTAGTCTCACGAATCACCCAATTCGGAGTTATATCAAAGGAGTTACAGCCTCTGCAAGTTCTGCCTATTCTTTCCAACGCAAATCCAATTCGTCTCGTTTCCTTGGCTTCTTATATTTTCTTCTTCTCTTCTCTTATTCAATTACTATTATGGGGGATATATAAAAATTATTATGCGTATGTACGCCGGTTAGCCCTTACAAGCAATTTGACATGATTAAGTAGTCGGCTCGATTACAATCGCAATAAGTGATCGACTTGACAAAAGATTGTCTCACATAGCTTAAAGCGCCTAAACATTGGCACATCGCAAGCACAAAAATAATGGTTCAAAAAGCGCCTAAACATTGGCTAAATAATGGTACTGCCACAACCCTAGAGATGACGAGGTACGGTCAACTTCGACGATGTTCCCAAGGTACCGTGGAAGATTCTCACCAAAAAATATTGGAGATAGCGAAGCAACGCTACCTTCAACGATGGCGTTCACGAGGCACTGTGGAGGTCGTCACAAAATGCAACAAAAATCGGTTACCTTCAGAGACATGTGCTCGACGGTGCAAGATACACGTTTCTTAACTCTTTTTATCTATTTAACTAACGCTAGTTTGCAGGTATCGGCGTTACAAGAATGATTTGGGATCGCAGAAAGTTCTGAATCATTCTTCGTCCCTAACGCTACTTTGACTTTTGTTTTCGAAACCTAAGTTTCTCCAAACTCAGTCAAAGTGGGGGCTTCTGTAGACACCCATTTGTGTCTCCCCAAAACCAAACCCAGTGATGAATACCTTTTGCGTCGAACAATAATCGAATGAAGTGAAAGTGTGAAAGTCTTGTGTTGCGGTAGTTTTTATTAAAACCTTTCTTTCTATTTTCGAAAACCAACTCTATTTTATAGCCAATCCAGTTCAGGTTGGTCCATGATAAAGGTCCAATAATAGTGTAGTTAGATAGTGTAGGCGTCGTTAGTAGTGCGCTTACATTAAAGAATGTGTGAATATGCTTGGCACTCATAGGAAGTGGGAATTGACATTACGATTAGGGACAACGATTAAGGGACACGGAAAGTAGGGAGCCGCCAACAAGTTTTTAAGGAACTTGTAAACCGTTCACGGATCATCATAAGGCAAACACGAATAAGGGACAATGAAGACAACAACGATTGACCCGTGAAGGTTACACCCCATTCATAATCCATGAGATTACTAACTCCATATGGTTCGAAACCACGAAAGGAAGATCGGGGAAAATGGTACGAAGTGAGTCATGAAGTCACATTCGTCCGTATTGGCCTCTCCTCGATTCTTATAGCGAAAAGCATTCCTGTGAACTCAAAGGCATACAAACAAAATATTCAATTCGCTTCAAACTATTATTACGCTAAATTGGTTGAATATTAATGCAACACATTATTCTAAAATATTGTGTTCACTTCGATTAATAATAAGATTAAAAAGGAACCTAAACCGGCTGTCCAAATTATCTTATCAGGCATGATTTTCAATTACATATTCCCTTTAACATACAATATGGTGATCATAATAATAATAATAAAATTAACATTAATATTGGAAGCAATTTAACCATAAATCCAACAATATAAAATCGTTAGAAAAATAATAGAAATAAAAGGAACATGATTCCTTACTTTGATTTTGTTTGCTTGCAACTATAAAAACAATAAACGCGTTAGTTACTTCAAGGAAAATTAATAAAAAAATAATTAAAATAAAATTAAATAGAGTTGATTTGTGGCCAAACCCTCAAACAGTTCTCCGTTTCACGCCTTGGTTTAAGAACAGAACCTCGAGTAAAGTACAAACTTCTTGGAGTGCTTAGGGAAGGAATTTTGAGAGAATATGGTAGGCTAGTGTTTAGGCTAAAGCATAGAAGAGAGAATTAATTAAGCCCCAAACATCAGAAATGAGGGGGTATTTATAGGGAAAATGAGTAGGGAACACACGGAACCCTAAAATGTGGATAAAACCCTAAAAAACCTACCGTGACACGGTAGTTTCTACCGCGACACGGTAGAATCTCCCGTGACACGGGGGAAACTAGTGTGACGCAGGGGAACTGCTTTGTGACGTGGGGGTATAATTAGGCTACGGGGGATAAAACACGTGAAGGGTTTATGCGGAAAGGACACAGAGCTGTCCCGTGTCACAGGAAATGCATCATGACGAGGGAATTTCTACCGTGACACGGTAGTGCCCAACGTGACGCGGTGGTATTCTCCGTGGCACGGAGGCCTCTATTTCCATTTTTCCGTCTAAATACATTTTTGCCCTAATTTTACTCAGTTTGTTTAAGTGCCGATTGATAATTTCGGGCCATTTCTGATTTATTATTTATTAATTGCGCTAAAAAAATAAATAAAATAATTAAAATGAAAAGGTTTGGGCCAAAACAAGAAGACTATGCTTTGACTAAACATCAAGACTGATCCATGGATTATTTGATGAACTGAATTTGACTGAATATGAATTTTAAGCACTCCCAGGATTAAATCTCAACCTGACAATTAATGGCAGTGAAAGGTTGTTCATCGTTGGGTTTGGTTTCGGGGAGACATTTTTAGGCGTCTACAGAAGCCCCCACTTTGACTGAGTTTGTAGAAACATCAGTTTCAAAAACGACAGTCAAAGTAGTCGATAGTGACGGAGAATGATTTAAGACGTTTTGCGATCCTAAATCACTCTGTATACACCGATACCTGTAGAACAATGTTAGTTCCACAAATAAATGAGTAAAGGAATATAATACATATCTGACACCAGTGTATCGGTGGCAAATGAGTTTGGTATCTTCTTATGCTTGAAGGAATCCACCAGATGACGTGACGTTGAAATACTTTCTATGCCTGAGGAAAGTCGACTGATAAGTTTGGTAGCTTTCTATGATTGAAGAATCTACCGGATGATACTTTCCATGCCTGAGGAAAGTCGACATATGAATTTTGCGGTTTTCTATGCTTGAAGAAACCCGCTGGTTGAGATACTTTCCATGCTTGAGGAAAGTCGATAGATGACAATTTTCCATGCTTGAGGAAAGCCAACAGATGAATACTTTCCATGCTTGAGGAAATTCGACAGATGAATACTTTCCACGCTTGAGGAAAGTCGATAAATGATATAATCGCTGACTTTTTCGTGTTGAGAGGTGGCAATGACCGACGATTTTCCAAGCATGAGGAAAAACTTGTCTATTGAAAATACAAGTCTCTGTGTATCAAGAAACTTGCGCTGTTCGATTGTCCTCGAAAGTGGGCTGCTGATGATTCACACCTTCAAGTCGACTATGCGACTATGTTGGGTGTTTAAAATGTCGAAAAGTTAACTTTGATGCTTGCTAGTGGTAAAATAGTAATTTTGGCACCCTCTAAATATCAATTAGAATTTTCCACGTATTTTCAGTAAAAAATTAACAGTCCAAAAGCTGAGGAAAATTGTTCAAACTTAGTCAAATATTCCAGGAATATTCGCTAGCAGCGTGAGGGTCACACGCGCAGCACCGTGTCACGTTTCATAACACCGTGACACGGTAACCAGTCCCGTCAGACAGTGCATAAATCCATGATGAGGGATTTTGCTTTATGCTGAACCAGTCAATGCGCCTTGGTAAAAGCGCCGCGATATGTCAGCTATGTGCCTTTACACGGGAACAGGGGTGTGTTACTTTTCACTTTAAATTTGAGCTTTGGCTTGCTGCTATTTGCCATTTTTGTTATTTCTTTCGCCATTTTCATTTCTCATTCTTCTTCTCCTCTCTCTTTTCCCTTTTTTTCATTTTTAATTTCAAGAATACCGTGCCACGTCAGATCGGTACCATCGCACGTCGGTAATTACCGTGACGCGTCGTCAGTCATCGTGACACGATGGTTCTGTCTCGCCTCTTGGTGCCGGTTCCGCCGCTGCTGTTGTTCCACTTCTCGTCATTTCTGTCAGAAGGTCGCCGTGACACGGGCAGGTGTACCGTGCCACGGTTGGAAGCTGTAGGGAATATTTCAAGCATTATGATCCCAAACTTGAACCCCACTGTGATCATACACTAAAGTATGGTGGCGTTCCAAAGGGAAAGAAAAGAGAGCAAAAGAGTCGCTAACAAGTTTTAGGAACTTGTAAACCCAAAAGACAATCCAAAAGGACCATCAACTCCATAAGGTCTTGAACCAAACAGGGTCCGGGGATGAGGGTACGAATCCAATCTACAAAAGAAAGGACCCGCCCTATAAAATAGGCCTCTACTTTGTTCTGCTCGTATTCATGTGCGCTTTTCGAATAACATACAAACATTATATTAAACCTACCCTGTTTATCTATGTTGGTTGAATATTAATGCACAAACAATACTATTATTGGCGATCACTTGAGTTAAAATCACATTAGCCTAAACCAAATTAATAATTATCTTATTAAGCGTGATTTCAAGTAAAAATTCCCTTTAAACCTGCATAAAAGGTGTGATCAAGCAATAACAATAAAATAAATCAAGCAACAATAATAATAAATCAATAACAATAATGATGATAATAACATGATAAGGCATAATAAAGCTTAATAATAATAGCAAGATCCTAGGCATGATACTAACAAGATTAATAACAAATCCTAGCATGTCACTAAACAATAAAGATCAAAGCTTTAAATCTAACATGGTACTAACATGATAGCATGATATTAGAAATAAGTAAAGGCACCCTAAACATGATTCTAGAAAGCATAAAATAACATCCTAACATGATACTAGGAATTGAACACATCCTAACATGACACTAGGAATCATAAAACAATAATAAGCATGCTTTCTACATTGTTAATAAAATAGGGAGTAAGCTATTCTACTTACTTTGAAGCCTCGTACCTCTTTCTAATAACAAAATACACAAGTTAGTAAACTTCAATGAAAATAATAAAGAATAATTAAATAATCAAATTGAAATCAAATTAAATAAAGTTTTGACTAGATTTAGACCAAACCCTCAGAAATTATCAACCTTGCACGTCTAGGGCAAAGGCAACTTCGAACTTGGCTGAGAGACTCTAAGTCTTGTGAATGCGGAATTGTATTTGAAAGGTTGGTTTAGAAAGAGAGAGAGAAAATAAGAATTAAGTAATTCTTGATGAGAGTTGATAGAGAGAATTGATTGTTGAAAATTGATGAAAGTTGATTGGGAGAATTGATGATGAGAATTTCTGAGTAAAAAAGGGGAGATAAGACCTCTATTTATAAGAAAAAAGAGAAGGTCGAAGAATTAAGAAAAGAATCCGAATTCGAATCGAAATAAAACTCGTAGACAACAGTTTTTACGAATTTTGTTTTTATCATATCTTTTGATTCAGAAGTCCACATAAGTCATATAATATGTCGTTGGAAAGCTCTTGAAGTCTACTTTCAAATGCAATTAGAATCAGATTAAAATCTTTTGTAGATAAAAAGATATGGCCGAAATAGTAGGACGGTGTCAGTTTTGGATAGAGTTTCGTATATCTTTAATATCTTTTTTGTTATAGCTCGGATTTAATATTATAATATATCATTGGAAAGATAATTTCAAGATCTATCCAACCATATAAAATTTGGATAAAAACTATGAGGCACGAAAATAATATCTAACTATATTTGAACATCTTTAAATCCGAATAGAATTAGGAAAGTTTTAAAAAAGGAAAGTTTATATTTAAATCAAATTCCATGATCTTATCTTTTCAAAAAAGGATAATTAAGATATTTTAGAAACTTATAGAAGATTCTAATCGATCCTAATTAGTTTAGGAATAGGATTAAACCTTTGGACCCTCCTCATGATCATTGGGTCGTAGGTAAAATCCGGTTTGGGCCCAGTTTAGTATTTTGGCCATAACTTCCTCATTATTCATCGGAATTGGGCTTATAATATATCGTTGGAAAGGTCTTTTCAAACCCCATCCAACTACACTATTATTAGACCTTAATTACGGACCAAACTAAACTAGTTTGGCTATTTTCAAATAAATAAAATTATTTTCAAAAACAGAGAGAAGAGAATTTTTAATAAAACTAAACCGCAACACTTGACTTTCAACTGATAAGTGAATTTTATGTCACTTTTAGGGTATCTATCGAGTCGTTTCTCGGCTTATTTTTCCAATAATTTAACCCTTTTTGTCCTGTATTTCTTTTATTTACTTATTCTCGTCTTTTATCTTTATTTCGAGTATTTTAGTAGTTTTTAATAGTTTTTAGTTTATTTTCTTAATTTATTTAAATTTTCTTATTTTCTTTGATTTTATTTTAAGTCTTTAGTTCTTGTTTTTTTTAATAAGTTCCTAGTTCTTTTATTTTCTTATTTTATTTTATTTTCATATTTGTTTTACTTTATTTTATTTAATTTCTTTTAATTTTATTTTTTAGTTTATTTTATTTTATTTTTATTTTATTTTATTTTGTCTTTTGATAATACCCATCGTGTTGTTTTTGGTTGTAGGTGTTTTCGGGTCCGTGGTCGATCGGGTTCAAGGTCCGAGGTCCAATATCCGAGGCACATGATTTGAGCCAAACATCGAGGCACCCCCTAGCTGCTACCCACCTCTTATCCTTCACCACACACCTCACCTTACCCTACACCACAACACAACAACAACAACACACAACCTCCCCTGCACTTCCCCTGCTCCCACCAGCAACACACCACCAGCCATAACCTCAACAACACCATCACCAACAGCAGTTACAACCACCAACAGCAGCAACCACACATCACCACACTCACCAGCCACCGCCAAAACCACCATCAATCACCACCAAACCACTCACCAACTTCACCCCTCAACACCACCAACACCAACAGCAACTGCAACTGCAACTGCAACAACAAATAAAATTCCCGTGCTCCCACCAGCACTACACAACCACGCATCTCACCATCACAACCACCATACACCTCCAATCACACCTATTTCAGCCACGCAAACCACCAGCCAACTCCCTTGCTCCCTCAATTCCACCACCGTATCACCAATCGACCTTCATACCGCTCAATTACAGCAGCCACGCATCTACTCACCACCAATTCCTCACAACCACGCACATCCACGCAAACCACCAGCCCTGTTTCCACTCGCAACAACAACAATCAGCAACCCGGACCTCCGCGGCCGCGCAGCCCTGTCAGAAGGCGCACAATTGGAGTAAAAAATCAGAGTCGAGGCAGAAGCTATCGCGCGACCTCTGTGCGATGTGTGTGCGGGCGCGCAAATTAGGGTCAATCACGAGCTTTTCACGTGATTTTTAATGAGAATTGGACGGCCACGATTTTGGATGCTAGATGACGATGATGCTAATAACGGAGCTGATGCGTGTGATGGTTGATGATGCGCTGATGGTGCTTGAATTGGAGCAGCAACGAGAAAGGGGAATTGGGGGGGAGTCTTTCGTGGGTTGCTGGGTGTTTTTACCCTTTTAATTTCTTTTTCCTTTTTACTTTATTTTCTAGTTTTAGTTTTGTTTTTTTTATTATTTGTTTTAGTTTAGTTTTATTTTCTTTTTAATTTCTTTTATATTATTTTTAGCTTTGTATTATAAATACCCCCTTTGGGGTTATTTCCTCTTAATTTTTCAACTTTCAATCAACATTTCTCTACCTTAGATTAGATTAGAGTAGTTTAGTTCTTTTATTTTCTCTCTCTTAGGGTTAGATTAGGAGTTTCTCTCTCTAGTTTAGGAGTAGTTTCCAGAGAGAAAGCTTGGATTTTTCATGGAGGTTTTGGGATTTTGAAGAAGCAAATTTGTGGATTTTTCTCCTCATTTATTCAATGAGTCTTCCTAACTTTCTCTCACCTTTATTGCTTTCATTTATTATTGTTTTTGCTTATTTTTTTGTTATTTTGAGTAGATTAATTAGTTTAGTTATTTGATTTTTGCTTTTATTATTATTTTACCTTGTTTTCCATGTTTTTGTTCAATATGTTAGCTTAGGTTTTGTTCTAGGGAAATGGATGAAGGTTATGTTAATTAATTTAATGATTGATTGTGGTTAGTATGAAATTGTTTCTTGATTATTGTGTATGGATGATGCTTTTATGGATTAGAATCTTTCTAGCTAATTGATTCTATGTTGTTAATTGTGCTTTCAATCAATTGTGCGAGAGTGAGTTGGTTGAGGGTCTAAATTCTTCCATACCTTTGCTAGGCTAGTTGCACGAGAGTGAATTAGTTTAGTAGGATAATTAATATGCTTAATTGTGCGAGAGTGAGTTAAATGTGTTGATTGTTCCTAATCGAGGGCATTTTATCTAATTGTATGATTTTGTTGAATGCATTGATGTAATTGGATTCCACTTTCCCTAGTTTTAGTTATTTGTCCTTACTTGTGTTTAGTTGAACCTCTCTTTATCTCACAAGTTTTCCCTAGTAGTCTAATTAGCATAGATTGATACAATTAGTCCTTTTGGGTTCGACCCTTTACTTACCCCTATACTCGTATTTGGGTAGTTTAGGTTTTATAAATTTCTAATTTGGTTAGGGTTAGTAGACCAACGACACTATTAATCCCGCGATCAAATTTTGGCGCCGTTGTCGGGGACTAAGGCGTTCATTAGTTTGTGTTGATAAGCTAGGTTCTTGTATATTATTTGATTTTTGTTTTCCTTTTATTTGTTCTTTGTATAAAAATGGCATGCTTATCTTTTCCTCAATTTGATGATGAACCCTTTTATGCTTACTTTGATAGATTAGATGGTTTCCTTAGTTTCCATGGGTGTTCTCTTAGTGATGCTTGTGGTATAGCTTATTGGGGCATGAATGAGTATACTAGGGGTATGGTTGAGAATATGCACAATGGTATATTCCGTCATTTGTCTATGCATGATGCTTGGAATTTCTTCACTTGGCTTGCTAGAGATTCTTATGATAGAGAATGCAATGTTTCTTGTTTTGATTCTCAATGTCAAGATTCTTCTAATATTTGCATGAATTCTTTTGATGCTTCTAATGTGCCTTGTGATGATCCAAGTATGCATGTTGACCCCCTCCCCTCTTATGCTCATTGTGATGAGGTTTGTGCTAATTTTGATGATGTGCAATTTGATTTTGATCATGAACCTCAACCCGATAACATTACTCCCTAAATTCTTTCTCAAATGCAATATCTCACCCAACATCAGGAGGAACAAAAATTGAGAGAAGTGAGGCTTGCCTAAGTGATGAGTGCTATGGTTGATTTAAATGGATGTGAGGCACCTCATTTGGAGTGTGAGAGTGTTTTTGAGGATGATGTGGGCCAAGGGTGTGAAGGTGAGAAGAGATTTTCTTGTGGTGAGAGGATTTTTGAGGATTTGATCCTTTTCATTCCCCATTTGAGCTTGAGTGCCATTCTTCCCCTTATTCACCCCCTTCGAGAGCTTCCCATGGTAAGGGTGTGAGTGAGCCATCTTCCATTTTGAATGAGGGAGTTCATGAGGATGATGATGATGAGCTTGAGCAATCAAGAGAAATTGAGAGTCCCTTGAGTGATGGTGGAAGAGTTGAGAATGAAGAAAATGTCGATTTTGAGGATTCCAACCCCCTTCCCCATCTTGATGAGTCTACTTTGCATGTTTGTGACCCTTCTATCCATGAGTCTTTGGATTCTTTTGAGGTTATGGCTAGTATGTTTGTTGAAGGAGTAACAAAGCATTATAGCCTTTTGAGAGAGTTCATTGGCAATGCTTCATGGGAAAGGGATGTGTTTGAGAGAAACCTTTATCCTTTCATGCATGGTTTAGAGACTCTAGGCTTTGAGTTTCTTGAGGGAGTTGTCGTTCATCGTTGTGATAGAGAGGAGGATGAGGTTGTTTCTATTGGAGAGTTTTTGTTTGAGGGAGATGTGAGTCATGAGTGTTCTTTTGAGGATTTAATGATTGATTTTCATGCCCTCATTGGTGATGTTAGGCTTTGTGAGACCATTGTTTCTCCTCCCCTTCCTCATATCCCTTTCTCAAGGAAATTTGTGAGACCCTAAGTTCCTCAAGTGAAGAAGAGTTTGAGGAAGAAGAAGAGCAAGGCATGGGAGTGAATCCAAGAGTAGCTTTGAAGGAGTTGGGAAATCCCGGTGCTTATAAGTTTGAGAGTGGCATTGCTCCACCTACAACTCCAGCGAACAATTTTGAAATAAGACCGGTCATTATTACTTTGATAGAACGGAGGCAATTTAGTGGAGCTAAGAATGGGAGCCCGTTGAATCACCTAAAGGAATTTGAGAAGTATTGTAATACAATTAAGGTGAACGGCATTTCTCAAGAGTTCACCCGGCTAAAGTTGTTTCCCTTTTCTCTTATTGGCCGTGCCTTAGAGTGGTTAGATAAGAAGGTTAAGCCTAATTCCCTTAGGACGTGGGATGAAGTCACAAAAGCTTTCTTGTCTCGCTTTTACCCACAAAAGAAAACGGCGGAGGCTAGGGCTTTGATCCAAGGATTCGAACAAAGGCCCAATGAGAATCTCTATAAAGAATTGGAGAGGTATAAGGAGTACCAAAGAGAATGCCCACATCATGGAAGTCCTACCGATCAAGTGCTCCAAATTTTCTATGGTGGCTTAAGTCCCCAAGGCAAGTCATGCCTTGATGGGGGAGCTGGAGGTCCTATAATGAATAGGACGGAAGAAGAGGTAGTTGACATCATTGAGGATGTGCTGAGATACTATAGAGATTGGCAAGAAGGAGAGAGGGAGTCTACGAGCAAGAGTGGTTCGACGGTTTATTCGGTGGATCACCTCAACGCAATTAACAACTTGTCCTCCCAAATTTCAAATATAGGGAAGAAAATGACATCGATCAAAGCAAAGCTTGAGAGTGTTTCTACTAATCCATTGAGTCTTCCCTCCCAATCCAAAGGGAGAGGTACACTTTCTAACTCTACTCCTTCTACTTCCAATAACATGCCAAGTGGTTGTCTATTTTGTGATGCTTGTGGATCTTATGATCATGATTCTTCCATGTGTTCTCAAACTTTTGTTGATGGATGTGATGATGTCGAAAATAATGAATATGAACATGTGAACTTTGTGTCTAATGCTAATGGTGGTCAAAGGTTTGAAGGATCTAGAAACTTTGGCAATAGGAATTCTCACCCCCAAAGTGGTTTTGATAACTACAACAATGGAGGCTATAGGAACCAAGGAAACCAAGGTTTCCGAGGTAACTATAACAACCAAGGTTATAGTAATCAAAACCCAAGCCATGGGTATGGAAACCAAAGTCAATCTCAAGGCTTTGGTAGCCATTACCATAATGGTGGCAATAGTCAAGGCCGAGGCAATTGGAACCACAATTTAAATCGGGGAAGTTTTCAAAATAACAACCAAAGGGGACCCCCACCCGGTTTTGCTCCAAAGCCTCAAGCCAATGGTGAAAATTCTTATTCCCAACCATCATCGTTTAAGACAAATTTGGAAGAAATGATTAATAACCTAACCAAGATCATAAACACCTATATGGAGGTGAGTGACAAGAAATTTAATGAGATGATGACTCATAACAAAATGCTTGAGACACAAATAACCTAACTAACCAACACTTTAAAGGATTGTGCTAGCCCATCCTCTTTGCCTTCTCAAGGAGTGGAGGATGGATTCAACCTCATATTATATTTTCTTAGACTCTCAAAGAATTTTCTTAAGGCTACTTGATGTCCTGGGAGGTCTTTAGATTTCATAATCATGTCATGCACATAGACAACTTCTTTGTTCATCATGTCATGGAGTAAATCAGTTGCTGCTCGTTGGTAAGTGGCACCCGCATTTTTCAACCCGAATGGCATTACCGTGTGACAGTAAGTACCCCAAGGTTTTATGAATGTTGTTTTCTCCATGTCTTCTTCGGCCATGAGAATCTGATTGTACCCTGCGTATCCATCCATAAACTAGAGAAGCGCGTGATTTGTTGTATTATATACCAAGATATCAATGTGTGGTAAAGGGAAGTCATCCTTTGGACTCGCCTTATTTAGATCTCGATAGTCGACACACATTCGAACCCTACCATCCTTTTTTAAAACTGGGACCACATTTGGTTATTTGCTTTTGTACTTCTTCTTTTATTTTAAGAGCTACATCGGGTTTCATTCGACGTAACTTTTTTTTACAGGTTTCATTCCTGGAATTAGTGGTATGGTGTGTTGAGCTATTTCTCTATTAATGTCTGGCATATCTTTATATGACCAAGCGAATACATTGATGAATTCTGTAAGTAGATTAATTAAATCGGTTCTTTCATCTTTATTTAGCGTGAGTCCGATTTTAACTTCTCTTTTAAGGGTTGGATCTTTTGAGATATCAATCATTTTGGTGTCTTCAAATACTGGCGTTTTATTTTTAAGTGTTTCCATTGCTTAAATGATTTCTTTCTCATTTTCATTATTAGTTAAGCAATGCTCGTCATCTTGAGTTAAATAAAAACACGAGGAGTAAGGGGAAGAAGACATATTATTAAACTCAAAAATCATTACATCAATCAAGAAGATGTTTGTTGAGACTTGACCACTGATTATCCTAGGAGTAGGTGCTAAAATTGAAGAGTTAGAGGGAGGTGCTATAGCTAACGATTTAGAAGACTCGATAGGGGAAGACTCATACTCTAACTCTAACTCAGACGATTCTTCAAACATTGGTCCTTGTCCTGTAGTTATTGAGATTTTCCTTCCGCTTGTAGTAGTTACTTTTACTGTCTTGTGCCATCCTTGCACTAAATCCTCTGCTAGAGTGAAGAGATTTGAAGGATCAAAGCTTTCGCTTTGTAGGACTGTTTGAATGAGTGAGGAGTCATCCTCTGCATATTTTGGCTCATTCTTCTCTCGTCTAAAGAGGAGTCCCATGACATTGAAGTCGAAGCATGGGGGTGCTTTCTCCTTATGGTTAGGAGTTGGGATCTCATTTAGAAAGCAACAATCCAGAAATATTTCGAACCCAGGTTGCCTTATGTCGTTTACAACAAAGGGTTCCGGAAATTCGTAACATGGATAATCTTCTCCCTCTCTTATGAACTGTCCATTTAAAGTAACAGGTTATTGATCCATTGGGATTGCTTTCTTTTTTGTGCAAGCAGTCCTACGTGCCTTCGATTTTTCTCGGGCTCGCTTTAGGTCTTCGAGAGTCGGTTTGAAGCCAAGTCCGAAAGTATCTAATTTAGGGAGGCCAGGTAGTCCCATTTTTTTTCTATCCCTTTCTTCTTTCCTAGAGTCATTCAGGAAAGTGTCCCTGTTTTCTAAGGATAGCATTGGATATCATGTTGGAGTGGAGGTCATAACAAAGAGAGGTCCTTTCATCTTCCTCGATTAAGGAGACCTCTTCAGTAAAGCCCCACAAATCTTCGTCATTCTCATCGTGCTCCACATTGATTATTGGAATTTCCATTGTTTTGATCCTCATAGATGAAGCATCGATTGTAATCGGGATTCCTCCAACTATGGCTTTCACTTGCTGGTGAAGGGATGAAGGGACGGCCTTAAGGTCATGAAGGGCGTCCCAACAGTAAATCGAATAAAGCCTTAATATCTAACACTTGGAATGTAGTGGCATGTTCGATTACTCCCGCCGTTACATTCATAGTAATTGTACCTGATGCTTGGCGACGTGAGTTATCATAGGCTCTTATTCCGTGTGTTGATGGAGATAAAATCTTCATCCCTTATTCCTAGCATCCTCGTAGTTCTAAGTGGGCAAACATTGATTGTCGATCCGTTGTCTACAAGAGTCATTGGGACATTCATTCTCTTGCAAATTACTGTGAGATTTAGGGTCTTGTTGTGTTTGTCACCTTCTGGTGGTAGATCTTTGTCGGAAAAGGTGATCAAATTAATAGGACTTGGAAGATCACTCGTGAGAAAGTTAGCCAACCCCTCAAGAGTGGTGTTTGAATCTATTCCTACTTTAGTTAGAGCATCCATGACTGCAACTCTATGCTCTCGTGATGTTGCTAGGAGTTTCCATATATTCATTTCGACCTTAGTCTTTTTCAATTGTTTGACAACATCGTTGTCTTCTATAATTGGTATGGGAATTTGTTGAGTAGTGGGAATAGGTTGTGTAGTAATGGGAGGTTGCATTCTCCCAGTTCTTATGAGGACATCTATGGGTGAATCCTCTTCATCTCAAATGTCACCTACTGGATATATTTCCGAAAGTGGAGTATCTTCAACGTCCTTGAGGTAGACGTCCTCATCATCACTGTCCCAAACTCCATTAATGGTATCATCTTGTTCTTGTGGAATTTGGACTAGCTTCTTGTTATCGATCAATCTTTGGACTAAATCTTTAAACTTGAAGCAATTTTCTATGGTATGTCCTCCTGATTGATGATAGGGACGGTAGTATCTATCTGTCCTTTTTAATGATTTAAATGGTCTCGGTTTGAGAGGTTGAATTTTACCACTCTCGGAGAGCACTTTGAACATATTTGTATAAGAAGTCCCAATTGGAGTGTACGGCCTATTACTCTTCTTGGGTGTGTCAGTTACTTGGAGGGAAAATGATCTCTTCTCCTTAGGGGGAGGTCTACTTTTAAATAGTCTTATTTGTTCTTTTTCGACTTCGAGGGCCTCGCGTAACAATTCCCTTATTTCCAATGCAACTTGTATAAGGATACATACTTCTTCCTTAATTACGGGTTTATGTCCAGTGATGAGTCCACACTTGGCATCGAAAAAGATTTCCTTCTCTCTTCAATGGCATGAATTTCTTCAATTGGTTTGATGAGACTCGAGGGGTTAACCTGATTTTCCTCATCAGAATTAGCCAAGGAATCAGATAGCTAGCGGCTCATTGTTGATACTTGGTTACTTACTTGCAGGGGGCAACGGAAGTTTATTATTATCAATTATATCTTGGATAGCTTCCTTAAGCTTCCAACAGTTTTCCGTGAGATGGCCCCTACCTTGGTGATATTTGCAATGTGCGTTGGGATTCCAGCTAGCCATTCTTTTTTTGACAGGTGGGTCCCTTAACGGTCCAATGGGAGTTATAAGACCTTTTGCATGTAAGCGGTTGAATGCGGTTTCATAACTCATACCAATAGGAGTAAAGTTCCTCCTAAATGGTTTCTTTTGTCCTTGATTATTCATAGCGAGGATTTCATTCAGATTAAAGGTGCTAAAATTATTTGAGTGGGTGGTTTTGGAAGAAGAAGGATTGTCGTTCTTCTTTCCTTTCCATCCACTGTTGGAATTACTATTATTAGTAGCTTTTTTCTTAGCTAGGTCGTCTTCAATATTGATACCGATGTCATAGACGGCCTTAAAAGTGTGCAAGTTGTTTTGGTATTTAAGATGCTTAGAGTATTTTTCTTGGAGTTTCTTAATGAACATCCTTACAGATTCTTTCTCACTAGGCACCTCAACCATCTTGGCAGAAGTTTCCCTCCACTTATTAAAGAAGGAAGTAAAGCCTTCATTCTCTTTCTGTTTAAGGATTTCAAGTTTCTATGATCAGTTTCAACTTGAATATTGCATTTATATCTATCAATGAAAGCGTTTACAATTGATTCCCAATTAGAGGTTTTCTCTTTGTCAAGAGAAAAGAACCATTGTTGACAAACAGTTTCTAAAGATAAATAAAACAAAGAATGAAAAACCTTCTTGTTCATCCCCTTAATGTTCATTATAGTCTCAAAGGCTCTTAAATGGAAGTAAGGGTTGTTCGTTGCCTTGAACCTTGGGATGTCGTTGGCATTGAACTTCTGCGGAAGAAGATCCCTGTCCACCGAGACCCCATGTGAGCTAATGCCCTGGAATCTATAGTAGTCATTGGATATCTTGCTCAAGCTTTCTTGCATGAGCTCCATTTGTTGTTGCTTCACAGGGTCATTGAGTTGAAGACTTAAATTCTTCAACACCTCAGCTATGTTAGCCACTTGCCCCTTGAGTTCGTTGACTTCTTCTTGACTTGCCATTATCTTTTTATCTTTCATTTTTTGACCGATTGGCTTATCAAAAAGTAAGACTTGAACAAATTTGTTGTCCTTGATTAGACACCCTTCCTTTCTTGACTCAAATTGACTTTGATTTTATGGTTTAAAAGCAAAAATAGGGTGCATATTTTTGGGAATGGGTTCAAACAAGTGTTTTAATTGTAGAATTAATATCCGACTTACCCCCCTAAAAAAATTGATGGAAAAAACACGTGTTCAAGACTCTCTAGGCATAGTCAAAATGTGACATACATATAAAGTGTGTGCTTTATTAGTGAGTGCAAGTGACATGCTTTGACTCTTGTGTATGACCATGGGACTAAGTGCTTAGACTCAAGTAAGGACTGAATATGGCTAAAGCCATTAATAAACTGATCAAACTTGTTAGAGGACCAACTCAACCAAAATCTTAAACTAATGGTTGAGCCCCAGGGATATGTTTTATACTTTATCACTCCCCCTCACATGAAAGGCCCTTTGGGCTTGAAATGTGTATGCAACACAGGCCCACCCATACTTGGTGCGAATTAATTCCACTTTAAAGGAGGGGTGGATGAGATTCGAACCCGTGACCTTTGTGTCACGCTGGCTCTTGACCAAGAGAGAGAGAGAGAGTTCACTTCACAAGATCAAAGGAGGTTCCATCCCAAAACCATATGGCAATATGAGGAGTAGCCCCTTAGCCTTATAAAGTGTTTAACTCTCTCTTCTTTAATCAATGTGGGACTCTTACATGTGTTACTTGGTGGAATATACTTCAACACTCCCCCTCACATGTAAGGTCCCTTTTTTACTCATGGATCACTTGATCCAATTCAATTTGGACCAGAAAATTAATGTCATTAAAGGTCCCAAACTTGGGCCTGAAAATATACTCAAGCTATTAGAGGTCCCAAACCGTGGGCCTGGCTTTGATACCATGTTAAAAGCGGGTCTTAGACTGATTAGCAAACTGTTTAGTTAGACTCGTCGTGATGACTCGAGCAAAAATCTGGACTGTCGCCGGAGCAACAGAACTGTCGCCGCAATCTTAAGTCTGTCGCCAGGTGACAAACAACAGACTGCGGCGCCACAACCCAAACCTCTACGCCATTGTTGGAACATTAATCTGGGACTGTTTCCAATGTATTTACTCTAAGGGGACATGCCTAAAGTCGTACTAAGTTAGGTTGATTGATTTATTAGCCTTTAATTAGTCAAATTAATTAATTAATTAGAAATAGTCCTTTTAGTGATTAATTAGTTTATTCAGACTTAAACACAAGTCAAACAAACGGTTATCACATATAGGTTATGCACAAGCAAAGAATGCACAAGTAGTCAAATAGTCACAACATGATGTAATGAGTTTGCAACCTAACCATGTCTCTAGTTCTCTAAAGTTCAAGGATATGGGTTAGTCAAAGAGGGTCCATGGTCATGAGTCCGGATGCATCGCGCGGAAGCCCTACCTTTGGAAGGGTTGGTGTAATACCCCGTATTTTTAATGTATTTTATAAATTATTTATTTAATTATAAAATATATTTTGGGTCAAATCATTTTAATTATTGGATTATAGATAAAGCAAGTATTTATATTTGGGTCAACAAGTATTTAATCCAAATGTAGCCCATCTTTCTTATGAACCCAATCATCCTATTTTTACTTTTGGGCCACCTATTTCATCATTTAAAGTCCATTATTTTTATGAAGCCCAAACATACCCTAACCTACTCTACATTATAAATACTCCATTTATCCCCAAAAAATTTCCTACACAAATAAATACTCCATTAATTTTTAGATTTCCGTTCGTTAATATTAATCCCGTATTAATCCCGATCAGGTTCTAAACTCATCCGATTTTGATTAAAAAGTACTGTTTTCCATGTGGAAACAACATTTTAAGAAAGACTCAGTACCTTTGGTAGTGAGCACTACCCTCTCTTGGCCAAATTCAGCCTCTAAATATGATTTTCGGGCAGTTTTTGGTTTTTAACGAAGGTTTTTTTTTTATTGCTTTAAATTTTTACCCTTGAGTTTAAAGGGTAAGAGATAATTTAATTTTTCTATGGATAATTTAAGTATAAAGATGTACTTTGATGAAGTTTTAAAGGGGTTTTTGATTAGTTTAAAATGCTGGAATTTTATTTAAAGTAGCATAATTGTGATTTTAATAAAAGGGTGTGATTACCTATTAAAAAGAAGTTTAATTAGGGGTTTTAAAATAATTTTTAGATTATTTTAAATGGTTAAAAGTGAGTTTAAGTTGCTGGAAATTGTGTATACATGGGTAATTAATTTAGTATTATTGTCCCTTTATGTAGGTGACTTGATTCGGGAATTGTTATAGTGGTTTCGGCCACTTTAAGGGCTTTATTGAGGTACGTTCGCGTACTTAGCATAATTGTATTCATGTAGTAGCATGCTAAATGTGCTTGATTGATCACAAGTAATATCATGCTAGGTTTGGAATGAAAATTATGATTTGGATGTTATTGGTGATTGGATTGTGAAGCATGATTTATTTGGGATGGATTATTGAATGGAAAATAATAGCTTGGAATATAATTTATGAACCACATATTTATTTATGGCATGATAGAGAGCATGTTTAATTATATTAATTGTTTAATTTGGTTTGGAATATTGAAAAGGAATTTTACTATGGTTCATATATTTTTTTATTGATGCTTTAAGCATGAGGAAGGAGCTATATAAGTGTCTATGTACACGAGGAATAAATTGTATGTTGGTGCCTTTGTGCACTTAAGGTGTTTTTTAACACCGAGGGATAGGATTATTGGCGTTTTATGCGTTTAAGGTGTCTTTGACACTGAGGTAGAATTAAAAAGGGTTCAACGTTAAATAATATGTGGTCACTAATTATTCAAGAATTAAATTGGTATATTTGGTTGATTGAATAAGTACTGTTGATTGATTTATTATGCTTTGAGAGTCATCACTAAGTCCAATAACATGTAAATAACGTAAAGTGAAAGAGATTACGCACCAAAACTCTTGGAACGTATATATCTTGAGTATGAACAATGGGGAGAGTTATGGGGTTTTATATTTAACCATAACTTTTAATGGAGTACAGGACGTTGTACATTCCTTTTTATTTATTATTATGCGCGGGAATTCCGCCACCTTTGAGTGGTTTTGTCGCTGGCACGATTAGCTCCCGTGTCAGTTAACCTCAATTTATTTGGGGGAGGTATAGTTGGAAACCCGTTCAATGCGTAATCAACGCTAAATGAATTATTTAGTGTCTAGTTAAAGTGTCTTGTTGATTATTGTGTGTGCTTGTAAACAGCATTGAGGTAAGTGTGTGTTGATGGGTGAAAGTAATTTAGTGTGTTTAATTACGCTTATGTACTCAGCTTTGCTGATTGTGTGTGTGTTTGTGTGTTTGGCCATATCTTTATCTTGGCCCTATGATGACCCATTTTTAATGGAGAGTAGTGGGGACAAGTAGAGATAAATTTTTCAGGTTGAAGCATATTCATGACGGGGCATGAGTGAAGAGCGAATCATGCTAGTTTCTATTAGTTGAGATGTGGTTTATTGCTTTCAAATATAATATTATGTTATGCTTATGAGACTAACGCAAAGGTTTTCGTATTTTAATTGGTTTTGATAAGGGCCTACAATGGTTCCAAGTTGTAGGTTGATCTTATTTGACTTCGTTTGACTTTAGTTTTAACTTTACTTTCGTTTGGTTGACTTTTAAGTTGACTCCTTTTGAATGGTTTTGATTTAAGTCTTCCGCTGTGTGTCTTTGATAATTGCCTTAGCCGTTCTCACGGTTTCGGTAATGTCTTAGATATTCCTAAATCGTATTTTAAAGAGTAAAATAGGTATTTTTAAAGGAAAGGAATTTCTAGGGTGTTACAGTGGCGTGTATCAATGGGACCCCACAAGTTAAAAACTTGCTTCCACGGTTTGGTGGATTCACAAATTCGGATGTACCCGTCGTTGTCAGGAGCGTTCGATTGGGTAGATGGAGCGTGAACCCCCAGAGGGTTATGTCCATATGTAGAACACATAAGGGTTTTAGAAAAGAGAGAAAAACTCAATCAAGAAGTAGAATCGAGCCAACAATGCCAACACCAGTCAAAACAAGAAGGCAGAGTTCTAGCTCGGTATTGGAAGAACTTGGCGCCAAACTACAGGGACTGTCGCCGCAAAAGTACCCCTATCGCCAAACGACAGAACAGTCACCAGGCGACAGAAGCACTTTACAGGCGACAAGCCCTGTTTTCTGACGCTAGTTCCTACATGCCTCAGCAGGTATCTACGTTCTTAGAATTTTCCAGATTTCACAGTATTTTTTCGATTCTAGTTGTGAAAGATATTTCTCAAATTTCCTACGTGTAAAAATCCTATGTTTTTTACTCATTTCGGATGGTCTATCCAATGAGGACCTTTTTTATGCATATGACAATAATGTTAATCGAAATTACGCAAATGAAATACTTAGAACTTTCCGAGTCTCATCAGCTCATTCTAAATCATTGCCAAAATAAATTTCTGAAATTAAAATAGAAATCTTCCCCAGTGGAGTCGCCAAAAACTGTAGGGAATATTTCAAGCATTAACCCCAAGCTTGAACCCCACTGTGATCATACACTTAAGTATGGTGGCGTCCAAAGGGAAGGAAACAAGAGCAAAAGAGTCTCCAACAAGTTTTAGGAACTTGTAAACCATTTACGAGGTGAAGGTTACACCCCTTAACGACCCATGAAATCGTCAACTCCAAAAGGTCTTGAACCAAATTGGATTCGGGGATGAGGGTATGAATCCAATCTACAAAAGAAAGAACCTGCCCTATAAAATAGGCCTCTACTTTATTCTACTAGTATTCATGTGCGCTTTCTGACTAACATGCAATCATTGGATTAACCCTAAACCTGTTTAATCTATGTTGGTTCAATATTAATGCACAAATAGAACTATTATTGGCGATCACTTGAATTAAAATCATATTAGCCTAAACCAAATTATTCATTATCTTATTAAGCGTGATTTCAAGTACAAATTCCCTTTAAACATGCATAAAAGGCGTGATTAAGCAATAACAACAATATAAAATATCAAGCAACATACCAATAATAATAATAAACAATAATCATAATCATAATAAAGCTTAATAACAATAGCAAGATCCTAGGCATGATACTAACAAGATTAATAACAAATACTAGCATGTCACTAAGCAATAAAGATCAAAGCTTTATCCCTAACATGATATTAACATGGTATTAGGAAGAATAAAAGGCACCCTAAACATGATTCTAGAAAGCAATAAATAATATCCTAACATGATACTAGGAATTAATCAAACAAGCTAAGATATGCACGCCATGCGTGCACAAAATAAGAAATACATATATAATACTTATTATTTGGATATCAAGAGTCGAAATTGTTTACACATATTAATTGTACATAGTTGGAGATGATGCAATAACAAAAGTACAAAATCAAAACCATGAATACAAACATCCTCAAGAGTATCATGAGATATATTTCCTTCTATATATACAGTTTTGATGCTCAGTCGTTGTCTTTCATTATGCTTAGCTTGGTCCCTGATAAGAAGATGATGAATTTAATTAATTTCATATATGATTATGACGATGGAAGCTATGTATGCATGTATAGTTTTAATGATAATACCTTATGATTAGGGTTGTGGCAAATGAGGCAGGAGGACTTCCTTGTAAACTACATTTTTTGTAAATACACCACATCTACCTCGAATATCTCCTTTGCTAACCAAAACTTTGGTTGGTTCTTGTGAGGTCCCTCTCGATACTGCAACGTATAATTGTCCAGGCTGAAAACATGTTGGGGAAGATATATACCAACATGAGGAATGGTTTGCCCCTGTGATTTATTAATGGTCAAAGCAAAACACAATTTGACAGGAAATTGTTTTCTAATCATTTCAAATGGCAACTTCACATCTTCTGCCGTTTTTAAAGGAATACGTGGAATGAATACTCGTGTCCCTTTGTGACTTCCGGTCAAAATTTCAGCCTCAATCACATGATCCCTTAATTGACAACATATTAACCTTGTCCCATTACACAATTTGCTACTTGTGTCAATATTTCTCAAAAGCATGATTGGTGAACCAACTTTCAACCTTAGAATATGTGGTGGCAAACCACCAAAGGATAATGAATTCAAGAACTCCTGCTGATAGAGATTTTGACGATCTTCTGGAACGGAGTCACATGAGTAGTAGATTTTTTCTTCTCCGGCGAACTCTTTAAGTATCTTCTCATTCAGCATGTCAACTTCGTCATTTGTTGGAGTTATTATAGCTCTTTGTACCATGTATGAAACATCACCTACGTGCTCAGTTAGGTTTGGGAATATTTGATGGATTAGATTATCAACTGAAATTTGATCACCATTTCCTACACATATTGAAGCTGGTAACTTTATCATGTCTTCATCAACTGTAGGCTCACATCCATCGCCAACTCTTAAAAGAAACGATGCAAATTCTGGATCATGTATTGATCTCATATTTTGAGTGAGATGGAGTAGCTGAACATGTCTCCATCGTGTTGACTGACCAAACACGCATCTATAGTTTGAGCCTTTGTTCCTTTTGGTACAACAGGTAAAATTTGTCTAAAATCTCCACCAAACACTATGACCATGCCGCCAAATGGAACATCAACCCCTGTTAGATCTCTTAAACTACGATCAATCGCTTCATACGCATGTCGATGAGTCATTGTTGCTTCATCCCATATTATGACAGCATCATACTTGACCAATTGTGCCTCTACATCTTGTTTACTAAACTTCCAAGTTGACGAAGCATGCAGCATAACCGGAATACCAAGAGTTTTATGAGAGGTTTTTTCTCGATGCAATAGTGTGGCAGCAATACCTGAGATGGCTACTGGTAATCCAAATTTTCCTCTAAGCTTGACTGTTGCAAGTATGGCCTGATATAGATAAGTCTTACATGTCCCACCTGGACCATCTATAAAGAAAATTCGACCATTCTCTGCATCAATAGCTTCCATAATAATATCAAATGAAGATCGTTGGTCGTCATTAAGATGCTCAGCACATTGCACATCTTTAGGGGGCACTGGTGCTGATAATTCCTCATGTATGGCTCTAGCTACTTCTGCGTTTCCATCCAATCGCATGTTAATTTTACGTAGGTCGAAGTCATTGACACTCTTTCCTAATTGTTTTAACATGCGATTTATGTCATAGAGAACTGAATCACGTACCAAATCTGGATTTGTTGAAGTTGAATATAAGTAGTCTTCAGCCATGTAATGATAAAATTCATCTCATAGAGATCGAACCCCAGTTGGTTGACAATAAACCAACAACGTGACAAATAATCTTCTCAATGATGATGGCATTTTAGAGTTTGATGCTTCATGCAAACAATCACGAATGCTTGCATCATTCTCTATAAGACCTAGTTTTTCAGCTGCTTTTCTAAAAGTAGAATAAACAATTCCATTCACAGTTCGTAGATGCTCAAATGATTCGGGGCCTTTAACATGATCCAATAACAAACGCAAGAAAAATCTTTCTCATTCCATTGGTGAGGCTGTGTAGATCCTACCTATCACTCTTTTCGCACTCCTCCTTTTTCTCCATGTTTTTGTAGCTGGCAGCCATCGATAACCTTGAGGAAATTCTCTGTATAGGTATGTACCTCTAGATCACAGGCATTCATCTTGAAGAACTCTGTGAGCATAGTTCAAGAGTTTTGTGGCATTCGAAGGATGTCTTCAATAAATTGATTTGTACTGAATCTAACCATTTGCCTATCTTGCAAATGTAGTTGTAATCGATCAATAGATGGACACATTCGAGTAATGGGAAACTGATATATCCTCCATAATGCTTCAGGTGCAGATACCCACCTAGCATCCACATATTGTTGAATCTCATTGTATTCAACCCCTGCTCGAACTTTCATTGAAACACGATCTACACCCTTATGCACATACTTGTACAAATATTTGACACTCTTGATGCTGCTACAGATCTCCACATTGATATGACAATCGTATTTTAGTAGCAACCATGAGTTATATGGAACAACCCAACCATTATCAATGAAGGTTGAACTATTCTCATGTAAAGGTACTGGCGGACGATCACCACGACGACGATAAATAGGATGTGAGTTATTGCCTTGGACCGTGCTTGCTGCAAAGGGTTTAGGAAATTTACGTCTACAAACCCCATTTTCCATGCAAGAAGAATTTCGACGACCTTCACCACACGGATTATGGAACATATGCTTCAAAACAACAGCGTATAATCGTGGTTCCTCATCTTTATTAGGTATCTCGGCTCTCACAAATTTGTCATACTCTTCCGGAGATTTTGGTTTGTCTTTTTCTTCCAAAATGAGCAACATGTGAACATGTGGCAAGCCTCTTTTTTGAAACTCAATGACATAGACATAGGCAATAACCTTCCCGAGAGCGCCTTTTTCTACGACGTCCGTCTTGAATTCCTCAAATTTTGCATGGAATATTCTGGTGATTAGTCGGGACGATCTTGTGCTATTTGACCGGGCAATAACTCGTCTACAATTTCTTTCCACGATGGGTTGCATGTCATTGTCAAAAAGAGGTCTGGTTTTCCATAATGAGTAGCACTGTCAAAACGGTTTGACAGTTCGGTTTCGGTTCGGTTTGAAATCGGTTCGGTATTCAATCGGGTCGGTTTGGAATCGGTTTAATTGTCTCACGGGTTGGTTTTGGTTCGGTTTAAATAGTTATCGGTTCGATTCGGTTTCGGTTTATTCTTAAGCGGTTTTAATTCGGTTCGGGTTGTAAACAGTCCGGGTAGTAAACGGTTCGGTGCAGACGGGTTGCAGTTTGTTAACGGTGCGGTGTAAACGGTTTTTATCCCGGTTCAAACAGTTTCGGTTGGAAACGGTTTCGGGTTAGAAACAGTTCGGTTCTTTTTTAGTTCAGTTTATAACTGGTTCGGTCCTTTTTCGGTTCAGTTTATAACCGGTTCGGTTCTTTTCGGTTTAGTTTATAACTGGTTCTGTTCTTCGATGGTTTAACCACTTTAACGTTATTCATATCGGTTCCATTTCAAGTTTACTAAATTACGGTCCGGGTCGGTTTTCGGTTTCAAAAAATAAAATGTTTATCGAGTTGTTTGGATTCGGGCAGTTAAATGGTTTTGGTTTGAAATTTGATAGTACTTGCTAACCTTTTTCGTTCACAAGTTTTATATAAAGTCGCGAATCATTTCATATTTACTATTTAGGCATCATATTATAAATAAATTCTCATTGATTTTATAAATACATATTATGTTCTGTTTCAAGTTTAGTCATACTGATCTTACTAGTTTATTACGAAGTAGATTATAAGAGTTAGTGTATTAATGTATTACTGTGTGTTTACAATTAGGTTATTATATACTTCTTATTTAATCATTTATATACATGACTAGAGGCAGTAGTGTTGCTAATAGTTTGAGGCAGGGCCTGAGCCTGCTTGTTTTGCTCTTGTTTGTGAACACTGATTATCATTAATGAATGATTTGCCTTGCTATTTTTAAAAAAAAAATATTCTAAGATTTCTAATATTTAATCCATTTAATTATATTCCCGTCAAAAAAAAAAATCCATTTAATTATATACAAAAGGTTGTAAACGGTTCGATTTAGAAGCGGTTTGGTTCATAAACGGTTCGGTTTATAACCAGTTTGGTTTACAAACAGTTCGGTTTTTAAATGGTTCGGTGCAAACGAGTAGCAGTTTTCTAACGGTTCGGTGTAAGCGGTTTTTTTGCCAGTTTAAACGGTTTCGGGTTGGAACCGGTTTCGGGTTAGATACAGTTCGGTTCTTTTTCGGTTCGGTTTTCTTTCAGTTCGGTTTATTTTTGGTTCGGTTTGTTAACGGGTTCGGTCCTTATACGGTTTAACATTATTCGGGTCGATTCGGTTTCGGGTTTACTAAAATACGGTTCGGGTCGGTTTTCGGTTTCAAAAAAATCGGTTTTTAATCGGTTCGGTTCTCATTTGGGTCGGTCGGTTTAGGGCAGTTAAACGGTTTCGGTTTGAAATTTGACAGCACTAATAATGAGTAACCAATGCCATTGCATCTTGAAATCTTTGATTCAAGTCTCTTGGACACCCGACAAACGAAGAAGGTAGAATGGTTGATTTTCCAGCATTTACTATAGTTACAATGTAGTGTTAATTATATTTGTACATAATAATAATATTAGATTTAAAAGTAAATGCAAACAACATAACTAAGAAAAGAACCTGGATTGAGCTCTCCGGCATCTAAACAATCTTGAAGTCCTTGATACAATTCAGCTCTAATTGTATCTTGATTATCTTGAATCCACCTTAGCTTATTTGCCTCAATTTTGACAAACATGTCAACAATGAATTGTTGAAATAAGCATCCTGCCATTAAGATGATGGATATGGCATATTGTCGCACCTACAATCAATTAAATTCCAATAAAATTTGAAAAAAGAATATATATCCGTGTGTGTGTGTGTTAATTTCAGAGGGGAGTGTACATTACTTGAATGATATAAGCGTAGAAAGCTCGACAAGGTATGGTTCTTCCATTATTATCAAGACTGTTTATCGACCATCCATAAGAACCATATGGAATAGTAATGGATATTGAAGGGGATCATAGTATCCAGCAGTATCCAACACATTCATTAATTGTCCAGAAGTTGATTGAACTAAAATATCTCTTGGATTTAAGTTCGCAACTTCTTCTCCACCGACAATAATAGCTGCAACCTGAGTGCACAATCTTGTATGTTTCCTTGCTGAGCCAAACTTCGAAGATTATGGACAAAAGGGTTGCACCGATCAAGAATTGCTTTAACTTTTTCTACAATATCTTGTCGTAATGTGCTATTCTCTGCAAGACGATTCTCAATCTCATGATCAATGTCATATATGTACAATTAAAGGAATCGCAGCCGAGCTTCCGATGTAGTTGGGAGCAGCCCACCTATCTTATGATATATGGAACCTTGAGCTCGAAATGTGTATACTCCGTGTTGATGGGCGCGGAAACGGTAGGTCGTTGGGCTACCTCCCCACCCAATCAAACAATATTTATAACTCAACAAACCCCTATTGAAGTATAGTAGTAAGTCGAGGTCGAACCCAAAGGAATGGAAATTGAATGTATATTGCCTAGTGTCAAGCTACTCCGAAGTCAAATGCGGGGTTTATGGTAAGAACTAGAGCTAGAGCTAATCAATGCAATGAACTTGTATAAAATCAATATAAAAGACACTAGGGGAATGGATCCACATGTAATTGCAATAGAGAAGGGTAATTTGGGAGGTCAAACCAACTAAGTAAAGTGATATGAAGGAAGATCAAACATGTATCCAAAAGAGCATACCAAGTTATTTCTCCTAGAGGTCTAACTAGCGCCAACTACGATAAACACTAACTAGGAAACGTCACAAATTACCTCAATCGAGAAATTGCAAGTCACTAATCAATGGTCCGTATCATAGCAAGCTTACAATGCAATCTAGTGCACCAATTAAAGATGGCCAAGCTTCAATCAATTACACACATGCACATGAATCATCAACCAAGTTTAATCATATCATCAACTCCATTAATTATCCCCAAATTACTCTAATCCATCACTCATACATGCTTCACCATTACCATAGCTAGTAAACTACTCACTAGCCATAGAAATTAAGATCAAAACTACACTAATCATCAATTTCATCATCAACATATTAGAAATCAAAGATCAAATCAACAATTAATCAAACTTCAATCAAACTTCAATCAAACATCAAACAAACTTCAATCAATCAACAATAATATGAAAAACAAGTGAAATCAACTAAAAACAAACTTATATTGAAATCAAAGATGAAAGATTCTTACAAACTTGATCAAAAGATCAATTACAATGGAGAATTCTTGAACAATCAAGCAAAAACCATGAGTTTCTCTCTCTTCAATTCTTGAGTTTCTCTCTCTAAAATTCTAATCAAAACCTAGCAAATGAAATCTAATCTAAAACTTCTTAGCCAAAAATAGAAGGAAATAACTATATATACAAAGAGGAGGTCGGTTATGACGCCCAAAAATAGACCCACGCCGGTGCGGTCGCACGTAGGAGAGAGAGAGGCGCGCACGGGAAACATACCCAGCTGGGTGCGCCCGCACGCACCTGATGTGCGGCCGCACTCGACATATGTGCGGCCGCACACCCCTCGTATGCGCCCGCACACCCCTCGTGTGCGCCCGCACCTGCCTGGGTAAACTTCCTCTCTTCTCTTCGTCCTAGCTCATGAGGTGCACACACCCTTGTTGATGGTGATGGAGGACAAGGTAGGCAGCAACTTTCATTGGTATTTTTGATGAACACAAGCCATGAAAAGTGCCCAACCAAGGTCTTGAAGCTTGCTCTTCGGGTCCCCCTTGACTTGAAACTCTTTGTACAAGCATAAGGCATGAAAAGAAACCATGGAAAGGAAGCTCGGGAATTCTTGGACAATCAATCACAACCTACAAACAAAGGAGAAAAAGCAAATAAAAGGGAAAAACAACAAGTAAACTATAAAATGCACAAAATAGAGAAACTAACTAAGAAAAACATAAAATGAAGAAATTAAGAGTAAAACTAAGGAAAACTAAAGAAAAGAGTAATAAAATGAAATGAAATTCATCCAAAAAGAGATCAAATGAGTGCCATAAATGTCACTCATCACATCTAAGTGCACTCCCATGGAAGTTAAAGCGAATAAGTGATTAATTTTTCTAATATCACTCTTAAAATGTATTCCAATAGGTGTTTGATCAATATATAAAGAACGTAGTTCTTCGGGAATAGGTAAGGTTGGCAAGGTAATCTTCCCAGACAAACAACATATTTGGGATGTTTCATTATGAAAAAGCCGAGCTTGGAAAAATTTACATGTTCTTGGAGGTGATAGTTGAACGATCGGGACTCCCCTTTGTTCATGAAAGTTTATTGCAGAACGATGACATACTCTTTCCCTATTTCTTCTTTGAACATTGTTGCATTGCATGAAATTAGAATGAGAGGCCTCTTGAATGCCACTGTCACCAAAACTTGTACTACCACCTTGGATACTTCGTTGACCAAAACATGTAGAATTGTGCGATATAACACTTTGACCATTTTGAAGTGCTAATGTAGATTTATTTAATAAGTATGCTTTAGGGAACGAAAAAAATTATACATGTCACATGATTTTTGTTTTGTATGTTATGATTAATTTTTTCAAGCTTTGAATTTAGTTAATGTTTTTGTCATCTTGCCAAAAAACAAATATAGATCTTACACCTGTTGGATGTTTGACAATCAAAATGTAGTGCATAATAGAATAACATGTGTTACCACAACTACTACTATGTGATATAGCTTGTAATAATTTTTTAATATTAGCTAACAAATCATAATTAGTAATCTAATTTTTTATAGTATACGCATTTTTATGTTTTCTTTTTCATTGTTTGTTTTCTGTAAAGTAGTAGAGAAACTAATTTTTTTTTTTTGTTTGTTTGTTTTTTTAGGCATAAGTTAACCAACATATACTAAAAATAGTAAAAGATATATATTCTACTTTATGTTAAAAAAATGGATTACTATATAATAAAGATTATATATGTTGTTAAATTTGTAATCAACACATATTGATGTCACATGAAAGACTAACTATATTTAATTACAATGTCAATAGGCTACAAATAAACATGATTACTGAACTCACGTGTGCATCTTGAAGCATGATTTGAAGTAGTGTATGTGTCAGTTGTGATGTCTTGATTAGTAATATCCAATAGAGTATAAGAACGGGCTTGCTGTCGAGCATTTCTCCTTAAATTATAAGTAGCCCGCCTTCAAGTATTTCGGGCAATAGCTTCTTGTTCAAGTTGTTCAGCAGTTATTCTTTTCCGTGCTAGTCTTCGATAGTATGATGTAGATGACCTATGATTTTCCATAACTAGTGACATTAAAAACGGAAAATAAAAAATATTTAAGTTACAATTTCTGAATGCTACAGAAAAAGGTAAATATTATAGAAAATTGTAGTAAAACAAAATAACATTAAAATGATAGTTTTATATGTACGAAGTGTTGCATGCATACACTACTACAAAACCCATTTAATCTCGACACTATTACCTCGACATTGTGAAAGACCGTCAATGCTAAAATATAAACCGCGTTTCACCTCGACGCTTTTTAGTGTCGTAAGCTGTTGCTGACTATTAAAAGGGTCGAGGTATCACGTGTGTAGGCGTCGCTTGAAGTGCGCCTACGTTAAAAGCATGTTGTGAATATGCTTGGCACTCATAGGAAGTGGGAATTGACATATACGATTAGGGACAACGATTAGGGACAAGGAAAGTAGGGAGCCGCCAACAAGTTTTTGTGGAACTTGTAAACCGTTCACGGATCATAAAAGCCAACCACGATTAAGGGACAACGAAGGCAACAACGATTGACCCGTGAAGGTTACACCCCATTCATAATCCATGAGATTACTAACTCCATATGGTTCTGAACCATGAAAGGAGGATCGGGGATGATGGTACGAAGTGAGTCATGGAGTCACATTCGCCCGTATTGGCCTCTACTCGATTCTTATTGTGAAAAGCATTCCTGTAATCTCAAAGGCATACAAACAAAATTCAATTCGCTCCAAACTATTATTATGCTAAATTGGTTTAATATTAATGCAACATATAATTCTAAAATATCGTGATCACTTGATTAAACAACAAGATTAAAGGAACCTAAACCGGTTGTCCAAATTATCTTATTAGGCGTGATTTTCAATTACATATTCCCTTTAAACATGCAATATGGCGATCATAATAAATAATAATAGAATGAACATTAATATTGGAAGCAATATAGCAATAAATCCAACAATATAAAATCGTTAGAAAAATAATAGAAATAAAAGGAACATGATTCCTTACTTTGATTTTGTTTGCTTGCTACTATAAAAACAATAAACGCGTTAGTAACTTCAAGGAAAATTAAACAATAATTAAAATGGAATTAAATTAAACTAAATGAGAATTGATTTGGGGCCAAACCCTCAAACAGTTCTACCTTTCACGCCGTGGTTTAAGGACAGAACCCCGGGTAAAGTACGGACTCCTTGGAGTGCTTAAAGAAGGTATTTTGAAAGAGAGAAAGGTAGGCTAGTGTTTAGGCTAGAGCATAGAAGAGAAATGAGAGAATTAATTGGTGCCCCGTACATCAGAAATGAGGGGTTATTTATAGGAAAAATGTGTTGAGGGAACACACGGAACCCTAAAATGACAGAAACCCTAGAACAGTATCCCGTGACACGGCAAAGTGTACCGTGACACGGTAAACTCCACCGTCAGACGGGAGAGAATCCCGTGACACGGTACTCTTTTGAGTGACGCGGGATACTTTTAACAAATGGGGGAAGAAAACGCGTTAGGGTTTACGCGGAAGGGACACATACTGTACCCGTGTCACATCAGGTCTCCCGTGACACGGGATTCTTTGCCGTCAGACGGGAAAGATTCCCGTGGCGCGGGATTCCTTGTCGTGACACGGGATAGTTTTTACCCTTTTTTCCGTCCAAATTCATTTTTTAACCCTAATTTCATTCAGCATTTTAAGTGTCGATTGATAATTTCGGGCCATTTTTCTGATTTATTAAAATCGGGCTAAAATAAGAAAATAAATAAAAGGTTTGGGCCAAAATAAATAATAAAACAATAAAAGGTTTGGGCTGAAATTAAAACTATGCTTTTACCAAACACCAAGACTGATCCATGGACTATTCAGAAATACGGATTTAATTAAATATGATTTTTAAGCACTCTCGGGATTAAATACTAAACCCGACCAATAGTGGCGGTGAAAGATTGTTCATCATCGGGTTTGGTTTTGGGGAGACATTTTTAGGTGTCTACAACGTGCCTTCCTTGTTTTAAAAGAAGCCCAATATTTCCAAGCCCGCGAATGAAATTTTGGGAAAACTTAAATGTACCGCTTAAGTGAAAATTAAAATAAAAAAAAATTAAAAAATAAAAAAAACCTCACGCACTCAGCACTACTCCTCTCTATTTATTCATTTCGGGCCTGTTCATATTTACTAAACTGAGCTGAACTGAACTGAACTGAACTGATTGGAGCTGAACTGAACTGAACTGAACTGATTGGAACTGAACTGAACTGAACTGATTGGAACTGAACTGAACTGAACTGAACTGAATTAAGCTGAAATGAATATTTTATGTGAGAGGGAAATTAAGAGCTGAACTGAACTGAACTGAACTGAACTGATTGGAACTGAACTGAACTGAACTGAACTGATTGGAACTGAACTGAACTGAACTGAACTAATTGGAGCTGAACTGAACTGAACTGAACTGAAATTAAGTAAATATGAACATGCCCTTCATCAGTTACCTTCTCCACTTAGCCCTAACTTTTTCCTCTTTTGAAGTCATATTTCACTTCTACAAAACTAAGAATCATCTTGTTCCGCCGAAGGTAATATTTTTGTTTTTTATTTTTCGTCAATTGTTTGTTTTTTTTTTCCTTCGATTCAATTCGTGTAGATTGATTTTAGGGTTTTAATTATGATTATTGTTATGAAAATTATTGTCAAAGATGATTTAAATCTTGATAAAATCATCAATTATATTTACAAATTAGTTAAAGATTCAGATTTGTTTCCTCTCTTGAATTTTTCGGTATTTTTTCCCTTAATTTTCCTGGAAAGTGTGAATTATCGGTTTAATTTGTGAATTGACGAAATTATTAAGAATATATTCAATAATTACAGATCTAAAATTGCTGCCTTTATTGAAATTTTTAGTTTTTTTTGGTCTTAATCATATCTAAATTATGATTTTCTAGAAAACAATGCATGAAAAAAGAAATAGGATTTTTTGTAGGAGGAGTTGTTAGATTCTTTAATTTAGATGATGGGTTATGCAGCTAGACTATATAAAATTGTTGGAATTTTGCATGATTGTTGAACCCTGGTTGATCTACTGAATTTTCTTGTTGCTTTTGACATGATTGTCATAGATTTTTGCAATTTTATACCCATTGAACTCTTGTAATTCAATTTGTGTCGGACATTCATTGTTTATTTTCTGTTCTGGCTTCATCACGTAGCCTTAATTGCAACCATTTTTTAAATGCTATAATTATTGAGAAGCACTGCTATCACAGAAATTTTAATGGCAATAAAGACTATATAAAATAGGAAGTATCAAAGTATATGAGTTGTAGTTGAAAATACTTGACTTATCTCCGATCCATAATTGAAGTTTCTTTTAGTGGCCTTGTCTTATACAACCTTATTTTTCAGTCTTTCAGAGGGTGACACCAATTTTTTTAGATTATAATGCTCAAATAATAGAAGTTAGGAGATTAATCGAAGCGTATTCCGTAAACAAACATGTTAAGTGTGCGTTTTTTCATGTTTAATTATAGTGGTAATTGCTATTTAATTACTTGTTGATCTCCGTAATTCTGTACTGACCAATAATCAATCACTTTTTTAAATTGTAATACGATTGCTTGTCTTCTCAATAATCACTCTATAATTGGTGATGTCTTTCAATTCACTCTTCTATTGTTCACATTATTAAATCCACTAGCAAATTATTAAAATTTATTTTGTTCTTTGACTCCTCAAATGTAAAACTAAGTGAATTCGACTATTCGGCGCAAATTAAAGCGGACAACGAACAACAAGATAATCTTGATCACAAGTACGAGTACGCTTCAATCACATTTACACTCCTCTAGCCAGGTAACTACTAGTAACCTTAAAGGCTTTAACTTTGATTAACATGTCTAAGAATGCATGATTGGGTAGCTAGAATTCATATTTCTTTCTCATGATTATATAATTATCATGTTTATTTATTGTTGTTCCTGTAATTAAAGATTGATTGCTTTCCTACCTAAAAATACATGCTCTGATCTTAGGATTCATTGTGTATTATTTTTAGTTGTTTGATGGTTTTTTTTGGGTGATTGAGTCATTTACATACTTAATAATAATCATAAGTTAAGAAGATTTTAAACTTTATTGCCTTTTGATTACCGTCATTATTGATACTTAGCTTATTCAAAATTTTTAGTGAATTCTATATATTGTTCCATTTAAATTGATTCCTCTTCTCATATTTTGCTTAGAATAAAAAAAAAATATAATAATGTGAGCATGTTGTAGCAATACTTTAAGACATATGCACTACATACTCCTGAGTCATTCACTAAATTGCTTGAACTTTTAGTTGATGCATTTCCACAAATCAACGAGTTTCCATCGTCTTACTATGAGGGCATGAAAATAATTAAGGACTTGGGATTAGGGTATGAGAAAATTGATGCATGTCCAAATGATTGCATGTTATATTGGGGCGAATTCGCTGAAAAAAGTGAGTGTCATGTTTGTCATACATCAAGATGGAAAACTGTGAAAGGGAAGGAAGGCCATACAAGTGAGAAAGGTAAAGAATCGTGTAAAAAGGGTGAGTCAGCTAAAGTATTGCGATATTTTCCTCTTATCCCTAGATTAAAAAGACTTTATATGTCATCTAAAACAGCAAAGGATATGAGGTGGCATTTTGGTCGAAAGGACGATAAGGTATTAAGGCACCCAGCAGATGGTGAAGCGTGGAAAAAATTTGATGAAAGATATCAAGAATTCGCTGCTGATCCTCGTAGTGTTAGGTTAGGTCTAGCAAGTGATGGTTTCAATCCATATCGTCTTATGAATACTAATTATAGTACTTGGCCCGTGGTTTTAATTCCTTATAATTTACCACCATGGCTTTGTATGAAGCCATCATCATTTATTTTGTCCTTGATTGTTCCCGGTAAATATAGTCCAGGTATTGATATTGATGTGTATTTGCAACCATTAATCCATGAGTTAAAGTTGTTGTGGAATGGTGTTGATGCCTTTGATGCATATAGTGGGGACAAGAAATGATTAAATATGTCTATGGAAAGTCAAAAAAACCCTCTAAGAAAAGAGATAGAAAGAAAAAAGGGACATCCACTAATGAATTTGATGATGACCATGATGAGAAAGATTCTAATAAACTTCTTTGGAGAAAGAAAAGTACGTTTTTTGACTTGGAATATTGGGAACACAATCTTCTAAGACATAATTTAGATGTTATGCACATTGAAAAGGATGTTTGTGACAATTTGTTAGGAACTCTTTTAGATATGGACAAGACTAGGGATGATGAGAGTGCAAGAGAGGCCCTTAAAAAGTTGAATGTAAAATCTCATCTTTGGATTGATTCAAGTCGAGGAAATTATATGCCTCCCGCGTCATACACCATGTCTACAGAAGAAAAAGAACGGTTTTTAAAAGTCTTACAAAAGCTTAGAGTTCCAGATGGATATGGATCTAACTTGCAAAGATGTGTGAACATGAAGCAACGTAAACTTATCAATATGAAAAGCCATGACAATCATATCCTCATGCAAGACATCCTTCCGGTTGCTTTAAGAGCATCAAATACCACAAAAGTTATTGACTTGATTGAGGAGTTGTCTTGCTTTTTTAAGAAGATATGTTCAACTTCTATTGATACCAATGAGTTAGATGACATTCAATCCAAGCTTGTTTTGACTCTTTGTAAGATGGAACAAGAGTTTCTACCAACATTTTTCACAATCATGGTTCATCTATTGATTCATTTAGTGGATGAGGTCAGACTTGGAGGACCTGTTCATTACAGATGGATGTATCCTGTTGAAAGGTTAAGATCTTAACTTTAATTAATGTCAAACTTTCCGAAAGTAAATAATATTATATTATAATACTCAATTATATATATATATATATATATATATATATATATATATGTATATTCATATTCATATTCATATTCACATTCTTTCTTTATTATATTACAAGGTACTTGGCATTTTTGAAATCTCATGTAAGCAATAAGGCTCAACCTGAAGGTTCTATTGCCAAAGGGTTTCTTTTATGGGAGACAATTACTTTTTGCTCCAGATATTTAGAAAGTGTTGAGACCACATTTAACAGACCACAAAGAAATGAAGATGGTGTTGTAAACAACATCTACTTATTTAATTCGGGCTGTCGTGTAGTTGGAAAGCAAGAAAATTTTCGTCTTGATGAAAAAAGTTTATAAATAATAGGAAGATGAGCACGGAGAAGAAATGAGCCTATATGAACTTTGGCAACAATGTTATAGAAGGAAGGATGGGACGTTTTTTGAAGGCACAGATACAGAAGAGTTTCTGGTATTAGTTCTTCCTGTTTGTTTAGCTTCTATTATTAGTTCATTTTACTTAATTATTATATATTTTTTGTTTTGTAGGAAGATGTTAAGGCTAAGGCTGAAAGCTTAAAGCTAGCAGATCCTTCTGGTTCCAAGTCGCGTATAGACATAGAGAATGAAGCTTTTGAGGCTACACTATATGGTGCACAAATTCCAGAAAAACCACTAGGCTATGGATTTGGAGTTCGAAAAGAAGACATTCATGGTGTGCGTGGTGTACTTAGAAAAGAAGGGATTGGGAAAGGAACAAGAGTGGTAGAATTGGACAACATGACAGTGGAGGTGTCAAATTTGAAGGAAGAAAATAAGGAACTTCATAAGCAAAATGAAGAGATAAAAGAAAAGTGTGATGAGAATACAAAGCTACTAAATACAATGACAACACTATTTTCACAAGTTTTAGAATCGATTCGTAGTGGAGAAGGTTCGTCACAACTTTTAGATGCTGCACAACTAGCCTTACGTATGGCTAACCCTCAGGTAATATAACTAATTCATTCCTCCCTTCCTTGTTCATATGACTTTAGCAATCAAAGCTTATTGTTTTTACTTTGGTCTGGTGAAATCCTTGCCACAAAATCAATGTCATTTTCTTGTTGTTGGTGCTGTACTTATTTCAATGTGTTAGAACTTAATAAAAATAAAGCAGGGAGTAGGAGGTGGAGTAGGTGAGGCAATCAACACTTAGCCATAATGTAGATCATTAGGGAGCAGGGTGGTAGAGTAAATAAGGCAGTTGAGCTCATAAATATGGTTTGGGGCTTCCTAATTAGAAGATAAATATGATAATTACATCACATTGAGATATGAAAATAGTTTGGTATATATAAATGCATTGAACAGGAAAAAAAAACTGAGAATAGGTGGTCACATGACTCTTGTTATTATCCTAGTTTGCGTCTAGAATTTGTATGCTTCAGTATGGTTGGGTTCTGCTGCTAAATGGCTGCCACAGCTTGCAAGAGCTGTGTAAGTGAATGTAGATGCAGGCTTTGTTTGGGAGTTGGGTTGTGGTTTGGGTGCTGTTGTGAGGGAGAAGGAAGGGGTTGTCGACGCAGTAGGGGTACAGCAGAGTAGTGCTAATTGGGAGGTTAAGGGTGGCAGAAGTAAAAGTTGTGATGTGTGGGCTTCGGCTTGCTGCAGACCTGGGGGTGTGAGAGGTAATCATTAAGAGCTATTGTTTTGTAAATAATTTGAGAGCGGTTGTTTTGAGAGTGATTGTTTTGTTGCAGACCTGAGTTAATGTGTTAATTATTTTTGCAAAACCTATATCCTACTAGCTGGTTCCAAGAATTTATTTCAAGTAAAATCTGATTCATAACTATACAATGTATGCAAAAAAATCTGATTCATTCAAGCAACTCATTTTGCTAACATCAAGCTTTTTAACTTTATCTTCTCTCCCTGCTAACTACTGAAGTCTATCATATATACTTATCCTAAGTTTGCTTTATATTATAGTTTATATGCTAGTAAGTTAAACTTAAATCACATACAGTGGCTGCTGAAGTGCTCTAAGTGTAAGTTAAACTTTGCTCTGATGGCTGTCATCAATAACTCTATGATCTTATATATACTATCTCCCGTTTGTGTTTAAAAAAGTGGGAGTTATGTTTGTTATATATGTATAGAAAATTACTTACATTTTTTAATATCAATTTCAGGTGTCTAATGACTCCGTAGACCATGGAGGCGGAAGATATGAATCAAGGGATGCTTAGCTCGTTTAACCATTGACTCAGATTAGGAAACTAGTAATTATATTGATTGGCTAGATTTTAATGGTTTTGGAGATGACTATAGATTCAACAGGTTGAAGATCATATATTTTAGCTTTGAGGTTGTCTTTTGGATTCTGAAATTAGCTAAGAATAATTATAAGTATGTAGGAGTTCAAACATATTATTTGATAAGCTTTACATTAAATGTTATGGTACGGTGTATTATAATTATTTTAGACTATATATTTTGGACGTACTATTTAATTTTTAATTATTATGTTACCTAGCCTCTTAATTTGTGTATTGTTTTTTTTCAAAATTGCAAATTTAGATTGGTATTTATACATATTGAAACATTCCATTATTGTCCTAATATAGAATTTTAGAAACGAAGGGAACTCAAATTCTCGACGCTTTTTAACGTCCATCTAATATCCCGCCAACACTTGCTATGAGCCGCGAAAATAAAACTGCCTACATTGAACTGCGTCGACAAAGAAATACTTCGACAGTTAAAAGTGTCGAAAATCTCGACGCTTTAAAGCGTCGATTAAATATTTAGACAGGGAAAAGTGTCGATAGTATTGACGCCTAAAAGCGTCGAGAATTCTCGACGGCCAAAATCTCGACCATTTATTTTTCGACGCTTTTAGGCATCGAGAATTTGCAAAAAAAGCGTCAAGTTTAAGCGGGTTTTGTAGTAGTGATAGTTAGCTACTACTCCATTTATTTAGTCCATTGTAGTTGCTACTCTATCTTGTAAATGACATAATCATGTAATATTCAATTTACAAACTTTAAATCAATTGGACTAATGCAAATGATTTATATTGATTATTAATTCCATATAGGCCACACATTCAATTTCATAGGTTGGTAGCATAAAATATAAAGCAACATGGTCAATCACTCAAACTATTACTACTACGGAAATATCTTAGACTTAAGCTCTTAGAATATGTGAGTAGCTAGGAAAATGATCAAAGATCAAGCACAACATTTTAAAAATCAAATAAATTAAAAGTGCTCTACATAGAGCAACTCCAACAAATATGGAATTAAAGTTACTCGGCAGATAGATTGATAGCTTTAAAAATCTAAATTGTCATTATATGTGCATACTTGTCATAAAAGAAATAAGAGTAATTCTATTTGATAAACCTCAACTTTCTAAAATTGTCATCTACACAACAACAGCCTCAATTTTCATTAGAAAAAAGCGGCAAAGATAAAAAATTATTCAACCAAATTGATTTATACCAATCAAAAAATATTCGACATATTTGATTTTATACTAAACAAATTATGTAATTGTGGTATGTAGGGAAAAAATCATAAGAAGCTAGTTGTTGAACTACGAAGATAACTGACACTTTTTTCCCTATACAATCATCACCGTAAATCAACTAAGGAGATAGAGTTTCAAACATTAAGAGCGAATTTAGTCCCATCATTATTTGATCAAAATTTATAATTTTTATTTTGAGGATGATTTGATCAAAATGAATTTATAGTTGAATTTGAAGCCATAAACGTAGAATAACAGTAGATGATTTACCTTTGTAAGGATAATGTCACTTGTGTATGAAGAAAGTGTTCGTGAATTAGTAATCCTAGCGTACGGATAGAGTAGAATTGTTAATGTTTACCATAGTCAAACAATAAAATCCCTGCAAATTCGATCAACCAATATAATATTATAATGAATCATTACCGAATAGACGACTAATATTTTTAAGGAACAAATTGAAGACAACTTGAATGAACAGATGATTACTTGGCTGAAGGCATGGCAACTGATAGTACAGTTCATAAGTACATGATTTTTTTTTTATATATATATATATTTTTTTTGTGAGACTGAAGATGTCTGTATATTACTGAACAATTAAGTGAGGATTGAAGATAATAATGTAGGAAGAAAACTGGAAATGCTAACAAAAAATAATGGCAGAATTGTATAAGGAAAAAAGAAAATAGAAACGTATGACTACAATAGTGGGTAGTTTTTTGCTTAAAAAAAATAGTGGGTAGTTATTTTTTACAAGAATTAAAAAAAAAAAAAAAAAATTAATGAAAATAGAGTGGATAACTGTAGATAGTGCATACATAGAAAGGGGCAAATATGTAGGGGTTGTTGGTAGCCGTATGTTTAATGAATTAATGCGGGTAGTTTATTTTTAAAATTAATTTTGTTTTTGAATTATGAAGTTGTCAATACATTAATTAAAAGATATTTTTGTTAGGAATATATTGTTCCCAAGTTAATTAGTAGAAAATATCAATGTAACAAAATATAAAAATTTTATATATTGACGTTGGTTTTTTTTTCTTTGTTGACATATAGTGATGATTCTATTTTTTGATAAATGTAATTTTTATTAGGTAGTTAAAAATTTTATGTTGTCCGATTTGCAAGTTATTTTTTTAATTTTTTTATTTTATTATTAATTTTTTTTAATTTTTGTTGGCCTTCAAAATAAATTTGAACTTTAAGAAATAAAAAAATCAAAAAAGGTGTAAGGATAAGTTTTGACTTCATTGATTTAATGATAAAAGTGTATCTATCTTCCTTTGTATATATAAGTTAATATGAATGATAATAACTAACAGTATTAATTGTTGATATTTCAATGAGCATGTATATAAGAGATAGCATTTTATCCTACATGCCTTTTGATATAGCTAAAAATCTTTTGGAAAGGAAAAAAGATTACTTAATGGGTATTATAATATAAATTGCATACAACTCTAATTTCATACATAAACTCTATATTTACATACTACATAATGTACAAAAGTTGTCTCGTGTAAAACTTGCTTAAATATATACAAAATGATAAGTAATATTGGTAAAACTTTATAGAACAACATCAACAACGGGTTGGCTTCGTGATTGAGCTTTAGTCATTTCACTTCTCCTACAAAAAAAAAAAAAAAGTTTGATTAAATAAATATAGGAAAATAATTTAGTTGAATTTAAATATAAGTTATGGATATATATGCTCACCTTTTAAGTAAATATGCACACTCTTCCTCCCAATTAACAAATGTCACATAAATAACTTTGTAGGGTGATGATAGAGAAGTTGGAGATGTAAGAGTAAAAACATATGAGTTATCACAATGTCTATGGAGTAGCTTTGACATTTCATTTTCAGTTACCTGTAAATAATATAACCATATATAGTAGTTAGAAAGAGACATAAATTAAATAAGGTCACAAATCAAAAGTATGTTGTATACATAAACCTGCTCATGCAAGTCCTTCAATTGGGACACAGTAAACTGAAGAAGAAATTCAATATGTCGGTTGAATAATATCAAATGTAGTAACCCACTTGAGTCTTTGATTAGTTATCTTGACCGAGACGCTATTTATCATAAATGAATACATAAACAAAAAAAATATATTCAAAATAAATTTGTAATTGATAAATAATAAAACAAATGTTGGTGAATTTAACCTTGAATGATTTAAGGTTATATTCGCGACAATTTGTACATGTCCATTGATCACCAAAATAATTCACTTTATAATTGCAAATAGAGCATGCATCATACCATTTGAAGCTTTTGACATTGATATCAACCAACATCCTTAGAACTCTATATACTTTTCCCTGTAGTGTATAGACAATTTATGAAGTGTAACAATTGCAAAACATAATTTGTCTGAACCAATGAGAGATGTATGGAGAGTTTAAGAAAGATAAAATAAGTTTGAAGGGTGAGATATTACTTTTGGTCTTGATGGAAATTTGAATGTTGTAGTACGACGGGCATTTGATATCAAAAGTGTCTGATGCAACGAAAGACCACAGTTTTATATCCACTTAGATCTTGATAGAGCAAAGTTATCATTACAATACCTATCAAAGAATTAAGATGGTATATAATTAATATATTTTACATTTAAAAAAATAGATATTTTTTTAAAAAAAAAATAAACAATGAATTAGATATTTTACTAACCATTTTGCTACTGCATTGGAAGTGGAATCATTGGGCTTGATACATAATCTTGTGTATCTTCCAGATGTCAAATGTATTGTATCTAAAAGATAATGTAAAATAAAAAAATCAATATCTTCATAAAATAAATCTTTTATAGTTGTAGCAAACTATGGACTTTAATAAAAAAAAAAGTTATATTTAACTTTACCATTATAATTTTGAAGCTGGACACTACATGCAAGTAAAGTGAGATTTTGATCATATTCTTCGATTGCTCGTTCACCAATTTCATTGACAAAGTTATTCCATATTGTCAATCTCGTAGCAAAACAACTGTATAGAAAAAAAAGCATCTATTTCATTTAAAAAAAAGAAGAAAATAAATAAATTAATAAGAAGTTAGAAAACATATCCTTTTACGTGCAGTTATCTTTTGAAAGAGTAAAAAAAATTAAAATAAAAAGCTTAACTCCCCAACCTCTAATTACGTAAAACATTGTTCATCACAAAAATATATCTGTTTTGGGTGTTTTTGTCCCTTGGGAGAGTTACAACTCGAAGACTGGTCCTGCTGGCTTCTGTACCTGCAAAATCAACGAAGACACCGGTTGGGTGGTGCTCCGCCTCCAACGCTCAAGTTAGTAACTTGAAGGAGAGTAAAAAGTGCGGAATTTAAGGTGGGGATCTGCTTGGATTCCAAGCTTAGGAGTTCTCTGATGAGAGAGAAAGTAGGGTGTAATAAATGATTGTGAATGCCCCCAAAATGGGGGAATATCTCCCTATTTATAGGGTCATGGGGAAAAGTGCCCTCCCCTAGGTTATCTGACCTAGGGCAGGTGGGCTGCGCCGTAATCAATGCGTTTTGGGGAATTGGGCCTCTAAAAGCCGCCATTCTGAGAATGTATCTGGGGAGACCACGTGTCAACTGGGTATAGGTCAGAGGTGACCTGCCAGCCCTTGACACGTGGCAGCCCATCATTGGTCCAAGTATCTAGGGTAAAAATCCCCTAAACATTTGCCCTTCACAGGTGGCACGTGGCAGGCCACGTGGTGCCTGTGACACATGTCAACCTGTGAGAGGTGAACAGTAAAACGGCTAGGGTTAACGGTCATTTTTTCCGTTTAACCTGCCTATAAATATGAGTTTACCCCCCCCCCCCATCTCTCCTCTCACTTCATTCACAATTTTCATTTTCTAGAGAGAGAAAGAGAAGTTTTTAGAGAGAGGTGCTCTGACCCCGACTGCGTACTTGTCATTTCAAGATTCCCGCGTGCTCACTCAAGAACACCCGGTCACCGGCTGTAGCTGTTTTCAGATTTTTCAGAACTTTTTCAAAGTAAGGTAACTATCCGTTTCCTTCCTTCAATTTTCTTTTTACTTGTATACATTCTTTTTCCGCCTGTATACATTCGTTTTCCAAAACAAAATAAATGGACTCTTCATCCACACACACGGCACGGCCTAGGGCGCTCAGCCGGTCTCCTGGTACGGTTGAGTCTAGAACCGGGGGTGCCCTTTCCAGACAATCAGATCTCCTTTGCTCATCCCCAAATCCCTCCCTCTCTGTGTCTGTGCAGGACACAATGGCCAGAGTTAAACAAACGGCTATCAAGCCGAGGCACCGGCGCGCTAGAAGAGTGCGCGCTGAAGATGTTACGAGGCAGGAGGGCTATGAGAGTCCGGATAAGGCTGAGAATTCTGAAAGTGGCGCCTCCTCACAAGAAGAAGTGAGGGAATCAGGCGGCGAAGAAGCCGCCTCCTCCTCTGAGAGAGAAGGAGAAGATGGGTCAGGCGGCAATGAGGCTGCTGAGAGGTCAGGGTCGGAAGCTTCCGGCTCTGCACAAGAGAACTTCGCGGCTGACTATCAGGTGCCGGCGAAGACTGCGGACAAGCCTGACCCTAGGAAAATTAGGATGCTGCCGGCTGATAGGGCCTTGCTAAAGAGCAGCTTTAAAGCCTTCAAAGAAAAGCACCCATTTGCGAACGGGTGGTATATTACGGTTCTGCCTGCGGATGCCGTTATGGCCTGGAAGGATGATCTTCAGAATGCGGACAACTATTTCGTCTGCTTTGAGGCGGTTATCGAAGCCGGCCTCCGGTTCCCCCTCCATACTGGGATCAGGAAGATCCTCAAAGGGTATGACCTGGGGGTTTGGCAGTTAACTCCAAATTCATGGGGGAATATACTCAGCTATATTGCCGCCTGTGAATTCCAAAATATAGAGCCTAGTTTCTCGGCCTTTGCTCACATGCACTATTTGAGCATGGCCCTAGGCGGTCATGGGGCTTGGTACACTCTCACAACCTTGCCCCAATATCAAATAACTTTGGACAAGGTGTCCAAATGGGCTGGGTGGAGGGATAGGTTTTATTTGATTTCCTCCCCATCCCCCGCACACAACCGGACGCTGCGCCGGTATAATAAGGAGCCGGCACTCCTTGGCAGAAAGTGCGCTCTCCCGGAGCTTTCTGCACGAGCTCGCCGGCAGATCATGGATCCTTGTTTCTTTGAAACCAAAACTGAGCCCATGGATGATGGGACTGAGATCATTGTTCCTAAAAACTGGATCCCCCATCCGTATTTTTTCAAGGATGAGAGATTCCTGTCCGCCTGTGGGCTTAGCACAATGTTTCCCCAGGGTAGATCCCTATACTTGAAGAACTTTGCCTTGCTTTCAATAATTGTTAAATGTTTTTCTTTGACTGATATTCCGTCTGACCTTGCAGCCAAAGCTAAAAGAATGGTGGACCCAGCAAAGACTCCGGCTAAGCCTGCTGCCCAGCTGCGCAAGGAGCAGCTGATGGCCAAGAAAGCGTCCTTGGAGGCCAAAGATGCAAAAAAAGGCGGGGTAAGACCGCCTGCCCCAATGTTATTTAATAAATTTGTTTAAGTACTTTTGCCGGCTACTAACATTTTGCTTTCATCTTTGTAGGGCACCAGCAAAGTCATTCCTCGCTCCTTCTCCAAACATGTAAAAAGAACTGGAGAGGAGCTCAAAACTCCGGCTGCCAAAGTCCCCAGACGGACCCCTTCCCAGACAACCTCAGCTGCCAAACCAGATCATTCCAAGACTGGTGGCAAATCCCCTTCAAAGGTGCAGGCTTTCAGCGAGAGCTCAAAGCAGACGGGGGATAAAATGTCGGATGCCTCAGAGGAGGCATCGAAGAGTGGCGTGCCACTCAAAGCTGCAGCCGGCACTGTAGCGGCTGGGGAGGGTTCAACTCCGCAGCCCAGAACTCAAGGTAAGGCTACCATTGAAATCCCTTACCCACTTGACTTTATGAGGGTCAAGACTAAGGTAGACCCATCCGGTGGCTCAATGAGTAGCTGGGGACGGATGAATGCTGCATATGCTGCTTCCCTCTCACCAAGTACTTCTTTTGGTGCAGATGCTACCTCCGGGGCACCTGACTTCCCGGCTTTTGCCAAACGGATGGTGAGGACCCTCACCCGGACAGAAAAAGGCTCAGTACCTGATCTGTAGGTAGTGGACTTTGACCGGATAATGAGCCAACTGGCGGAGGTAAGCTGTCTTAACCTTTAGACTTATGTTTTCAATTCATGGTATTGAGTACTAACTTTCCCGGCTGACTCATTCAGGTTATGCTGAGAGTGGACGGGCTACGGGTGCCCTTCAGGCGGAAGCAGGAAGAGGTAAATGACGCCAAAAGAAGGGCAATTGAAAATCTCAACTCTGCTGAACATGCATATTATATGTCTGATCTTGCAATTAAAGCAGTGGAGTTGAAACAGGAGGAGCTTGTTCAGACTCTGACGACTGCTAACGAGGCTGCGAACAACTGAGCCAACGACCTTGAGCTGAAACTGAAGATTGTTGAATCTGATCTCAAGGCGTTGGAAGGTGCTGATACAGAAAATGCCCAACTCCGGGCTGATAATTCCCGGTTGGGGGTGGAGCTGGCAAACCTGAAGACTCAACACCAGGAGGAAATTGCCAAGGAGCAGGCCCGGCTGGTCCAGGAGAATGAAAAAGATACTGAAGCCCGCCTGAGGTTAGCCTAGAACCTCCTCAACCCAGAAGTAGACTTTGAATACTACAAGCTGAGGTATGATTACGCCACAGCTGTGTATGATGCTCAAGTTCTGGGAGAGGAAGCACCGCCTCGCTTCAAGGTCTAGGCTGAAGAGAAGGGGTATGATGTCTCTGATGATGAGGCTGAGCAGGCAGGGGAGCAGGAAGAAGGTCAGATCCAAGAGAACCAGCCTAAAGAGGCTGTGAATGCTAAAGATGACCTTCCCCCGGCGCAGGACCAGCCGGAGCTCAAGCAGCCAGAACAGCAAACTCCCCAAGAGTGATCAAACTCTTGGACTCAGCGGCATTATGCCAACCAATCAACTTTTCTTTTTAACTTTCTTTTGCCTTTCCGGCCTGCGTGCCGAGTAACTTGTGTATCTTTTACCGATCGGGGGGTCGGGTAACAATGGTTTCTTTTACCGGATGTGATTCCGGATAACAATGATTTTGGCCTTTTGGCCAACTTATATTTATGAAGTATACCGACTCAGTCGGTTTTTCTTATACTTGCACAATTTTTTCAATATTTCAATTTTTTCTTGCATATATACTTTTGCATATATACTTGTGATTTTGCCTATCTTGTAAGAAGCATGCGGCAGGTACAAAATCCGGCTGTCCTTGCCCCTGGACGGCTGTGTGGTTGGTTTAATCCTATAAAATGAGGATTGATTGCCTTGGAAACTTCTCATACTTAAAAGAGTATGAGATGTTTGTAAGGCAATCAATCACAATGGTGATTGCCCCAAACCAAGTACTCAGCCGGCCAATTAACAGGCATGCAACCTCTACCCTAGTCGGTATCAAACCGCCTGGGTATTTAATTTAAGCCATTACGCAATAGAGTTTTGCCCCAATAGGAGGAGTGCGCGACTTGAAAGAGAAAAAATCCTAAGTAAAGGTTGTGATCGTTCTCCGGCTGATGCCTGAGAGCATCCGGAGTTTCACAGTCTCAAAAAATTCTTAGAGAAGGTTAAAGTCAGACGGCTACGAGTTGGCTAACTTAGCCGTTCAATCTTTGCCGTCTGCAAGGGTACATAGAACGAGCAGTTAGGCTGTTCTCTGCGACGATTGCACCCGGAGGGGTGTCGCCGGACGCCTATATCCATATTGGAATAGACGAATTTGTGAAAAAGGACAACCATCTGGCCCTTGGCCTCGGGTCTAGTTAAAGACCGGCTGCATAGCCACTAGGCGGTTTTGTGCCTAGCTTAAGGATCTGGCCATTGGCCTCGCGTTACTTATGGATTTCAATTTTAAACACCAAGTATCAAACTTAGCTTTTTATCTAGCCCCTGGCCTCAAGTTATTCATATATTAAATTTGCTACTAGACTTAATAACATTTGTATGGGTAAAGCCAGACGGAAATAAAAAGACAAAAAATGAAACAAAAGCATTTCTCATTAACACTTCTTGTTACAAAAAACTTTACAATACTCAGAAGTAGTACTTTTTTAAGTTATCTACATTCCAAGTTCTAGGCAGGCGTCTACCGTCTGGGGTTTCCAGGCGGTATGTGCCATCCCTAACTTCTTCATAAATCCGGTAGGGACCTTCCCAATTAGGAGTTAGCTTTCCAAGCTCATTGGCCCTACCGGTTGCCTCCATTTTCCGTAACACAAAATCGTCCACTTTCAAAGGACGTTTGTGCACTCTTTTTTTGTAGGCTCTCGTCATTCTCAGACGGTATATCTCATGTCGCAGGGCAGCATTGCCCCTGCGTTCCGGGAGGGAGTCCAATGCCAGCCGCATGGCCTCCCAATTTGCCTCTTCATCATAGAGCATCACGCTGAGCGTAGGCTCATAGTGTTCAATGAGTAAAACAGCTTCAGCTCCGTATACCATGAGAAATGGGGTTTCTCCGGTTGACCCCTTGGCAGTTGTCCGGATGGCCCAAAGGACATGAATTAACTCTTCAGCCCATAAACCACCAGCTCTTTCAATTTTCTTTTTTATGCCGTCTGAGATGAGTTTGTTGAATGCCTCAACCTGACCATTTGCTTGAGGACGGCCGACTGAGGCAAAGTAACTTGAGATACCCTGATCTCCTAACCAAGTCTTGAGCTGAGGCGTCTCAAATTGAGGGCCGTTGTCAAATACCATAGACATAGGTACCCCAAACCGGGTGATAGTATTCTTTCAGATGAAAGAGATTACATCCTTTGCCTTGATATTCTTAACTTCCTCCGCCTCCACCCATTTGGTGAAATAATCCACAGCCACCAAGATATAGCGCTTTCCGCCTGGAGCAGGCGTATAAGGACCCAAAATGTCCATGCCCCACTTAGCAAACGGGACTGGGCTGTGGATTGCCGTCAGATCAGTAGCCGGGCGATGTATTAGCTTGCCAAACCTCTGACATTTATCACATTTCTTCACAAATTCTTTAGCGTTTGCCTCAAGGGTAGGCAAAAAAAAAGTGCCGCCGGGCTCTGACGGCTAGGGACTTGCCGCAAAATCCCGCATGCAGCTCTTCGAGTACCTCTTTCCCCTTTTCTGGGGTAACACATTTCAACAAGGGCTTGAGAAATCCAGCCTTGAAGAGTTCTTCGTTTCTCAACTCGAAGTTTGCTGCTCTCTTTTTCATGACGGCTGCTTCCTGAGGTGAATCAGGGAGCGTGCCGTCTGCAAGATACGCCCAGATGCCATCCATCCAAGTAGAACTTCGATCTAGAATTCCAATGGGTTCTTCATAAATACTTCTTTTTTCAAGAACTTCCCAAAAGACTGACCGAGGCGTATCATGACAGGCGGAAGATGCCAATTTTGACAGTGCATCCGCCGGGTGGTTATCTGACCGGGGCACTTGATTCAATCTGAATTCCTCAAGTGTCCCAGCCTCATCTTTGACAGCCTGAAGGTATTTGATCATAGCCGGATGGGTCTCTTCATAAGTGCCCTCATACTGGCTAACAACCAACTGAGAATCAGAATGGGCGTCAATCTTTGTTGCCCCTGCTGCCTTACACATGCAGATTCCGGCTAGCAGGGCTTCATACTCTGCCTCATTATTTAAGGCTTGAAACTTGAACCGTAGTGCATACTCATATCTATCTCCTTCTGGAGATTCACAAACAATGCCTGCACCACAGCCGTTCTTTGTAGAGCTCCCATCTACATACACCTTCCAAACCTGATCAACATTATCCGGGAGAACCGGACGAGTCATTTCAACAATGAAGTCGGCAAACGCCTGACCTTTCACTCCTTTCCTTGGGGATTTCAAGACTTTGCATTTCAATAGCCCATTTCAACATTCTGCCGGATGACTCCAGAGTAGACATTGGCCGCTTGAGGGGCTGATCGGTGTAGATTACAACCGGATGTGCCAGAAAGTATGGCTTCAACTTTTTGAAAGCCATATATAAAGCAAGGCCAAATTTTCCACCATGGGGTACCGGAGTTCAGCATTTTTTAACACATGGCTAATGAAGTATACCGGGAGCTGAGTACCGTCTCGTTCAGCAAGGAGAACGGCACTGAGGGCATAGTCTGAGACGGCTAATTACATGTACAACTTCTCTCTAGGCAAAGGACTAACAAGCCTTGGCAAAGAGTGTAAGTGTTCTTTCAACTTTTGGAAGGCCGCCTCAGCATCATCCCCCCATTCAAATCTAGTCTTCTTCCTGATAACTTGGAAGAAGTAAAGGCATTTGTCACCTGACCGGCTGAGGAATCTCCCCAAGGCGGCTAGGCAACCGGTGAGTCTCTGAACTTCCTTAACAGTGCGGGGTGACTTCATGTCAATTACTGCCTGTATCTTCTCAGGGTTAGCCTCTATCCCCCTTTGATCATTCAGGAATCCGAGAAACTTCCTAGACTCAACACCAAAGACGCATTTCTTAGGATTTAACATAACCTTATGCCGCCTGAGTGTGGTGAAGGTTTCTCGGAGATCAGCAAGGTGATCCGCCTGCTGCTTGGATTTGACTATCATGTCATCAATGTACGCCTCTACATTCCTCCCAATTTGACTAATGAAGACTGTATTAATCATCCGTTGGAACGTAGCCGGCGCATTCTTCAAGCCAAACGGCATCACAGTATAACTAAATAACCCCTGATCAGTGACAAAGGCCGTCTTTTCTTGATCTTTTTTCCACAGAGGTATCTGATGGAAGCCGGAATAGGCATCCATAAAACTCATCAAGGCATGACCGGCTGTTGAATCGACTAAGCTGTCAAATTTTGGAAGTGGATAACTATCCTTTGGGCATGCCTTGTTGAGGTCTGTGTAATCTACACACATCCGCCAGGTACCATTCGGTTTCTTTACAAGCACAACGTTTGCCACCCAGTCGGGGAAATTACAAGGCCGAATGAACCTGGCATCCAACAGCTTTTTTACTTCGGCAGCTGCCGCCTGACTTCTTTCCTCACCATGGTTCCTCTTCTTTTGCCGGATGGGCTTCATTTTTGGATCCACGGCGAGCTTGTGGACAGCGAGATCCGGGCTTATGCCTAGCATCTCTTCCACTTCAAAGGCAAACACATCTTTGAATTCTTTCAGTAAAAGGTGTAAGTCTGCACCCAGAACAGCATTAGCAACCGTCCCAACCTTAACAGTTCTCTCTGGACGGCTGTCGTCCAGAACAAAGTCAATACTTTCACCAGCCGGTTGGGGATGGAGCTCCTCTGACCGTTCACCGGTCAGTGATTGCTATTTCTTTTCTTTCATCACCACCACCAGCTCTGCAGCTTTTCTCTTTTTACCGGCTGCTGGTGGGGGTGAAGGAGCATCCTTGACATTGTCAAGGTCTATTGGTTCCTTCCCTTGGCCGTCTGAGGCCACTGTATCCTTGACGGCTGAGAGGTAGCACTCCCGGGGCGTCTTCCGATCCCCGTTCAAGGAACCAACAGAACCATCATCCCTCTCATACTTGATGAGCATGAGAGACGGGATGATTATCGCCTTGGCTTCGTTGAGGGTTGGCCTCCGAAGAATGATGTTGTAAGCGGTCAACTCCTCAACGACCAAGAATCTGACGACAATATGTCGTCCCTGGCCTTTCTCACCCAACCGGATGGGTAAGTCAATCCTTCCGGCTGGATAGACCATCCCACCCCCAAAACCAACCAAGAGGTGGGTTACCGGATGCATGCTGCTGGAGTTGTACTTCAGCTTCTGCAAGCACCGGAGGCTGATGATGTCCGACGAGCTGCCGCTGTCAATAAGGATCCATCCAACCAGCTGGTTGGCAAACTTACATTCAATGACGACCGGGTCGTCATGCGGACGGCGGACGCTGCCCCTGTCCTTCTCAGTTATGAGGACGTCTGGGAAGGTGGAACTGGCAGGCGCCTGCTCATCATCATCATCCTTGTCCATCTTTCGAAGATGGCTCTTGGTACCCCGGATGGTAAGGCCACCACATGAAAATCCGCCTGCTATAGTGTAGACCGGATCCCTGTCGGTATCCGAACTACTAGTAGGATGGGGGGTAGCCTTGGAGGACTGACCCTTGTTCTTCTTCTTTTCCCCGGCTGGGGACTAAGAAATATAGGACTTTAGAAGCCCTTTGTCAGCCAGACGGTCCAACGTCCGCTGTAGACTGAAGCAGTCGTTGGTGTCATGGCCAACCTCCTCATGGAACTGGCAAAATTTATTTTTGTTCCGTGACTGGACGGAACTCTTCATCGGATTCGGCTTCTCAATGGACAGCCGGTCCTTTACCTCCATGAGGATGGAGTTGCAATCTTTGTTAAACTCATACCGGGGGACGTATGGTTTAAACTCTTTTTTCTTCTTCTGGGACGGCTGCTCAGAATCACTGACCGCCCAGACTTCTTTTCTTTTCTTGCTCTCTTCTTTTTTCTTTGCCGGCTGAGCAGACCGGCTCTCTTTTTGCTTGTCAAACTTCTTGGAGTCCGACTAGCTACCAGGCGTGCAGAGGTTCGGTTGCTTGTATATAGCTTTCCGCCTCCCTCAGGGTCGCCTGTAGCGTAAACGCCCCTTTTCTGACAAGGTCGAACTTAAAAGTCGACCGTCTCTCAGACCCTTGAAGAAGTATGTAAATGCTACCTCGTCAGACATCCCCTGGATCTGAATTCTGACCAGGTTGAACCGCTTGACATATGAGCGTAGCCCTTCTCTCTCCCTGCTTAATGGTGCTCAAGTCTAAACTTGTTTTCTTAGCAGGGATGTTCATTGAGAAGTTGGTGGCAAACAAGAAGGCTAGCTTCTTGAAGCAATCAATAGATCTGGCTGGCAAGTTGCCAAACCATTGCTGGGCAATGCCCTTCAATGTAGCCGGGAAACAGCGGCACCAGGTGGCATCGTCCCAACCTTGTAAACACATTAGATTGGTATATGCCATCAGGTGGTCTTCTGGGTTGGTGGTGCCATCATAAGCACCAACCAAAATATTCTTAACCTTGGCCGGCTGAGCCGCCTCGGTTATATTGGCTGCAAAGGCAGACGGCTGTTCGCCTAGCCTCATCAGCCGCAGCTGCCAGTCCAATGGCTGGACATTGGTATATGCCACCTGACCTCCGAATGGGGGTGGCTGCATAAACTGAAGGCCATATTGCCCATACTGCGCCTGGGGTGCGTATGGCATAGACCCTATCATCAGCTGAGGTTCGGTGTTGACGGATTTACCGCCTGTCCGACTCTCATGCAAGGACATAGAATTCCTTGCAGAAGCTTCCTTGAAGCTGTCTAGAAAGCTTGAGGTAGAAGCTGACTCAGACTGTTGCTGCCTCCTTCGATTGATGACTTCTCTAGCATCGAAGGTAGACGTCTTTTTGGCCTCCGGCTGGGGTTGTCGGGGCTGCCTCTGGGGCATCAGGATCTTGGACCAGTCAAGTTTTGCAGCTGCCTTCTCCTTTGGATGAGGAGTTGGCTGCCTGTCCTTGACCGGCTTCTTCTTCTTCCCATCATTGGGAGTCTTTTTAGCCGGCGGACTCTTGCTAGAGCCAGCCTATTTGTTGATCATCTCCTTAATTTCACCCTTGAAGGAGTTCAAAAATTTCATGAGCTCGTTCCGGGTGACTGGAGCCTCTCCTCTGGCCTTCCGAGTTTCCCCGTCTGACCTCCCAGTGGGCCGCCTGCTTGGACCCGCCTGGTCTAGATTTCGCTCCAGTTGATCTCTGGAACGAATGGATTTAGAGATCAGGGAGCCATCTTTGGTTATGTAGGTCTCCACATCATTGTCTTCCTCTTCTTCCTCCTCCTCAGTGAATACCTCTGGCTGAGGCTGAGGCGGAGGCTGAGGGATTTCAAACCCTTCCGGTTGAATCACCGGTTGCACGTCCTCTTGGTTACCCGTCTGAGTAACTGGACGTAGAGAGGTATAATTGAGAATTGGTACGGAATTTTGAACCATCTTGAGGTACTCTCCCCACAGACGGCGCCAAATATTTTGGGTGTTTTTGTCCCTTGGGAGAGTTACAACTCGAAGACTGGTCCTGCTGGCTTCTGTACCTGCAAAATCAACGAAGACACCGGTTGGGTGGTGCTCCGCCTCCAACGCTGAAGTTAGTAACTTGAAGGAGAGTAAAAAGTGCGGAATTTAAGGTGGGGATCTGCTTGGATTCCAAGCTCAGGAGTTCTCTGATGAGAGAGAAAGTAGGGTGTAATAAATGATTGTGAATGCCCCCAAAATGGGGGAATATCTCCTTATTTATAGGGTCATGGGGAAAAGTGTCCTCCCCTAGGTTATCTGACCTAGGGCAGGTGGGCTGTGCCGCAATCAATGCGTTTTGGGGAATTGGGCCTCTAAAAGCCGTCATTCTGAGAATGTATCTGGGGAGACCACGTGTCAGCTGGGGATAGGTCAGAGGTGACCTGCCAGCCCTTGACACGTGGCAGCCCCTCATTGGTCCAAGTATCTAGGGTAATAATCCCCTAAACAATATCTATGTAATCCTTAAAATACCTATATCTATTTATCAAAGCTGATATAATATAGTAATACATTCCCAAAAAAAAAAAAAAAAAAAAAAAAAAGAAAACCATAAACCCCCAACCCCTAATTACGTAAAACAATCATATCAAAAATATATGTATTATATTCCTTACAAAAGTGTATATATATATATATATATATATATATATATATATATATATATATATATATATATATATATATATATATATATATATATATATATATATATATATATATATATGTGTATACATACCTTTGATCTATTAGAATAATCTCCTTTTTAATGATACTGGTAATTTCATTTCGATGAATCTCACTTGCATATATGATTAGTCCCACAACATCTATATTCCAGACAAACATAAAAGGGTAAAATATTAATTAAAGCAATATTATTGAAAATATTCATAAAAAAATTAATAGTTTAATTAAAAAAAATAGTATGAAAGGTAGTATAAAAACCCATCACAATTCCTTCGGTGCGTTTGAATGAGTTGACACCATGTAAAGATACCAAGTTGTAAGAGTACTTTGGAAAGTCTTCGATATCAGTATCAATAATGGATATTTCTGTTTCCGTAGTTATGTTGAGTTGATACGGATTATGAACTATTCGTAGCCAATCATCCGCTGGAATAACTTGAACCCTTTTAAAACAATACACTGAACCTTCTTGTAATTTGCCAATATAATTATCAACGTAGCATCCTTCGTAAATATAATACCTTGAATGGTTTCACCCTTCAAAAAAAAAAAAGAGTAAGTATGTAATTACGGATTAATATAACAAATGCAAGGTAAAACTTGGTTTGATAGATTATTTGATGATATGTATAAAAAAGCTTAGATAATTATCTTAAGATCATAAATGAACGGTAAAACTTCATAGATCATGACTTAACCACTCAATCATATATTATATTTTATAAAAGAATAAAATAAGAATGCATGGTAAAGCAAAATACAAAATAAATGTTTACATACTGTAGCATCTAGAAGAACCATCTTCCAAATTTTTTTATTATTTTTGACATGTTGAATTTCGTATAATCTTATAATCCTTCCCTTCACATTCCAAAATTTAGAGTACGGATTCAAATACATAAAAGGAGCGAATGCAACTGACATCCTGCATATAAAAGAAGATGAAAATGATTAGTCTTTATTTATCGAAATCATAATTGTATACGAAAACCAAAAAATAAGTAATTATCTTAGCTTGTACCCACTTTACACTTCTACTTTAATCTTGTACTGTATTAGAATTGGAAAAGATCTAATTTTACGTGAAGAGTGAAAAGATTAGAGTTTGAATGAGGGAAGGCTGAACATTTAATGATTTTCTCTTATTTTGTTTTTTAGAAGGAAGTTCACTGCTAATTAGATATTAGTAGGTGAATAAAAAACTGATAGTAGTGGGAAGTTATGTTGTAAAGCTATCTTTTTTTTATTATTAATATATAATCAGTTGTAAGGTAACCGTCAAATTTAAGATATTTATTAATTTATTAATACATTCATTCTGTATAAAGTATTTTGTAATTGTCAGTTAATTAGTGTAGATATAGGAGGGTATTTTTGGAAAACGAAAAATCCCAACCAAAAAAGGGAGTTCACTTTAAAGAGTAACATAGATCTAAACATGCTTTCTACATTGCAATAAATAAATAGTAAGTAAGCTAATTACTTATTTTGAAGCCTCGTACCTCTTTCTAATAACAAAATACACGCGTTAAACTTCAATAAAATAATAAATCAAAGAATTAAATCAAATAATTGAAAGAAAGAGTTAAAAAGTTTAGACTGGATTTGGGACCAAACCCTCATAAATTATCAACCTTTCACGTCTAGGGCGAAGGCAACTTCGAACTTGGCTAGGTGTTTCTAGATCTTGTGAATGCGGAATTGTGTTTATGAAAACTAGTAGCTAGAGAGAAAGAGAGAACTTAGAGAGAATTTAGATGATTGTTGATGATTGAAAACAAAGGTCCAGGGACCCTATTTATAAGAAAATAGTCCGGATTTAGGTAGTTATTGATAAGGAATAAAACTCCACGCTGTCGCATGAAAATTAACTTGTCGCCAAGCGACAAGCCTTGTCGTGTGGCGACAAGCCTGTCGTTTAGGGACAGCTTGGATTTTCACGCGCATTCAACACGGAGTCCACTTGTCAATCAAAATTGACCTGTAGAGTCCGTACGAAGGTTAAAATCATAATTTTACATAAAACAATATTTTATTCCAAGTAAATCTCATGATAACACAATAATCAATCCTAATTCCGTTAGGATTTAAGAGAACCTTCTAGAGAGTTCTTGAAGACTATAATCCATCCTAATATCTTTAGGAATGATAATTGACATTAGGCCCTCCTCTACATCATTGAGCCGCATGTAAGGATCAAACCTGACCCAGTTTAGTATTTTGGCCATAACTTCCTCAATATTCATCGGGACTTGGCTTATAATTTATCGTCTGAAAGCTCTTTGCGTGCCCTATCCAACTACACTATTATTGGACCCTTACCATGGACCTAACTAAGCTAGATTGGCTATTTTTCATAAAATAGAGTTGGTTTTCAAAAACAGAAAGAAAGATTTTAATTAAAACTAACCGCAACACTAGACTTTTCACACTTTCACTTCGTTCGATTATGGTTGAAACCTTGATTTTAATAATCACTGGGTTTTGTTTTGAGGAGACACAAATGGGTGTCTAGAGTACTATTTATACCTCTCCCATGATTCATAGAGATTTTCATTAGGCCTTTGCTTGAAACCTTGGATCAAAGCTCTAGCCTCCGCCATTTTCTTTTGTGGGTGGAGGCGAGATAAGAATTCCTTGGTAACTTCATCCATGTCCTTAGAGAATTCGGCTTGACTACTTTGTCTAACCATTCCAAGGGTCAACCTATGAGAGAAAACGGGAAATACTTGAGCCGGATAAACTCTTGAGAAATCTCGAACTCTTTGAGATGGTTCAATGGACTCTTGTTCTTAGCTCCACTAAATTGTCTCCTCTCGATCAAGGTGATCATAGCTGGCCTTCTCTCAAAATCGTTCGCCGTGGAGCTATGTCACTCTCAAACCTATATGCACCGGGAATTCCCAATTCTTTCAAACCAATTCTCGGGTTCTCTCCCATGCTTAATTGTTCTTCTTCTTCAAATCCTTCTTCGCTTAAGGAACTAATGCTCGAAGATCGACTAGAAATCCTTCTCCTTGAATGAGTCCTCTTCATTTCCGGGTCAAAAGGCACAAGGAATCTACCACGAGCTCTATGCATACAAAAACTCAATGAAAATATTAGTAACACGGCTATAAATGTAGCCTAAAAGAAAGAAAATCTTTTTGTATTTTTGAATAAGGTGAAATAGACTCAACAACAATAGAAAATGATCGATGGCGAAATGGTAGGTCGTTGGACTACCCTCCCCAACCGGTCAAACAAAATTTATACACTCAACCAACCCCTATACAAGTATAGTACCAAGTCAAGGGTCGAACCCAAAGGAATAGTGAGTGAATGTCTATTGTCTTGCGCTAAGCTATTCCGAAATCGAAAGTGGGGTTGTATGCTAAAATTAGAGCTAATGACAACAAATAAACTTGTAGAAATCAAAGATGATAAACACTAGGGCTAGGATCCACATGCATTCATAATGGAGATGGCTAATTGGGAGGTCAAATTGGCTAAGTCAATCAATATGAGGGAAAATCAATCATGCAACCAAAAGAGCATATCAACCTATTCTCCTAGACGTCTAACTAGCGTCAACTACGATAAACTCTAGCTAGGAAACATCACAAGACACCTCAATCTATCGTGTAAATTCAAGCCACACATCAATGGTCCGTATCAATGTGAACTTACAATGCAATCTAGTGCAACAACCAAAGTTGGCCAATCTTCAATTAATCACACACATGCACATGATTCATCAACCAAGTTTAATCACATCATCAACTCCATCAATTATCCCCAATTAACATTAATACATTACTTATACATGCTTCACCATTACCCTGGCAAGTAAACTACTCACTAATCATGGTAATTAAGATCAAAACACAACTAATCAACAATTTCATCATGATCATATTAAGGAATCTAAAATTAATACAAAAATCAATGAAACTTCAATCAAACAATCAACAATCATATGAAAAACAAATGAAATCAACTAAAATCAAACTTATATTGAAATCAAAGATGAGTAAACCTTACAAAACTTGATCAAAGATCAATTGGAATGAAGAAATCTTGAATCATCAACAATACACCATGAATTTCTCTCTCTTAAAACTAGAGTTTCTCTCTCTAATTACCTCTCTAATCAAGTCTAATCAAATCTAATGAATATCTAATCAATTGAATATCCCCCTAAAAATGGAAAGAAACTACTATATATGCAAGAGAGAAGTCGGTTATGACGTCCAAAAATAGACCCACGGAGATGCGGCCGCACATAGGGAAGAAGAGGGCGCACGGAGCATGGTACGGGCACAAACCAAGGGGGGTGCGCCCGCACGCGCCACCTGTGCGCCCGCAGCTAGGAGGGTCTCCTCCTCCCCTTCTTCGATCTTGATCATCCTTGTGCGCACAACTTGGTGATGGTGATGAACATCAAAGTAGGCAGCAAGTATATGAGCATTTTGGTAGGTATGTGGCATAGATGATGCCCCCAGCGCATGCGTGCACTGGTCTTGAGACTTGCTCTTCGAGTTCCTCTAAGCTTGAAGCTCAAAATTCTAGCGCAAGGCGTCCAATGTGATGATAAATGTTAAAGGGGAGTCCGGAAATCTTTGGATGCTCGATCATAACCTAAAAACAAATGAAAACAAACAAATAACAGAGAAAAACAACGAATAAACAAGGAAATGCACAAAATAAAGAAACTAACTACGAAAAGCACAAAGTAAAGAAATAAAGAGCAAAACTAATGAGAACTAAGGAAAAGAGCTACAAAATGAAATGAAATTCATCCAAAAAGAGATCAAATAAGTGCCATAAATGTCACTCATCGAATTCCCCCGAGCTAAACTTTTACTCGTCCTCGAGCAAAACAAAGCAAGAAAGAATAAGGATGAAAATTTTATTAAAAATGAAAGAGAAAGACTCAAGATAAGAATGTACACTAAGACTCACTGTCGTAGGAATTACGGTTGTTTTTAGCTACAACAAGCCCTTTAAACCCCAAAGTCTCCTATGAGGACAAGTGAGGTCTCGTAAGGGTGTACTAAGAGTTTACCCACAACTCTCCACCAAACATCAAAGAGGCAAACCATAAAAAGGAAGGAAAAGAAAAATGAAAACAAAACCTTTGCGAAATGGACTAACATAGAGACTATAATGCAAATGAATGAAAGTCTTTCTCAAGTAATCATGGTATGCACTTTTCAAAATATCTAAGGTTGATTGAAACATACGGTATGCTAGGCATAGGAACTAGACATCACAATCCACGTTCATCCCAAACGATCTTACCGCATTCTCCCCACTAGTCTCAAATCTCCCCTTAGTGAGCATCCCAATGATTCCTCGAAGGAACCAGAAAAAGAGATTTTATTTAGGCTACTCGACTATCTCGACTATGCACCCCCTTTCCTTAGGCAAAGATCCATGATTCCCTCCCCCGAATAGTGACTCAACTTTCTAGGTCGAAAGGTCTTTCTTCAAGGTTGTAACGTAAGGCATAAAGGGTGAAGGTAGGCTAAAATTTAAAATTTGGCGGTTTTCCTAAAAAAGTGAAGCAAAAGGGTGATTAATCCTCAACAACGTAACACAATCAAGAAATTACCAAACAAAAACAACACCCCCAAGCTTACTTGAAGCTATACTCATAAGAAATATATACAAAAAGCGTAAACGCTTCTCCCCCAAGCTAAAACACAGCATTGTCCTCAATGCTTAGAAGGAGAAAAGAATACATCAAAATATTTTTGAATTTTCACTTTTCAATTTTTTTCTTTTTTCTTTTTACTTAAACTTGCAATATCCTTGCCTTTTGCTAAATTCGAATAGCTTTTTCTATAATGCAATTTATTTGTCCATGCCTCTTATGATTAAGGACGGCTTTTACTCAAACACTTGCCATTATTCACAAAGAAAACTTAATGCAATCTTGCATTCATAAAAACCAAATTTCCAACTTCTCCACCACAAACTCCATCAAATTTGATCAATTTGCTTCACAAAAACCAAGAAAAGAAAGAAAATGAAACAAAAGGCCAAAGAACTAAAGATGTGGCTTCAAAAGAAGTTATAAGGCTCAAATGATTGCAAGAAGGCAAATGTAAACCCAAAAATAAAGATGATACAAACTATCCTAAAAATGAAAAATACCACCTCGAAAAATGTGCCTTTGTCCTCCCTAGATAGCTCGGTCTTGGGTTTAAGAATCATACATCAAGCTTTATAGATTAGGTTTGCATAGTCAAGCATCCACGCCGCTCATACAAAATAGGTTGAAGGCTTGAAAAACGATGAACCTCACATGGATGTAGCAAAAACTCACTAGTTGTGCCAAATTGACTATAGGGAGCAACTACCAAACATGCCACAAACAAGTAGAATCCGGCATCATGATCCTCCTAGTTCAAACCAACTACCCTTGTATACACATATTATAGAGTCAACCGAAGATAGTCTCAAACCGTGCATACCTTTACTACCTAGGAAGAAAATCAGGCAAAAGACAAAGTTCAATGTATAAAGTCCAACTCATAAAGAAACAAAAATGAAAAATAGCCTCAAAATCATACCACAAACAAGAAAGAAAATAAAAGAAAATAAAGGAAAAGAAGAATAAAAGAAAATAAAAGAAAAGAAAAGGAAACGTAGATAAAGGAAAGTAGGAGAAAAGGAGAAAAGGACTAGAAGGCAAGTTAAACACATATATATCCCAATCGACAAACAAGTGATCGAATAACAACATCGTCATCGATCCCAAACACATTACGTGTTAACAAGCATTCATCCTCGAACCATTCAACTTCCCCTAAACTAATCATAGTCTATGCAACCAAACAAAAAATAAAGAGAAAAATTAGAAAGGTCTCACCGGGCTATCCAAGCTTAGCAAAATAAACGAGGGAAAAACAAAGAAACCACCTTCGTTGCGCTCCAAGACCAAAAGCATCTTCAAAAAGCCAAGTGAGAAAAGGAAAAATAAAAGAAGCTATAAACAAAAAAAAAAGGTTAGTAACTTCAAAATAAAGAAAAGAAAATAACAAATAAAAGGAAACTAAACTAATCAAAAACTATAAACCGCTAAGCAAAACAAAAACTAAACTAACAAAGAATAAAAGAAAGAAAAGAAAGAAAAACAAAGAAAACAAGAAAAACAACTATCTAACTAGAAAACTAAACTCAACTACAAGATTTGGATTTAAGGGATTTGGATCAAAGGGTTTTGGATTCATGGGAGCAAACACAACAACATCATCATAGTCAAATCATCACAACAACAACATCAAACCAAGCATATTGGGCAAACAATCAAGCATCAAGAGGACAAAAGATCAAGAAAATAAAGCAAACCAAACAAGAAGAGCATAAAAATCAAACAAGCAAACAAAGTCTGCATACAACAACAAGTATTGGCAATCGAGTTAAGAAATTAGTTCCTCGAAGCTAAACAATGATACATCTCAACATCCCGACAATACAAAGCAAGCACAAAATCATAAGGGATGGAGGCAAAAAGCACAAAAAGCAAGGGAATTAATGACCACCACCACCACTACCACTAGGCGCGGCCCCATTGGGGTCATTGTTGCCCACGTGGTCATCGAATGTTGGGGGTGGATAAGGCTCCCAACCTCCGGTGAAGCCATCAGGCCACCCATAATGCCCCTTAAAGTTATCTTGTTGCCAAGGGCAAGAGGGGTGAAGTTCTCGGGCAAAGCTAGCTCATAGGGGTGGTTAGGATGTACATAGGGGTAGTTAGGATCACCCTTATAGTCACATCCACCGGAAACCTTGTAATCGTAATTACCTTGCTCATCCGGTATAAGCGACGCTCGGTATCAGGAACGGAAGGTCCCTGCCAATACGGGTGCCCATATGAAGGTATAGGACCTTGCTGGGGCGGAAAGTAAGGATAGTTAACCGGGGGAACAATGTTCCCGCGGTCAACTTCCGCATCATAAAGTTGTTGTTGTTGTATGAACATACCTTGTTGCATTTCCGAAATACCTCTCATTTGGTTGTAGATTGCTTCGAAATCTTGATCATACATGCCCTCTGAGCAGATTTGCAAACCGCTCATTTGCTCACTAAGTGCCTCCAAGTCGGCACTAGCAAAAGAATGTTGCCCTTGTTGTTGTTGTTGTTGTTGTGGAACTCGTTGTTGTTGTTAACGTTGTTGTTGTTGTTGATTTTGTTCTTCTTCTTCTTCATCCTCCTCTTCATCATCGGAGTCAAAGTTGGGGCGCCGATAAGACTTGGGAACGTGCCACACGTTCTCGGTGTCAATTCGGTGCAAAGAGGTCAACCCGGGGTTAGGCAAGAAGCACCAATGCTCATTATCCCTCAACCATTCATACTTCCCATCTTCATAGTGCTTGGAGATGAATTTCACTTGCCCCAATTGTTTCAAGTCAAGAAAAATAGTAGTGCCATCTCCAATTTCCTTGCAATAAAGCAAGTAATGATCGGGGTGGAGGTGAGTCAAGAGCCTCGTCACCATACCCCCACACGGTATCTCACCGGTGCTCCGGTTCCTCAAAGAAATGCAATATTGCGCAAACACGTACCCCAAGTTTAAACGGCCACGATACTCGGCACGGGTGGCCAACCACAAGATCTTGAGCTCTAACTTGCTCATCTTCCCCAACTCTTGCTTGGGGAACACAACATAGCCCAAAATTCGGTGTACCACCCGAGGACAAGGTTGGTACACAATGGAAATCTTGGCGGTACTTGTGATGAACTCATTAGCCCCCGAGATATCTTCCCACCAAGAGTTTTGATCATACTCCGGAATGATGTACGGCTGAAGATCCAAGATATCTCTATGTGGATCAAAATCCAAAGCCGCGTTGAATTCTTCTAAGGAGTGGTCAAAGAATTCATTGAAGATTTGAAATCGCACCCGGTATTGCCCTTCCACGGGCACAAGCTCAAGAGTAGCCCCCAATCTCATGTCGCGTTGGAGATAGTGGCGGGTGGGTTTGAGGGTTCTTTCATCCTTGAGCTTTTGGTAGCGGGATTTTTTATCAGGGTCAAGGATTTTGCGTCTTGGTAGTGGAGTTTGAGGTCGTTTTTGTGGAGAGGATGTGCTAGGAGTGGGTTCATCAATGGAGACATTGGTTTTTTGCTTTTTGGTAAACTTTTTGATAAGGCTAGACATTTTTGTAGCTAGTTTGATTCACCAAAGTCAATCAACTCAATATTAACACCAAAACTCCAAGAATCACCAATTTAAGAACCAACACTTCCACTAATATACAAGCTCAATCCAAACAACCAAAATCACCGAACAACCAAGAAAATCCTTCACCACAATCCAATTCACAAACAATCAATCCAATACCAATATGAGCACCTTACTACCAATTTTACCAAATTTCAACTTCAACAAATTCCAACCAAAAATGATCAAAAATTGTACAAAATCAACAAACAAGACAATTTTATGCAAAATCAATCAACAATCAACACAAAATATCATCCAAAATCAATATCAATCATCAAAATCCACAAAAACCATACTATCACTATTCATGCTCATACAAAAATTCAAAACATGCATATATATGATATAATTAAGCAAATTGAAGTTATAGAAAATGATTATACCATATATGAAGCAAATTTGAACAAGTTTGAGCCACCAATTTCGATCACACACAAAAGCCCCAAATTATGCCCAACCTTGGAGGAGAGAGATTAGGTGTTTATTTTGGTGAATTTGTATGATTTTTGATGAGTAGAATGGAAATGGAGTTGATTTTAATGAATTTGGAGTGAAATTTGCAAGTATTTGATGAAGATTTAATGGAGAATGGGGGTGTTGAGGTGGTGCGCATATGAGGGTTTGAGTGTGATGGAGTTCGTGAGGAGAGAGAGAGTGGAAATGAGGAAATAAAGGGAAGAGAAAAGAAAGAAGAACAAATAAGGGAATCGGCCTTAGGTGCGCCCGCACCAAGCTAGTGTGCGGCCGCACAGCCCCCTGGTGCGCCCGCACCAACCATGCACCCTTATTCCCCTTTTTTTTTTCTTTCTTTGATGCTCGATGGGCTCTTGGGTGCGTACATGAATCATGATGGTGATAAACACCAACATAGGCAGTAGAAAAATACATTTTTAGTGAGCTCTAAGCTTGAGATTTATGAACCCACTACAAGAACTCACTAAGCATCAACTTCCTACAACTTTCAAAGCATGAACTCCCTAACTTACCTCACTAAAATTCTTACCCCTTTACCTCAAATTTCGATTAGAATCGAACTTAATCATGACAAATACCCCAAAACACCTTCCATTCATCATGCTTGCTTGGTGAAATCCATTCCCGAAAAGTTCATCCTACAAATCCAAACAAGTAGAAAAGTGAAAGAAAAGAAAATGAAATAAAAGAGGAGAAATAAGAAAAATTCAAAAATCAAAAGGAAAGGTTAGAAACTCCGGGTCGCCTCCCGGGAAGCGCTTGCTTAAGGTCCTAAGCTCGACCCTTCCTCCAAACTATGGAGAGACAAAGAACACCACCTTTTTCAAGGTAGTAGATAGAGCGAAATCTTCTTCATTCTTTAGCAACCTTCCTTCGTTGCTTGATGAAACTTCCATGAAACACTTCTCAAAACCACATTTTTCTTTTCTCAACTTCTTCCTTTTTCTCAACTTCTTGGAATCACGAGCCTTCTTCTTTGGCTTGTTGTTCAATGTAGATGGAACTTCAACATCCACAATCATAGAAACCTCCCCTTCATCTTGAGGAATAAGCTCAAACCAACTAGGATTTTCAACTTCCTCCTCGTCCATGAACTTGGGAATTATCATTTTCTCTTCACTAACCTTCATGCTATCAAAACTTGCAAGAACATCATCAATATTCTCAAAAGCATCGTTAGTAGAAGAGTCAATCATACATACATTGTCAATAGAACGAGAGGAACTTGCATACAATATTTCTTGCACAAGAGACAAAGATTCATGCATTGGTTTCAACTTAAAACTTTCCTCCTTCTTACCACATCTCAAAGTAATGCGGCCTCCTTTCACATCTATCAAAGCTTCCGAGGTGGCTAAGAAAGGTCTCCCTAAAATGATAGGAATGTGGTCATCTTCCTCAATTTCTAACACCACAAAATCAACGGGAAAAATAAACTCCCCTATCTTGATTGGGACATCCTCAACTCTCCCCTTAGGAATCTTGATAGATCGATCGGCCAATTGAAGGGTTATATTGGTTGGTAGAAGCTCACCTAGATTGAGTCTTTTGAAAACTGAGTAAGGCATGATACTCACACTAGCTCCTAAGTCACAAAGAGCATTCTCAAACATCATCTTCTTGATTTTGCAAGGGATAGAAAAATTCCCCGGATCTTCCAACTTCTCCGGTAAATCCCTATGGATAAGAGCACTAAAACACTTCCCTACTTCCACCGAATTGACCTCATTGCACTCTCTCTTCCCATCTAGAATTTACTTAAGGAATTTGGAATATCTAGGCATTTGTGGGATAGATTCGGTGAGAGGGATAGAAACATGAACCTCCTTAAGCATTTCGAGAAACTTGCCAAATTGCTCATCCATCTTATGCCTCAAGAACTTTTGAGGATAGGGTAGATCGGGAATTCTTATCTCCTCACACATCTTCTCATCAACCTTCTTTTTCTCTTGATCTTCCTCACAATTGACATCCTTGGACACAACCCTCTCATCTTCCTCCCTCAAAACACTCTTCTCCTCATCTTCCTCAATGGACCTAGAAACTCCCTCACTAAGGACTCTTCCAACCCTAGTGGTTACGGAATACACGGGTTTCTTCGATTCCACCCCTTGAGAAGGCAAAGAGGAAGGACTAGCATAATCCTTAAGAGTGTTTGCAAGTTGGGTTATTTGTGTCTCAAGCATCTTGTTATGAGTCATCATCTCATTAAACTTCTTATCACGAACCGCCATATAGGTGTTAATGATCTTGGTTTGATTATCAATCAATTCTTCCAAATTTGACTTAAAAGATGATGGTTGGGAATAAGAATTTTCACCATTGGCTTGGGGCTTTGGAGCAAAACCGGGAGGGGGTCCCCTTTGATTGTTGTTTTGAAAATTTCCCCTATTTCGATTGTTGTTCCAACTCCCTCTACCTTGACTATTGCCACCATTATATTATGGTAATGGTTACCAAAACCTTGAGAATGGCCTTGATTACCATACCCATGGCTTGAGTTTTGATTATTATAACCTTGGTTGTTATAGTTACCTCGGAAACCTTGGTTTCCTTGGTTCCTATATCCTCCATTGTTATAATTATCGAAACCACCTCCTTGAGGGTGAGAATTCCTATTACCAAAGTTCTTAGGCCCTTCAAACCATTGACCACCATTAGCATTAGACACAAAGTTCACATGTTCACATTCATCATTTTCAACATCATCACATCCATCAACAAAAGCTTGTGAACACATGGAAGAATCATGATCATAAGAACCACATAAATCACAAAATACACAACCACTTGGCATGTTATTAGAAGTAGAAGGAGAAGAGTTAGAGATTGTACTTCTCCCTTTGGTTTGGGAGGGAAGACTCAAAGAATTCGCGGACACACTCTCAAGCTTCGCTTTGATTGATGTCATCTCTTTCCCTAGATTTGAAATTTGGGATGACAAGTTGTTGATTGCATTGAGATGATCCACTGAATAGACCGTTGAGCCACTCTTGCTTGTAGACTCTCTCTCACAATATCCTCAATTATGTCTACCACTTCTTCCTCCGTCCTATTCATTATAGGACTACCGGCTCCTCCATCTAGGCATGACTTGCCTTGAGCACTCAAACCTCCATAGAAAATTTGGATCACTTGATAAGTAGGAATCCCATGATGTGGACATTCTCTTTGGTACTCCTTGTACCTCTCCCATGCCTCGTAGAGATTCTCATTAGGCCTTTGCTTGAATCCTTGGATTAATGCCCTAGCCTCGGGCGTCTTCTTTTGTGGGTAAAAGCGAGACAAGAAAGCTCTAGTAACATCATCCCATGTTCTAAGCGAATTAGGCTTAACCTCTTTATCCAACCACTCTAAGGCACGACCAATGAGAGAAAGGGAAACAAATTTAGCCGAATGAACTCTTGAGAAATGTCGTTCACCTTGATGGTATTGCAATACTTCTCAAATTCCGTTAGGTGATTCAACGGACTCTCACTCTTGCTCCACTAAATTGCCTCCGTTCTATCAAAGTAATCATGGCCGGTCTTATCTCAAAATCATTCGCCGGTGTTGTAGGGAGAGCAATCCCACTCTCAAACCAATAAGCACCGGGAATGCCTAACTCCTTCAAGGCTACCCTTGGATTCTCTCCCATTCCTCCTTCTTGCATCTCTTCCTCAAACTCCTCTTAACTTGAAGAACTATATTGCAAATATCGATTTGCTATTCTTCTCCTTGAGAGTGTCCTCTCGATTTTCGGATCAAAAGGCACAACAGATCGATCACGAGCGCTATGCATGCAAAATCTCAAAAGACATTGTGAAAAACACGGCTACAAGTGTAGCCTAAAAGAAAGAAATAAAATTTATTTGTGTTTTTTCAATAAAATGGAATAGACTCAACAACAATACACAATCAAGACACCATTTCCCCGGCAACGGCGCCATTTTGATCGATGGCGAAATGGTAGGTCGTTGGACTACCCTCCCCAATCAGCCAAACAAAATTTATACAATCAACCAACCCCTATACAAGTATAGTAGCAAGTCAAGGGTCGAACCCAAAGGAATAGTGAGTGAATGTCTATTGTCTTGCGCTAAGCTATTCCGAAATCGAAAGTGGGGTTGTATTCTAAAACTAGAGCTAATGACAACAAATAAACACTTGGGCTAGGATCCACATGCATTCATAATGGAGATGGCTAATTGGGAGGTCAAATTGGCTAAGTCCATCAATGTGAGGGAAGATCAATCATGCAACCAAAAGAGCATATCAAGCTATTCTCCTAGAGGTCTAACTAGCATCAACTACGATAAACTCTAGCTAGGAAACATCACAAGACACCTCAATCGTGTAAATGCAAGCCAAATCAATGGTCTGTATCAATGTGAACTTACAATGAAATCTAGTGCAACAATCAAAGTTGGCCAATCTTCAATTAATCACACACATGCACATGATTCATCAACCAAGTTTAATCACATCATCAACTCCATCAATTATCCCCAATTAACACTAATCCATTACTTATACATGCTTCTCCATTACCCTAGCAAGTAAACCACTCACTAATCATGGTAATTAAGATCAAAACACAACTAATCAACAATTTCATCATGATCATATTAAGGAATCTAAAATCAATACAAAAATCAAGGAAACTTCAATGAAACTTCAATTAAACTTCAATCAAACATCAAACAATCAACAATCATATGAAAAACAAATGAAATCAACTAAAATCAAACTTATATTGAAATCAAAGATGAGTAAACCTTACAAAACTTGATCAAAGATCAATTGGAATGAAGAAATCTTGAATCATCAACAATACACCATGAATTTCTCTCTCTTAAAACTAGTGTTTCTCTCTCTAATTACCTCTCTAATCAAGTCTAATCAAATCTAATGAATATCTAATCAATTGAATATCCCCTTAAAAATGGAAAGAAACTACTTTATATACAAGAAAGAAGTCGGTTATGACGTCCAAAAATAGACCCACGGAGATGCGGCCGCACATAGGGAAGAAGAAGGCGCACGGAGCAGGGTACGGGCACAAACCCAGGGGGGGTGCGCCCGCACGCGCCACCTATGCGGCCGCACGCGCCACCTGTGCGCCCGCACCTAGGAGGGTCTCCTCCTCCCCTTCTTCGATCTTGATCATCCTTGTGCGCACAACTTGGTGATGGTGATGAACATCAAAGTAGGCAGCAAGTATATGAGCATTTTGGTGGGTATGTGGCATAGATGATGCCCCCAGCGCATGCGTGCACTGGTCTTGAGACTTGCTCTTCGAGTTCCTCTAAGCTTGAAGCTCAAAATGCTAGCACAAGGCGTTCAATGTGATGATAAATGTTGAAGGGGAGTCCGGAAATCTTTGGATGCTCGATCATAATCTAAAAACATATGAAAACAAACAAATAACAGAGATAAACAACGAATAAACAAGGAAATGCACAAAATAAAGAAACTAACTACGAAAAGCACAAAGTAAAGAAATAAAGAGCAAAACTAAGGAGAACTAAGGAAAAGAGCTACAAAATGAAATGAAATTCATCCAAAAAGAGATCAAATGAGTGCCATAAATGTCACTCATCAGAAAACCACAATGTCATTCCCCGACAACGGTGCCATTTGACAGGGTTTAAAGACTAGGTCGTTGGACTAACCTTTCCCTAGGCCAAACAAAATTTATAATCACTAAACACACTCTTATACAAGTATAGGAGTAAGTCGAGGGTCGAACCACTAGGGAATGGTGGGCGGTCTCTATTGCTAAAGTCAAGCTATTCCGAAATAGTGGAATAGAGGTGTGTTTAAACTAAGACAACTAAACAAACGAGATTAAAATCAAATGTATCAAGTACTAGGGTTTAGGATCCACATATACTTGCAATTGATTCATCTAATCGGGAATGGAATTGACTAAGTCGAGTGATACGAGGGCAAATCAATCATGCAATAAAAAGAGTATGTCTAGCTAATCTCCTAGAGGTCAAACTAGCGTTAACTACGAGAGACTCTAGCTAGGAACGTCACAAAACACCTCAATCGACAAATGCAAGGCACAAATCAATTGTCCGTATCAATTTGAACTTAATATGCAATCTAGTGCAACAATCAATGTTAGCTACTCTTTAATAAATCACACACATGCACATAACCAATCAACCAATTTAATCACATCAACAAATCCGCAAATTTCCCCCACTTAGCATCAATCGATTACTCATATATGCTTCACCATCACCCTAGCAAGTAAACTACTCACAATCCATGGAAATCAAGATCAAAACAAAGCTAAAAAACAAATTCATCATCATCATATTAATCAAACTAAAATCAATCACAAATCAATCAAACTTTGCTCAATCAACAAAACAATTGAAATCAAAAACTAAAGATTGCATTAAAGTAAAAAAATCCTTACAAACTTGCTTCAAATCAATAGGAAAATTCTTAGAATCATCAATCTTCAATCATCAACCATGAATTTCTCTCTCTAATCTCTAAAACCTCTCTAAAAATGTCTAATCTAATCTCTAATTAATTCCTCTAAAAATCTCCCTCTCTACTATACATAGGAAAATTACAAAAGAAGTTAGTTAGATCGTCCCAAAAGAAACCCGTACAGGCGCGGTCGTAACAAAAGGGAAGCGCGGCCGCGGAGAAATGGGTACGGAACAGAGACCTAGATAGGCGCGCCCACGCCTAGGAACAGGGCAGCTTCCTTCACTCTCAACTTGCTCTTCCTCATGCACTCCAATTGATGTGCTTGATGAACACGGAACATGGCAGAACCAAAAAGGCTTCTATGGTGGGTTCAACACTACAATTGGTGCCCCACGGCTTGAAAGCACGCCTTGAAGAAACTTGAAATTTACACATCTCCATACTTGAGCTTCAAAATGGAAGACACTAAGCATCCTAAGGAGCCTCGGGAATCCTTAGACAACGATCTTAACCTAAAAATTGAACAAAAACAAGCAAATAAAAGGGAAAATAACAAAATAAACCAAGTAATGAACAAAAATAGAAAACAAACTAAGAAAAGTGCAAACTAAAGAAATAAGGGGTAGATCTAAAGGAAAACTAAAGAAAAGTGCTATGAAATAGCACGAAAATCACCCTAAAAAGAACCAAATGAGTGCCATAAATGACACTTATCAAGCTAATACCCTAATTAATTTCTTAGGAGAGAGACTTAAAACATTTTATACAAAGGCTTAAAAGAGATTAGTCGACATAGATGCGCGCCCTCGCAAAGTGCCTGTGCGCCCGTAATAATCTGGTATGAAAAGTGAAACCTAGCGATGCGCGCTTGCGATAAAGGCGCGACCAAGGCGCGCAGACGCCTTACCTTGATTGTGGAATTTGTGTAGGATTTTATAGGCACTATAATGCGGAAAACATGAATCATATAAATAAATTACCTAATCCCATGAATCACAAGCATAACACACAAGACAAATAATCATACCTTTGATGCGTGAATTCCACGAGGCTATTCGACAGGCAAATCAGGGAGAGAAAAGAGCCCCAAGCATTTCTCCTCTACTTAATCCACGAGCATTGAATGAGTCATCCACCAATACTAGATTGGTCGAGTGATTGATGAAAACTGCGATCACCACCTGTATGGACAACCGACCACCGCACGAACCACCACCACCACGAGAGACCACCGGTGCCGAGGAGGAGGAAAGAGCCATGAGAGAGAGAGGAGTATGAGAGGGTTAGGCTTCATGTTTGCTAATTCAGGTTTGATCAAAATGATCAGTTAATTGCTTGCATGTAAACCTAGGCACCTAGTCTATCTATAATCCTATTAGAATTAGACTAGGGCACAAAGCCCAAAACCCTCCTTATTCCTCCCTATGGCCAACCACCTAGAGTGATGAGGCCCATGATGGGTCTCGTCCTCTAATGCTCGATCTAGGCCCTTTGTGATGAGGTATGCACAGTTTGAGACTATGTTTGGTTGACTCTAGGATAGGTGTATGCTAGGGAAGTTGGTTTGAACTAGGAGGATCATGAAGCTGGATTCTACTTGTTTGTGACATGTTTGGTAGTTGCTCCCTATAGTCGATTTGACACCACTAGTGAGTTTTTGCTACATCCATGTGAAGTTTATCGTTTTTCAAGCCTTCAACCTATTTTGTATGAGCGGCGTGGATCCTTGACTTTGCAAACCTAATCTATAAAGCTTGATGTATGATTCTTAAACCCGAGACCGAGCTATCTAGGGAGGACAAAGGCACCTTTTTCGGGGTGGTATTTTTATATTTTTACGTTAGTTTGTTTCATATTTGTTTTTGGGTTTCCATTTTCCTTCTTGCAACCATTTGAGCATATTTCCTTCTTTTCAAGCCACATCTTTAGATCTTTGGCCTTTTGTTTCATTTTCTTCTTTTTTCTCATTTTTGTGAAGCAATTGATCATTCTTGAAGAAGCTGTGGTGATTTAGTTGAGATTTATGGTTCCATTGATGCAAGTTTGTGATTTTAATCTTTGTTGTGAATAATGGCAAATGTATATGAGTAAAAGTCGTCCTACATTATAAAAGGCATGGAAAAATATGTGCAGTTTTGAAAAAGCTGTCCGAATTTGGAAAAAGGCAAGGACAAAGCATATCTATAAAAAAAACAAACAAAATTGAAAAAAGTGAAATTCAAAAATATTTTGATGTATTCTTTTCTCCTTCTAAGCTTTTAGGAAAATGCTTCATTTAAGCTTGGGGGAGAAGCGTTTACGCTTTTTGTATATATTTCTTGTGAATATAGCTTTGAATAAGCTTGGGGGTGTTGTTTTTGTTTGGTGACTTCTTGACCGTGTTGTTAAGGATTGATCACCCTTTTGCTTCACTTTTTAGGAAAACCGCCAAATTTTAAATTTTAGCCTACCTTCACCCTTTATGCCTTACATTACAACCTTGGGGAAAGACCTTTCGACCTAGAAAGTTAAGTCATTATTTGGGGGAGGGAATCATGGGTCATTACCTAAGGAAAGGGGATGCATAGTCAAGATTTTCGAGTAGCCTAAATAAATCTCTTTTTCTAGTTCCTTCGAGGAATCATTGGGATGCTCACTAAGGGGATATTTGAGACTAGTGGGGAGAATGCGGTAAGATCGTTTGGGATGAACGTGGATTGTGATGTCTAGTTCCTATGCCTAGCATACCCTATGTTTCAATCAACCTTAGATATCTTGAAAAGTGCATACCTTGACTACTTGAGAAAGATTTTCATTCATTTGCATTATGGTTTCTTTGTAAGTCCATTTCGCAAAGGTTTTGTTTTCCTTTTTCCTTTTTCTTTTCTTTTTGTGGTTTTTCCTCTTTGATGTTGGTGGAGATTTGTGGTTAAACTCTTAGGATACCCTTACAAGACCTCACTCGTCCTCATAGGCGACTTTGGGGTTTAAAAGGCTTGTTGTAGCTAACAACAACCGTGATTCCTACGACAGTGAGTCTTAGTGTATATTCTCGTCTTAAGTTTTTCTTTTTCTTCTTGAATAAGTTTTTCATCCTTATTCTTTCTTGCTTTGTTTTGCTCAAGGATGAGCAAAAGTTTAGCTTGGAGGAATTTGATGAGTGTCATTTATGGCACTCATTTGATCTCTTTTAGGATGGTTTTCATTCCATTTTGTAGCTCTTTTCCTTAGTTTTTCTTATTTTTGCTCTTTATTTCGTTAGTTTGTGCTTTTCGTAGTTAGTTTACTTATTTTGTGCATTTCTTTGTTTATTCATTCTTTTTCCCTTTTATTTGTTTGTTTTCAGGTTATGATCGTGTTTCCAAAGATTCCCGAGCCTTCCTCTTACATTTCTCATCAAGTTGGATGCCTCGTGTTCGCTTTGGAGCTTCAAGTTTGAGGGAACGCAAAGAGCAAGTCAAGAGATTGGTACGGTGCACGTATGCGGTGGGGGCATCATCTTTGCCATGAACCCACCAAAATGTCCATTTCAAGACTACCTACCTTGGTGTTCATCATCATCACCAAGACGAATGCACGAGGTTGAGCTAGGACAAAGAAAGGAATGTGTGAGCTGCCACCAGGTGCGGGTGCGCACGTGCAGAGTGCGGACGCGCACCTGGGTGGTGCGGCCGCACATCAGCTAAGTGCGGCCGCACCTGCCTGGGTGCCCTGTTCTGTACCCTTTTTCGTGCGCCCGCACCTCTCGGGGTCTCTTTTTGGACGATCTAACCGACTCTTCTTTTATTTGTATCTTTCTTATATACGGTATTTCCTTCTATTTTTAGAGAGAGAATCAATTTAGAGAATCAGTTAGATAATCATTAGAGAACTTTTGAGATAATATTTTAGAGAGAGAAACTCTAGGTTTTTAGAGAGAGAAATTCATGGTTGATTGTTGATGATTCAAGATTTCTTCAATTCATTTGATCTTGGATCAAGTATTGTAAGGATTACTCTTCTTTGATTTAATTTATAGTTTGATCTTAGTTGATTTCATTTGTTTTTCATATGCTTGGTTATTTGTTTTGGTTTGATTGATATTTGATTGAAGTTTGATTGATTTTTGTATTGATTTTAGATTGCTTAATATGATCATGATGAATGCGTTGATTAGTTTTGTTTTGATCTTATTTACCATGATTAGTGAGTAGATTACTTGCTAGGGCAATGGTGAAGCATGTATGAGTACTGGATTAGTGCTAATTGGGGATAATTGATGGAGTTGATAGTTTGATTAAATTTGGTTGATGATCATGTGCATGTGTGTGATTATTTGAAGAGTGGCCAACTTTGATTGTTTCACTAGATTGCATTGTAAGCTCACATTGATACGGACCATTGATTTGTGGCTTACATTTACACGATTGAGGTATCTTGTGATGTTTCCTAGCTAGAGTTTATCGTAGTTGACGCTAGTTAGACCTCTAGGAGAATAGCTTGATATGCTCTATTGGTTGCATGATTGATCTTCCCTCACATTGTTTGACTTAGCCAATTTGACTCCCAATTAGTCAATTCCATTATGAATACATGTGGATCCTAGCCCTAGTGCTTATTACATTTGATTTCTTTAATTCTATTTGCAGTGTTTGTCCTAGTTTAGAATTCACAATCCTACCTATGGACTTCGGGATAGCTTGACTTTAGGCGATAGACAATAGCTCACCATTCCTTTGGGTTCGACCCTTGACTTACCATATACTAGTATAGGGTTGGTTAAGTGTTTATAAATTTTGTTTGACCGTTGGGGAGGGTAGATAACGACCTACGTTTTCCACCGTTGTCAACTTCCCTATCTACTTTAGTTAAAGGATTTAGGAATTACTTTTGATTAGGTGATACGACTTTAGCTTGTCAGTAACAACTTGCTTATACATATCATGGCATATATAATGGACCCTTTTGCATAAGCATAAGGTACACTATCCATACAACTCAACTCTACTAGCTTTTGAAGGCACTAAGTTTTACTGAGTGTAATAGCATGAGACATGGGAAGATATCCTCTCTTAAAGTCTTGCATCTTGAACTTGTCAAGAACCTTATCACAATAAGTCTTTTGATTTGGTCCAATCATTCTTCAAGATTCACTTTGTGGATTTTGATTCCCAATATGTATTCAACATCTCCTATGCCTTTCATTTAAAGCAACTTCTTAACCAATGCTTGACTTATTAAAGCATTGATATATCATTTCATATGAACTGTATGTCAACTACATACAAGACTAAGAAGATCAGTTGCTCCCACTAAACTTCTTGTCTCTACAAGATTCCTTTTTCGTTCTTCCAAGGAAACCAAACTGTTTGATCGCCTTGTTAAAATGAATGTTCCAACTCCCTGATGCTTACTTCAATCCATAAATAAATTTTTGAAGTTTGCTAAACTTTCTAGGAATTTCTGGATCTCAAAAGTCTTAGGTTGTATCATATATATATCATCCATCAAGAACATTTTATGAAGGTGATTTTGATTTCCATAACTAGAATAATCCAAATAGGCTTACACAACTAATAGGTTTGACCCTATTTGTAAGACACCTTTACAACATGGAGTCCATTTTGGATTTCATGGCTTTAGCCATTTCCTAAGTTGGCACTTATTCAAAGCTTGCTTGTAGGTATGGGTTCCAACCATTCCAATAGGAAAATTTTAGAATCCACCTTTTACCAGAATTCCAACAAACTATTTGTTCTGATCCTAAGTAACCTACGATAGGTATGAGCGATAATAGAATTATTCTCTTCAACTCTTTGAAGCTTTTCATTCTAGTAGGACGATAAAAGTCTCGCTAGTTGAATTAGCTTGCTTCGACACATGTTTTATCAAATTAGCTGATTTCATGCGCCTTCGTCTCTGATGTAGTGTCATCCACATCCATTTGTTGCTCGTCTCGAATCTCATCGAGATCTAACTTTACTCCCACTTGGCTTTGTAGGAAGACATTTCTTTCTATAAAGACACTATCGCGAGCAACAAACATTTTGTTTCTATGCGATTGTAGGAATAACACCTCTGATTTAGGGTCAATTATGTCTTCTTTGTAAGCATTTTACATAGATTTCATAATCCCTCAATCCTGTTAGAAAAGATAACTTTGGAACATTTCCAATCCATAACTCTTATGACATCTTTCTACTGCTTTGGTAAGTTTCTGTTTAGTATATTTACAATTGTTGTTGTTCTAATTCATATCCTCAAAATGATATTTTTAAATCATTCAAATCTTAGATCGAACCATGGCAAGCAAAGTTTGATTCCTACTTTCAACATACATTTTAATTGTAGTGTTCCTGGATTGTGAATTAATTCAACAAATCCTTTAGATGTTCATTCCTTTTGCGTTAAATATTTATCACAACAATCATATTGTGGTGTTAATTATTCATCTCAAACTGATTTTACATTTCATTTTGGAATTTATAACATTTCAATGATTCTGGCTTTTACTTCATTAAGTAATTATCGATATATTTACTTAAATCTTTAATAAAAGCAATGAAATAGTTAAATCTCTTTGCTAAGTCTTGAACTTATTGGTCCACACACATCATATGTATGAGTTCCATAAGGTCATTTTAGCTCCTTTACCCTTTCAACTAAAAGGTAACTTGGTCATCTTATCTTATCAAGCATGACTTCTAATTCTCATATGATTCATAATCATATAAGAATAAGAGTCCAACTAATTTGTACTTTGGACGTGCAAATGGTTTAGGTGACCTAACCTTACTTTATTATAAGTAAGTTTACTTTCAATCATCTAATTTTACTTTTGTGATCTAATTATATCAATGTCATAACACCAAAATTAACTCATATCTAGCAAAATGAAAACAATTTATTACCTTGGTCATGGATCAACACTTGTCCAAGCCAAGTAAACCAAATCAGTATTCAAAACAAATAACTGAAATATTGTCTCATCAAAAAAACTGGAAATTGTCTAAAATTCATGATAAACTAATCAGAAATTTAAAACTATGAAGCTATTTCTGGCCACACAAATACTCCTAGTGCACCTTCAAGCTCCATTTCCTTGCTTGCCTCACTTGTTTGCAGTTCCTGCACAACAAATGTTAAGCACTACAACTTGGTATTACATACCTAAGTGAAAGTTAAAATGTTTATAACATAATACTTGAGGTTGATGCTCCATTCTTCTTGAGGAAGTCGAGGTATTTCTAGAAATTATGCTTCCAATGCCCCTTTTTCTTGCAGTAAAAGCATTCACTTTCACTTGCAGCCTTGGGCTTTAGAGTCGCCTTAGGCTTTTCAGGTGTTGGAGCCTTGGCAACTGACTTGCTCTTGCTCTTAGCACTAGCCTTTTGCCCCTTCTTCTTGAACCCCTTTCCCTTTTGAACCATGAGAACTTCTTTCTTAGGATCCTTAGGTATTTTCTTTTCAGCACTAACTAGCATTGCATGCAATTGATTCGTAGTCTTTGTAGTGGCAGTCATGTTGAAGTTCATGTTAAACTTGTTAGACTTTCTAGAAGTGAGTGGAGAATGATGTCTGTTGCCATCTCATCACTATATGGGTGCCTCAGTTTCTCCATACTTTGAATGAGGCTGATCATTTTGAAAATATGATCATGAATTGTGGCACCCTTCACCATCCTACAATCCAGAATCTCACGATGGAGCTCATACCTTTCAACTCTAGCTTGTTTCTCAAACAAAGCTTTGAGTTCTTGCATGATTGTGTACGCATCCTGGTCCTCAAAACGTTTTTGAAGACTAGGCCCCATGGTAACAATCATTAGGCAAGTGATCGGCATAGCTCTGTCATGAGTTTCCTTATGCCTTTTGATTTCTGCCGTAGTTGAATTTTCTAGCAGAGGTCCTGGCATTGGGGTATCAATGACATCCTCCCTACCTTTAGATTTCAGAACAAGCCTAAGCATCCTTTTCCAAGTGGAAAAAGTTTTCTCCTGTCAACCTATCCTTCTCAAGGAATGGTCGAAGATTGTAAACATTGTATTCATTGTGATTACAGCTACCCATCAATGTCAAAATAAGCAAAGTTTAATAATTATGTTTAATAAAAATTAAAGTACCATAAGCGAATTAAATTGGTAACTTTAAAACACTTTAATCAATAATTAAATGATCCCAATTGAATTTTAAGTGATTCCAAGATCCTTTATTTGTGCAATAATCGACCGGACTTTGGCCCTACCATCAACCATTATATTTTCAAGGTGAGTAAACTCTTTACTGATTACAACTCTTGTAACTCTTGGTTGAATAATTAACCATCACATGTTTAATTATTTCCCTTTGCTTCAAGATTCTAAACTCACCTTGTTGAGCATAACCAATTAAAATTGTAAAATTTTATTTACCCCAACTTCCCCAAGATATATTATGACACCCAGCTTTGGCATGAACAATCATAAATACCGATGGTTTCATTGGGTTTTTAATTGGAAAAGCAATCTCAATATTTCCGGGACCTAGATTCATTATGTTGTAATTATTTAGTGAACTAGCGCATCATCAAACAACATGAATAAAATCTAACATGCATAATCTACTAATGCAATAAAATAAAGCATGACATAGTATGGCCCCTTAATCCTAAGAAAACTAAAAAAGAAAAAGCTCCCACTTAAATCATCATGGATCTCCATCCACCTTGCTCCTTTGGGCCTTTATTTCATGGGCTTCTTTAAACTAACACTATTTAAATCACTACTCTATTTACTTTAAATAAAAGTTACAAAAATACTTAACAGTTTGCAGACCGTATTTAGATTACAAAAATATATCACGATGCGCAGATCGTATTTTAGAATCTATGGGACATACTAGTCTATATATAGCAAACATAATATCATATTTTATAAAAGTGCCATATAATAAATCACTCAACAAGCTTGCATTGTCTAAAGTGCAACATCGAATGTTCATAACAAAGTCAACGCATTTCCTAAAATATCATATATTTTAATAATAATTAGATAATATCATATATTATTCATGACCGTTTATAAAATATCATATATCTAATTTAGTCAGTAGATAGAATCAAATCATATTTTGATCTAGAAAGATAAATCATATTTAATCTTCCATGATTATCCTAACTAATTTAGGAGATTCTATCCTAAAAACTAGCCAATCAAATAATTTTAAAATCAATTATATTCCAATCTAATTATGGGATAATCACATTATTTAAATCAATTATTATCCTTTTGGAATATGCTCAAAATATCCTAATCAATCTTATCAAAAATTAACCACTTTAATTAGGATAATTACCAATTTGACACTTTAAATATGGATAATATCAAATATAATAACAAGTTACAACCTTTGAATATTTGATTTTATCCTAGAACAAAAGATTTTATCAAAATAAAACTGATTTTATCCCAAAATAATTTGTAATTATCTTGAAATAATTTTTCAAAAACAGAATTTATTTTTTTGAAAACCGCAACCCACACACGCCGGCCATCGTGGTTGGCTAGCCGAAGCTAGCCACGGTGGCTGGCTTCCATGATAGCAGCCACCGCCGCAAGGGAAGCAACGTGGCAGCAGCTTCTGCTGGGCTGCAGGCCACCGTGGTTGGCTAGCCTTGGTTACCCACGGTAGCTGGCTGCTTTGCAGCAGCCACTATCGCGCAAGGCAGCGGCACCAGCAGCAGCCCTGCTGCAGTCGTGGCAACAGATGTGCAACTCTTGCATGCTGCTGTCATGGCCACACAAGACCTCTGCCCTCCCCTTCCCTCTCTCTAGACTAACCACCTGGTCGTCAGCCGCCGTGCCTACGCCACTAACCGCAGTTGTCAGCCTAAAAACCATTTTTTTGTGTTTTTAATTTAATTAAATAACATTTATTAAAATTAAATTAAATCAATCCAAATTAAAATTAAATCATCATTCAATATTAAAATTAGGGTTTATCATAAAATCAATCCCAATTAAATTCTAACTCTTAAAATTAAATCGATGATCATACACAAAACATTTTTATGCATAAATCAATCCGATAAAAATTATGAAGCATAAAACAAATCGAATTAAATCAAAATCAAGCACAAAAAACATATTTTAGGGCTAGGACTTTCGAAAAATTCGAAAATTAGGGTTAGGGGGTTTGAAAATTTCGAACATATTAGGGCTAAAAAAATCAACTCCATCATGGCTATTTTGAGTAAAATTAAATCACATTTAATCGATTCCAAAAGTTTAATCTCATTAAATTAATAATTAAACCATAATTAAATTAATTTCTCCCTCTTAATTGATTATAAAATTAACATGGACATCAAACAATCGTATTATTATAATCTCCATAATTTGATCCATTTATATATCTAGTAATTACACACGACGAAGACATAAATCCTTCAATTTACTCTTCACCTCTGTACACGCCCGCACAGTTTGGGTGCGTGCCCTCTCCTAGGTCCCATATCAAGCACACATAGTTCCTACCTTGGTGCTCTAATTTTGCTCTCCGTACGCGCCCGTGCATAGAGATTTCATGCCCGCGCATACGGCTAGTATGCGCCCTCTCTATGGCCACGCAACACTCCATTCATCAAGCTTCTAAAAGCTTCTCTCCTTAGCTCATCATCAAGGCTTTCCTACAAAAAAAGAACGAAAAGAAAACAAGGTAATAAAGGGCAAATATATGGAGAAAACTAAGAAACAGAAGAAAATAAAGAAAGGAAGTTAAAGACATAAAAGAGGGCACAAACAAGCTACAAGTATGAGAAAAATCCACTAAAATGAGCTCTAAATCATGGCATAAATGCCACTAATAAGAGGGGAATTAAGTAAAAAAGAACGGAGGAAGTAACAAACAACAATAATAAATAATAGATCACATAATTTTATGTGACAATACATAATAAGTGTAAAAACTATTGTGGGACGATTTTTCAAAGTTTTAAATAAATCTACAATCAATTATTAAGAGTTCATTTGGCATCACTGTGGTTTTCTTATTTTTGGTTTTTTGTTTTTTAAAACCATATGATACATGTCATATAATGAATTAAAAATTTGATTGTCTTCTTAAAATATACTTCTATAAAGTAAAAATTTTCATAGAATTAATATTGTAAATATTATAAAATATTTATTTAAAGAATATATTTTACTATACTTAATTATACATATCCGTGTATTCTATTTTCCAAGCAACCGTATCGCATACCTATTTTGTGTCCGTACTCGACCCCGTACCCGTAGTATTTCATTTCCCCTGGGTACCTCTAATATCATCGTACCCGTACTCGAATACACACCCGTGTCCTTATGGGTACTTAATACATTGATATATAGTTTTATTACATAAATTTTAAAATAATTATGTTGAAACTTTGCTTTAAATTTGATGACTTTTTGAATGATTTCTTTTGTCTTCTTAAAATGTACATCTATCAAATACTATTGAAGATTTTATAAATTATTTTTTTACAGAATATATAATACCATACTTAATCAGTCGGACCCGTATGCTCTAATATTTAAGCAACCGTATTACGTACCCGTTTTGTGTTCGTACTCGATCCCGTACCCATTCTAGTATAACTAACCTAGTATTTCATTTCTCAATTACCAATTCTTGGTAAGGTAAGTATTTTCTCTTTGAAATTTCTTAGTATTGAATTGAGATTTTAAAATGATGAATATGTTATTTATGTTTTTATCATTTTTTTTCCTTAATTTAATTTTGAACTATTGCATTAGATTATTATCAACTTCTATTATTTTCTTGAGGCATTATATTAAAAAAAAATTGAAACAAAAATGTCAAAAGATTCACTTTATTTATTTATTTTTATTTTTGATTTTTTATTTTTTTTGGTAAGATGAAAAATTCAATTACTATAACTCGTATGAAAGTAGTATTACTTGCATATTCTATGTATCAAATTTCACCATAAGTATTTGGTAAATTATAGAAAATTTAAAATATATTGATATGATCTCATTACATATAATCTTTAGGGGCGGAAAATTAAGTTTAGAAATTTTTAGTTGACTAATATTCTTAATTATATTTTTAGTCATATATAGTGATGGCCTACATTCAATATACAATCAATAATATCTTTTACTAAAATGTAATATAACCTTGACTAAGGGTCTGTTCACATTTACTAAACTGAACTGAACTGGTTAGAGGTGAACGGAACTGAACTAAACTAAATTAAACTGAATAGAGTTGAAATGAATAATTTATGAGAGAAGAAAATTAGGAACTGAACTGAACTGAACTGATTGGAGCTGAACTGAACTGTACTGAACTGAGCTGAACAGAACTGAAATTAAGCTGAAGTGAACAGGCCCTAAAATAAGTAGGATATAAGTTAGTTGATATATTATATTTATGGGTAAAAAATTAAGTTGAAATTTTTTAATCACATAGTGACACGTATCTAGGTGTAGCTTAAGTACTCTCTGTTTTAGTATAGTAATAGATTGATATAATAGTAGTTCAGTACATAGTATTATAGTAAATATATGATGAAAAGAACAGAGCCTAGTTGTAAAAAGATAACCACAAAAAATCATTTAAAATAGAAGTAACACCAACAAAATTTACTATATTAGTAATGTAGTAATTTTCTTTTATTTATAATCATTTAGATATTTTAAATGATTACATAATGGCCAAATAAATCTTAACAATTTCAGTATTATATTAAATGTGATTGTATATTGTTGTTAAATATGATCGTAATTTATTTAGGTAAATTTCATTCCTTGAACAAAAAATATATATATTCCTAAGATTTTATAGGAAATAAAAAGATGTATGATACATATACTATTAAAATTGTTTTATTTAGGATTATGAAAAATGAGCGGAAAAAAATCAATGAGATAGCGACATGTGTCAACTTTGCTTCTAGTGCCCTCTGTTTTAGTAAGAATATAGATTCACATACAATGGTACCACGTGGAATAAAAATAAAAACTAGTAAGGGGGCGTGGTATGGGTTTAGAATGAGGAATGACACCTGGGTGGTATGGGGTTGGAACTTGATACTTGATTTCATGTGTATGGTTTTTATGTAGGAATTATAGTTTTCTTTTAATTTTAAACCTAAAAGTATGGGTATGATTCATACCCACCCCCCCCCCCCCCCCCACTTGGGTTTTAAAAACCCATACCTTAGAGATTTGAGGTATGAGTTTGAAAAATGAAATTTCTAAAAACAAACACAATGTATGAGTTTTGGTCATTCGAAACCCATACATTATACCTGTTATGCTTGAACCAAACACTCCCTAAGTTGTCAAGGTGTTGCCCCGGGTTAGTGCTGTTATAGACGTGCAATTGATAAATTTTTGTAAAGGCATTTTAAAACGGTAATTGTCATTGTCAAACCAAAATGGAGTTATTCTATGAGTATTTTTTTTTCTTCATTGAACCTTGTGGTTCGCACTTATAGATATTTTTTTACATATTTATAACAAAGTTGGTAATTGACTTAAATGGTTAAATAGTCGTCATTCTTATAAAATCCCATTTAAATTTTGTGTAGATTTTTCTGTAAAATTAAATTTGTGATTTCATATTATATTTCCATCTTTGTTTTGAAATAGGACAATGTATATACACAATTTCCTCTTTCTATCTTTCTTAAATAGCTGACACACTTTCTTATTTTGATTTTTGATGATTAGTAGTCAAAGAACAAGAGTATAATTTTGTAATTGATGATGAGAAGTGATTTATAACTTTTTCCCAATGTGTAATCAACAAGTAAAACTCCTAAAACTTGGTTTTCTTCAAAAAAAAAAAATATAAAAAAAAAAATAAACCTCCTAAAACTTAATTAATCAAACACGGTAGATTTTGATCAAATTAAAACTCCATAAGAGTCCTTATATATTTATTTAAAAAGTAAAGCGTCATCTCTTTTAAACACATTAAACTTCTTTTTTTAAACTTTGACCGACATCAATTTTGATAGGTGTCCACACAAGCTAACACATGAATCACAATAATTGATGAGACAAAAATGTTCCACTTAATTACTTGACAATCACAAGCACAACCCTTTTCATTCTTCCACACGTACACTCTTCCCCCAAACAAAATCAACAAATTCTTCAAACCTCTTAATTGCACTTGCTGTCACACGTTAATTTCCACGTGTTTCCTGTTTCGCACGCATCAAATAAGAATTCTTGGACAAACACTCTTCCATCCGTCGAGAAAGTATCTAATCTATTTTCTTTTACAAAAAAGGTGGATTTTGATCAAGTAGAATATGAAATAAGTGATTACTAGTGAAGAGGAAAATAATATAATATTGTTTAACATTTTTTAAAAAAGAAATTGAAATAAAAAATAAAATACGGTCATAAAAAAAAGTGGAGCAAGACAGCTAGTATTCACTCTGTCCTAGAATATTTGTGACGTTGGACTTTTTCAATATTTATGTATTAGCTTTGACTATAATTTTAAAAACGGCTACAGGCAATATAGACTCTTCATTGCGCCACATCATATATTCAAATCCTTAATATGCCATGTAATCAACTCAATTCCTCAATATGCCACGTCACCCATTCAACTAACAATAACACTATATAATGCCTCAACTTAATTATAAAAAATATATGGATGAAGAGATTCGAACACTTAACCTTTAAGAAGAAAAAGTCATTGTTTAACCATCTAAGTAAATTGTCACTTATGTTAAAATATTGCACACAAATTTATGTTATACTACAAAAGTATTGAAAACATATACAAAATATTAAATGTCTTTTAAAAAATTAACAGTTGCATAACTAAAAAAAAGTAGCAACCCGGGGCAATGCCCGGGCTATACATTAGTTTTATCATAAAATATGGTGTTAGATAGGTGATTTGGGTATTTTATACCCTACCAAGTGGGCCACTCAGATCCTGACACGTGTCATTGGAAGGGCGCCAGCTTGGACCTTCCAAATGGTGACACGCGTCGAGCAGATGCTGCCTCCTAGGAATGGCGGCTTTCAAGGCCCAAATCCCAAGGGGCCCCTGAATAAACGGTGTGCCCTTCCCTAGGTCATCAAACCCTAGGAAAGGGAACCCTTCTCAAGGTCCCTATAAAAAGGGAACATTCCCCCATTTATTGGGGCACGTTCTAATCATTACTTATAGGGAATATTTCAAGCATCATAACCCCAAGCTTGAACCCCACTGTGAACATACACTTAAGCATGGTGGCGTCCAAAGGGAAAGAGAATAGAGCAAAAGAGTCGCCAACAAGTTATAGGAACTTGTAAACCAATCACGAGGTGAAGGTTACACCCCTTAACGATCCATGAGATCGTCAACTCCATAAGGTCTTGAACCAAATAAGGTTCGGGGATGAGGGTACGAATCCAATCTACAAAAGAAAGGACCCGCCCTATAAAATAGGCCTCCACTACTAGAAAACAGGCCATTTCCGACGGAAAAATTTTGTCGGAAAAACCCTGAAATCCGTCGGAAAACACGTTTCTGACGGAAATTCGGTCGAAACTGGTTGTCGGAAAAGGCTTCGTAGGAAAAAGCACCTTTTCCGTCGAAAATTCCGTCGGAAACACTTTTCCGACGGATTTCCGATGGAAATTTCCGTCGAAAGACATATTTCCGGTGCTGGAAAAATCCGTCGGAAAATTCAGATGGACTGAATTCCGTCGTGAATTTCCGACGGAATTTCTGTCGGAAAATGCTTTTAAAAAAACAAAAAAAACGCACACCGCCACCCCGTACCACCGCCGCAAGCCGTCACCCCACACCACCTACTCTTACCTCACACAACCAGCCAAACCCTCACCAGACCCACACCCAACCCCATCAACCGTATCACCAACCCACACCAGAACCCCTACCCACCAGCCACCTAACCAGATCTACCACCCCACCACCCACTTAAATCACCACCGCCACAACCACCTACCTAATCAGATCTACCCATTTACAACCACCACCGCCACAGCCACCTACCTAACCAGATCTACCACCCCACCACCCGCATAAATCACCACCGCCACCACCGAAAATCATCACAACCCAGAAATTAACAAAAAAATAAAGAAATAAAAAATTAAAATCCCAACCCAAGCCCCCAAACACGATCTCCAACAGCCACCACCCACCACCACCATAAATTGTAAAAAAAATCCGATAAAACAACAAATAACATCAAAATTGAAAAAAAAATAGATACATACCTTAATTCGACCACGCATAACCTCAAAAATGAATTTAAGAGGTCAAATTCGACCATGAAAGATCTAGAGTTTTCATGGTCGAATTTGACCTAAAACCCTTTGTTTAAAGCATGAATAGAGAGAGAATAAGGGCGAAAAAGATGCAAATTGTTGTAGATGTTGATGCCGGTGATGGTGTTGTTGATGTCGGCGTTGCTGGTGTTGTTCGTTGTTGATGTCGGTGGTTAGTGTTGGTGGTGGTGGTGGGAGATTTGAGGAGGTCGAAAGAGGGGAAAGTAGAATAGAGGAGAGATAGAGAAGAAGAAGGAGAGATAAAGAGCAGTAGAACGAGAGAGAAAGAAGAAGAGAACGCGAGAGAATGAAGAAGGAGAATGAGATAAAGAATGAGCAGCAGATTCAAAGAGAGAAAGAGTGAGAAAGGAGAACGAAAGAGAAGGAGAGGAGAGAGAAGAGGAAAGAGAAGGAGACAAAGAGAGAAGAGGCGAAAATTTGAACATGGGTATTAGGGTTTCAAGGGGTTTATGGTTTTTATTTTTATTTTTAAAACTATATTCCGACGGAAATTTCCGTCGGAAATTTCCGACGGACTGCAAATCCGTCGGAAAAAGTAATTTCCGACGGATAAAGCACATATATTTCGACGGATTTTTATTCCGTCGGAAATTTCCGACGGATTTGTAAAACTCGTCGGAAATATCCAACGGAATTTAAATTCGTCGGAAATTTCGATTTTTCCGACGGAATATTGGGTCGTCGGAAGTTGTCCGTCGCTCTTTCCCTGTTTTCTAGTAGTGCTCTACTTTATTCTACTCGTATTCATGTGCGCTTTTTGACTAACATGCAAACAATAGGTTAATCATAAACCTGTTTAATCTATGTTGGTTGAATATTAATGCACAAATAAAACTATTATTGGCGATCACTTGAATTAAAATCATATTAGCCTAAACCAAATTATTAATTATCTTATTAAGCGTGATTTCAAGAACAAATTCCCTTACATAAAAGGCGTGATCAAGCAATAACAATAATAATAATATAAATCAAGCAGCATAATAATAATAATAATAATAATAATAATAATAATAATAATAATAATAATAATAATAATAATAATAATAATAATAATAATAATAATAATAATCATAGTAACAATATTAACAATAATCATGTTAAGGCATAATAAAGCTTAATAATGATAGCAAGATCCTAGGCATGATACTAACAAGATTAATAACAAATCCTTGCATGTCACTAAGAAATAAAGATCAAATCTTTAAACCTGACATGGTACTAACATGATTTTAGAAAGAATAAAGGCACCCTAAACAGGATTCTAGAAAGCAATAAATAACGTCATAACATGATACTAGGAATATTAATCAAATCTAAACATTCTTTTTACATTGAAAGGGAGTAAACTAATTTACTTATTTTGAAGCCTCGTACCTCTTTCTTATAACAAAATATACTCGTTAGTAAACTTCAATGAAAATAATTAAATTAAAGAATTAAATTAAATAAAGTTTAGGCTCGATTTGGGACCAAACCCTCGGAAATTATCAACCTGGCACGTCTTGGGCAAAGGCAACTTCGAACTTGGCTAGATGTGTCTAGATCTTGTGTATGCGGTATTGTGTTTACAAAAGGGTTGGTTTAGAAAGAAAGAGAGAATATCAAGTAAGCCTTGATGAGATTTGATGATTGAAAAACAGAGGTCGAGGACCCTATTTATAAGAAAAATAGTCCGGAAAAGCATAGAATTTGATAAGGAATAAAACTAATCGCTGTCGCCGCAAATTCACTTTGTCGTGAGGTAACAGAGTCTGTCGCGAGGCGAAAAGGACTGTCGCGAGGCGACAGACTTGTCGTTTGGGCGACAGCCTGGCTTTTACGCGGTTTCCATGCGGAATCCGATCTTTAACCAAATTTGATCTACGAAATTCGTACGGAAGCTAAAATCGTATAAAAATATTAAGAAAATAATAATAATTTATTCCAAATAAAAATCCATCAAAATATAATCATTAATCCTAACTCTATTAGAATTTAAGGGAACCTTCTAGAGACTTCTAGAAAATTATAATTAATCCTAGTAATTTTAGGAATAACAATTAACATTGAGCCCTCCTCTAGATCATTGGGCCACATGTAAAGAATAAACCGGGCCCAATTTAGTATTTTGGCCATAACTTCCTCAATAATCATCGGAATTGGGCTTATAATATATCGTTGGAAAGGTCTTTGCGAGCCCCATCCAACTACACTACTAATGGACCCTTGTCACGGACCAAACTAAACCGGATTGGCTATTTTTAATAAAATAAGGTCGTTTTAAAAAACAGAGAGAAGAGAATTTTAATAAAAACTATCCGCAACACTTGACTTTTCACACTTTCACCTTATTCGATTATGGTTCGACGCGAAAGGTATTCATCACTGGGTTTGGTTTTTGGGAGACACAAATGGGTGTCTACAAAAGCCCCCATTTTGACTAAGTTTGGAGAAACTTAGGTTTCGAAAACAAAAGTCAAAGCAGCGATAGAGATGGAGAATGATTCAGAACGTTCTGCGATCCCAAATCATTCTTGTAACACCGATACCTGCAAACTAGCGTTAGCTAATCAGATAAAGAGAGTTAAGAAAAGCATATCTTGCACCGTCGAGCACACGTCTCTGGAGTAACCGATTTGTTGCGTTTTGTTTTGTGACAACCTCCACAGTGCCTCGTGAATGCCATCGTTGAAGGTAACATTACTTCGCCATCTTCAATATTTCTGGTGACAATCCTCCACAGTACCTCGGGAACATCGGCGAAGGTGACCATACCTCGTCATCTTCAAGGTTGTGGCAGTACTTCGCCACGGCAATGCTTCGCCACTATAGACACTCTCCTCCATACCTCGGGATATCGTCGAAGGTGACCATACTTCACCATCTTCAGAGTTGTGGCATTACCTCGCCACGACAGTGCTTCGCCGCTATAAACAATCTCCTCTCTACCTCGGGACATCATCGAAGACCATTCTACTTATTGACCTTTGATATTGTTGTTGTGCCAATATGTCGGCGCTTCCGCTGTTTGTGAACCATTACTTCGGTGCTTCTGCTGTTTATAAACCATTACTTTGGTGCCTTTGTTGTGAGCCAATACTTAGCTAGGCGCTTTAAGCGAAGTAAGACGATCTTTTATCAGGTCGATCACTTAACGTGATTGTAATCGAGCCAATTACTAAATCATGTAAAATTGCTTAGAGGGGCTAACTGGCGTGCCAAGGAACCCAAACTGTTGTACAAGGTCGATATAACCAAAATAGGGAGCCCTGTATTTTGTCGCCACTCCAGCGCACGCTGGAAATGCCTGTCGCCGCGTTTTGTGTATGTCACCAGGCGCCTGTCGCTGCGCGACAAATCTGTCGTCAAGCGACAAGGTCGAGTTTTTTAAATACCCTCCCTTTCTTCCTCATTTTTCCGCTACTACTCTGCTTTCACTCGTGTTTGCTCAAAAAACTTCAATTCGCTCGTTCTCACTCAATTCTTGGCCGGATTCGCTCATACTTGTTGCAAATCGAAGCTTATCACATCCATTTTCCCGATCTATGTAAGTTTTATTCAAACTCACCTCGGTTTTTGCTGAATTGCTCGTTCTTGTTCACAAATTTTTCAAAAATTCGAAAATGTTCTTGCTTATTTTGCTTTGTTTGTTGAATTTCATGTCTTTAATTTGCTTGATGTAACACCCCCAAATCTCCCTCTATGGAAATACCAGTATAATACGTATAATTATATCGTAGAGATAGACTTGGGCGTATTACCGCCGCATGATTACGCAAGGCTACCTAAACTTACTAAAATAAACCAATACTTTGCAGCGGAAACTTCAATACTCCTCTTTATTAATAATAATAGAAATAGTAACATTGTTATGAGTACTATAAATAAAGACAAGACCAACATTCCTAAACTAGGTGAAGCAAATCCCGGGACTCCCATATGCTCATTCATGACTCCACCTGAAAATAGTCAACACTGCTTACCATTACGGTAAACAGGGCGAACCAAAACAAATAAGAAATACGGATTAGCAAATTATGCTAATTACGATAAGTGCAAGATAATGTAAACTCAATTTATTTGCAAACATGCTTTTAAAACCAATTCCAATAATTAATCCAATAATTCCAAAACTCATGATTCAAAACCAATTCCAATGATTCAACATTCAAAATAATTGATAAACCAATTCCTTTAAAAATCCAATTCCTTTTTGGACCAATTTCTTTAAATCCAATTCCTCACCCAAGTGTGAACACCCCCCAAGCTAGTCTCCTTATATTACAAGGCTATTCTTGAGGAAAGACTAGGTCATACAAAGTCCATAGTCTTATCAATAAACCAAATCTGCATAGTGGGATTACCAACATGCTTATAAAGCATTAATAGTAATATTTCAATGGTTCAATAATAAATCCTTTTAATATCCAATAATTCCAATATAATTCAAACTCCTTCCACATACTTTCAAAATCAAAACCTTTTAAATAAATACTTGAGAATAAAATCTCATATTAATAAATTTCAAAATCAATAACTCTTCCTTGAGAAACCTTTTATTTAATTCAACAAACCTTTTAAAAATCAAATCCTTTATTTAACACGATAAGTAATTCAAACCATTCAAAACATGATTCAAAAATCAATCATTCAAAATACTTTTATAAAAATCAAACCTTCAAACATAATTTATTTCAAAATCATAATTTGAATCAATTTAATTCATCACTAATCAAATCATATAAAACATGTTATTCAAACCAATCACTTTCAAAGGTATCTAGCCACCTAAACGTACCTTGATCCTTGCTTAGCAAACAAACCAAAAGAACCTCATAGCAAAACACACCAAAAGAACATCAAGAATCTTGGTCGAACACACCCTACAAATAAATATAACCTTAATCAACATAAAGTTAACAAATAATTAAAAACCCCCAACTATATGTACATGAACCTTTTAAATTATTTTCTCACAAACATCATTAAATATATGATTTCATAATAATTAAAACTACTCATAAACTACAAGAAAGAGAGAAGTATTAGATTTGCGTTGGAAAGAATAGGAAGAACTTGCAGAGGCTATAACTCCTTTGATATAAGTCCGAATTGGGTGATTCTTGAGCCTAACGTCAAGGATTTTTTGAGAAAAACAACTTTCTGTGAAATGTCAATACCCCAAAAACTGACTAGAAGTACCCGAAAATTGGCTTCAAAGATAAACGGGATGATTTGTGTAAAATTGAGGATAAGAAAAGAAGAGAATTGGTGTGAAGAATGTGCGAGGTATGAAGGGGTATTTATAGGCTAGTATGAGCATGAATTATGGTAGGAAAATGTAGGAAGAATTATGGTAATTAGGGTTTAAGAGATTACTTGGAGAAGTGAGTAAAGAATTAAGGAAAGTTTGGATATTAAGGTGATTGTGTATACTTGAATATGGAATGTATGTATGTCATGAAAAATAATAAGGAAATTAGATTACTTGGGGAATAATCAAGAGGAACAAAAGGCAAGAGAATATATATGATGATTGGATACTAAAAAGATGGAGAATTAGAATTAAGGAAAATAGGAGATTCCCTTACTAGTATTTAGGATGATTTTGCTCAGTTTAAGGAATAAAAATAATTGTGTAAATAATATAGAATAATTAAATAATTAATTAATTAATTAATTACCAATTATTCACCAATAATTAACTAAGAAAATCAGATTTTCTATACATAGAAAATCCGAATTTACTAGCTAAATAATTGGGAATTTTTGGCAATTGAATATAATAAATAAAATATAATTTTGCTTTAATTAAAATATCCAAATATGTAAATAATTTGGTTTTTAAGATAAGATAAATGGATAATAAATCTTATCCAAAATAATGATTAGTTTTCAAAATGCTTTTGGCGCCAAAATTTAAATATTATTTTGGCTCTAAATAATAAATTTACTAAAATACCCTTTTTATTAAATACTTCTAAACTAATTAATTAGAAAATACGTATGAAAATATGGGGTGTTACACTTGATTATGCTTGTATATTGCCTTGGGAGTATTTTGAGACTTGTTTGACTCAATTTGGTGAAGAAATGAGCGATTCACCATTGTTGGACCTCTCGAGGTCGCGAAGAACAATGTGACCCGTTCTTTGCGTTTTTGCTAGTTTTTCTTGTACAATTTGTCACAATATTTGTCATAATATTGCAAGAAATTGTTTGGTTGCTCGAAAATGCTAATTATGCTTAGATTGAATTTGTGCTCTGTACTACGTACTCTGTTTTTGCGAACATAGTATCATGCGGCTAGGCGAACCTTAGATACTATAGAACCTTAAATTTAATTAATTTTGCATAATATAGCATGGCTAGACGACGCGACTCTGGTTCTCGGTCAAGGGACTCGCACTGGGAAGACGAGCTTGCTAGCGAGAGTGAGGACCTTCCGTCCACGTCCAGACTTGGACCTCTCCCAGAGTGAAACGACCACACTCTTTTCTTCGCTCCTGCACACCACCTATTGGAGCGAGTTCGACGCGGTCTTGAGAGTGGGAGGACCCGTAGTCATGGTTCGGGCAACTCCACTATTGGCACGCTTTACGACACATTTTTCAACAGAGATGACGCGTTGCGACAGCTTTGGGAGTCATGTGGGTTGACTCCTCTTCTTCGGGTCACCCGGGCCATGTTTTCCTACGATGGGGGTAACCTCGTCGTTCGAGCTTTGGTAGAGTTCTTTTGGGACACCACCAACACTTTCCACTTTCCATGGGGTGAGATGACAGTCACTCCAACCGACTTCAGTCTCATCACAGGACTGGAGTTCCAGTCTACTCTGCTACCATTCGACGGCGACATTACCGTCTATTCGCCGATCGTTCTGGAGTTGTTGGGTCCGATTGCTGTTTGGGCCTGTGCCGAGGCTCAGTCAGGACAGCTCAGTTCCCAATGCATTCGCCGTTGCACGCTGGTAGCGGATTTCGAGGATGATGCGACCACTCACGAGCAGCGGGTGCGTATCTTTGTGCTAATCTTGCTGTCAAGGTCCTTTTCCCCTAACAAGGGTAGTCGAGTGCTCCTCTACTACCTTAGAGCCGTTCGCGACCTTCACTTGGTCGGGACATATGACTGGGCCAGCTTGGCCTATGCTGACTTTCTTCTGGGCTTGCGACGGTCTTGTCGTCACTGGGCCTTGTCTGGAGAGGTCGCACTTTCCAGCTTCTAGAGGGTCATAGAGGTATTTTGTCCCTTTTGAAATTTAGCTCTAGACTAGTACAAGATTTTACTGATTTTTCATCATCTATGTAGATTTGGTTCTACGAGTATTTCCCTTCACTCGCGCCGGCGAGACCTTCTCCTCGCGAGCTCCCTATTGCTGCTGGTTGGGGAGGTCACCGCGGTCAGGTCGAGACTGCACGCCTTCGAGAGTTGATCCTCTCGGTAGGTTCTCGTGATCATTTGCCTTTTAATTATCATTTCTTTGTTAGCATTTATCTTACATAGCTATTCTGTAGGAGCCTGGTGTGGTCTACCGACCCTGGGCTAACTTTGCTGCACCTGTGTTAGCCGCACAGTACACTGCCGAGCGTCGCTACTTTCAGGGGACATACGACACTGTGGTAAATCTAGGAGAGAGAGTGGCCATTCAGCACTCCTCAGATGTCCCTGCTGTCCCTGCTCGTCCGCCTCAGCACATGTTCCATGAGGCATTGCTACGCGATCGGGCGAGTGGATCTTCTCGGGGTACTCCCTGGCGGTCCTATGTCCATTTGGAGCAGAGCTACGAGGAGGACTTGTTACCTCTGCTAGCGCCGGCCCCTATCTTGTCTGAGGAGGCAGCGGTATGCTTTTGCTTTTCTCTTTACTTTTCACTAGGTAGCCCCCAAGTGAATTCTAATCATTCAAATTTATCCTTATCAGGCTGGGCCTAGGGAGTTTGTTCCCCCGAGGATGTCCATTCGTTACCAGGGCATGTACGGGCCGATCGAGGAGATGATTCCTCCAGCTGCTGAGGAGGAGCGTTTCGTAGAGCGCTATATTCCTCGTCACCAGACTCGGGTAGGCTTACGCATATTTTTGCTTTTATGTTTGCTCTTGTATCATTATTGACTTTGTTCCTTTAATAGTTTTCTTGCGAGGTGGTGACAGCTATGGAGAGGTGCATAGACGCCTTTCACAGCTAGCTCGTGAGGTTGCGGAACCAAGCTACTTGCCGTAGCAACGATGTTGAGGAGGTATTTCTCTTGTATTTTTGTATTGCCTTTCATTATGTCCTTTACTTGATATTTGATTTGGTTTATTTTTGCAGGGACGGCCTATTCCTTCTCCACGCATTCGGTCGAGGCCCGAGCCTAGGAGAGAGTCGACTTGGTCCGACTCGAGGCGTCACCGCACTTCTTCTAGCAGTCGGGGTGGCCGATCTGACGCTGCTCCTACGGAGGACTCAGCTTCCTCTCCCGAGGAGGTTCTCGCCGGGCCGACTGGCCGAGGAGGGGCGACAGCAGCTCCTTCGATGGGTGGTGGGACGGACGAGGTCAGCTCGACGTCGCAGCAGCCCTTGTAGCTTCGGCCATTGTCGATTGGGTATCAGGGTGAGTCGGGTTGGACTGGCCCTGAGCTGAGGTTTCCGGCAACTGGTGGATCGGGAGATGGTGAGGGGCATACTCCACGTAGTACCACGTTCTTTGATACTTTCAACGTTCCTCATCATTTGCGGCCTCCCGCACCGTAGTTGTAACTGTACTTATTTTTTTTTTTTTTTTACTTTGTAGGACTTTGTCCATTTGTATAATATGACTCATGTATTAGACATGTTGTACATATGCAAACTTTTATTTATTAAGCTCATTGCATTTTATTTTTTATTTTATGTGCATGTGAGTGTGTGCGAAAAAATTGTGACTTATTTTTTGCGCAAAAATTTCCGTCATTTTTATTATTAATGGAAGGCATCCGACTCTCTTCCCCAAAAGAAAAAATGAAAAATAAAATAATTTGACTAAAGATAAGCCTATGTTTAATTAAGCTCATCAAAAGGAAAAGCAAAAATGAAATTGAATTGGATATGGCGGGGTTTGATATGCAAAATCAAAGTCGAATCGGAGTCAGAAAAACGCAGTTTATGTCGCGCGTAGCTGTCGCTGGCTAAAACGCGTTGTCGCCACGCGTTTTCTTTGTCGCACGCGACAAGCTTGTCGTCTGGCGACAGACTTAATTTTCCGAATTCTTTCAGGATTCGAATTCTGGCGAAAATATGTTTATAAATAGCCCCCAAATCTGACGTTTTCTGTATAATACGAACAGATTAAAAATTAATTAAATTAACAATTAATCATGTATTTTCGTTCTTTCACCGCTAAAGAGAGAAAAGAACTGGACTTTTTCCATATGGGGGGGGGTATTTATGGCATAAAGGGGGTAGATCTTGACATAGACTTTATTCATACCGCCTTAGAATATTGGGATTCTAATACTCATTGTTTTAGATTAGGCTATGATGAAATATGCCCTTTATCGGAAGAATTTGGTGCCATTCTAGGCTTCCCTTCCTTAAATCTTGCGGTAATGCTTAAGGTGAGTGAGTATTATTACAAGGATTATTAGTGTTTTCTTGATCTTAGGGGTAAAGATCTAAAAAACATAGTGCATGGTAACAATGTTGACTTAAAAGAATTTGCATGTTTTTACTTTGATAGACCACGCTCCGAATCTTTTCATGTTTATAGGAGAAGAGCTAGCGCTTTCCTCTTTTGCATGCTTAGCCAATATCTTCTTGCTAGTGGTAAAAATAATGAGGGCCAAGCAATTATAATATCTATATTAGAACAAATTGAATTAGGGAGAAATCCAATGCCATTAATTGTTGGAGAGACTATGCTAAGTCTTGATGAATTGAAAAGAAATCCAAAAGCACCACTTCGAGGCTCTCCAATTTTATTATAGGTAGAAAATAATATTCTTAATTACAGAAATTAAAAATTTATTTTTGTATAACAATACTAATTATGTGCATTGAATTTTTACAGATATGGCTCATGGAGAGACTAGAACTTATTAGTCCTCCTGATAATATTGACAAGTATACTCCCAACTGCTTTGTTCCGTGAAAGAAGCGTTTCTCCTTGAAGATGGGTCGCCGTGAGTGGGGCAAGGTGTTTGCCTCTGGTGACTACTCTATTAAGTGGGTTATTCCTTGGTGGAAGCTTGAAAGGATGATTGGTTGTAATACTCAACCTTTTTGTCGTCTTCCTAGCTTGTCAAAATTGACCTTTTATTATCCCTGTAGAGTAAAGAGACAATATGGAATTGCACAAACTATTCCTACAGAAGATCTTCGTCGTCCTTATGAATTTCCTGTTTCACAAGAAGTTGAACGCTTTGACAAGTATTGGTGTGCTAGACCTTTATGGGAGGTGATTACCCATAAGGTTCCACCTTCTTTGTCCAATAATGTGAAGCAATGGTTAGATGGAAGATCTCAAAAAGACCAAATCAAATTAGAGAAGACCAATGTGAAGACTCGCCTGGGAGACAAGAAAGTTCATGCTAAGGAACGCCTAGGTGAAAAAGTTGAGTTTAAGACTCCTGTCATGCCTAAAAACAAGAGCTCTAATAAGGACAAAGGAAAAAGAAAAGTGGACTCTACAGAAAAGAAAATTTGGGTTGAGAAGAAACATGGAGTTTTGGCTGAGGGAGAGACCATCTACACTAAAATAAAATGTAGATCTTCCAATGGATGTCTCTTAGCAAAGGTAATGGATGAAGAGGAAGACGCAGACAAGAATTGGAAAAGAATCAAGAAAGAAAAGAAGGATTAGAGCATTGCTTTTCTTATGATTTATTAGTCAATTTAAATTGTTAAGTTAATTTAAAATTTTTTTAAGCTTTATTTCATCAATAATGTATTTTTTTTTTATTTATTAATGCAATTTCAGCTTTTAATTAAATTAACTTTACATTTTGTTTATTTAAAACAATGAAAACAACTTAAAATATTTTTTCGAAAAATTTCTTTGAGTACGGAAGTCGAAAATTTTCCAGAATGCACCAAACTTTCCCTAATACTTGCAGAAAATTGGCGCTGCTCTTTCGAGTCTGTCGTTGGGCTTTTCCTTCTATCGCCTGGCGACAAAATTGTCGTCTGGCGACAGTATACTCCCCTTATTTTTAAATATATTATTAATGAAATTATATTTTATTCATAATATTTATTTGTATTTTTTTCGGATTTAATTTCAAAAGATTCAAATTATTTTTGGGTTTGATGAACGATTTTATTACAAAGAACTTTTTATGAACCTTTCTTCTATAATTTATGTCCAACAACCAAACCAAACCCACTTTACTTTCTTAATTGACCCATTAATTTTATAAGGCCCAATATCCTTACTTACCCTAGTACTCTCTCTCCTATAAATACCCCATACATCCCCAAAAAATTCCCCACTCAAAAGGTTAGCCTTATTTTCTTTCTCCTTTGTTTTATTAATTTGTGTAATTATAATTATTGATTTTGGGTTTTGATTTTATTATTTGAAATTAATTTAATTAGTATCTAATTGTATTTTAATGATTAAACTTTATAATTTCAGATTTTATAAATGTTATAATTTTCAGATTTTGTAAATTTTATACCCTATAGGGTTTTTAATTATTGAAAATCATGATTTTAGGGTCTTTATGAACAATTGATTTAGGGCTTTTATGTAATGATGTTTTGAAATTTTGGTGATTATAACTACTAATTAGTTTAACTTAATTCCAGATTAATTTGAACACGTAAATTCGTATTTTAATTTTTAGATTTTAGTTCGTTAATATTAATCCCGTTTTAATCCCAATCAGGTTCTGAATTCATCCGATTCAGATAAAAAAACTAGTGTTTTCCATGTGGAAACGATGTTTTAAGAATTATATGTTGCATTAATTAGAGTTTTAAAATATTCTACAACGAATCATATGTTGCATTACTCTATCCAAAATATTTTGTCGAATTATATTTTAAAATATTGTAGAATTATATGTTACAAAATATTTTGTAGAATAAAAGATATAACCGAAATAGTGGGACGGTGTCAATTTTGGATAAAGTTTCGTATTTCAATCATATCTTTTTCGTTATAGCTCGGAATTAATATTATAATATATCATTGGAAAGATAATTTCAAGAGCTATCCAACCATATAAGAATTAGATAAAAACTATGAAGCACGAAAATAATATCTAACAATCTTTTAACGTCTTTCAATTCGAATCGAATTACTAGAGGAGTTATATTCTATTTCAAACTCTTTAATCTTATCTTTTCAAAAAGGATAATTAAGATCTTTTAGAAGCTTATAGAAGCTTCTAATTAATCCTAATTGGTTTAGGAATGAGGTTAAATCCTTTGGACCCTCCACATGATCATTGGGTCGTAGGTAAGGTGGGCTTAGGTTCGGTTTAGACCCAGTTTAGTATTTTGGACATAACTTATTCGTTATAACTCGGATTTGGGCTTATAACATATCGTTGGAAAGCTCTTTTCAAACCCCATCCAAATATTTAATCATTAGACCCAGATTATAGACCAAAATAAACTGGTCTAAACATTTTTATAAAATGGACACGAAATGAATGATTTTAATGGACACGAAATGAAGAAAATAAGTTATGGTTTGGGAAAATGGGCTATGAATTGGATTGTTTATCAAATGTATTGAATGGAACATGGATTTAAGCACTCTAAAGATTACATACTCAACCCGACCAATAATGGCAGTAAAAGGTTGTTCATCATCGGGTTTGGTTTTGGGGAGACATTTTTAGGTGTCTACAGGGTGCTTTCTCCTTATAGCTAGGAGTTGGGATCTCATCTAGAAAGCAACAATCCAAAAATATTTTGAACCCAGGTTGTCTTATGCCATTTACAACGAAAGGTTCTGGAAATTCATAACATGGATAATCCTCTCCCTCTCTTATAAACTGTCCATTTAAGGTAAGAGGGTATTGATCCATTGGCACTACTTTCTTTTGTGTGCGAGCGTTCCTACGTGCCTTTGATTTTTCCCGGGCTCACTTAAGATTCTCGAGAGTTGGTTCGAAACCAAGTTCGAAGGTATCTAACTTAGGGAGGCCAGGTAGTCCCATATGTTTGGCTATCTCTTTCTTCTTTCCTAGAGTCATTCCAGGGAAGTGTCCTTGTTTTCTCAAGATAGCATTGGTTACCATGTTTGAGTGGAGGTCATAGTGAAGAGGGGTCCTTTCATCTTCCTCTATCAAGGAGACCTCTTCATTAAATCCCCACAAATCTTCATCATTCTCATCATGCTCCACATTAATAAGCGGATTTTCTATTGTTTTGATTCTCATAGGTGAAGCATCGATCGTAATCGGTATTCCTCCAACTATGGCTTTTACTTGTTGATGAAGAGATGAAGGGACGGCCTTTAGGTCATGAAGCTAAGGGCGTCCCAATAGTAGATTGAACGATGCCTTAATGACAACTACTTGGAACGTAGTAGCATGTTCGATTTCTCCCGCCGTTATATTCATGGTAATTGTACCTAATGTTTGGCGACGTGAGTTATCGTAGGCTCTTATTCCTTGTGTTGATGGGGATAAATCCTCATCTCTTATTCCTAACATCCTCACAGTTCTAAGTGGGAAAACATTAATTGCCGATCCATTATCTACAAGAGTCATAGGGACGTTCATTCTCTTACAGATTACTGTGAGGTTAAGAGCTTTGTTATACCTGTCACCTTCCGGCGGTAGATCCTTGCCGGAAAAAGTGATCAAATTGATGGGACTTGGGAGATCACTCGTGAGGAAGTTAGCCAACCCCTCAGGAGTGGTGTCCGAATCTATCCCTACTTTAGCTAAAGCATCCATGACTGCAACTCTATGCTCTCGGGATGTAGCTAGAAGTTTCCATACGTTCATTTCGACCTTAGTCTTTTTTAACTGTTTGACAACACCATTGTCTTCTATAATAGGTATGGGAACTTGTTGAATAGTAGGTATAGGTTGTGTTATGATGGGAGGTTGCATTCTCCCGGACCTTGTGAGGACATCTATAGGTGAATCCTCTTCGTCCCAAATGTCACCTACTGGATATATTGCCGAAAGTGGAGTTTCTTCGACATCTTTGAGGTAGACATCCTCATCATCACTGTCCCACACTCCATTAATTGTAGCTTCTTGTGGGAGTTGGACTAGCTTCTTGTCATCAATCAGTCTTTGGATCAATTCTTTGAACTTGAAACAATTTTCTATTGTATGTCCTCTTTATTGATGATATGAACAGTAATATCTATCTGTCCTTTTAAGTGACTCAAATGGTCTCGGTTCGAGAGGTTAAATCTTACCATTCCCGGAGAGCATTTTGAACATGTCTGCATAAGATGTCCCAATTGGAGTGTATGGTCTATTGCTCCTTTTGGGGGTGCCAATCACTTTGAGGGAGAAGGATTTCTTCTCCCTTGGTGGAGGCTTATTTTTGAGTAGTTCGTTGCGTTCTTTTAGAACCTCCGTGGCTTGGTGTATCAACCTGTTTGCTTCTGACATAACCTGCATGAGCATATACACTTTATGTTTAGTTGCAAGTTCTTGCCCGTAAGGGAAAGAGTCATTAGCATCCTCGAAGATTTCCTCTTCTTCAATAGTCTCAACAGGTTTAATAAGACTTGATGGGTCAACTTGATTTTCCTCATCGTGAATAGCCAAAGAATCCGATAGTGGTGTAGTGTTGATGCTTGGTTTCTTGCTTGCAGGGGGCAATGGAAGTTTGTTATTATCAATTAGATCCTGGATAGCTTCCTTTAGCTTCCAACAATTTTCCGTGGGACGGCCCCTACCTTGATGATACTTACAGTGTGCGTTGGGGTTCCAGCTAGTCGTTCTCCTTTCAACAGGTAGGTCCCCAAACGGTCCAATGGGAGTTATAAGACCTTTTGCGTGTAGGAGATCGAAAACGGTGTCATAACTCATGCCGATAGCAGTAAAGTTCTTCCTAAACGGTTTCTTTTGTCCTTGATTATTCATAGCAAGGACTTCATTCAAATTAAAGGTGCCAACATTGTTTGAGTGGGCGGTTTTAGAAGAAGAAGGATTGTCGTTCTTCTTACCTATCCAGCCACTATTGGAGTTATTGTTGTTAGCAGCTTTTTATTTAGCTAGGTCGTCTTCAATATTGATACTAATGTCATAGACGACCTTGAAAGTGTGCAAATTGTTTTGGTACTTGAGATGCTTTGAGTATTTTTCATGGAGGTTCTTGATAAACATCCTTAAAGATTCTTTTTCACTAGGCACCTCAACCATTTTTGCAGAAATTTCCCTCCATTTGTTAAAGAAGGAAGTAAAGCCTTCAATTTCCTTTTGTTTCAGTATTTCAAGTTCCCTATGATCGGTTTCAACTTGAACATTGCACTTGTATTTATCAATGAAAGCACTTACAATAGACTCCCAACTAGAGGTTTTCTCTTTGTCAAGAGAAAAGTACCATTGTTGACATACAGTTTCTAAAGATAAAGAAAACACAGAATGAAAAGCTTTCTTATCTATTCCCTTAATGTTCATCACAGATTCAAATGCTCTTAAATGAAAATAAGGGTTATCCATTGGCTTGAATTTCGGGATGTCGTTGGCATTGAACTTCTGCGGAAGAAGGTCCTTGTCCATCGAGACCCCTTGCGAGCTAATTCCCAAGAATCTATAGTCATTAGATAGCTTGCTCAAACTTTCCTGAATGAGCTCCATTTGTTGTTGTCTTGCCGGGTCATTGATTTGAAGAGTTAGACCCTTCAACATCTCAGCCAGGTTAGCCACCTGTCCCTTAACCTCATTGAGTTCTTCTTGACTTGCCATTATCTTCTTAGTTTTCCTTTTCCTACCAATTGGCTTATCAAAAAGTAAGACTTGAACGAAAGTTTTGTCCTTGATTAGACGCCCTTCCTTTCTTGACCACGCGCTATAAATTAAACCATATTCGTTTTAATGACTCGACTCAAATTGACTTTGATTTTATGGTTTAAATAGCAAAAAAGAAAAGCAAGAATAGGGTGCATATTTTTGGGAATGGGTTCAAACAAGTGGTTAATTGGAGGATTAATATCCGACTTACCCCCCTAAAAAAATGACGGAAAACACGCATTCAAGACTCTAGACATGGTCATGGTGTGACAAACATGTTAAGTGTGTGCTTTATAAGTGTGTGTAAGTGACATGCTTTGACTCTTGTGTGTGACCAAGGGACTAAGTGCCTAGACTCAATTAAGGACTTAAACATGGTTAAACCATTAATAAACTGGTGAAACTGATTAGTAGACTGTTTAATTAGACTCGTCGTGATGACTCGAGTAAGAAACTGGACTGTCGCCAGAACAATAGAACTGTCGCCACTGTTCAAAGCCTATCGCTAAACGACAGAGTTGTCGCCAGGCGACAGACAATAAACAGAGGCGCCACAACCCGGATTTTTGCGCCATTGCTGGAACATTAATCTGGACTGTTTCCAGTAATTTTACCCTAAGGAGACATGCCTAAAGTCGTATTAAGTTAGATTGATTAATTTATTAGCTTTTAATTAGTCTAATTAATTAACTAATTAATTATACAAAGTCCTTTTTAGTCATTAATCGGTTTATTTAGACTTAAACACAAGCCAAACAAACGGTTAGCACATATATAGTATGCACAAGCAAAGATGCACAAGTAGTTCATATAGTCACAATATGATGCAATGAGTTTGCAACCTAACCATGGCTCTAGTTCTCTAAAGTTCAAAAATATGGGTAAGTCAAAGAGGGTCTATGGTTATGAGTCCGGATGCATCGCGCAGAAGCCTTACCTTTGGAAGGGTTGGCGCGTATGGATGGGACCCCGCAAGTTAAAAACTTGCTTCCACGGTTTGGTGGATTCACAAACTCGGATGTACCCGTAGTTGCCAGGAGCGTTCGACTGGGTAGATGGAGCGTGAACCCCCAGAGGGTTATGGCCATATGTAGAACACATATGGGTTTCAGAAAAGTGAGAAAAACTTAATCAGGAAGTAGAATCGAGCCAACAGTACTAGAAATGGTCAAAATAAGAAGGCAGAGTTCCGGCTCGGTATTGGAAGAACTTGGCGCCAGACTACAGGGACTGTCGCCGCAAAAGAACCCCTGTCGCCAGACAACAAAAGCTCTTTACAGGCGATAAGCCTTGTTTTCTAGACGCTAGTTCCTACATGCCTTGGCAAGTATATGTGTTCTTAGAATTTTCCAGATTTCGCAGTATTATTTCGATTCTAGTTGTGTAAGATATTTCTCAAATTTCCTACGTGTAAAATCCTATGTTTTTTATTCATTTCGGATGGTCTATCCAATGAGGACCTTTTTTATGCATATGACAATAATGTTAATCAAAATTACGCACATGAAAACTTAGAACTTTTCAAGTCTCACCGCTCATTCTAAATTATTGCCAAAAAAATTTCAGGAATTAAAATAGAAATCGTCCCCAGTGGAGTTGCTAAAAACTGTAGGGAATATTTCAAACATCATAACACCAAGCTTGAACCCCACTGTGATCTCCAAAGAGAAAGAAAAGAGAGCAAAAGAGTCGCCAACAAGTTTTAGGAACTTGTAAACCAATCACGAGGTGAAGGTTACACCCCTTAACGATCCATGAGATCGTCAACTCCATAAGGTCTTGAACCAAATAGGGTTCGAGGATGAGGGTACGAATCCAATCTACAAAAGAAAGGACCCGCCCTATAAAATAGGCCTCTACTTTATTCTACTCGTATTCATGTGCGCTTTTTGACTAACATGGAAACAATAGGTTAATTCTAAACCTGTTTAATCTATGTTGGTTAAATATTAATGCACAAATAAAACTATTATTGGCGATCACTTGAATTAAAATCATATTAGCCTAAACCAAATTATTAATTATCTTATTAAGCGTGATTTCAAGAACAAATTCCCTTACATAAAAGGCGTGATCAAGCAATAACAATAATAATAATATAAATCAAGCAGCATAATAATAATAATAATAATAATAATAATAATAATAATAATAATAATAATAATAATAATAATAATAATAATAATAATAATAATAATAATAATAATAATAATAATAATAATAATAATAATAATAATAATCATAGTAACAATATTAACAATAATCATGTTAAGGCATAATAAAGCTTAATAATGATAGCAAGATCCTAGGCATGATACTAACAAGATTAATAACAAATCCTTGCATGTCACTAAGAAATAAAGATCAAATCTTTAAACCTGACATGGTACTAACATGATTTTAGAAAGAATAAAGGCACCCTAAACAGGATTCTAGAAAGCAATAAATAACGTCATAACATGATACTAGGAATATTAATCAAATCTAAACATTCTTTTTACATTGAAAGGGAGTAAACTAATTTACTTATTTTGAAGCCTCGTACCTCTTTCTTATAACAAAATATACTCGTTAGTAAACTTCAATGAAAATAATTAAATTAAAGAATTGAATTAAATAAAGTTTAGACTGGATTTGGGGCCAAACCCTCAGAAATTATCAACCTTGCACGTCTAGGGCAAAGGCAACTTCGAACTTGGTTAGATGTATCTAGATCTTGTGTATGCGGTATTGTGTTTGCAAAAGGGTTGGTTTAGAAAGAAAGAGAGAGAGTATATCAAGTAAGCCTTTGTGAGAGTTGATGATTGAAAAACGGAGGTCGAGGACCCTATTTATAAGAAAAATAAACCTAAAAAGCATAGAATTTGATAAGGAATAAAACTAAACGCTGTCGCCACAAATTCACTCTGTCGCGAGGCGACAAGGTCTGTCGCGAGGTGACAGACTTTTCGTTTGGCGACAGCCTGGCTTTTACGCGCTTTCCACGCGGAATCCGATCTTTAACTAAATTTGATCTACGGAATCCGTACGGAAGCTAAAATCGTATAAAAATAATAATAAAATAATAATATTTTATTCCAAATAAAAATCCATTAAAATATAATCATTAATCCTAACTCTATTAGAATTTAAGTGAACCTTCTAGAGACTTCTAGAAAATTATAATTAATCCTAGTAATTTTAGGAATAACAATTAACATTGGGCCCTCCTCTAGATCATTGGGCCACATGTAAAGAATAAACCGGGCCTAGTTTAGTATTTTGGCCATAACTTCCTCAATATTCATCGAAATTGGGCTTATAATATATCGTTGGAAAGGTCTTTGCGAGCCCCATCCAATTACACTATTATTGGACCATTGACAAGGACCAAACTAAACCGGATTGACTATTTTTTTAATAAAATAAGGTCGTTTTCAAAAACAGAGAGAAGAGAATTTTAATGAAAACTACCCGCAACACTTGACTTTTCACACTTTCACCTTATTTGATTATGGTTCGTTGGAAAGGCATTCATCACTGGGTTTGGTTTTGGGGAGACACAAATGGGTGTCTACATTACTGATATGTCACTCTTAAGAAACAGACAACACCTGAGCTTGGAATCCGAGCAGATAACTTAATTTCCGCACGTTTTACTTCGAATCCATACTAACTTAATCTTTGGAGGCAGACCACCGACCATTCAATGCTCCGTTTGTTTTGCAGGTACAAGCGTCCTTGCTGAATCCAGTGTTTGAGTTGTAACTCTCCTGAGGGACATAAAAAAAAACCCCGAAACATTTGGCGCCGTCTGTGAGGAGAGTACCTCTAAGATGGCTTCACAATAGCATCTTGTGCTGCCTGCAGTGTTTATCTTAGCTCGTGCCTCCTCCAAATCAACGAAAGCACCTTAAGAAGATGACGAGGCTGAGTCGTCATCAGAGCTCTCAGTAGAGCTGAGGGACTGCCGACTGGTGCTAGCAAGGTCCTCCCTCAGTCTCTCCTCCGGTGCCTATCCAGAAGGCTTGGGTCCTGACTGATTTTTGGCCTCCCACAATATTGAATCATTGGGAGTGCCGCTAGAGGTTGGGGAAAGGTTATAGGTTGGAGTTGGAAGAGGGTCAGAAGAAGGGCTTGGAGGGTTATCAAACACCTCATCAGCAGGCGCCCTGATGGAGCCGTCAAATAGTCGACCCCTCCGAATGGTAGAAGGAACCATCCGAATTATACTTTCTTGAAGTTCTCTTTGTTCTGGCCATAGTGTCCTGCACAGTCACAAAAACGGTCAGATTCGGGGAAGTTTGCATAGTAGAGTCCTGATGAGTGACATTTATGTGACTCTTAGGGAGTATTTTAGAGTCTTTTTTATGCTTTCTTTCTCGTGTTTTTCACTTTTATTCTCTTGTTTTCTTGCTAATAAAGTTTGTAGTCCATTTTGTGTTTTCTTGCGTTTTAGGGGTATTTTCGTCTATTCCACTATACTCGCTTTACCCTCTTTTATTGTAGGTGTTGTTCGAGGCTCGAAATCTAGTTTGTAAGGATCTCCAAGTGTTTTGGATGCTCGAGAAATGGCCTCGTGTCGTTTGGTTGGGTAGAGTTCAAGGCAAGGAGCAAACTTCCACTCATAGCTAGCGCTCTCGTGCATCACCATTATCACATGCCATGGTCCCGAGTGCGCAAAATTGTAGATTTTGGGGCTGCCTTGTTCATCACCATCGTACGAGCATGACGCTCGAGAGCGCACTCGAGCTCACCAGCAACCGTGCATCCTTAGCTCGAGGGGAGCGCTAGCAACAACAACAAGGGGTGCGTGAGCGCAGACCCTTATGTGCGTGCGCACGGGTGTTGTTGCGCGCACACACTGCCTTCTCCGTCCCTCTTTATTTTGTTTTGTTATTTATACCCATTTTATTTAAGGGACGATGGGGGAGTTTTAGAAAAGAACTTCCTCTCATATTTTAGCTTAGGTTGAGAGCTTCTTTCTCTAGGTTTAGCTAAGGATTAGAATAGTTTAGAGAGAGAAAGTGAGGGTTTCACCATTAATGAGCTTGGATTTTGAAGAAGAAGATTGATCATCATGTTTGTAGACTTTCACCTTCAATCAATGAGAGTTTCTAACTCTATCTCCTCTATTTTATTTGCTTTCTTTTGATTATTGTTTTTGTTGTTGGTATTGCTTGTTAATCATGTTGATTCTTGATTATTTGTTGATTAATCTTATTGTTATCATGATTAGTGAGTAATTCCCCCATTAAGGGAATGGTTGTGGTGTAGTTGGATCTTGAGCATGTTCAAGGGTTTGGAATTGATTTATTGTGATTAAAGTCTTTATATGCTTGATATTCTTCAATCTACTTGCAAAATGCATGTTGTTAGTTGATTGGGAGTGAATCTTTGCTAAAATGAAATGGAAGTTGGCTTAGCTAAGTTCATTTATATCGATTGTTATTTGATAGTACCTCCTAGCATATGGTTCTAATGTGGAGCATAAAGGCTATGTTAGGAGAAGCCAATGAACCCCGGAAGGTGGCTAGGTTGGACCTTACTTCGATATTCGAGCATGTTTAGTTCATAATTAATTCAAATACTATGCCTTTGTTTATGCTTGAGTGATTGCTATTCCTAGACCATTTCCCTTAGTGTTTTACTTCTAGTTTAGTTGTATTTTAGACTTAGTTTACTTCCCTTATTCCGGACTAGCTTAGTTGTTGATAGCATTTGGTAGTGTTTATCTGTTCCCTGTGGTTCGACCCCTCTTCTTGCCATATACTCATATTAGGTTAGTTGAGTGTTATAAATTTTATTTGATTTAGGTGTAGTTATCTAACGACGCAATTATTACCTTGTCAAGTCCTTGACCAAGCAATCGGCACCGCTAGTTCTAAATTCAACCGTCCCCGGTGACCGGCTGATCACTATCCTATGCCGTGCCGTGTGCGTTTGGGAAACCATTTTTGAAAAAAGAAAGAATGCAAAATAAATCAAAGAAAGGATCAGGCGGTTACCTTAGAAGAAGGTACTAGGAGGCGCTTGGTCTCAGGTTCACTGGAACAGGCAGACGAAAGGCCGAGTGTCAGATGCTTGAAAGTCAAAGTCTTTAAAGTCAGAAGTTCTAAGATTCTCCCAAAGATTTGCGTAAAGGTGTGAATCTAAGGGGGGGGGGGGGGGGAGTCAACCTTTCTATTTATAGAGGGGGTTAAAAGCGGGGGTAAGACCCTAGATTCCCCCTAACAGTAAAAATTCAAATCCGGCCAGCAAAGGCTGACACCTGTCACAGGCGACACGTGGCAAGCGCGTGTCCCCTGTGAGGGGCAAATGATTTGGCTATTTTATACCCTGCCAAGTGCCCCACTCAGAGCCTGACATGTGTAACTGGAAGGGGCGCCAGCTTGGACCTTCCAGATGGTGACACGCGTCGAGCAGATGCTGCCCCCTAGGAATGGCAGCATTCAAGGCCGAAATCCCAAGGGACCCTAAATAAAAGGCGTGCCCTTTCCTAGGTCATCAAACCCTAGGAAAGGGCATACTTCCCAAGGTCCCTATAAATAGGGAACATTCCCCCATTTATTGGGGCACGTTCTAATCATTACTGATTTGCCACTCTCAAGAAACAGACAACACTTGAGTTTGGAATCCGAGCAGATAACTTAATTTCCGCACGTTTTACTCCGAATCCATACTAACTTAATCTTCAGAGGAGGACAACTTTCATTCGGTGCTCCGTTTGTTTTGCAGGTACAGGCGTCCTTGCTGAATCCAGTCTTTGAGTTGTAACTCTCCCGAGAAACACAAAAAACCCCGAAACAATAGGTATTCAAATAAAGTTTTATGATACTCCATCCGTTCCTTCAAATTTGAATCACTTTGTATTTACACGGTTCTCAATAAGCGTCTTTGACCATTAATAATTTAGACTATGTATGAGTAAAGTTTTTAAAAAGTTGATGTTTGAAAAATTTATCATAAGGAGAATCTAATATGATCAAACTTGTTAATTTATTTTGATTGTACAAATTATAAAATGTGGTCAAAGTTAAATATTAGGAACAGAGATAGTATAATATTGAGTTAAGTATAAAACAAGGGACTCAATTCTTGCAAAATGTGGGGAAAGGGGACTCTATTTATTTTATAGAGAGAAAAGGGACTGGGCTAGAATGAGTTTGGGTTTTCTGTGGGTTCTAATTAATTAAGGGAATTGAGTCCCCTTGGTTAAAGAATTGAGTCCCCTTGGTTAAACAATTGAGTCAATTTGGTCAACTAAAAAAAAAGAGTATGTTTTTCTTGTTTTTTTTTTGGTAAATATTTTAATTTAAGACCAATAAAAAAAAAAAGTTCCTTACTCTTTTTGGAACAAAAATAAAGCATAAAATTACAATACTTTGAATGTTTATTTTCTTCATCATCTTCATTACATCCTCGACCTTCTAACTCCACATTTCTCTTTAATTAAAATTATGACCATCTCATAAACTAACTCTGACTCACGTGAACTGTCAACCAACCTACCACCTAATATAATCACACCCATCCACTTGTTTATAGTTTGGGCATATTAGAATCTCATAAAAGGATGCTTGACTTTCTTAGAAACTCTCCTTAATGACCTTCTATTGCAATATACACTAGGCTTATCGATAATTTTTTTTAAAAAAAAAAAAAAAAAATTAGGGCCCTACAAGCCTTCACTAAAATTACGATGTGTGCTTCTACTACAAATGCAAGACAAATAAGCTACAAAGCAGAGAGATGAAGAATATTAAAAAATTATTAAAAGAATACTTTTTTTGGATAACAAACATTAAAAAAATTTCAAGAACAAAGCTTTTGTATTGTTGTTGTACTTTCTTAATTTCAAACAGCCATATTTTCAAAACAATCAGCAGAAATTATTAATGAAGGAATTGAATTTGTCTGGTTTAATCAAGGCAATAATGAGGGGACTTAATTCTTCTTGGGTTAAAGGTGAGTTAAGTCACCTGAAAATACCTCCTAACACCAGAAATTTAACCCTAGTCCCCTTTTCCTCTATAAAATAAATAGAGTCCCCTTTCCCCACATTTTGCAAGAATTGAGTCCCCTGTATTATACTTAACTCGTATAATATTTGAAATAATTTTAATTAATATTTAATTACATAAAAATATTCCATAAAATTTATTATTTATACAATACTTTATACTTTAAATAAAGTCAAATTAATGCATTAACGAATGTACAATGTTAAATGTGTCAAATATCTTCAAATGGATGGAATAATTGATTTAAAATCCCTACCAAATTTGCGTCCCCAAATCTGCCGCGTGACTGCCCAAAAAAATAAAAATAAATATAAAAATCTGCCGCGTGACAATATTTGATCCTTTTGCAAAATTACTCTCTCTGCCCTTTTCGCATATTCCATCCCACCATCGCTGAATAAACTCCACACAGTTATATACTTGTATAAAATAGAAACCTCCACATATTAATTCCAAGTCCAGACTTCTCCGCCTCTCTTTCACAAAACTTCTTCTTCTCTTTTTTCCTTCAAATACCCGTAAAAATTTCTCCTTTGCTTTTTCTTTTTTAAAATAATAATTCATAATTTTAATGGCTATTTCGTTTTCTGAAGAATCATCGTCTTTGATTTGTTCTTCAATCTTCAGTTGGTCGCATTCAATCAATTACTCGTCATTTTTAAAGTCTTCTTCTATCAATTTAGATCAGCTTTCTTGTACTTGTTTCTGACACTTTAATTCTCCCTCCGCTGCCGCCGTCGTTAGATTTTTTCCTGTTTCAATGGGAAAGCGTAAGTTCTCTCTCTCTCTTTTTTTTTTTTTTTTACTCTTAATCTGATTGATTATAAGATTAACGTAATTTTAGATTATGTTTTGGTTTTGTGGGTTGATTGAATTACGAGTTGTTATCCTGATTTTATTAGTCGGTGTTCAAATTCTGTTGATTTAGTTTGTGGGTTTTTGTGGGATTTTTGAATTGATTTGCTTAACAGTGATTCCAATTTGGTGAATAAATGTCGATATTATTGGTTGTTACTGAATTTCTGATTATGTAGGATGTATGTAGGATATTAAATTCGTGAGTTTTTGTCGTTGTGAATTTTAATTTGGTGCTGTTTTTTTTAATTTTTAATTTGGGCGTAATTTTGTTGAATTGAATAGGCAATTCAAATCGTAAGAACGCAGCAGCAATGCTAGATAGCGACGATACAGATAGTGTAAGCTCGTCGTCTTCGGTCCGTTCAGATCTTGTTTCAGTTGGGGTTGGTGCGGAGGTAGAAAAGGATAGCCTATTGGATCAATCGCTTGATGCTTTATTTGAGAAAAGGTAGCTCCTTGTTAAGTTAATTGAGATTTTGAATACTCTTTGTTTTGTAATTAGTTACTTCTTACTTATAGTGAAAATTGGGATGATCAATTCACCACTTTACATTGAGCTTCTTTTTGTATTTGAATTGTTCAAGGGGTTCAACAAGGGAGAAGGCTTTGGAATCTATTATTGATGCGTTTAGTCAAAACTTACAGCATGAATTCGTGGAAAAGAAGTAAGGATTTTTTTTTTTTAATTATTTTAAATTAATCTCACTATTTGTATCTTAGGTCTTAATTTTTTTTTGAGTTGAAGGAAAATTGAAATTGCTTTTTTTTTTTTTTTTTTTTTTTTTTATAATCATCATGGTAAAGCAATTAAATAATTATTGATGTGTTAATATATGTAGGTTGCTCCTTGTTCAATATTAGTGGAAGTATTGGGGAAGAATCAATAATTAGAGAATCTGTTTAACTTATCACAGTTGATGTTTTGGCGCCGTTATTTGATCTTAAGTTTACATCTTTAAAGGAAATTTCATTATTGTTTGTAGTCTTCGTACTAGATTTCATTATACTGCACAGGATAGCTCCCTTATCCTTATTGTTACCTTTTTTAGCAAGGGATTTCTGAAATAAAATAGCTGGGTGTAGTATAGTTGTCTGTGTAGTATGGATAATCTTCTATTACTCTTCACTTCTGCATTGACTGCCATAGGGAACTAATGGGATTAATGATTATCTGATGGATTTCTTATGGCTTTTGCTTGCATCTTATATATTTATTTTACTTGTATGTCTCATCAGATTTGCTACTCTGCTTCATCAGTGCCTGAATTCTATTAAAAAGGGCTCTGGGAAGGAGACAATTTCGGCGTCTCAGGCTATTGGTTAGGCCTCTCATCTTGTGGATTATTTTTTAATGTTATTCAAGTTAAATATGAATTGCTAAACTATAGACATTGTATAGGTCTATTGGCATTGACGACTGGCCCAGGGAATAATGCACGAGAAATACTGGAGGAATCAATCCCTACAATATCTCAGGCTCTCAGGTCAAGAGCTGAATCATCAAAAGTTGCAGCGGTGAGTTTAATTATGGACTCTATACCTCGTGTGGTGCTTCATACATATAGTTTTAAAATATTAATGCTTTTTCTGTTTTGATTTTGTTATTAAGTTGGTAGATTGTTTGGCTGTTATCACCTTTATTGGCGGGGAAGAGCCTGAGGAAACAGAGCGGTCAATGCAGATAATGTGGCAAGTTGTTCATCCCAAAGCGAGTACTAATGTATGTGTAAATGCAAAGGTTTTCGCTTGATAGAAAATACTTGTATCAATGTTTATTGTATACGAGCTATATTTTGCCTATTATTAATGTTGTATGGATCCTGCTTATACTAATTTCTTGGTGGTCAAATTGGCTGCAAGCCTGCAACCTTACCTTTTTTAAGCTGGAGTTTATATTTCTTCCAAACAAAAAAAAAAAAATTTTAAAAAGCTGGAGTTTATTTTTTCATTTGATATGAATTTATAAGTTGAATTCTTGAATGGAAAGTCACAACTGATTTTTATTATTCATCACTCATTTGGCATCACTTTCCACCTTCAATTATTGGTTTTATGATTTTGGAGGTTATAACATTTAAATAGAATCAGGAAATAAAATTTAGTTATGCCTACATTAATCATGCTGATTTTTGAAATTGGCAACAAAAAACTGGAAGCTACTTTTTGTAGTTTCCGCATTGTATTTTTAGAGTTTTCTAAATAACAGAAAACCGGGAACAACCCCAATGATAATGAACGGGTCCTTCATTATCACTCATAACTTTTAAGACACATGAAATCCATACACAGGATTTTCAATTCTTTTGGGGAATGGGAATTGGTAATTAACAAATGAATATTTACTCTGCAGGTAGTGGCAACTAAAGCTTCACCAGCTGTCATCGCAGCAACAGTATCAGCATGGTCGTTTCTCCTCACAACAATTAATTCATGGAGTCTAAGCTTGAAGGATTGGCAAGAGTATGTTGATGTCTTTTGTTGTTTATAAGCTCTATGTAATGATGCTTATGCATTTGAACCTTGATTAGTACCAGGTCTTGTTTATGTCCTTATATTAAAGGGAAGGAGCTATGACATTAGATTTGCTGAATGTACTATTAGAAAAGAAATTGAAATGGCTTGATGTGTTCATGTTATATAAAATGATGGTGGTAATCTTTTTTTCAAGGAAGGAGATGGAAGGATGTTGTACAGGAGCTATGTTGTGTAGTGGGTTTAATTAACTTCTTAGCTTTTATAAATACAGTTATGGTTTTGATGGATAATAAATGCTGAGTTATGTAGAAGGTTTACAAGAAGAAGGTTAATGTGGTATTATTGTGTGGTTAAATGATTTGAAGGGTGATGTAGATGGGAGGTGTAGGAAATTCAACTGCATTATGTCATACTAATTATTTGGAGTCTTATATTTATTATTTAGCATACTTAAAGTAAGCTTGCGGCCTAATCTATTTAATAAAACAAATGCAGGTACATTTCTTATTTGTCTACTCTGTTGGATAAGGATGATCGTGCTGTACGCATTGCGGCTGGTGAAGCACTGGCTGTGATATTTGATGTTGGAGATTTTGAAAGATATTCTAGTGAAAGAAATGGTTCCAGTGGAGACACGGAGAGTGCTATTAAAGAAGGCTATATACACTTAAAAGGATTGAAAGGCAAAGTCCTGAATCAAATACGAGATCTTGCTTCTGAGGCTGGTGGCAAAGGAGCAGCTAAGAAAGATCTTAATAACCAAAGGAACTTATTCCGTGATCTTTTGGATTTTTTGGAGGTTCTGCTTCATTCTTAATTTTTTTAAAATTTTTTTTTTCCGGTGTGTGTTTTGTACAATATATACTAACGATGGCTTGGTACCTTGTTTTTTCAGGATGGTTATTCTCCTGAATCCTCAACAAAGATTGGTGGTGAGACTTTAACCACATCATCATGGTCAGAGCTTATTCAGGTGCGCCTTTCTGCTCTCAGTTTTGATATTGTATTGCTTCTGTATTTTGTAATTCTATTTCGTTACAATTCTTACTTTTTGTATGTGGCTCTTTGCAGTTAAACTTCCTCAAACATTTCCTTCGGGGAGGATTTGTAAAGCATATGTTGGTAGGTCTCTTCATTGTCAGTTTACCACTTTTGTTTGTATTATATCTTGCTTTAAGTTTTTTGTATGTGCAGTTTCTATTTATACCTTACCGGTATCCAACTTTGTAGGAAAATGGATTTTTGCATGATGTCTTTGGATTTACGCCAAAGAAAAAGATTGTGGGCAGCAAAGATCAGTCAATGGATAAATTAAATGAGAAGGTTAGTCAATTACTGCCTTTTTTTGGCTGAGAATTTAATTATGCCTTTTGTGGTAATTGGCTATGATTAAGTCAGTTGACACTTTAGAAGAATTGAATAACTTAATTACTAGTAACTCAATTGGTCTTGTATGGACCCGGTCTACAATAAATTATTGTAGACCCAAAATTTGACACTTTCAAATAATATAATAACATTCTGGATGATATAATCACTGTTTTAGATGATATAATTATCTTTTTGTAAGTTATATTTTGAATTATATAATCTCATATTAAACCATTTAATGAGATTATATAATTATCTTTAGGATGATAAAATTTAAAAATCATCTTTTTTGAATGATGTAACTTACTATTTGATACTTTTTATAATGATAAATTCACTTTTTAAGTGATACATTTACATAACAATTTCAGAATGATATAATCACTTTTGTAGTAATATAATTACATTTCGTATGATATAATCACATTCTTATGGTATACTAGAAGGTTGGGTCCACAATAAGTTATTGTAGACCGGGTTTATTCTAGTCTTTATATAATTATTTTTGGAGATATTCCCTATATGTATATATATATATATTTAGGGGAAGACTCTCATGAGAATTTTTCTTATGTGAGAACATTTTTTATGTTCTAAATTTTTACTCGTATGTTCTAAATTTTAAATTTGATGTTCTAAACTTTTCCTTAGGTGTTCTATTTTAAATCAAATGTTCTAATTTAGTATTCACATGTTCTAAACCATAAATAAGTTAAGTTTGATGGCATAAATTTTAAATATCTTGTTCCAAAATTTTAACTTATATGTTCTAAAATTTAAAACGTGTGTTCTAAGATTTTTAATTATATGTTCCAGATCATAAAGCGTATGTTCTATTTTTTTATTCGCATATTCTATATTCTATATCAGTTTGTTCTAAATTTTTATTCTCATGTTCATAATCGTAAATCAGATGTTCTAAATTTTACTCATATGTTTAAAATTTCATAAAGCAAATTTTATAAACTTTTAATCACTCGTTCTAAATCTTAAATCAAATGTTCAAAACATATTATTCACATATGTTCAAAATTTTAATTTGAGTCGCATGATCTCGCATGTTCTAAATTTTAAATCAGTTCTCGTATAAGTATAAATTCTCACATATAGACCTATTCTCACCAAATCTCTCCTATATGTATGTATATATATATATATATATATATATATATATATATATATATATATATGTATACATACATACATATGTATATATATATCTATATATATATATATAACACGTATCACTTTCTGGTCCTTCGTCCTTGGTAATAATTTTTTTTTTAATAAAAAAAAAATTAGAAAATTTTATTTAAAGAAGTTATTTAAAAGGAAGTTTTTGTCAACAATATAAATTAGCAATAATATTTGCCTTTTTGATGTTGATATGCAATTAACAACGGAGAATAAGGAAACAAGTAATCTTTTATAAGAAGATGTAATTTTAGTGTAATACATTTTAAAAATGCAGTTGTTTATATATACTATAAACATTTACAAAATTTTCGATCTATATATGTATATATATTTTCTAGAAATCACTATACTATATAATTGGAGAAATTTTATCAAAAATGCACTTCGTAATTCATTACATAATCAACTACACTTCCAAAAAAAAAAAAAAAAAAAGAGCTGCACTCTTATTCATTTTATTTTATTTTATTTTATAAAATAATAAGTCCAATATAATATTTTTCTTCTCATAATTTTAGTAAACCGTAGAGTAATGTCATGAATCAATTCCTCTACATAAAATTGATTTTTTATGGACTACTCATATAGAGAGTTGGAATTTATTAAGATGAGCATGACTTTTTTTGCCTTACTCTTTGATAATCGTGCCTTTTCTCATGCTAGGCAGACGTGTAAATCGTAGATTACTTAGTTGCTAGCTCGGATATGATTAATTACCCCAAATATGTTTGTATTGAACCATTTTTACAAACTTGATGTAAATTAATAAAATGCTCATGCTACCTTTCCTTTAAAAAAAAATATAAAATGCTATCTTTCCTTAAAAAAATAAAAAAGTTTACGCAATATTTCATTATTAATTTTTTTTTTTTTTATAAATACGTTTATTTTGTCTAAGATCTTTTAATTTGTCTTATGTGAGAATTTTTCTTTTGTGAGAATACTCTTTATGTTCTAAATTTTTACTCGTATGTTCTAAATTTTTAATTTGATGTTCTAAACTTTTCCTTAGGTGTTCTAAACTAAATCAAATGTTCTAATTTAGTACTCACACGTTCTAAACCATAAATTAGTTAAGTTTGATATCATAAATTTTAAATAACTTGTTCCAAAATTTTAACTTATATGTTCTAAATTTTAAAACGTGTGTTCTAAGCTTTTTGATTATATGTTCCAGATTTTAAAGCGTATGTTCTTTTTTTTACTCGTATGTTTTAAATTTTTTACTCACACTTTTTATATTCTTTATCAGTTTGTTCTAAATTTTTATTCACATGTTCATAATATTAAATCAGATGTTCTAAATTTTTCTCATATGTTTAAAATTACATAAAGCAGATTTAATAAATTTTTAATTACTTGTTTTAATTTTTAAATAAGATGTTTTAAATATATTACTCACACAGATGTTCTAAATTATTACTCATATGTTCAATATTTTAATATGAGTCGCATGTTCTAAATTTTACATCAATTTTCATATAAGTATGAATTTTCACATATGGACCTATTCTCAATGGATCCCTTCCCTATATATATATATCCCCTAATCTGTTACATTCACCACCTCACACACCCCCCCCCCCACCCCCCCCCCCCCACCCCCCCCCCCACACACACACACAACTGCCCCTTGTCATCTTTCTAGATTTTTTTTCTCTTGGTTCTTTCTTACCTAAATGTACATTTGTAGACCAAGCAATGACACATACATTACTTTTTGTATTTTGATCTTTCCCACCTTAAAATTTCATAAACCATATTATTTGTCGGTGATTTTTTTCCAGTAAAATTAATCAATTACTCGAGTATAAGACTATGTTGAATTAGAGGAGATCAATAGAGCCTAATCTGTATGGATTTGAAAAGATCAACTTGATTGCAAGAAAATTTTTACTAGCTTAAAGTACAATCAATGCAATAAATTTTACTAGTCTAAAGTACACCCAATGCAACAAAATTAACTAGCCTAAAGTACACCCAATGCAACAAATCTACTAATCTAAAGTAGATCCAATGCAACGAAATTAACTAGCCTAAGTACATCCAATGAAAATAGTAGGAATCAAAAGGCTGCCATATAGTTGTGGCTGTAGCTTCACGAGCAGCTGTTAGCTTCCATCCCCTTTCTCTTTTCACGGAGTTTTACTCACCATTGCCTTGCTGTAGTTGACTTGGTAGGCTAACAGCCTGGTGAACTGGGAACGGCACTTGACATCCAAAATAACGAGAGATGGAAAAAATGCTCATCTGATTCACCTATTCTACCTAATATAGCCTAGGTGGAAATGTCTGGTTTTGACTAGTCCCAAGTACTTGGTCCTTGGCTAATTACTTTTTACACACAGAGCTGTAATTTTGAAGCTATAAATCAACAAAACTCATTGAAATAGGTGAAAAGAACAAATCAATGGAGCATTTTATCTGTAACGTGTTTCATTTGCCTATTGAATTCAAAATTATGAACACACATAGGAATCATGTTCATAAAATTACCACTGGAAACTACTTTTTGTACCTTTCATGTTTTTTTGCTTAAGATGAACCTGGTAACTCAGCACTTGCAATTGTAACGACCAGGCCATATAGTAATATTTATGAAAATTAGTAATACAGTGGAGTACAAGGAGGGATCACTCAAATGAATTGAGCTGGCAAGGAGGGGCACTGGGGGAGTATGTATGTATATCAAATATGAGATAGTATCTTTGAGTCTGGTTAAGATGCTGCAATCAGATGATTGATGTTCTCCTTACATGATTTGTATTGACAGAGATTGTACAAATCACCAAATTCTGCACTTGCCAAAGCACGAACACAGTATATGAATAAGCAGCGGATGATGTTACAGGTATAATTTTTTTCTCAACACACTTGCTTATGATTTAAAATAGCTTAATAGCCTATTATCTTATAAAGCCAAGTATCTTTCAGGATAGAAAGACGGGTCATTTTGCTGTTGCTGCTGAGGAAGAATAAATTACCCCGCAAATCTCTTGTAAATAGCAGGGGGGTTATTCTGGTGATCAGTTCACTCATTTGTCACCTTCATATGTAATCTTAGCATATCTCATTGTGGCTTGAACCATTAAAAAATTTATTCTTGTGTTCTATTCTTAGATTCTCAATTTCTGATTTATTGGATAGAATTGGTGGTTATTGTAAAGCTTTTGATAGATCGTCTGGAATTGGCTGAAGCTTTATTGTGTTTGAATAATAGTGTTTTTTTTTTTTTTTTTTTTTTTTTTTTTTTTGTTTGTTTGTTTAATCTTTTGGCTATTTCACAATTGCTGTATGCGGTATAGTTTGGTGAGGTTTTGCTCAACCTAAAAGTGTTGTTTTCCTTAAGGGGTACTGTTTGGGGTATTTTTACCCTTGACACTTGGACCAATGAGGGAATGCCACATGTCAGAGGCTGGCAAATCATCCCTGACCATTCCCCAGCTGACACATGGCACTCCCAGATAGAGCTGTCAAAAGTTGACCCGACCCGAAATACCAAACCTAACCCTAACCCGTCTGAACCCGAAAAAAATGGTGACCCGAACCCGACCTAACCCGACCTGAAACCAATCCTAGACCCGAGTTGACCCGAGTATTTGAGACCCGAACCCGACCATGAACTGACCTAGAGAGGACCCGACCCGAATGTGAGCCGAAAATTATTGACCTGAACCGAACCCGACTCGAACCCGAGAATGACCCAAACCCGATTTAACCCGTCAAAACCCGAATTCAACCCGAACTGTTACTAACCCGATCCGAGTTCAACCCGACCCGTTCCTAACCCGACTCGAATTTAAACCCGACCTGAAATCAACCCAACTTGTTATTGACCCGACCCGAATTTAAACTCGACCTATTACTAACCCGAATTTTAGGATTTAGAAATTTTTAAGATAAAAAGAGTACTCCGTATTGACTATTGAGTTTCAGGCTTTTTTTTCAATTTATTAACATGGATTCCAATTATAAAACAAAAGTGGTCTTTCTCATCTTACTTGACTTATCTCTTACATAATTCTCGTCAAAGAAAAACTGAACTGGACAGCAGCCAAAAAAAAAATTTAAACAAAAAAAATAAAAAATACACAGGACCCAGACAATAGCAGGTCTTTCTCATCTTACTTGACTTATCTTTTTTTTTTTTTTAATTATTATTATTTTTTATGGGAATTCAAATTTTATTATTCACTTGTCTGTTTAATATTTTTTTTTAGATAATGTTTGAAATAACGTAATTTAATTTGGAGTTTTAAATAAATTAAAAAAAAAATGTAAGTGGACCCAATATGACCCGAAACTAAAACCTTATTAATCCAATATTTGATACCGGAATTCGAACTTGACCCGACTTGATTATTATAACCCGCAAATTATTGACTTGAATGGAACCCGACTCAAACCCGATAATGACCTGACTTGGAAATGACCCGACTTGATTATGTCCCGTAAATTATTGACTTGAACCGAACCCGACTCAAACCCGATAATGACCCGACCTGATTATAACCCGAAAATAATTGACTTGAACCGAACCCGACTCGAACCCGAAAACAACCCTAACTCATTTAAACTCGTAAAAACCCGAATTTAACCCGACTTGTTTTTCACCCGACCCGAATGTTACCCGACCTTTTATTGACCCGACCTAAACCCGACCCGAACCCGAAAAGATGTAAGACCCGACGTGACCCGACTCAAGCATGACCCAACCCGAACTTGACCCACATAGGTCCTGACATTAACCCGTATTGACCCGACCCGAGATGACCCGACCCACACAAACCCGACTCAAACCCGACCCATTTACCCGAATTGACAGCTCTACTCCCAGATACCTCCTTTGAATTGCGGCCTTCAAAGGCTCAATTCCACAAAATCCGCTCTTTTGCGGCGCAGCCCACCTGTCCTAGGTCAGAATGACCTAGGGGAGGGCACTTTTCCCAATGACCCTATAAATAGGGAGATATTCCCCCATTTTGGGGACATCTACAATTTTTCTCTCACATCAGAGAATATCCGAGCTTGGAATCCAAGCAGATCACCACCAAAATTTCCGCAATTTTTACTCCTCTTCAAGTTACTAACTTGACCGCTGGAGGGGGAGCTCCACCATCCGGAGTCTCCATTGTTTTGCAGGTACAGCTCCAGCCGGACCATTTTTTGTGACGTAACTCTCCCGAGGGACAAAAACACCCAAAGCATTTGGCGCCGTCTGTGGGGAGAGTACCTCAAAGATGGTTCAAGAGTCTGTACCACTTCCTGTTCCTATTAATTAGCAACCGGTTATCCAACCGGGTAACCAAGATAACCCTCAACCTGTTAATCAACCTGGTAATTCTGGTATTACTCATCTGTTTTCTCAACCTAGCCAAGGTCGTTACTGAGGAAGATGATGATGATGATGATGTGGAGACCTATGTAGCCAAGGATGACTCCCTCATCTCCAAGTACAAACGTTCCAAAGAACAACTGGAACGCAATGCAGACCAAGCGGGTCCGAGCAGGCAGCCTCCTGGGAGGCCAGTTTGGGAAATTTTGAAAGGCCAGAGGAGAGGCTCCAGTCACCCGGAACGAGCTCATGAAATTCATGAACTCCTTCAAGGGTCCGGCAAGAACAGCCTGAGGCCAGTAAGAAATCCGTCTCCGACGCTCGACACATCATTGAGCGGAGGAGACACCAGCAGCTGTTTGAGTCAGCCTCTACTTCGAGCTTTCCAGACAATTTCAAATAAACTTTTGTAAGGCACTCGCTATTCTTACATGAGAGTCGGACGGGCGGCAACACCAAACCTCAACTGATGATAGGGTCTGTCCTATACGCACCCCAGGCGCAGTATGGGCAATATGACCTCCAATTCATGCAGCCACTCCCATTCGGAGGTCAGGCGGCATACAGCAACGTCCAGCCTTTGGACTGGCAGCTCCGGCTGCTTAAGCTTGGTGAACAACTCTTCGCGTTTGCCAAGAACATAACCGAGGCAGCCCAGCCGGCCAAGGTTAAGAATGTGTTGGTAGGTAGTTATGATGGTACCTCCAACCCAGAAGATCACCTAATGGCATACACCAACCTCATGTGTTTACAGGGTTGGGACGATGCCACCTGGTGTCGATACTTTCCGGCTACATTGAAGGGCATTTCCCAATAATGGTTTGACAACTTGCTAGCTGGCTCCATTGATTGCTTCAAGAAGCTAGCCTGGACTTGAGCACCATTAAGCAGGGTGAGAGAAAAGGGCTACGCTCATATGTCAGGCGGTTCAACCTGGTCAGAATCCAGATCCAGGGAGTGTCTGACGAGGTAGCATTTACAAACTTCTTCAAGGGTTTGAGAGACGGGTCAAACTTTAAGTTTGACCTCGTCAGAAAAGGGGCATTTACGCTGCAGGCGGTCCTAAGAGAGGCAGAAAGCTATATTCAAGCCACCGACCTCTACACGCTTGGCAGCCAGTCGGACTCAAAAAAATCCGACAAACAAAAAGAGAGTCGGTCTGCTCAGCTGGCAAAGAAGAAAGAAGAGGGCAAGAAGAGAAAAGAAGTCTGGGCGGTCAGAGCAGCCGTCCCAGAAAAAGAAAAAAGAGTTTAAACCGTATGTTCCTCGATACGAGTTTAACAAGGACTGCAACTCCATCCTCATGGAGGTAAAGGACCGGCTATCTATTGAGAAGCCGAATCCACTGAAGAGTTTTATCCAGTCACGGAACAAAAACAAATTCTGTCAGTTCCATGAAGAGGTTGGCCATGACACCAACGACTGCTTCAGCCTTCAACGAACGTTGGACCGTCTGGCTGACAAAGGGATGTTAAAATTCTACATTTCTAAGTACCCAGGAGGGACCAAGAAGAAATAGAAGGGTCAGTCGTCCAAGACTACCCATCAGCCTACTAGTAGCTCCGACACCGATAAGGAGCCGGTCTACACCATAGCAAGCGTATTTACATGTGGTGGCCCTACCATTCGGGGCATCAAGAGCCATCTTCGAAAGATGGACAAGGATGATGATGATCAGGCGTCTTCCAGTTCCACCTTCCCAGACGTCCTCATAACTGAGAAGGATCGGGGTAGCATATGCCGTCCTCATGACGACCCGGTCGTCATTGAATGTAAGGTCGCCAACCAGCTAGTGGGGCGTATCCTTATAGCCACCGGCAGCTTGTCTAACATTATCAGTCTCCGGTGCTTGCAAAAGCTGAAATACAACACCAGCAGCATGCATCCGACTACCCACTCCTTGGTTGGCTTTGGGGATGGGATGGTTTACACAGCCGAAAGAATTGACTTACCCATCCGGTTGGGAGAAAAAGGAGAGGGACAACATATATTCGTCAGATTCTTAGTCGTTGAGGAACTGACCACCTACAACATCATTTTGGGCCGGCCCACCCTCAACAAGGCCAAGGCTGTAATAATCCCGTCTATCATACTCATCAAGTATGAGCGGCATGATGGTTCTGTTCGTTCCCTAAACGGGGATCAGAAGATGGGCCCGGGAGTGCTATCTTTCGGCCGTCAAAGACACTGTGGCCTCTGACGGCCAAAGTAAGGAACCAATAGAACTTGACAACGTCAAGGATGCCAGTCCAGCCCCACCAGCAGCCGGAAAGAAAAGAAAAGCTGCTCAGCTGGTGGAGGTGAAAAAAGAGAAGAAATAGCAATCACTGACCTGCGAACGGTCAGATGAGGTCCGTCCTTAACCGGCTCGTGAAAACATTGATCTTGTTCTGGATAACAGCCGTCAAGAGCGAACTGAAAGGTTGGTACAGTTGCTTATGCTGCTCTGGGTGCAAGGTTGCACCTTGTGCTGAAGTAATTCAAAGACATTTTTGCCTTTGAAGTGGAAGAGATGCCAGGCGTCAGCCCGGATCTCGCTGTCCACAAACTCGCCGTGGATCCAAAAATAAAGCCCACCTGGCAAAAGAAGAGAAATCACGGTGAGGAAAGAAGTCAGGCGGCAGCTGGCGAAGTAAAAAAGTTGTTGGATGCTAGGTTCATTCGGCCATTTAATTTTCCCGACTGGGTGGCTGATGTTGTGCTTGTAAAGAAGCCGAATGGTACCTGGCGTATGTGTGTTGATTGCACAGACCTCAACAAGGCATGCCCAAAGGACAGTTATCCACTTCAAAAGATTAATAGTTTTGTCGATTCTACAGCCGGACATGCTTTGATGAGTTTCATGGATGCCTATTCCGGCTTCCATCAGGTACCCCTGTGGAAAAAAGATCAAGAGAAAACGGCCTTCGTCACTGATCAGGGGTTATTCTGTTATACTGTGATGCCGTTTGGCTTGAAGAATGCGCCGGCTACGTTCCAACGGATGATTAATACAGTCTTCATTAATCAAATTGGGAGGAACGTGGAGGCGTACATTGATGACATGATAGCAGCAGGCGGATCACCTTGCTGACCTCCGAGAAACCTTCACCACACTCAGGCGGCATAAGGTTATGTTAAATCCTAAGAAATGCGTCTTTGGTGTTGAGTCTGGAAAGTTTTTCGGATTCCTGATTGATCAAAGGGGGATAGAGGTTAACCCTGAGAAGATACAAGTGGTGATTGACATGAAGTCACCCCACACTGTCAAAGGAAGTTCAGAGACTTACCGGTTGCCTGGCCGCATTGGGGAGGTTCCTCAGCCGGTCAGGTGACAAATGCATTTACTTCTTCCAAGCAATCAGGAAGAAGACTAGATTTGAATGGGGGGATGATGCTGAGGTGGCCTTCTAGAAATTGAAAGAACACTTGCACTCTTTGCCAAGGCATGTTAGTCCTTTGCCTAGAGAAAAGTTGTACATGTACCTAGCCGTCTCAGATCATGCCCTCAGTGCTGTTCTCCTTGCTGAGAGAGACGACATCTAGCTCCCGGTCTATATCATTAGCCATGTGTTAAAAAATGCTGAATTCCGGTATTCCATGGTTGAAAAATTTGGCCTTGCTCTGTATATGGCATTCAAGAAGCTGAAGCCATATTTTCTGGCACATCCGGTTGTAATCTACACCGATCAGCCTCTCAAGCGGCCAATGTCTAACTCGGAGTCATTCGGCAGAATGTTAAAATGGGCTATTGAATGCAAAGTCTTGAAATCACCTATGAACCGAGAAAAGCAGTGAAAGGTCAGGCGTTTGCCGACTTCATTGTTGAAATGACTCGTCCGGTTGCTCTGAATAATGTTGATCAGGTTTTAAAGGTGTATGTAGACGGGAGCTCTACAAAAAACGGCTGTGGTGCAAGCATTATCTACGAGTCTCCAGAAGGAGACAAGTTTGAGTATGCACTACGATTCAAGTTTCAGGCCTCAAACAATGAGGCAGCAGGGGCAAATAAAATTGACGCCTTCTCTGATTCATAGTTGGTCGTTAGTCAGTATGAGGGTACATATGAAGCAACTCATCCGGCTATGATCAAATATCTTCAAGCTGTCAAAGAAGAAGCCGGGTCACTTGAAGAATTCCTTTTGAGTCAAATGCCCAGGTCAGACAACAACCACGGTCGGTCTGCTGTTATACACCTCGGTCAGTCTTTTAGGAAGTTTTGGAAAAAAGAAGTATATATGAAGAGCCCATTGGAATTCTTGACTGAAGTTATACCTGGATGGATGGCATCTGGGCGTATTTAACAGACGGCACACTCCCTAATTCACTACAGGAAGCAGCCGTCATGAAGAAAATAGCAGCAAACTTAGATGAGAAACGGAGAACTATTCAAGGCTGGTTCCTTAAGCCCTTGTTGAAGTATGTTACCTCGGAAAAGGGGAAGGAAGTACTCGAAGAATTGCATGCGGGATACTACGCCTCCCATATAAGCGGCAGGTCCCTAGCCGTCAGAGCCAGACAGCATTATTTTTGGCCTACTCTTAAGGTAGATGCCAAGCAGTTGGTGAGGAAGTGTGACAAATGCCAGAGGTTTGGCAAGCTTATCCATCGCCCGGCTACTGATCTAACGGTAATCCACAGCCCAGTCCCATTTTCTAAGTGGGTGTGGACGTTTTGGGTCCATATATGCCTGCTCTAGGCGGAAAACGTTACATTCTGGAGGCTGTTGATTACTTCACCAAGTGGGTGGAGGCGGAAACAATAAAAAACATCAAGACAAAGGATGTCATCTCTTTCATCTGGAAGAATATCATCACCTGGTTTGGGGTACCTATGTCTATGGTATTCAATAATGGCCCTCAGTTTGAGACGCCTCATCTCAAAACTTAGTTGGGAGATCAAGGGATCTCAAATTATTTTGCATCAGTCGGCCGACCCCAAGCAAACGGCCAAGTTGAAGCCTTCAACAAACTCATCTCAGACGACATTAAAAAGAAAACTGAAAGAGCCAGTGGCTTATGGGTAGAAGAATTGTTCATGTCCTATGGGCCATTCGGACAACTGCCAAAGGAGAAACCGGAGAAATCCCATTTTTCATGGTATACGGTGCTGAAGCCGTCTTGCCCATTGAACACTATGAGCCAACTCTTAGAGTGATGCTCTATGATGAAGAGGCAAATGGGGAGGTCATGCGGCTGGCATTGGACTCCCTCCCGGAACGTAGGGGCAATGTTGCCCTGCGTCATGAGATATACAGTCTGAGAATGTTGTTGCTTTTAGTTTTCATTCCGTATGGGCTCTGCCCATACGGGCCATTTGCTAAAAAAACACTAAGTCTAAGACTTAGTAGCTAAACTAGTGTCCGAGTGACATGAGGCTAATGGCCGGATAATAAACTAAGTTTGAAACTTAGTATCAAATTCAAACGTCCAAGTGACACGCGGCCTATGGCCAGATCTCTAAACTAGGCACAAAACCGCATAGTGGCTACGCAGCCGGTCTCAAACTAGACTAGAGGCCAATGGCCGGATGGTTGTCTTTCTCATAAATTCGCCTATCCCAACATGAATAATGGCGTCCGGCGACACCCCTCCGGGTGCAATCGTCGCAGAGAGCAGCCTACCTGTTTTCTCTACGTACCCATGCAAACGACAAAGATTGAACGACCAAATTGGCCAACTCATAGCCGTCTGACTTGAACAGCCTTTAGAACGATTAAGATTACGAAATTCCGGATGTCCCAAGACATTAGTCGGAATTCCACCGAAGTTCTGACTTTGGTTTTTTCACTCTTAACTTACGCACTCTCCTATGGAGGCAAAAACACTTCGCGTAATGGCTATGCTCTATACCCAGACAGTCGTTTACCGCTTGGGGCAGAGGCTGGAATACCTGTTTAATGGCCGGATGTGCACTTGGTTTGGGGCAATCACTATTGTGATTGATTGGCTTATAAACATCTCATACTCTTCAAAGTATCAAAAGTTTTCAAGCCAATCAATCAATTTCAGATAAAACCAACCACACAACCGTCCAGGGGCAAGGGCAGCCGGATTAGTACCTGCCGCATGCTTTTCATAAGTTAGGCAAAATACCAAGTATATATAAAGTATATATGAAAAATTCAAAAACCTCGCAAGTATAAAAAACCGACTGAGTTGGCATACTTCATATATTAAAGTTGGCACCAAAGGCTACAAAGATTGTTAACCGGAATCACATCCGGTGCAAGAATAGAAACTAGTATTACCCGAATCCATAGTCGGTAAAAATACAATAATTACTCGGCACACAGGTCAGAAAAGAAGAGAAATTGGCATACTGCCGCTGAAATGAAAGGAGAAGAAACTACTGAGTAGGCTAATCTGGCTGATCCTGGCCAGTTGGGGGACTCCTTCCGAATCAACAGCCACTGAAGGCTGGCTATCCTTGCTACCCTGTTCCCCCGCCGGCTCCTCCTCCTCCTCATTGTCGGAGACCTCATACCCTAACTCAGCTGCCCAGGCCTTGAAGCGAGGCGGGGCTGGATCCCCAAGAACTTGGGCATCATACACCGCAGTGGCGTAATCATACCTAAGCCGGTAAACCTCATAATCAATTTCTGGGTAGAGGAGCCTCCAAGCTATCTTCAGGCGGGCCTCATTGTCCCGCTCATTCTCATCAATCAGCCGGCGTTGCTCCACAGCAACCTCCTCCTTGTGCTTGGCCTTTAGGGTGGCCAGCTCTGCTACCAGCCGGGTATTGTCCTCCCGGAGCTTTGTATTCTCCTGATCGGCTCCCACCAAGGCTTTGAGATCCGAATAGGCATTCTTCAGCTCAAGCTCAAGGCTGTTAAACCGGTTGGTAGCAGCATCATTGGCAACCGTCAAGCTCTGGATCAGCTCCTCTTGTTTCTACTCCGCTGCTTTAATTGCAAGTTCAGACATATAATTGGCATATTCAGCAGAGTTGAGGTTTTGTTTGGCCCTCTTCTTAGCATCATTTACCTCTTCTTGTGTTTCCTGAAGGGCACCCGGAGCCCGTCCACCCTCAGCATCACCTGTAAAGGGTCAGCCGGAAAAGTTAAGCACTTAGCAAAAATCAAAGATAGGAAAAGAAACTAAGTGTTAAGTTGAGATCAACTCACCTTCGCCAGCTGACCCATGATCTGGTCAAAGTCCACCTCCTGCCGGCCAGGCACGGAATTCTTCTCCGATTGGGTGAGGGTCCTCACCATTCGTTTGGCAAAGCCTGCCATGTCAAGGGACCCAGAAGTAGCATCTGCACCAAAAGAAGTACTTGGTGAGAGACTGACACTGTATTTGGCATTCATTCTTTGCTGGTTGCTAACTGACCTCCCGGAAGTGTCGACCTTTGTCTTGACTCTCATGAATTCAAGCGGCCAAGGAATCTCAACGTTCATCTTACCTTTGGCTTGGGGCTTTGTCGTTTCCTCCCGGTCTCTACACCACCACCTACAGCTTTGAGTGGCTCGCCACTCTTCGATGTCTTAGATGCATCCGACTTTTTCGGCATCTGGCTTTTTCTTCCCACTTAGCTCTGAGCTTTCACTCAGAGACTTCAGAACGGAGGGGGTCTTTCCTCCGGTTGTGGGGCGCTCCTTAGCAGAGGAGGTGGAGACAGAAGGGTTTCTTTTCGCGGCTTTGGCAGCCGGTGTTTTAACTTGATCGTCTCCAGGCCTCTTGAGGACCTTGGTAATGGAGCGGGGAAGGATGTTGGTAAAAGTTTGCAAAGATAAAGAGAAAAGTAAGTCACCAGCCGGTGAGAAAACTTTAAGAAAATTTAAACAAGACAATGTAAGGCAGGCGGTCTTACCCCGCCCTTTTTGTTTTCCCTAACCTCAACGGCTGCCTTCCTCGCCAGAATTTGCTCCTTGCAGAGCTGGGCGGCAGACTTAGCCGGAGTTTTCTCAGCGTCCACCATTCTTCTTGCTTCGTCTACAAAAGGCAAAAAGAGTTAGAATCAAACAGTTAAAAGAATTGAAGTACATAAACGCAGTCGGCAAATGCCGGATGAATGAGTAAATCTACCCTTGGGAAACATTGGGCTCAACCCACAGGCGGACAAAAAGGCTTCGTCCTTAAAGAAATTCGGGTGGGTGATCCAGTTGTTTGGCACCACTATGTGAGACCCATCCCCCAAGGGCTCAGTTGTGTTTTTGAAAAACTCCGGCTCCATTATTTGCTCCCTTACTATGGTAGACAACGCAGGGAGTTCGCATTTTCTGCCAGAAGCGCCGACTCCTTGTTATACTGGCGAAGTGTTTTGTTATGCCTCAAGGTGGGGAAAGAGATCAAGTAAAACTTCTCCTTCCACCCACCCCACTTGGACACCTTGTCCAAGCACATTAGAAATTACGGGAGCGTGGATAGAGTGTACCACGCCTCATACCCGCCTGGGGCCTTGCTCAAGTAGTGCATATGAGCGAAGGCGGTAAAGATAGGCTCAATATCCTGAATCTCGCAGGCGGTAAATTCTAATAGAGTTAGGATTAATGGTTATCTTAAGATGGATTTTTATTTGGAATAAAATATTATTATTTTATTATTATATTATTATTTTAAAATTATACGGTTTTAGCTTCTGTACGGATTCCGTAGATCAAATTTGGAAGATCGGATTCCGCGTGGAAAGCGCGTGAAAGCCAGGCTATCGTCAAACGACAAGTCTGTCGCCTGGCGACTGACCTTGTCGCGACAAAGTATATTTCTGGTGGCAACATGTAGTTTTATTCCTTATCAAATTCTGTCAATTTCCAGACTATTTTTCTTATAAATAGGGTCCTCGATCTCTGTTTTTATTCATCAACTCTCATCAAGGCTTACTTGATATATTCTCTCTCTTTCTAAACCAACCCTTTTGCAAACACAATTCCGCATTCACAAGACTTAGAAACATCTAGCCAAGTTCGAAGTTGTCTTCGCCCTAGACGTGCAAGGTTTATAATTTTATGAGGGTTTGGTCCCAAATCGAGTCTAAACTTTTTAACTCTTTCTTTCAATTATTTAATTTAATTCTTTGATTTAATATTTCATTGAAGTTTACTAACGCGTGTATTTTGTTATTAGAAAGAGGTACGAGGCTTCAAAGTAAGTGGATTAGCTTGCTACCTATTTTAATTGCAATGTAGAAAGCATGTTTATTATTTATTAATTCCTAGTATCATGTTAGGATGTTATTTATTGCTTTCTAGTATCATATTTAGGATGCCTCTTATTATTTTTAATATCATGTTATCATGTTAGGTTTAAAGTTTGATTTTATTGCTTAGTGACATGCTAGGATTTGTTATTAATCTTGTTAGTATCATGCCTAGGATCTTTCTATTATTATAAAGCTTTATTATGCCTTACTATTAATAATATTATTATTATGCTTTATTATTAACATGGTTGTTATAATTATTATTATTATGATTATTATTGTTATTATTATGTTGCTTGATATTATTTATTTTATTGTTATTGCTTGATCACGCCTTTTATGCATGTTTAAAGGGAATTTGTACTTGAAATCACGCTTAATAAGATAATTAATAATTTGGTTTAGGCTAATATGATTTTAATTCAAGTGATCGCCAATAATAGTTTTATTTGTGCATTAATATTCAACCAACATAGATAAACAGGTTTAGGGTTAACTTAATGTTTGCATGTTAGTCAAAAAGCGCACATGAATACGAGTAGAATAAAGTAGAGGCCTATTTTATAGGGCGGTTCCTTCTTTTGTAGATTGGATTCTTACCCTCATCCCCGAACCCTATTTGGTTCAAGACTTTATGGAGTTGACGATCTCCTGGATCGTTTAAGGGGTGTAACCTTCACCTCGTGATTGGTTTACAAGTTCCTAAAACTTGTTGGCGACTCTTTTGCTCTCTTTTCTTTCCCTTTGAACGCCACCATACTTTAGTGTATGATCACAGTGGGGTTCAAGCTTGGGGTTATAGTGCTTGAAATATTCCCTACAGAATGAAGAATTTAGGGTAGAGGAGTGAAAGGCTACATGTCAGCCTACATCTAATAAAACAAATAATTATAAAAAAAAATGAAGTGCGTGCTAGGCTGCTAGCAAATAGCAATCTAGCATTAGTAACTGCCGTTAATGAAGCCCATTACAAGTAATACGGTCAGTAAAGTTTGACTTACTACTTGTAACTAGCCTTTTTTAGGTTCCTTACCAATAGTTAGTCAGTCTATCCTTGACCTACTATTTGTAACTGACCTTAGTTACGTTAGTTACGATTTCAAATATATTTGTAACCTGCATAATCTGTGTCAGTTACTAAAACTTTTGTAGTAACTAGCATAACATATGCCAGTTACAAATAGGGCGTTACAAATAGCACTTTTTCTACTAATGAATAGTGAGAGGAGAGAGGGGGGGTAAATCCCTATTTATAGAAGGGTGAAACGGGGGCATCCCTTCACCCGTGACCCCCGTGAGGGGAAAATGTTTGGGGTATTTTTACCCTTGACACTTGGACCAATGAGGGACAACACGTGTCAGAGGTTGGCAAGTCAACCCTGACCATTCCCTAGCTGACACGTGGCACTCCCAGATACCTCCTCTGAATTGCGGCCTTCAAAGGCCCAATTCCCCAAAATCCGCTCATTTGCGACGCATCCCACCTGTCCTAGGTCAGAGGGGAGGGCACTTTTCCCAATGACCCTATAAATAGGGAGATATTCCCCCATTTTGGGGACATCTACAATCATTTATTACACCCTATTTCTCTCACATCAGAGAATATCTGAGGTTGGAATCCAAGCAGATCCCCACCTAAATTTCCGCAATTTTTACTCCTCTTGAAGTTACTAACTTGACCGTTGGAGGCGGAGCTTCACCACCGGTGTCTCCCTTGTTTTGCAGGTACAGCTCCAGCCGGACCAGTCTTTGTGACGAAAACTCTCCCGAGGGACAAAAACACCTAAAACAGGTACTGTAGACACCTAAAAATGTCTCCCCGACCAAAGCTAGATGACGAAACAACCTCTCATTGCCTAATTTTGTTTCATTCTCTTAATGAATCTAAGAATTACTTAAATAGTCCTTATAATTTTTGTGTCGCCTTATAATTTTTATCCAAATCTATGATGGTTGGATAGCCATTGAAATATCTTTCTAATGATATAATCTCAATTCCGAGCTATAACAAAACATATGTGATCAAAATACTAAACTCTATAAAAAAAAAAAAAAAAAAAAAAAAAACCTAACACAATCCCATTATTTCGTCCATATCTTTTATTCTACAAAAGATATCAATCTAATTTCAATTGGGTTGGAAAGTAGATTTTCAAAGCTTTCCACTGATATACTCCCTACATTTCATGATGTTAGTCTCAATATAGTATTTTGGGCATTTCAAAAGATCCACCTAGTGTTCAATTTTAATGTAATTTTTTTTGGAATTAATTAGTTGTGGATTGATGACATGACTCTAACACTTTGTTTGGATTGATAGAAATGGAGAGAAAGGAAGGGAAGGGAAATTGAGGGATAGATCTTTCATTTGGATAACAAATGTGGAAGGAAGGGAATTGGAGGGCAGAGAAATGGAAGGATTAAATTGTAAGAATTTGATCTCTCCAACAATGGAGAGATTTGGAAGGATAACTCATATTTCTTCCCTCCCCTCCCTTTCTCTTCCCTCCCCTGCACCTCCCTCCCCTTCTTTTCTTTCCCAATTCTTTATCCAAACACACCCTAACACTATGGTTGGATTGAAGGAAATGGAGCGAAAGGAAGGGAAGGGAAGGGATAGATTCTCCTTCATTTGTATAGCAAATAAGAAAGAAAGGGAATTGGAGGGGAGAGAAATGGAGGGAAGAAATTGTAAAAAATTAATCTCTCCATTGATGAAGAGATTTGGAAGGAAAACTCATCTTTCTTCCCTCCCCTTCATCTCCCTCCCTTTCTTTTCTTTCCCATTTTTTTTTTATCCAAACACACCATAAGTAACGAAATCTCTACCTTGAATTATGCATTATGTTTCCCCCCAAAAAGAGAAAAAAATACTACCTCCAATTTATATTAGTTGCAACTTTGGAATATTTTATATCTCACAAATAATACCCTAAATATCACCATTATTTTATGATATTTGGGAGGAGAATTTGACAACAATACAAATGTATTATCAATCCCAAATCATCCCAAAAAGCTTTGGCTTAAAGCTTTGACGTACAATTCTTGTTGACACTAATTATTTTCTGATTTTTGGGAGGAGAATTAGACCTAAGGCTTTGGGTGTGCCATGCACATGGGGTTGGTGGGTTTATGCCTGCTCTCCAAGGATGGGTTAGTGGTCTTTACCTAACCCTCCCTTGGATTGACACTTGTCATTTGACTATGAACATGCCTTTTACCTTTTATTTAATTTAGAATTAAATTAATTCATGGATTTTCTCACTTTACCAACTATCCCACATCGAAAGATGATGACAATTATTGAGGATACTTCCTTATAAATACCCATCATGGGGTATTGAGATTTTCACTTGAGTTGGTGAACTTGAAAAGATCTTCAAATAGAGATTACCTTTACAATAAGTTAATCTTGTTCTAGCCCCGACTAAGCTTTGGGGTAGGGACCGGTTCGGTTCGGTAGTGAGGGTGTTAGCCGTTGGAGGTTCGCGTGCTTGCAGAACTCCTCGCTTCCAAGTCCGATTTCAACGGTGAGCGAAGCACGCTACGAGGGTAATAATTCTCTCTCTCTTCTTTTTAATTATGTTATTATGGTTTTAATACATGCTTAGTTGCTTTAATATGTGTGCGGATTTTGGGCGGGTTTCCTTCCGCGTGGTGTTGGACATCACAAAACCCAACAGTGGTATAAGAGCCAGGTTACAATTGCTCATTTTTTTAATTAGTTTAATCTCGTATTTAGGCTAATTTTGGCTAATGAACTCCGATCTTGACCCAAAAATAATATATTTTGGGTGGAATTGATGTTCTAAATCGTTTTTGTCCCGCTTTGTATTTGCTTTAGAAGCCAAAATCCACCCAAAAACATGTTTTTTGAAGGGTTTTTGTTTTTGACGAAAAATTTTAAATCTTTAAACTTTGATTAATTATGGCATGTTAATGTTAGATTATGTGTATGGTTACACCATTGAGCTATTGCAATAATAACCCGTATTAAGCATATTTATGAAGTCATTATTGGTCCTTAATTGGGTGAGTTCATTATTCATATAAACTTGCAATTTCACATTTGTGTAAATTAATTGCTTCAAGTATGAATGTTTATAGTGAATTTGTATTTTTAAAGCCCCTAAAATGTCAAAGACCCAACTTGTAATTGTTTATTTGGTTGAAACTTAACTTTCTAAATTTCATGTTTAACTAATATTTGATTTTTAATCATTTTTTAGTTGATTAAAGTCTTAAAAGTTCAAACTTGTGATTAGTATATATCTTCGAGATTGTGTTGATTCTCTCGTGCAAGTCAGCACTTGTGGGAAGTGCTTTATGACACATTCTCCAAGATCACACTCTTGCTTTTGGTGTTACATCAATCTCCCATGTTTTTCTCCAAAAAAACAGGCACATTAGAAGAGCTAGACACCCCTTCTAGTGTGTTTTTGAAAATTTTTACAAAATGATATCCAAATTTCAAAGAATAATTACCAAGTTTCGTGTAGTACCATCCAAAAAAATCATCTTATTGCCTACAACATAATGGAATGAAGGGTACCTCATTAGTCAGTAGAGCCAGATCCGGGCAATCAGCCTTATTTACAAAATTTTGTAAATCAGGAGTTTTTGTGGGCCACACAGCGTACTTGATATTATTTTTGTATTCCTTTGAACTGTTTTTCGTGACGGGCAGCTTTCTGCCGTTAGTGTGGACCATTTAACGTGGCAATTAACCTCGTCAACATCAAATCTAAACGTTAACATCAAACCCAAACATCCGACCAATATAACCAAAGAAGGCATTGATATCATGCATTTAGATAATAACAATCACAAACTTCATAATTAAAGCACAATCAAAGAAACGCTTTTCGAGCACCAAAAAAAAAAAAAGAAACGCTTTTCAACAAGAAAATATCAATGGCTTTAAAAAAAATTTAAAAAAAAGTAAAACATCAATGCATGCTTACAGTGCCAAAGCAAATGAAATGTAGCCGCATTCAGAAGATCAGTTCGTCAAATTTCATTTGTAATTAAACATAATCGCAGTAATACAGAGTAAGCAACAATTAACTTACAGTGCCAAAGCTGTATGAATTAAATTAGCCAGGTATGAATTAAATTCACCAGGTTGAATTAGATTCGTTTGAGATGAATTCTTCGCACATATAATAGCTGGTATGAATTAAATTCGCCAAATATTACATCTTCTTGACTAATTTGGGTCGGAGAAGGTCCCAATTGCATTAAACGACATCATAGTTCGTCCAAAAATAAACAAGCGTTTTTTGGTCGGAGAAGATTATCGTCAGTCGAAAAGAAAAATAAGGGTTTTTCAAATTGGGAAAGTGATGTAAACGGTGTTAAAGGTATTTTATGCTTTGACTAAGGAAGACGTTAGTCAACAATTTCCAGTAAATTTTTACGTCTCCTTGATATTACATATTTACCCCAACTGTTTTAATAAATTTTACCAAAATACCCCCTGATGTACATTCTTTGTCAATCAGGCTGATCAACTAGTATTTCCCCTAGTCATTACATTACTAAATTTGATTGTGATGAATGATCTAAGTTTGAAGAAATTCCTTATATGCCTCCCGAACATCATAAAATTCTTGAAGGAGATGATATTGAGATCGTCCTTGCCTTAACACACCGAGCTTATGCATCACACGTATGATAATCATTTAAAGATTCCAAATATATTTTATCGGCAATGTTTGCTCCATTTGGCTTGAGAAGATGTCTACAAGTGCACCTGAAAATGCAATCTTGCTAAAGAGCATCATTTGGACTAGTAGCCCAGTAACCCATATTATGGCAAGAGGAAGATAGCAAAAGAGCATCATTTGGCTTCGTCCTCTCTATTCCTCATGACAATAATACTAGACTAGTAACTGAGAAGAACAAAGATACTGCAGATCTGAATCTGGAATATAATGCATTTTAGATCAAATACAGAATAGATACATGAATATGCAGCCTAGAAATTGCCTTTGAATGACCACAATATGTAAACTACAGCACGTCATAAAAGGATTATGCAGGAGATTTTTCTATCATAACCCGTTATAAATGCATAAGAAATAGTTGATGTGAATATCTTCTAGTTGCTTAGTAAAATCTAATAATATGAGCAACAATTTTCAGTATGTCTCAGATTTTATCAATCAATTCAGCAACCCATCAAATTCCACCACTTTCGAGAATTGACAGGAGTAATCTGCAAGTAGAGTGAAGTAAGAACTTACAAAATTACCCTCATCAATGGGAAGATGCACAAATATTCATCAGATGTTCAATCCATCACAAAGTCGGAACTTGCAATCTGCACAGATCATTGTGTCAGACAGTGGAAGCTGCAGAAGCTCTTGACGGACTGGAAGCAGTAATTTACAAAATTGTCTTCTTCAACCTCAACTGGCACCAATCAAGTGTTTCATATTGGGATCATCTTCAAAGCAGCAGCAATTGGCATGCCAAGAAACCCAAATAATATGCTCACAAACCACTGGCTAAGAGTAAGTGGAGTTGTGTTTGCAAATGCACCAAGAAACTCAATAATTACAACTTGAAAAAGAGCTGTGGTAGTGAGAACAGTCACAAATACATAGTTGTTAAGAATCCCCGCAAATACATTAATCTTCTCCATCTCCCTGGAGCTGATTTCATTGAAAACCTGAAAGAGAAGATTTTGCTATCAGCTGACTAGATCATACATTTGGAAAAAATGAGAAATGCTAGCTTCATTCTTCACCTTTACCAATTTTTGAATTGTGTATGAAGAAGATACATTTAGACAATGAAAAGCATTGTGGAAGATCAAATATATATATAATACCTGGCAGAAGACAAATGAGTTGAAGATAAGTGTGTTCAATGTTAAATCAGAACCAAGTCCACTTAGTCCAAAAGCTGACTTTCCTCTAGCCTGTAGAAACCATATAACAACAAATTGATAAATTGCTTGCCCCAGTATATTCCTCCACATCACATTACTGATAATGCTTCCTTTTCTTCCAACAGGTTTCCGCTTCATCAACTCATCACTGGGAGGCTCAGTAGCCAGTGCAAGGGCACCAAGGGTGTCCATAATCATGTTAACCCATAATAGCTGAACAGCAGTAAGTGGAGCATTTCCTGGAAATAAATAATTAATAAATTAAGCAGAAAGCAGTGTTAGGGTGGAAATATTTGTTGTTGGGTTCATTTGATGTTGATTATTTATTACCATGCATTGGAAATTGCTAATGAAATAAGAAATAATTAACAAGGTCAAACCATGCATATGGAAAGTACATGTATGATTGTATGATATGTGTTATGAAGGTATGTGTACAAGTGACTTAGAGTTCATGCTTGGGGTGATGGGGAGATAATGTGTGTGGATAACTCAGGATATGGTTGGTATTACTGTTTCAAGATAGCTTGATGGCTATAAAAGACCTGGAATTATCTTGCATTTGAGAGGACAATGGAGTGAGCGCATGCAAGAGAACAGATTGTATGAGGGTGACTAGACCAAAGTGCTTGTGCTTCTAACCTTATCTCTTGAGGTCAAGAAAGGTTGGTACATAAATCTTTAGGCTGTGAGAGTGTTTATCAGGAAGTTGAAGCTTGGATAGAACCTCTTATGTTGTGTTTCTTGAAGTACTCCAAACATGGAGAATATTTTAGGTCACGGTGTGGAGTTGTGGAATTCCAATTCTCATCTATGTATATATATATCTTGTTAAAGTTCCAGAATGGGTTTTTGGTTGCCCAAAATGTTTACAACTTCAGATATGGCCTATGGATTTTCTGATTCTCCGTGACTGGGGTTCACAGGCTTACCGGTCAAACAGGCTGAAGAAAAGTTGACAATAAGGGCAACAATATTGACTGTCAACTGGAACTGTACAAATTTCTGAATGTTCGTATACACAGAGCGTCCCCATCTAGCCACAGTTACAATTGTAGAAAAATTGTCATCCAAAATTATGACATCAGCACTCTCCTTTGCAACCTGAAATTAAACAGTTAAAGGTAATTATGATATTAACAGCCATAAGTGTACAAAAAAAATCTTTTTCATAGAATAACAATACAGATCAGAACTGAAAATGCATCAATGCACATACGCTCCATGTTCTAGAAGACAAAGAAAATTGAATAATTTAGTAACTATCTTGCTAAGTCAACCATGATAGCAGATTCTAGCATAAAATGGAACATGCATCTTAAAAGTAAGATCCATACAGGCAAAAATAGAAGAAATCACAAGTAAATTTGTTTAAAGCAGAAACTGTTAATTTGGTAGAAAGGAAATGGATGGAAAAGCATAACATTGGAGGTGGCAGAATAGACTCAGTTACCTATCTCACCATTTTACCCTCAAATCAGAGATTTGGATAGAAAGAATGATTATGACATAAAATCCTTTCATTTCCTTCTGATCTTTTTAATAAAAGCCCTATGGAAACCTTCCAGTTCATACCAATCAAACCAAAGGCTAAGTTCTGTTTTTTTTTTCCCTTTTCAATCATCAAATAAATCCAAATACATGGCCCATATCTGGAGAACAATGACGATTTACAGATATACTGAAATTTTTTCATGAACCTAACTCAAGGACCAAGTCTTTTCTGGAATTTTTGTGGACTTAATGTACTAGCTGTTCTCTAAACTCTCAAAATTTTCTAAGACACTTTATAAAATAGACACCCTTATGCTTGATCCAGGTTAGCAGTGCAAATTGCATGTAATAATGTGAATTTTGACCACATCCTAGAATTTATATTGACTTGACAGATTTCTGAAAAATCATTATACACACAAACTCTACATAGATATTATACTTCCAAGTGTCACAAGCTCGAACTTAGCTATTTTAAGAGATGGTTTCTAATTTGATCCATGATGAAGGATGAAATGTCCATAAAAATGTTGGGACCGTTGAGAATCTCACACGTACTTAAAGCGTGACAAGGAGCCAAAGACTACACACCATATCCTAGGTGGGGAAATTTTGGAGATGATCATGACAGCATTAATACAAATAATTACTTAATAGTATGGAGTAGTAAATTATAGTCTTACTAGTTTAATTAGTAGAAAACAATTTCAAATTTATAACTCCCCTTTAAACACTTACATAAACAAAATGTTAAAGGGAAGTTAAGACTTTTTACCTCGGTAGAGTAAACTCATTTTACACGTGCTTATCCACACTAAATACGAAAAAAAAAAAAAAAAAAAAAAAAAAAAAAAAATTATATTTTATGAACTTTGGAAAATTTTATAAATAAAAGACTTCAAAAGAAGGATACCTCGGTTCCAGAGATTCCCATAGCAAGGCCTATATCTGCTTCATGAAGGGCAGGAGCATCATTTGTACCATCGCCAGTAACTGCGACAACTTCTCCAAGGGTGGTCCGCAAATGTCTTACAAGGGTGTGCTTATCCATTGGAGAAGATCGAGCCATGACCTACAAAAATTAGTTTAAGCAATATACCTTTTGATTATTGAACATCCGCCCACATATTATAGAGAACGAATCGGCAAATCCATCATGGTACACAGAAGCATAGATTGGCAATACTACGTAAACTACCCAAAACAAGGCCATCTATGCTTTTACCTTAATGAAAAATAGTACTGAAATTTGGGGAAAAAAGGGAACATATTAATTGGATTTTGGTCAAAAGTACTACCTAGGTTGCACAAGACAGGGTACAGACACAAAAATGAACTTAAGGATACCAAAGTACATATAAACTACTCCATGTGAAAAGGGAATATGACAATCATCTAATACATAACGAAAAAATGGTATAAAACATCCAAATAACATAATACAACCAAATAATAAATCTTTAAAAACATTGATCTAAAGGAGAGGAAGTCGTTGATGCAAGTTGAAAGCAATAGTGAAGAGAAAGGGGAAGAGAAGTGGTAGTGAAGAGAGAGAGATAGGGGATACTTGTAAGAGAGTATATACAAAAAAAAGCTGGACACAAAAAACGGAAAAATTGTCAAGAATAAAACGACCTTGCTAATCTTCCAAAAATAAAACGACCTTTGACGGAAATCTGCTCAAAATAGAATGTGACCGGATGATAACCGGTTTAATAGGTTTATTGTGACACGTGACACAATGTAATTAGTTAGAGTTTTTTAAAAAAAAAAAAAAATTAACAATTTCCTTTATTAAAGATAAAGATTTTAATTTAAAAAAAAAAAAAAAAAAACACCTCCCCATCAATCTCCACCACTTCACTAACCACCTGCTGCTCACCGCCACCATCAATCCCCTCCCTTTCCCCACGTCCCCACCTCCAAGAATTCCATAAACCACCAGAATTCCCACACACCCTACATCCTTTTCCCCTAAACAACTAGAAAACCCGCCCAACCCACCTCCCTTACCCAAAAATTTGACCCACCAGAGAATACCAAATCACCACCTTACTCCAGCTCGTCCTTCGAAAACCACCGTACTCACCACTCCATTTGATTTCATCCCACACTCGCATCACACATGTCGATAAGCACCACTGCCAGCACAACTCACCAATCTCACAAAAATCGCCGCTATTTTTGATGCGGTTATCTTGGGAGTTTGGTTCGTGAGGGGGGTTAGCGTTTGGCTTTCAAAAAAGAGGGAGTTAGGATGAGAAGGTGGTTGTGGTGGCTTGTGGGTGGCAAGTGAAAGGGAGGGGAAAGGAGGGAAGCTGGTGTGGAAGGGGAGGAGAGAAAAAAGGTATTGTTTTTTTTAAAAAAAAATGTAAAAATTAAAATAAAAAACCTATCGCAATACGACAAGTGTCCGGTTTTAACTTATTGAACAGGTTTTTATTTTGAGCAAATGTGTGTCAAAGGTCGTTTTATTTTGAAATAATCAAAAGGTCATTTTATTTTTGGAAGATCGGCCAAAGGTTGTTTTATTCTTGACAATTTTTCCCACAAAAACCCCAAAATATGTTGTCGTAATATTTCCAATAGCAAAGAAAATCATGTTAAGGTTTGTCATGGTTTTTGTCCGATTGCCCATGCATAACAAAAAACTGGACACAAATTTTTCATGTGTCTCATGTGTGTCACTGTCGGATATCATATTCAATAGGGATATAGCAATTGGATGGTGTGTCTATGCTTTACAGGAACTTAGGAGACAAATATATCAATCAACCATAATTTCACCACAACATTAACATCATATTTCACCATCTTTAAGAGACTAAACAATGAGCTAATGTGAAGACCTGAAAAAAGATTCAATAATCACATAGGGTAAAAAATTTTGGCCACAGAACAGCATAGACAAACCTGAATTTTTGGTATCAGTTTAATCAATTCTTCCAGGCTCTTCTCACGAAACTCAGGACCTTCAATAGCTATTCCGTCTTTAGTGAGAATCCCACATTCTCTAGCAATTGCCTTTGCTGTACTTATGTTGTCTCCGGTTACCATCCGGACAGTAATTCCAGCTGATCTGCAGATTGCAACAGATTCCTTGACACCAGGACGGACTGGATCTTTGATGCCTACTATACCAATGCAGGTGTATCCATTTGCAGGAATAGAACCATCAGCAGAGAAACTTTCTTCTAAATCTTGATACACAAGGCATAAAGTGCGAAGAGCTTCATTAGCAAACTCTTCAATTGTGGCATTTAAATGTTCAACTGATGATTTATCAAGGGGAACAATTACGCCATTTGAGTCAACAACATTATCACATGCAGCCAAAATAATCTCCGAAGCACCCTTACAGTGTGCCCTCAGACCTCCATTAGGGATCTCTAGAATCACTCCCATTCTCTTCTTAGAGGAGTTGAATGGTTCCACTTTAACAATTTTCGATGCTTCCCGCTCTGTCATGAAATCACCACCAAGTAATAATCCAAACTCCAAGAGAGCAGTTTCAGTGGGACTTCCTAAGATCTCAATTTTGTTGTCTTTGGCTCTAACTACTTCTCCTCCAGTATTGTTAAAAATTGATTCTAAAAGAATTTTACGCGCAAAATCAGGAATTTCAGATACTGTATGAGAATCCTTAAAGCTGCTAGCTTCCAAAGTTTTCCCACACATGTGTGCTTTGACAACAGTCATATGATTAGTTGTAAGTGTCCCTGTTTTATCACTGCAAATAGTAGTAGCAGATCCCATTGTCTCACAAGCAGCAAGGTTTCGCACAAGAGCCTTGTCATTCATCATCTTCTTCATTGCAAAAGCAAGGCTTAAAGTGACAGCCAAGGGTAGTCCTTCAGGCACTGCCACAACAACAATTGTAACAGCAATGGCAAAGTATTCTAAAATCTCAACGGCCTCATCACCAGACAAACTCCACACAGAACCATCTTGTAACTTGCGGCTGAATAATCCTTGAACCATCACAGCAAACGTAACTACAGCAAAAAAGAGGCCAATTTTTCCAATAACAGTTGCCACTCCATTCAATTTCACCTGCAGGGGCGTTTCATCATCACCTTCTTCACTGATAGTTGCCATTAATTTACCCCATTGTGTTCTCATGCCAACAGTGGTAACAAGCATTTTCAATGACCCATCCTGAACTTTAGTCCCTGATAAAAGAAAAGGATGCTCTGAGTTCACATGAATGGGTTCACTCTCTCCTGTCAAACTTGATTCATCAATTACAGCAGAATATCCTGAAACGAAAAGTCCATCAGCTGGGACCTGATCTCCGATGGCCAGATGAACAAAATCCCCAGGCAGTAGGTCATATATTGATAGTTTTTGTCTACAACCATCTCTGGTAACCTGAACTGCTATTTTCTTTTTCTCTTTGTCCAAATCCTTAAACTGCAATGACTGCCTATAATCACTGGTCGCAGTTACAATTACAACCAACAAAATGCTAGCCACGATTCCAATACCATCATGGGCTCCCTTTGGCCAACCTTCCATTATCAGGCCAACCAACAAAGAAACAACTGCACAAACTCCAAGTATCATGAGAGTCATGTCTTGAAGAGCTTCCCACACAAAAACTAAGAAACCCTTAGGTGGACTTTCAATGAATCTATTGACACCATAAATTTTCTTCCTTTGGTTCACCAGATACTCAGCAGTAGATATTCCGTTCACGGTAGAGGTAGAGAGCTTTTTAATGATTCCCTCAACCCCACCATGATCTTTCAGCTTCTTCTTGTTGCGATACTCTACAATGGATCCCAACTCATCAGCACAAATCTCAAACCCAGCAGATTTGACTTCCTCAGGTGGAGAGTATGATACACCTGGCAATTATGAAAAGATAATTAAGGTCAATGAAGTGTCAAACACAATGTCAAAGAAAGTCTCTTGCTAAATTGGTAATGAAAACTATTAAGCTGATACATACCCTGTATAAACTGGAGAGCAGCTTGTGAGACCAACAGTGCAACTCTTAATTTTTCCTGGAAGTCTCAAGATGAGTAAAAGGGAACAAATTAGCTCAATTAGTAGCACAATAAATTAGACAAAAAATTCAAACCTGCAGTTGAACAAAACTTTATGGTTGTTTCTTGGTTTAAAAGTTTGCCTAATAAAGTTTTAGCTACGATCACCATGATGGCCGTCAAAAACTTCTCACATATGGCTATCTTGATTTTATATAATTACAGAAAAATTTCAACACAATCTTTATCCCCTAATTTTAAAGAACAATGAACATTAGGATAACTTAAATTTCTACTAGTACACGAATAATATTATCAAGTACATGGTATTTAATGGAAAATTTATTTTACAAAATTAGCATCCTCACTTTTTTCAAAATTGAATACACTTTCCAAAATTGTGACACATTTATAAAAGCAAGGTATTATTAACTATCTTAAGGTGTATAATCATTGAAGAAAATTAAAAATAATCTCTTTATCTCCCTTTTTCTTTGATAATTTCCCTTTCCGGTTGTCATGCTATCTCCTTCCTACTTCAACTTTTCTCTTTCAAAGTTAAGGTTATTTCCTTATAGTGCCCCTTTTTGATTATACTAGGGGAGCTAACCTGCGCGATGCGCACGTCATAGCTAGCCATATCCGAAAGCTCTTTCGGTTTGGCCTTACATCACAAATTAAGTTGTTGGTAGCATTAAGGAGTGAAATTATGTAAACAAATATATTTAGGGTATAAATATTAACGCACTATTCTAAGAGTTAAAAATAAATAAGTATCATAAATGAGGGCAAATAAGTAAATAAATATTTTAGAGGGTACGATTGTCCAAACACTATTCATTAAAAAAAACTTGTATATATTAATGAGGGATTATATGTAAATACACATTTTAAAGGATATAACTGACATTACACTATTCATAAGAGTAATCTTGTACTTTTTATAAGGTAGGGAAATAATAAATAAATGTTACTGTGTAATATGTCGTTGAATAAATCACAAATGTCTATGCAAGTAATTTCATCATTTAATAACTTTTTCTAATACACCATTACATAACTAGTACACCATTACATAAGTGATACATTTAAATGAAAACAAAGACAGCATGACTTTTATGTTTTTACTATATAGGTCTCACTTTCCTACCGAAATTCCACACTAATTTGAGGACAAAGGAAAATTGACTTGTCAATCTACTTATCAAATAACAAGAATATTGAGTCATTTAGGATTCGAGGAGCAAATATCTTTGTCCCTCTTGTGCTCTATTTCTCTCTAATGGGTAATATAATTGCCGACCTATTCAACACAACTCGTAATAAGAAAATGGGTAATGCAATCTTTAAAGGACAAAGCAACATCTTTTATACAACAGGGTGAAAATAGAGCAAGGTGCACCCAAAGGTGGGTTTTTTGTTTATTTGATATACTAGTTTTTTTTTTTTTTTTTTTTTTTTTTTGCTCATTTAAAGATTTTTAATGAGTAAAAAATATTAAATAAGTAGAAAATTATTTTGGGTGCACCTTACACCGGGTGTATATAAATCTAATATTGTTTTTTTTAAGGACCGAGCGAAAATTTGTTACTTTTATATCCTCCAAAATTAGGATGTTATACAGGATAATAGAATAGTATGCTATACTATTGGCCTAATGGGTTCTACTACCTCCATTTCTATAGATCCCATTTGCTTAAGTTTTAATGCATTTTTGAGTACATAAAACTTCTACAACTCAAATAATATCCCTATATTTTACCTTAGTAATTTATCCCTATAGTGTTGTATTCACAGTGCTCTTAAATTCAATTTTTGGAATCTATAAAGATCCTATACTCAAACGTCAATACGTCATTGTATGATCCATTGATCTTATCCTAACAATGTTTAAAAAAACAACTAAGATCAACAAAAATTATAAAAATATGTATCAAAGTAAAACTAACAATATAAAATCTACCAAAATATACAGAAATACACTTAAAATAATATTCAAAACAAATTAAAAAAAGAAAAAGAAAAAGAAAAAAACCTGATTGGAACGGCGAATAGCCTGAGCTTCAGAACGCTTATTGAGATTCGCCGTAAAACGAAACCGACGCTTTGGATTCTTGACCAACCAGCAAACACTTCGCCATCTTCGAAGCGCTTCTTCAGACGAATTCTTTGCTTTCACTTCCACAAACTCTTCATCTAGCAAACTCTCCATCTTCAACTTCAAATCAAATCAAAAACCTAATTCAAACTAAAAAAAATCAAACCTCAAATTAATGAAAAACAATGATTTAATAATCTTCAAAGTTATAATCAACAAGTAGCTGAAGTTTGTTTTACTTAAGTCAACGCTAAAAGAACAAATCAACGGAAGAATTTCTGATGAGATAGTGAGTGGTAGTAGGTTGATATAGATACTGATGGATTGTTACGGCAGCTAATATGGAATGGAAGTAGAGAGTGTCTGAAAGTGAAAAGGTAAATTGTTTAAACAAGTGGGAAGTTAGGGAGTTTATGGTATTATATTGTAATTAAGGAACCAGCCTTCTGGCCCGTGCAATGCACGGATTATTCATATAAAATTGTATTAAGAGATCAGTGAGGAAAATATCGGTAAGTCATTATACGATATAATATGCATGTAATTGGAAACATGATTAAATAAATTAAAATTTTGGAACTTTAATAGAAAAGGAGGCTTAAATAGAAGGTGGAAGGGCTAAAATTAAAGAGAGAATAGGAAAAGGTTGAATTAATGGAGAGAGGTGAAGATGAAGAGATGAAGTGTAAAAAATGGTGTAATAAAAAATTAATAGTGTAAGATGACATGTGGCATTATGGTTAAAGAAGTGTCATAGAATAGATGGAGACATGTGTCATTCTTAGTTTCTTGGTTATAGTTTTTAAATACTAAGTATAGATATAGATATAGATAATAATAATTTAATTTGGTTGATTGATTTAAGTGAAGAACGCGGAAAGATTAATTAGAATAGAGGTGCTTTAATTGGAGTGAATGGGAGACATGATTTCCTGCTGTAATGTCATATGCAGTTGTGTTGGTGGTGTGCGCCCATGTGGTGAGGGCTACTAGGCCCACTACGGGACAAACGGGAACTTCATCGTTACTGCGGTTAGAGCAATTGGGCGTGGTGCGCTTATCGAATTAACTGGCCATTTGCATTTGGTATGTTACTCTCTGGCTTTGCTTCAAAGGCTGAAACTAGCTTAGTTTAGGTCACGTGTCATGCAGTTTTTTTTTGTTTTTTTTTTTTTTTTAAAAAAAAGATTTAAAGTAATTCTTTTATATCAATAATATAAATTAATTATTACAACTTTTTATGCAAAATCTAATACTACGTTTATCATAAGATTAAAGAAGAGTCGGAATAATATTTTAGGTAAATGTATGGAAGAATTATGAACACAAAATAAAAACGAATATATTTGCATATATACTATATAAAAGATTTGGGATGATATTATTATAGTTGTATCTAATTTTTACAAAAAAAAATATGAAAAAAGGTTAAAAAAAAAATTTTAAACAAAAAAAGGTTAAGGTGTACTAAAAATGTCTCCCCAAAACCAAATCCGATGATGAACAACCTTTTACCGCCATTATTGGTCGGGTTGAGTATTTAATCTTTGAAGTGCTTACATCCATATTTCCATTCAATATATTTTTGGTAAACCAACTCAATTCTTAGCACATTTCCCCACACTTTACGTATCCACATCACTAAACTGAGAGAAACTGATTTTTTGGCCTTATGATTTTCATCCAATTATTATTTGGTTGGATAGGCCTTTCAATAAGCTTTCCAACGGTATATCATAAGCCTAATTCCGATTTGAAACGAATAAGTTATGAGCCAAACACTGAACTCGGCCCAAAACTGACACCCTTCTACAAAAACGGACATATCTTAAAATTTACAAATTATTTTGACCTGATTCTAATTGGGTTGGAAAGTAGACTTCATAACCTTTTCAATGATCTATTACTCCCTTCGTTTCTTTTTACTCACAACAAACTAGTAGTTTGCGGACTCCTAGGCAAAAGATGGTAAGTGTAATTAACAAAAAATAAGGGCATGTGTTTAGTATTAATCCAACAAAAACAAAACAAAACAAAACAAAATCAAATACAGCCACCTCTATCACCATCAGCACCACCACCACCTAGCAGCACCACCACCACCACCTAGGAGCACCACCACCTAACACCATACCACCATCACCTAGCAGCACCGCCCCCGATTTCGACCCAACACCACCCCCGATTTCGCCCACAATCACGCCTTCGACCCAGACCCAGCACCACCCCCGAGCTCGCCCAGAACCACACCTTCAACCCAAACCCAGCACCACCACCGAGTTTGCCCAAATTCACGCCTTCGACCCAAACCCAGCACCACCCCCGAGTTCGCCCAAAACCACGCCTTTGACCTAGACCCAGTACCACCCCCGAGTTCGCCCAGAACCACGCCTTCGACCCAGACCCAGCACCACCCCCGATTACGCCTACAACCCCGATTTCGACCCACCACCTATTTCAGCCACAACCCACCACCAATTTCAACCCACAAAACCCACCACCTATTTCGACCCACAAAACCTACCACCTATTTCGCCCCGATTTCGACCCACAAAACTCACAACGAGGAAGGCGGCGACAACGAAGGGAGATCGGTGAAGAAAGAGAGAGAAATTCTGGGTATGGTGGTGGTTGGCAATTGAAAGTGATGATGAATTTAATTGAGAGGGGAGTGATTTTGGTGGAAATGGTTAAGTTAATTAATGTAGAGTTTAAGTTAATGAGATAAAATCAGTAGTTTAATTAGGGTGTTTAAAAACAAAAGTAAGGGTAATTTTGTAAAATCATACAAAAAAACATACTATAAAAGGAAAGGAAATAGTTTGTTGCAAGTAATGTCTAACGGCTATTTATACTATTTGTCGCGAGTAAAAAGAAACGGAGGGAGTATATGCCTTATTCCGAGTTACGGATCAAAAGTTATCATAATTATAAAAACGTGTACAAAAACTTGAATTACCGCACATACAGCTAAATTGGCGCGCCGCGGGGGATGATGACATGGCACGGCGCCTGGTACCATGATGACATGGTATTCTTCTCACGCGTGTCTTTTCTGTGTCCCTTTTCTCACGCGTTTATGAATCTGGTGCAAATTTAGAAAAATTGTACACCATAGCACGGCGCCACGTGTCGCGTCACGATGGACTTTGTCGCGCCGCGGTATCCTTTTCCGTGTCATGGTAAGGGCACGGGAAACTTCTGTGTTTTCTCCGCGTACACAACTGCACGTGCTTTAAGATTTTAGGGTTGCTACTTCCCTGCGTCACTCTACATTGTCCCGTGTCATGCCAGATTTTGGCGTGTCACGGGCCAGGCATCTGACGTGTCACGACACCCTTTAGGGTTTTATCTTTTAGGGTTCCGTGTTTTCCCTCTACTCGTTTCTTCTATAAATACCCCCTCCTTTCTGTAGTACAAGGGCACCAAAAATAATTCTCTCTCTCCCTACACCAAAAATCATTATCTTCTCCCTCTTTAACCTAATTTCTAGCCTCCCTATTCTCTCCTAAGCACTCCAAGGACTCCATACTTGACCCGAGGTTCCTTCCTTAAACGAAGGCATGAAAGGTATAATTAACTGAGAGTTTGGACCAAATCAACTCTACTTTTATTTAATTTAATTTCAATTTCATTTATATTTTTATTGAAGTTACTAACAGTTTATTCATGATATAGCAATTCAAGGAAACGTGGAAAGTGAGTAGCTTATTCACTTAATTAATTACTCTTATTCTTTATTGCTAGTTATTGGGGTTTGATGAGTCTGACTCACTGTAGAAGAAAACCCAATCCAAGACCACACTCGTAATAAGTAAAACCATAAAGCATAATTAACTTAACGACAAGATTAGGATAGTGATTATACCTTTGACGCGTGCTTCGCTCGACCTCAAGGGGCTCTTACATTAAAAACTTAGTCTCGATTGTACGAAGACCTTCAACGGAAGTCCACCCACAACTCGACCACCGACAACGGTCTATTGCCTTGGAGTTAGCAAGGCCCGACCAAAACCTGAGTAATTAATGTGTTCAAAGGTTTTCACAATGGTGATGCCTTTTTCAACACTTACTCAAGTGCCTTTCCCAATACCCCAACTTGGGTATTTATAGGGAAAAGCAAGAGTGAGAAAAGCTCTCCCATCAATGTGGGGCGGACAATTTGATTTTTCCATTTTATTTTAAATCTAAAATAAAATTAATAATCAAACTACTAATAAATCAACAAGTGGCAGGCTCACATGAGAGGGTAGGTGAGAACCATTTGGAGAAGGGGGGACCAAACTTGCTCCCCACTCTCTCTCCCAAAACCGGCCAACTTATTCACCAACCCCCAATAAGTTTGCGCCACGTGGTAGCCCCACACTTGGGCACCAAGGCACCCAAGGTGGGCTGCTAGCGCTGATGTCCATACCTCGGCCCAGCAGGCCTCACACCAAGAGTGCGGGCTGCTGCTAGCTTCCTCGACCAGCAGGCCTTGCACTTGCGTGCGGGCTGCTGCTGCCGAGGGCTGCTGCTAGTATGCCATGCACCATGTGCGGGCTGCTAGCTGCAGCATGCTAGCACGCCACGCACTAGGTGTGGGCTTCTAGCTGCAGCTTGCTAGCAAGCCCCGCACTTGGTGCGGGCTGCTAGCTCGAACATGCCCCTAACACTCGGTTTTCCAATGCTAGGGGTATTTTGGTCATTGTGTTGATTTAATTGTATTTTCTCGTCTCGTCTTTTATTATTTTCGACTCGACTTCTGACGCTCGGTTTCGATGCTCCAAGCTCGAATTTTCGACGTCTAAATATTTATTACTCGGGCGACTCATTAATTACTTCCGAATTAATTCGTCGCTTCGGCTCGTTAGTTGCTTGGGTGTGACATGGAGGGTTTAGTCAAGATTAAGCTGTAATATTAATTGTACATTAATATTACTGATCAGAAGTGGCCTCCACCAAGGCATTCCGATCACTTGACCTCACTGAATAATTAACTTTCTAATAATTCCGAACCCTCTATCGGAATAATATAGTTGTTCGAAGGACACCATTCCTTTTCACTAGTATCATGATTAGGTTTATATTTATTTGATTTGACTAATGTTATTATTTTTGAATTGCTTCCAATATTAATGTTTATTCTTTTGTTATTATGATCACCATATTGCATGTTTAAAGGGAATATGTAATTGAAAATCACGCCTAATAAGATAATTTGGACAACCAGTTTAGGTTCCTTTAATCTTGTTGTTTAATCAAGTGATCACAATATTATAGAATAATGTGTTGCATTAATATTCAACCAATTTAGCATAATAATAGTTTGGAGCGAATTGAATATTATTTGTATGCCTTTGAGATCGCAAAAATACTTTTCACAATAAGAATCGAGTAGAGGCCGATACGGGCGAATGTGACTCCATGAATCACTTCGTATCATCATCCCCAATCCTTCTTTCGTGGTTCCGAATCATACGGAGTTAGTAATCTCATGTATTATGAATGGGGTGTAACCTTCAAGGGTCAATCGTTGTTGCCTATCGTTGTCCCTTGTTCGTGGTTGCCTTAAATGATCCGTGCCCGGTTTACAAGTTCCTTAAAAACTTGTTGGCGGCTCCCTACTTTCCTTGTCCCTAATCATATATGTCAATTCCCACTTCGTATGACTGCCAAGCATATTCACACGTGCCTTAACGTAGGCGCACTTCGAACGACGCCTACCGAAAGGAAGTTTTGGAGGGAAAAAACAGCACTAGTATGTGACACTTGCCACTCCCGGTCTCTGTATTAGTATTAAGTTATTGATTGAAAGATAAATACCTAATCTAATCTAACTTAGTAAGAAGTATTTGAAAATTTAATCTGGTCCCGTAAAAAAAAATAAAAAAAAAAACCTCAATCTGGTAAAGGTACATGTCCTCATCCTATACACTTCTCTTTCCAAAGAAATGTGCTACATATCACTTTTAATAATCCCAAATTTTGGGCGACTCATTTTTATATAATCTCAACTTCAACTTCGCTATCACTTTTCATCTGGTATAACGCATTGGGATTTGGTGGCCTTCAGAGGCCCAAATCCCGGACCCTCAGGTCCTTAAGTGGGACCTAGACTATCATGTTTCGATTCGAAGTTGGAGCGACATATATATATAGTGGAGGGATCCGGTAAGAACCCCTCCTTATATAAGAACTCTATTTATACAAGAACCAATCTTAGTCGTAGGATTAGATTTGAATGAGCGGTCGGGATTAAAACAAAATAAAAACTAATTTAATCTTTAAAAAAAATGCAACCCATGACTTTCTCTCTTTTCCATAGTTGTTTATGGCTTTCTCTTTCCTCAAACTTCTAAAAATCGCCATTGAAGCTATAATTTGAAGGATTTTCAACTTTTTCCTTCATTTTTTTTTGCAAAAATTCAGCAACAAGGATCATTAAACAAGTCAAATTGTTCAAGCAAAGTATAAATTTTTGCGATAAAAACCTAGATTTCGCAATCTTCAAATTTAGGTACATATTCCTTCGATTTCGTTTTATATCATTGTTTTCATCTATACATTGTTTGAATTTGTAATTTTGTTGTTCGATTTCAATAGAATTTTCGCAAATACAAACCCTAGATTTCACTGATTTGAATTTGTTAATGAAATTACGAAAATGAACAGGAAATCGTAATAAAAAATCGCAAAAACAAAAAAAAAAAATCGAAATAATCTGTGGTTAGATTTATTATCTATGTTCTAAATTATTTATTGTGGCCTATGTTCTAAAATATTCGAATGTTCTAAAAAAAATCCTATGTTCTTTCTGTTGTGGCTAAAGTATTAAAAGATGACTCTGCTCAAAATGTGTTCTTATGTGCTGTTGGTTATATTTGGTTATATTTGTTCTAGTAGCTCCAATCATCATTCTTATTGTTGTTGCACATTAAACCAACCAACTTTTCTTTTGCATTTTGTTTGATTTTAGTAACTGAAATTGCATCGATTATATTGTATTGAGTATATATGTTTAAGCAGATTTTATTTTCAGATATTATGCTTGAATTTTTTCAAGAGTTTTCAGCGATTATGCATACATTATGTTCGTTTTTTTTCCAAGAATGTTTAGTGATTATGCATCAATTATTTTGAGCAATTTTGTTCTTTTTTTATTTTCCAGTTTTCAGGTATTGTTTGGAGAATTTGGAGTATCGTACAATTGAATTATCCCAACTAGATTACCCTGATTGATATTGCTTAGTATTTTTAGAGCAAATCAAGTAGCATAGTCAATGCATCAAGTTGTTGATACTAAAGTGTTGATACTATTAAATAAATAGTCTCCATTTTTTGTTGCATAACGAGGTAAAACTTGAAATGTACAAAGTTAATCAAAATTTGTCTTCGGCTATTTTGGTAGACTTTATAAGTTTATGGTAACTTTGAGTGAGAACCATCATGCTAAACCCCATGGCAGGGATCGAACTCAGCAACATACTTCATACTCCATTTTTTATCCTATTATTGTTTTTCACCTTTTGTTTTGGTAATATGAAGTATAGGTCCAAACATAGACAAGTTTGATTATTTATATTATTCAGGATGTGGGTGTAGTGCTTAATCTTATGTACTTGTAGGCGTATTGTAGGTCCGAGCGATGTAGTTATGCTGATTGTATATATGTTGATTGCAATGTTGGACTCTCACGACATCTCTTTTATTTAGAAAAAATAATTAGAAGATACAAAGATAAATTTTAAAATTAGGTAGGACAATGAATTTAGAACATAGGCAACATACATTTAGAAAATAGAAAAAATTAGAACATAAGAAAAAATAATTTAGAATATAGGAAAAAAATTTAGAACATTTGCAAAAGAAAATTTAGAACATAGAAAAAAAATTAGAACATAGGCAAAAGAAAATTTAGAACATAGGCTAAAAAATTAAAACATAGAAAAAAAAATTATGAGCAGAGGTTTAGAACATAGGAAAAAATTTAGAACATAGACAAAAAATATAATTAAGAACATAAGAAAAAAAATGTAGAGCACATGTTTAGAACATAGGGACAAAAATTAGAACATAGGAAAATAAATTTAGAAGATAGACAAAAGAATTTAGAACATAGGTAAAAGAATATTTAGATTTTAGAACATTGGAAAAAAAAACTTAAAAACATAGGGATCGAAGAAAAAATTTAAAACATTAGGAAAAAAAAAAAACTTTAGAACATAAGTAGACTAAATTTAGAACATATGAAAATAAACTTTAGAACATAAGTAGACTACTTTAACATAAGAAAATAAACTTTTGCACATGAGTAGAGTTAAAAAAAAATTAGAACATAGGAAGATAAATTTAGAGGATAGACAAAAGATTTTAGAACATAGGTATGTAAAAGAATATTTAGATTTTAGAACATAGGAAAAAACTATAGAACACAAGGAGAAAAAATTTAGAAAATTGAGGGAAAAAAAAAAAAAAAAAAAAACTTTAGAACATAAGTAGACTAAATTTAGAACATAGGAAAATAAAATTTAGAATATAAGTAGACTAAATTTAGAATATAGGAAAATAAACCTTAGAACATAAGTAGACTAAATTTAGAACATATGAAGATAAACTTTAGAACATAATTAAGTAGACTAATTTAACATAGGAAAATAAACTTTAGAACATTACTAGACTAAAAAAAATTAGAACATAGGAAAATAAATTTAGAAGATGGACAAAAAATTTAGAACACAGGTAAAAGACTATTTAGATTTTAGAGCATAGGAAAAAAAAACTTTAGAACATAAGGAGAAAAATTTAGAACATTGGAAAAAAAAAAAACTTTAGAACATAAGTAGGCTAAATTTAGAACATAAGAAAATAAAATTTAGAACATAATTAGACTAAATTTAGATCATAGGAAAATAAACTTTAGAACATAAGTAGACTAAATTTAGAACATAGGAGTAGGCAAAAAAAATATAGAACATAGAAAATGAATATTTTGTTTATGTTCTAAAGTACGTATTACGATTATACACATCTATTTTAAATTCTCAGTGACATGAAAAAAAAATCAAGGTCAAGGTCAAGGAAATCTCGAAAATTCTGGAAAAAAAAAAATCATTAAAAAAACAATTTATTATTACTAAAGAAGAAAAAGGTAAGTAATAATCTATTACTAAAGTATGTTCGTAAGAATGTGTCATATGTTCTTTATTTAGCATTCTATATTTTGTTAAACAATTCCTATGTTCTAATTTTAGAACATTTGCAGTAAATTTTAGAACAATTGCTAAAACCTATTAGCTCAATTGGCATAGCACTATGCAAACGCATAGAAGGTGTAGGTTCGACTCCTACATAGGTTAATTCAAAATAATTTCAAACAGAAAATTAAATTAGCACTAAGTAATATTTTGTACAAGAATTAATTGGTTGAAATGATTAGCGCTATGGAAATTTTGTTACAACTTAACTAACATACGACTCTTGTCTCTACACTATGAAAATGAACCTACGTGGGATTTGAACCCACATCTTTTGTGCATTTGCACAATGCTCTACCCGTTGAGCTAGTAGGCTAATGTATATAAAGCATCTAATTTAAACTAAAAAAAATTACTAGAAAGATCGACATTAAGTCCTTAGTAGTCCTTTAGTGCACATTTTGGGAGAGCAAAGACTATCCCAAGTTAAGACTAGTATTAACTAAGCAAGCTTTGACAAAAATACGACTAACAATAAAGGGTAGTGCTTAAATCAGAAAGTATACTCGTGATCGATACGCATATTATTTAAGGTTGTTTGAGAAGAGTATACATGTAGTGCTCACATGATATGCATAGTGATGATATAGTATGCAAGTAATCAAAGTCATATTCTATTTTCAAGCCTATTTACAAGTGGTACACTGCAAGCCAATAAATTTTATAGAGAGAATGAGTATAGGACATTCATAATTCCCCAAGCACACAATTTGGTCTCATAGAAATTATAGGGAGTTGCTCGCTGATACTCCATGTTCTTCCTTTTCTGCACGGCAGCTATAGGTTGAATAGATAGTTAGCAAAACAACATTCTTACACATATATAGATGTTTTACTTGAATATTTTTCTTGAACAAGAGACATTATTAAGATCCAAATATATGTTGTTTAGCTGGGAATCATTTTGGGTATGCATGTTTCATTTTCAAAATCAAAATGTGGATGATGGCTACATTACTGTTGTGGCCATGATGGATCTAAATGAAAGTTTGGTGATGCCACCACGCTTTATAAAATCCATCTAGAGGATATGAATATATGATACGAAACTCCACTTGCTACATTCTTCATCAAAATATTACTTGTAAAATATATGCATAACTAATAAGAAAATTATAATATAACAATACTTTTTGTTAATGATTCTTCTGCAATGAGTGAAACATGTGTTACAAAGTCAATACCAATAGAGTCATCACCATCTAACTCCCTTAATTAGACAATTTCATAATTTAGAACATAGAAATCATACAACATTTGCATAGTTTAGAACATCAAAATCATCGTCACACATGATATATCCCTATAAAATCACTACACATGATATATCCCTATAAAATCACTACACATGATATTTAGAACATAAGGAGTACTTAGAACATAAAAAATTAAATCTGAAAAAAAAAATCACACTTGATAACAAACCTGAATGAATAAGACGATGAAGGACTCTAATAAAGGTCAAATATCCAAATCTACGACCAACAAACATGCAAAAACCTAGAAAAATTAAAAATAATTAGAAAACATTGAGCCCAAAAAAAATCGAAAAAATCATAAAGCAAAAAAAATAAAATAAAATAAAAAATTATGTTTTAATAATTGAACATAAACTGATAAAGCACAAAAAATCTAACACAATTGAACAAATTAATCTGAAAAATCGAACAAAAATTGCAAACATTAAGCCCAAATTAAACCATAATTTTTAAAAAAAGTTAATCCAAAAAAATGAAAATAAAATGAACATTCTATATTGAAACAATCGTTTAACATGAAGAATTTGATAATGAATTTGACAAACTTACCGAATTTGATGATGAATTTCCACCCAAAATACACTAGGATGAGAGAGAAAGTGATACCTACTTGTATTTTTAGAGTGAGAAGATGGTGAAAGAGGAAGAAGAGAGGAGGGTGTATGTCTGATGGATGCACAAAATTACAAAAATGCCATTAATATGGCTGTATTTAGGGCGGTTGGATCCTGTCTAATCAATGGCTCAAATTATATATATATATATATATATATATATATATATATATATATATATATATATATATATATATATATATATATATATATATATATATATATATATATATATATATATATATATATATATATATATATATATATATATATATATATATGAAAAAACATAGATATTAATGTTACATTTTCAAACAATAGTTTTGTTATTGTTATCTTTTCATGCAACAATTATTATGTTTGTTGTCTTAGACAAGAAAAAGGTTACACTTTAAGCGACTGTTGCCTTATATAGTCTAGAGCAACACTTTTTTTTCCTGTTACTTTAGTTCAAGGTAACAAATAAATATTGCTGCGTTAGATTATTAAGAGTAACATTTCTATAACTGTTGCAATCTTAAGTGTTTCCTATTCTCATTTTTTTTTGTAGTGCTAGTTTAGGCTAATATGATTTTAATTCAAGTGATCGCCAATAATAGATTTATTTGTGCATTAATATTCAACCAACATATATAGATTAAACAGGTTTAGGGTTAATATAATGATTGTATGTTAGTCAGAAAGCGCACATGAATACGAGCAGAATAAAGTAGAGGCAAATTTTATAGGGTGAGTTCTTTCTCTTTTAGATTGGATTCGTACCCTCATCCCCGAATTGTAATCCCCCGTATTTTTAAATATATTATTAATGAAATTATATTTTATTCATGATATTTATTTGTATTTTTCGGATTTAATTTTAAAAGTTTCAAATTATTTTTGGGTTTGATGAACGATTTTATTACAAAGAACTTTTTATGAACCTTTCTTCAATAATTTATGTCCAACAAACAAACCAAACCCACTTTCCTTTCTTAATTGGCCCATTAATTTTATGAGGCCCAATCTTAAAACTAACCCTTCACCACTCTCTCTCCTATAAATACCCCATACATCCCCAAAATTTCCCCACACAAAAGGTTAGTCTTATTTTCTTTCTCTTTTGTTTTATTAATTTGTGTAATTATAATTATTGATTATGGGTTTTGATTTTATTGTTTGAAATCAATTTAATTAGTATCAAATTGTATTTTGATGATTAAACTTTATAATTTCAGATTTTATAAATGTTATAATTTTCAGATTTTGTAAGTTTAATAACCTAGGGTTTTTAATTATTGAAAATTATGATTTTAGGGTTTTTATGAACAATTGATTTAGGGCTTATTGGATTAATTGTTGGTATGGAATGTTGATACAAACATATTTTATTGGATTGGTTTGTTAACCACATTTGGATTATTAAAGGATTGGAATTGAATGGTTTAAGTGGAATGAATTTATTAATTATTCCACAATGTTATTATTTATTTATTTATTACTCAATCATGACTTATGTTGAGTAAAGGTGGTTTATTAAGCCGAAATGGCTAGGTGGGTTGACTATGTTCAACAATATTGGATAATTTGGAAGTTTAATGGAATTAAAGGTCAATTTGTGTTGTGATCTCCATTGTCCTAAATAAGATTAAAAGTGAATTGATGTATGAATGTTATGTATGGTCTTCTTGAATGAGTCGGCTATTAATTAAAATTGTAATCACGTAAAGTGAAACATGGATGAGCAATAAAACTCTGGAAAGCGTGCACTTCTAGAGTATTGACAATTATGGGTTGGGGTACACGGTGGTAGCTCGTGGCTTTTCGAGGCTTGTTTGATCAACATGTCCTCTTCTCTTTTGGTATTTACATTTTATTTTAGAATGAAAGTTAGATGGGATCCTAGACTAACTTTGTGAGAATGGAGTCGCGCCCATTCTTGCATCGCGCTAAACTTTTATTTCAAATGGTCATTTGGGACCAAAATGATTTGGTGGATTGGACAACCTGGTCTATTGCTTACTCCAAATTAAATTAATTAAATTATATATAAAGAGTCAAGTGTTTAGAATTAGTTCATAAGTATGTTGAGTTAATTGAATTGTTTAAGTGTGGAGCCTTGATTATTGAATTCACATTGTATGTTATTTACTTTAATTAATTGAGCATGCTAGGTTTGGTACGTTGTAACTTGTATGTAATCAGCTTTGCTGATTGCGTGCTTTTGTGTGTGTTTTCTTTTGGTCATGGCCTTCGCCTTTCACTGACCCTGTGATGATCCAATTATTACACTTGTATTATTGGGGAGCAGTATTATACAGGTTAGCTTGATGATGTGAAGTTCAGGGATTTGATAATCGCATTGTCAAGGGATGGTGTGATTGAGCGTATTCGTTCTTTGTGTTGAACTTATTTATGCTTTGCTATTTCATTTATGTTTTGGACTTTGATTATTGGTATGGTTTTAAATAAGGGCCATATATGGTTCCAATTTGTAAGCTTTGACTTATTGATTTTCTAAACTATGTTATTTTAAAGACTTAAGTTTGTTTTTCCGCTGCGATACTTTGATAAAGCCTTAACGTTTTAACACGTGGCTGTAGCACGTCAATGGTTCTTCACTATTTTATTTAAATTAATTGGTTTGGAAAAGGGAGAATTATTGGGGTGTTACACGAACACCAGTCATGGTTCCAGACCTATTGTAGTTGACGATCTCATGGATCATTAAGGGGTGTAACCTTCACCCTGTGAATGGTTTACAAGTTCCTAAAACTTGTTAGCGACTCTTTTGCTCTTGTTTCCTTTTATTTGGACGCCACCATACTTAAGTGTATGATCACAGTGGGGTTCAAGTTTGGGGTAATGCTTGAAATATTCCCTACAGTCCCTAAGAATATTGAGTAAAACTTGTCTTTCCGAAACAACACTTACCAACCGAACGAGGGTGATAGTGGGCTACGCCAAAGCGAGGCACCATCACTACTCCAAGGAACGTAAGGCAAACCGGGTGTGCATGCTGGTTTTGGTTGAACTCGTCAGTATGAGTGAGGAGTCCTCAAATATTGTGGCAAAAGAGATATATTGTCAAGAACACATTAGATGTGACGATTATCTAACCAAGAATGACTCGGAGCCATTAGCAAAGCAATGCTTACCTTGGGGTAACAAGTGTTAGGATAAGCCAAAGCATGCCTAATTACTCGTTAATCCCTTGGATCTTGGAATCGCCTTATTTTCACAAAATAGGGACAATTTTATGTGTAAATAAGATGCTAAATAAGTTTGAAATATGCATGAATTAAATTCAATCTTATTTAAGTATTATGAATGGTTTTTCATTTCAAATTCTTTCAACCGTAGAGTCATGTCTTCAAACAACTCAAATAACCAGTTTACATTAGGCTCAATTCTCGACAAGGAGAAGTTGAGTATGTCCTTGATGAGGAAATGCCCGAGGCTCCCAATGAGGAAGTGACTCAGGCCGCCCTTAATTGATGGCAAGTGGCCGATCAGGATGTCAAGTGCATAATGCTAGCCACTAAGTCTCCCGACCTTCTAAAAACCTTCTTCAAGAAGGAATCGACCTATGAGATCATATCTGAGCTTCAGAAAATGTTTCAAGAGCAGGCACGAACTGAAAGGTTTGAAACCAAAATGCAGATCCTTGAGACTAAGCTCAAGAAAGGAGAGCCAGTCAGCCCACATGCACTCAAAATGATTGGATTGTTTGAGAATGTGACACCCCCAAATCTCCCTCTACGGAAATACTAGTATAATACGTATAATTATACCATAGAGATAGACTTAGGCGTATTACCGCCGCGTGATTACGCAAGGCTACTCAAACTTACTAAAATAAACCAATACTTTGCAGCGGAAACTCAAATACTCTTATTTATTAATAATAACCATAAATAGTAACCATAGTCATGAGTACTCAAAAATAAATACGAGGACCATTATTTCTAATTCAGTGAAACCAATCCCGGGAGTCCAATGCATCATTTATTGACTCCACCAGAAAATAAGCAACACTGCTTACCATTACGGTTGACAGGGCGAACCAAAACAAAAAAGAAGTACAGGTTAGCAAAATATGCTAGGTACGATAAGTGCAAGATAATTAAACTTAATTTATTCGCACACATGCTTTAAAACCAATTTCCAATAATTCCAAACTATGATTCAAAACCAAATCTCAATATTCCAATATCAATAATCAATAAAACCAATTCCAATTAATTTAAAACCAATTCCAATTAATTTAAAACCAATTCCTCATATTAAAAACCAATTCCTCAAATTAAAAACCAATTCCTTTCCCAAGTGTGCACACCCCCAAGCTAGTCTCCTTATGTTACGAGGCTATTCTTGAGGAAAGACCCGGTCATGCAAAGTCCAAGGCCTTATCAATAAACCAAACCCGCATAGTGGGGTTACCAACATGCTTATAAAGCATAAATAATAATAATTCAATGGTTCAATAAATCCTCTTTTAAATCTAAAAATTAAACCTTAAATAATAATAATTCAAACTCCTTTTTAATAAATTCAACATGCTTTCAATATCAACCCTTTTAAAACATGGATAATAAATTAATTAATCAAAACATGATAAAAAATCAATAATACAATTTATTTACCAAAACCAATTTATTTAAACATACTTTTATTTCATGAACCATAATTCAATTGAATTCAATAATTCATCATAAAATCATTCAAACATGTTTATTCAAATCGATCACTTTCAAGGTATCTAGCCACCTAACGTACCTTGATCCTTGCTTAGCCAAAAACACTTCAAAAGAACTCTCAAGTAGCTTGATAAAAAACACCCTACAAATAAATATAACCTTAATTAACATAAGGTTAACAAATAATCACAAATAATTAAATTAAAACCTCTAAAGTATATGTACACGAACCTTTTAAATTAAATCAACATAAACATTATTAAAATCTAATTTTATATAATTAAAACTACTCATAATAATTTTTATATAAATCTCCCATAATAATAATAATAATAATTGAATAAGAGAAAAAGGAGAAGAAGTGTAAGAAACCAAGGAAGAAAGGAAGGAGGAAGGACGGCAAGGGTAGTAGCACGACAGCAGGTGGCTGCTGTCGGTGGTGGTTGGTGGCGGCAAGTGGCGCCGGTGGTGGAATGTGGCGCACGGTGGTGGTTGTTGGGGCAAGAAGAGAAGAAAAAGAACCAGAATTAATTAGAAAATTATGAGAATTTTGTGTGAGGTTTGATCATAAATTGAAGGGGTATTTATAGGCTAGTATGTATGATCATGAATTATGGTAGGAAAATGTAGGAAGAATTATGGTAATTAGGGTTTAAGGGATTACTTGGAGAAGTGAGTAAAAGAATTTAGGAAAGTCTTGATATTAAGGTGATTGTGCATACTTGAATATGGAAGGTATGTATGTCATAAAAAATATTAAAAAAATTGGAATTACTTGGGGAATAATCAAGGAGGATATAAGGTAGGAAAATAAGATGGCCAAATATTTAAGAGATGGAAAAATAGAATTAAGGAAAATAAGAGATTTTAAGGAGATAATTAAAAATACAAATTACCAAAACAATTTTCCCAAAATCCACTTAGGGTGGCCGAAATTTTTGAGCTTTCCTAATCTCATATTTTTGGCCCTCCTCTTTCGTATTTAGGAAATTATTTTGCTAGTTTTAAGGAATTAAAATAATTGTGTAGATAATATTTATTATAATAAATAATTAATTAATAAAATAGTAAATATTCACCAAATAATTTAACTAATAAAATCAGATTTGCACACTAGAAAATCCCGAATTATTAGTCAATTAAATGGGGTTTTTGGACCTTATTAAAATAATAATAAAGTATAGCTTTTGCCTTAACTAAAGTATCCAAAATATATAAATAATCCGGTTTTTAAAATACGATAAATGGATAATAAATCTTATCCAAAATAATGATTATTTTTCAATATACTTTTGGCGCCAAAATTCAAATATTATTTTGGCTCCAAATAATAAATTTACTAAAATACCATTTTTATAAAATAATTCCTAATTAATTAATTAGGAAATTACGTATGAAAATACGGGGTATTACAAAGAACATTGAAAGGCTTGATGCAGGGTATTCAACTGAGATTGCCATTGACATCATTCTCCATTCCCTTCACAAAGGCTATGATCATTTCAAGATTAACTACAATATACATAGCATGGAAAAAATCCTCACCGAGCTTCATGGTATGTTGAAGCAAGCTGAGCAAACGCTCAAGGATGAGGGAAAGCATGATATGCTCATAATAAAAAAGGGCAAGCTGTTCAAACTCAAGGGGAAAGGTAAGAAGAATTTTCCGCCTAAGCCAAAAGCTACCAAGGACAACAAGGAGAAGAAGGTAGCATCTTCTAAATCTGATTCCGAATGCTTCTATTGTAAGAAGAAGGGACATTGGAAGAGAGATTGCCTCAAGTTCAAGGAAGATAAGAAGAACGGAACCGTTGCTTTTGGATCAGGTATTTTCGTTATAGACTTTAACTTCACAAGCTTAGCATCATGGGTATTAGATACCGGATGTGACTCACAGCTTTAATCCAATTCTCAGGGACTAAGGAACACTAGAAGGCTAGCAAAGGGAGAGGTCGAATTCCGGGTCAGCAATGGAGCCAAAATTGGTGTCGTATCCATAGGAACTCTCAATTTGTCTTAGCCCACCGGGCTTGTTTTGGAACTAGACAATGTTTATTGTGTTCCTAACATTACCAAAAACATCATTTCAATTTCGGCCTGGACACCAATGGTTTTGAATTTCGAGTTAAAGACAATTCATGTTCATTTTATCTTGATAATGTTTTATATGGTACGGCATATTCTGAAAATGGTCTTTATGTGTTATCTTTAGAAAAAAGAAGTTTATAACGTCAATAACCTCGCTAAGAAAGCTAAGACTACACAGCCTAGTAAGAATTACTTGTGGCATTGTCGCCTTGGCCACATTAACATCAAACGCATCAAGAAGCTTCTAAAAGAAGGCATTATTGACTCATTTGATTTAGAATCATTTGAGAATTGCGAATGATGTTTACTAGGCAAGATGATAAAGCAACCATTCTCGAAGTTCGGAGAAAGGGCCGGTGAATTGTTGTGCTTAATACATACCAATGTATGTGGGCCAATGAGTACACCCGCAAGGAATGGTTGTCGATATTTCATTACCTTCACAGACGACTATAGTTGATATGGATATGTCTACCTAATGTCGCATAAATCTGAATCGTTTGATAAATTCAAAGAATTTCAGAGTGAAGTTGAAAATCAACTAGGCAAGAAAATTAATCAAAGCCCTTTGATCGGATCGAGGTGGCAAATATTTGAGCCAAGAATTTGATGACAAAGCCATTTGAGAGAACCCGGTGTACTTTCAGAACTGGCACCTCCTGGAACTTCTCAATGAAACGGAGTACCGAAAGGAGAAATTGAACCTTGTTAGACATGGTACAATCGACTATGGGTCTTAGTGATCTTCCAATCTCTTTCTAGGGACATGCACTTTTAACCGCGGCACTAACACTAAATCGTGCTTCGTCAAAAGCTGTGGAAAAGACTCTAGGTGAATCATGCCCGAAGAAACCTCCAAGGTTGTCTTTTTTCAAGATTTAGGGTTGTGAAGCATATGTCAAGAGACTAATGTCTAACAAACTTCACCCAAAATCTGACAAGTGTTTCTTTGTAGGTTATCCAAAGGAAACCAAAGGGTATTACTTCTACAACAAATCCGAGAACAAAGTGTTTGTTGCTCGCGATGGTGTCTTTTCAGAGAAGGAGCATCTTTCCAAGATGACAAGTGGGAGGAAAATCGAACTTGACGAAGTTCGAGAGGACTAGCAACAAGGACAAATTGACAATCAAAGTGCTCCTAAAGCATCTGTTAATAATTTTTCAAAGTCAAAATGCGCAAAGTCATACCGATAATGCAATTGCTCAGTCCGTTACCCTACGTAGGTCAACACAGCCAAGATCTCAACCTGATAGATTTCTCGGTGTTGTATTAATAGAGGATCTGGACATCCTAGTAGTGGATGGAGATGAGCCGACAAACTACAAGCAAGCTAGGACGAGCCCCGACTCTGCAAAATGGCAAGAGGCCATGAAATCCAAAATGGACTCCATGTTTGAAAATCAAGTAGGGGACTTGGTGGATTTACCCAAAGGTTACACACCTATCTGATGTAAGATTTTCAAGTTGAAAACCAACAAAGGTGGAAATATATTCATTTACAAAGCTAGAATGGTAGCAAAAGGTTACAAGCAAATTCACGGCGTTGATTATGATGAAACCTTTTCTCCAGTTGCAATGCTTAAGTCCGTTCGGATTATCCTAGCGATTGCTGCATATTACGATTACGAAATATGGCAGATGGACGTCAAAACCGCCTTACTTAATGGAATTTTGGAAGATATTGTGTACATGGCACAGCCTGAAGGTTTTGTCGACCAAAACAACGCTGGAAAGTTATAAAAGCTCAAGAAGTCAATTTATGGACTAAAGCAAGCAAGCAAAAAATGGAATCTGCAATTCGATGAAGCCATTAGTAAGTTTGGTTTTATCAAGAATCAAGATGAGTCTTGTGTTTACAATAAAGTTAGTGGGAGTGACATCACCTTCCTAGTCTAATATGTCGGTGACATATTGCTCATTGGAAACAGCATTCCGTTGTTAGAGTCTGTATAGGCCTGGCTCGAAAAGTGCTTTTCAATGAAAGACTTGGGAGAGGCTCAGTACATACTAGGCATCAAGATCTATAGGGATAGATCGAAAAGGATGATTGGATTGAGCCAAAGTACGTATATTGATTAGGTACTAGCTCGATTCGGCATGGAGGAGGCAAAGATAGGTCACCTACCCATGTCACATGGCATAACCTTAAGCAAGAAGCAGTGTCCAAAGACACCTGATGAGCGAGAAAGGATGAATCAGATTCCATATGCTTCGCTAATTGGATCGATCATGTATGCCATGATATGTACTAGGCCAGATGTATCGTATGCCTAGAGCGCTACCAGCCGATGCCAATCAGACCCAGGAGAGGCGCATTGGACTGCGGCTAAGAATTTCCTAAAGTACCTGAAAAGGAACAAGGATAAATTCCTAGTCTATGGTGGCAAAGATGAATTGGTTGTTGAGGGTTACATCAACGCAAGCTTCCAGACAAATAAAGACGACTGCAAGTCACAGTCTGGGTACATATTCTGTCTCAATGGATGAGCGTTTAGTTGGAAGAGTGCTAAGCAAAGCACAACTGCAAATTGGTGAACTTGATGTTGTACCCTCCATCAAGGGTCCAATAGACCTCTATTGTGACAATAATGGGGCTATTGCTCTGGCCAGAGAGTCGCGAGAACATCAGAAGGTCAAATATGTCCAGAGGCGATTTCATATGATTAGAGAGTGGAAGTCAGAAGGTGAAATCAGAATTTGTAAAGTTGGAACGGATGACAATGTAGCCGATCCACTTACTAAACCTTTGTGTCAAGTGAAGCACAACAAGCACGTTGAGGCAATGGGAATCAGGCAAATCAGAGATTTGCTTTGATTTCCTTAATTTAGTGTTTTAATTAATTTTGGATAATTTTAATGTAAAACACTATGATGAACCATTCAGTTTTGGAGTAATTAAATTTTTCATGTAATTTAAATCACAACGTTGCTATTTAATTATGATTTAGAATTAAATATTGAGTCCATTCGATTCAGAGAATATTCAAAATAGGGTATGAAGATAATGTCTTTGATAAAGAAACACCTATTAAGTGAGCACTAAATATTTTAATCGAAAATTATCCCTAATCAAAGTCATTTAAATGGTGGACGATTAATGACCAATTGAGATTAGTGTGTAGCATGATTTATAACGTTGTTTCTTGTGTTACGAAGACATGAATGTCATAAATTATTTACACAGGTATTGGTTTAGAACCATATCGGATCGGCCTATGAGAATACTTTAAGAGATTTGAAAATCGTCATAAGTGTATTTCTCGTTATTGCTATCGGAACCTTTTTCCTCGACCATGAGTATTGTGAGTTCTCTTGTTTGAGTACTAGTCCGCTTTGGTGTTGGTCAAACATTTGTCGTACATGGGGATTATAACGATAACAATCGGGTGGCTAGGTCCTCTTAGTAAGAAAAGCTGACATTACAAGAATGGGAATGTCCCCCTACTAACAATAGGGAGCATCTCTTTGTTGTTTAGAAGGCCTCTCGAAGAGTGAGACTGTGAAAATGCATGGCCGTGCTCGGATGGATTTTAGAAATAATCTGTTTATTGACAGTCAAATTCAGATTTCGAGAAACACTTTTGGACGTAATAGGGATGACGAATAATCAAACCTTATAGTTCATGAAGAGGCATTAAGTGACATAGGGAAAGGGCTATACATAAAAAGCTCACTTATCCAAAAGGACAAGTGGGAGATTGAAAGGAATGATGTCCTTCGAGCAAGTGTATTATTCCGATAGAGGGTTCGGAATTATTAGAAAGCTAATTATTCAGTGAGGTCAAGTGATCGAAATGCCTGGGTAGAGGCCGCTTCCGATCAGTAATATTAATGCATAATTAATATTACAGCTTAATCTTGACTTAACCCTTCGGGTCACACCCAAGAAATTAACGAACCGAAGCGACGAATTAATTCGGAAGTAATTAATGAGTCTCCCTAGTAATTAATATTTAGACGTCGAAAATTCGAGCTTGGAGCGTCGAAAGTCGAGTCGAAAATAATAAAAGACGAGACGAGAAAAATACTAATAATTAAACAAAAGTACCAAAATAACCCTAGCATCGGAATGCCTGAGTGCTAGGGGCATATGGCCTAGAAAGGTGGCTAGTATTGCATGCTAGTGCACCTTGGCTAGCAAGGCCAGCTAGCAGCCCGCACCAAGTGCACGGCATGCTAGCAAGTCGCAGCTAGTAGCCCTCACCAATGTACGAGGCATGCTAGCAAGCCACGGCTAGCAGCCCGCACAAGTGTGTGTGGCGTGCTAGCAGGCAGCAGCTAGCAGCCTGCACTCGATGCGTAGCTTACTAGCAGCAGGCCTCGGCCAAGCAGCCCGCACGCAAGTGTGTGACCTTGGATGCCTTGGTGCCCAAATGTGGGTGCCACTTGGCGAAGCGTGAGAGGAGGGTTAGAGGTGTATGTGGAGGTTTCTTTGGGGAGCAAGTTTGGTCCCCCCCCCCCCCCCCTTTCTCTCAAATGTTCCTCACCTAGCCTCTCATGTGAGCTTGCCACTTGTTGATTTATTAGTAGATTGATTATTAATTTTATTTTAGATTTAAAGTAAAATGAAAATTTCAAATTGTCCCATATTGATAGGGGAGCTTTTCTCACTCTTGTTTTTCCCTATAAATACACAAGTTGGGGTATTGGGAAAAGCACTTGAGTAAGTGTTGAAAAAGGCATCACCATTGTGGAAACCTTTGAACACATCAATTACTCGGGTTTAGGTCGGGCTTAGCTAACTCCTAAGCATTGGACCGTTGTCGGTGCTCGGGTTGTGGGTGGACTTCGTTGGAGGTCCTCATGCAAACGAGACTTGAGCTTTCGAAGTAAAAGCCCCTCGTGGTGGGCGAAGCACGCGCCAAAGGTATAAACACTTTCCTAATCTTGTTGTTAAGTTAATTATGCTTTATGGTTTTAATTATTACGAGTATGGTCTTGGCTCGGGTTTTCTTCCGCGGTGAGTCAGACTAATCAAACCCCAACATAAGGAGCATTTGAGACAAGTGTTATCATGTTTAAGGGAGCATCAGTTGTATGCTTAGTTGTCTAAGTGTGAGTTTTAGTTTGAGACACTAGTAGAAAAACCCAAAAGGACACCGGTTCAAAACTCCCCTTTGCCACCGGTTTTGAACCGTTGGGCATTTGGGGGGTGGCAATACTCCTCTAAAAAGCCACCGGTTCAAAACCGGTGGCAAAAACAAGCCCAATAACCATTCCCGGGTTTTTTTAAAGGGGTTATTGGCACCGATTCCTGTTCAAAACCGGTGCCAATAATGGCTAAAAAAATAATAATTTTTTTTTTTTTTTGCATTTTTTTCACTTAAATTGATAAATAAACACTAACATATGTATAAACTTACATATTTTCATTTAAAAAATGATGCAATATTACAATTTTTGTCTAAAAATTAAAATAAATTACAAGGTTACAAACATATGCAGCTACACAGTAGCAGAAGTGTAGAACAGCAACACATAAGGAGCAGCACAGAAGCAGAACACCAACACAAAAGCAGCCCCATATCTTAGTAAAACAAATTGAACTTCTTAGATGAAATTCTGGAACCTGCAAATCAAGAAAGCAATAGAAATTGAGATTAGTTAATGAAGCTTATATTATTTAAAAACGCGAATCTTAACAAATAGAATAAGACAATTTTTTAATACAAGAGGATCAAAGTTCCTTGCTAGGCCACCTGCAGCAGTAGCCTCGGCAGGGCAGCAGCAGCTGCAGCCTTGCTAGGCCACCTGCAGCAGCAGCCTCGGCAGGGCTGCAGCCTTGCCATGGCACCCTGCAGCCTCTACAGGGCAGCAGTAGCTGCAGCCTTGCCAGGCCACCTACATCTAATGCCACTTATAGTTCTAGTATTCAATGCATCATTCACAAGAAAACAACCATAGAAAATGAAAAAATATAAGGATGAATGCAACAAAGGGAGAACTACAAGTCCATGTACCTCAGTCGGATTAAAAAGACCACAAGCTTGATTAGTTATGTCTAGCAATGATGCTTCCTGCCATAACAAAAGCAAGTTGTCACACAAATAGAGGCAAAAAAAAAGAAAAGAATACTTCAAAAGAAATCCATAACAGACATGTGTTAAAGGTATATTACTACTTAGCATACAATAGGCCACACATACATCAATACCAATCTGCACAAAATTAATTATAAACTAAGGAATGCTCAATGAGGACAAGTATACATTCCACAAAAATCAAAATTCCAGCAAAAAAAATACGAACTTACCTTCTGAAAAATGGGATATTCAGCACTAAATCTGGTACAAGCAAAATTTGCAGCATCTTCACTTGTCCCGGGTTCTTGCTTGAGAAATTGATTGCAAGGAAAAGCCAAGACTTCAAAACCTGAGATACCAGATGCAAAATAACTTTTTCAATTAAAATGGGTGACAAAAAGTTTCAGTTGAGTATAAGGAGCTCAAAATGAGAAAATAACTTCTCTGAATAAAGCACACCTGATTCAATAAAAACAAAAACAATTTCGATTCACAATCACTCGCCTACCTTTCCTAATCTCTTTTTGTGTCCCTTCACATGCCTAGCTCTCAAATGAAGGCATTGACCTCCTCTTAAGTTCGAATTAAAGTGAGTACCAAGATACTAAAATGTCAATTATCATTTCAGACATCCCCTTCAACCAGCCAAAGTAAAGAAAAAAAGAAGAAGAAGAAGAAGAGATATGGCTTCTTTTTACAAACAAACTTATGCAGATTATAAAACAAAAAAAATATGGCTTCTATTTACAAGGATTGCATCTTTAGTATATTCAAGATGGTTATCATGCTAAATCATTAGGTGACATGGACAAATATTTAAGTGACATGCTAAGACAAGGAAATCAAACCAATTTGAGGAACAGCATACTGAGGAATTCCTCATATGAGATTACTAAAAAAAATCCATGTATGTTCAACACAAAATAACATCTTCCAAAGAAAGAATTCATACATAACAAGATTAACAACCAATCAATTATGCTTCAAACACCCACCTTATAGCTTTGGCAGGTATCAAAGAACCTCAACAATAAGTCACTTGCACGACTTTCGGTGCTAACAGCAAAAGCCCGATGTTTTCCTGGCCCAAAGCTTCCTCTCTCACTGAACAGCCCCATTGAAAAAGCCACAGCACTAGCAGATGCCGGAGGAACCTGAACCATTTAGAAGAAAATAACATAACTAGTATCATAAGCCCTTATTAAGAGACGGGAACGCATATCAGAAAGAAGACAGATAAGCACTTAAATGCAATAATCTGGATAATTCGTACAAACACCTAACAAATAAAGCAATCAATTTAATACCTCAAATACTTACACATGCATCCTCAAAAGTGGAAAATGGCAGAGCATATTCTACAGCCCTTGGTATCATGTCGAGCTTTGGTTTAGCCCCCAAAGCAAGAACCAACCTGGCTGTCCAAGCAAACAAACAAGTAATCAGCCTGAGCAATACTTTAACAAGTAATAAGGATGAATGCAACTGATATTCAAGCTCAAATTGGATCCTCATTCTACAATACTTTCATCATGCATCTTGAACACTTGCAAATAAAAATTAAATGATTATACTTCAAAAATAAAACCAAATTATGGGTTGTGAACACCTAGTGATTAGAATTATGGCTTAAATTCATGTCTTTAACATGCTAAAAAATAGCAGCCCCTAGTAAGATTACAGCAGCATATTGCATAACAAAATTGCTTACAACCAACCTTAAATCCATAATCAACCTTAACCCATTAACATACATACTCTAAAAACATAATAGGTCATGATAGGCACAAGATTAGGCATAAAAATTATGAAATAAATCAGTTAAAACCATTCAATTCACATAGTTCACTAATTAACCTGACAACAGCACTTTTGCTTAGGTTTAGGCTCATAATCATATCGAAACTTACCCAAAACATGATAATTTAACTTAGAGATATATCTAACATGATGCTATACCATAATAGGCACAAAAACAAACTAAATCATGACCAAATGAGGCTGTAAACCCACTGAACAACTATAGCAAATAGAGCAGCGCAAATTCGTGAACATTATAGTACAATTAATACTTGAAATCCACCACAAAACGCAACAATAATTAATGGTACCAAAGCTATATATATATATATACTAATTCTAGGCTTGATTATACAACATAACAACCAGAAAAAAAATAAGTAAATAATTAAATAAAATCAGTGTAATTCGTAGAAAAAGGAGCTTACAGTGTTAATTAGATCAATGATAACAGACTCAAACTATTATTAGCTAACAAGAGGGACAAAATCGAACTCAAAATCAAACAGCACATACAAACTCAAACCCAAACACAGCAACCACATCACAAAATCCAAAATATAACCTTATAACTCAATGAAATCGAAATCAAGATAAAAATTCATATTATCAGCTGTAAATACCCCAAAAAAACCCACTAAACACTCAAAAAACACCCAGAAAAATGCCATAAAAAATCGAAACATGTCTATCACACATTAACACAACAAACTAATCAATTCCAAATCAATTCAAACCAAAAAAAAAAATCAGAATTTCAGTAAATTGAAGCCCAATCTGAACCAGATCCTAACCCTAAAAACACAATTCAGCAAAATAAAAAAAAGAAATCGAAAACAATCGAAAAAATTACAAATACAAGTACCTTATTCTCGGATTTAAGCAGAGGACTCGAGAAGAGATAGAGAGATGGAGTGGGCTGGCGGATCGGGACCAACGTCACCATAATAGCCTTGGCGCCGTGAAGAGAACAACATGTTCATCAACCTCATCACAACATAACCCCAACTAATTCAATCAAACGCCCTATTCATTTCAATTGTTCATCATTATTCACAAAAAAAGTAAATAAAAATCAGAAACCCTAAATCTCAAATCGAAGAGCACATACCTTCGTGAAGAATTCCACCACATCTGCAAAGATCTGGCACCGGTAAATAAATAGACCGTCAATTACGATGGTGGCAACAACATTCACCACCGCCGTCATCCTCAAATCCTAAATTCCCCAGTAATGCTGCCAAGAGAGAAGTGAAAAAAAGAAAGATTGGAGTGGCGGTAGATGGAGCGGCGGTAGATGGAGCAAGAGGAGGCAAGTGAAGAGTGAGAAAGGAGGGTTTGAGCAGAGAGAAGAGAGAGGAGACGGGGAAATCAAGAAGAGAGAGAAAACAAAGGAGAGAGTACGAGAAGAGAGGAAGGCTAAGCTAATATAATAGAGATGAGGCGCGTTTTTTTTTTAACAAAACCACCAGTTCAAAACCGGTGGCCTTTACCATTTATGCCACCGGTGGCCTTTACCATTTATGCCACCGGTTCGGCTTGAACCGGTGGTAATTTAAATATATATAATCCCGCCCACTTTTTAAGCCACCGGTTTTCGAAAACCGGTGGCCATTGAGTAGTGCCTTTTTGTATTTTTCTACTAGTGAGAAAGTAGCATTTTTGGGCCATGTGAATTCCAAGGACGAAGTTGCAGTGGACCTGAGCAAGATTCGAGCTGTGAGTGATTGGCCAACCCCAAAGAATGTGTCGGATAAGGAGTTTCTTAGGTTTGGCATGCTATTATAGAAGTTTTGTGAAAGATTTTTAAAGAATTGCAAAGCCCATGACAAGTTTGATGAAAAAGGAGCATAAGTTCTCATGAACTCAAGAGTGTGAGGAGGCATTTAAGATTTTGAAAGAGAGGTTAACCACAGCACCTATGCTAGCTTTGCCGGATGGAAGTGATTTGTATAAAGTGTATAAAGATGCATCGAGGTTTGGACTAGGATGTGTTTTGATGCAAAGTCGAAGAGTGATTGCGTATGCTTCGAGGCAGTTGAAGGTTCACGAGGGGAATTACCCAACCCATGATTTGGAGTTAGCCTCGATAGTGTTTGCCTTGAAGATTTGGAGACATTACTTGTATGGGGTGACTTGTAGGATTTTCACGGACCATAAGAGTTTGAAGTACATTTTCACCCAAAAGCTTTTGAATGAGAGGCAGAGACGATGTTTGGAGTATATGAGTTATTATACATTAGATATTCGATATCATGAAGGAAAGGCTAATGTAGTGGCAGATGCTTTGATTAGGAAGTTAGAACATACGGTGAATGTGATGGTAATAACAGATCAGTTGTGTGTGGAATTTCAGAAGTTGAACTTGGAAGTAATGGAGCATGGTGAAGTGACTAGGATGTTGAATGCCTTGGTGATTCAACCATCCATTTATGATGAGATAAGGGAAAGTCAATTGGAAGACAAGAATGTAAAGGCAATTAAGAAGAAGATTGATGGAGGACAAGTGTTGGATTTCACCATTGGTGATTAGGGAAGTATTTGTTTTAAGGGAAGATGGTGTATACCGCATAATCGTGGGGATCTAAAACAAAGATTGATGGAAGAAGCCCATAATTCTAATTATTCAATGCATCCTGGAGGGGATAAGTTGTATAAGGACATGAAGAAGACTTTTTGGTGGCCTAATATGAAGAGAGAAGTGGCTGAATTTGTGACTAAGTTCTTGACACGTCAGAAAGTGAAGATTGAGCATCGTAGGCCTCAAGGAAAGGTCTAATCCTTGGAGGTGCCCAAGTGGAAATGGGATTCGATTTCTATGGATTTTGTGGGAGAGCTGCCAAAGACCAAGGCAAGGAATGACACTATTTGGGTAATAGTGGATAGGTTATAAAAGTCAGCAGCATTCATACCCATTAGAAGTACTTAGACTATGGATCAATTGGGAAGAGTTTATGTGAAGTTTGTAGTGTAGTACCATGGGGCACCCACGGATATCATTTCAGATAGAGACTCAAGATTATTGTCTAACTTTTGGCAAATTTTGCAAAAGGCGATGGAAACTAAGTTGTTAATGAGCACAACATTTCATCCTGCGACAGATGATCAAATAGAAAAAACGATTCAGACATTGGAGGACATGTTAAGAGCTTGTGTGATAGAGTATCAAGGGTCTTGGGAAGACCACTTAGATTTGATAGATTTTGCTTACAACAACAGTTACCATGAAAGTATTGGAATGGCACCGTTTGAAGCTTTGTATGGTCGGAAGTGTAGAAGCCCAGTTTGTTGGAGTGATATAAGTGTGACTATGCTAATTGAACCAGAGATGATTGAGGATATGGTGAAGCAGGTCAAGTTGATCCAAGAAAAGATTAAGGCTTCCCAAGATTGAGAAAAAATTTATGCTGATTTGAAAAGGAGGGAAGAGGAATATGAAGTAGGAGAGTAGGTTTTGTTGAATATTTCACCCATGAAAGGTGTGATGAGGTTTGAGAAGAAGGGGAAACTAAGCCAAATTACATAGGGCCTCGTGAGATCATCTAGAAAGTGGGAAATGTGGCTTATAAGATGGATCTACCTTACGAGCTAGAAAGGGTTCACAATGTGTTCCATGTAAGCCAAATTCGAAAGTATGTTCCTATTGTGACACGTGTGTTACAACCAGAAACCATTGAGATGGATGAGAATTTGACTTACGAGGAAAGACCAGTAAAGATTCTTGACTCTAAAGTTCGGAGCACAAGGAACAAGGAAGTGAGTATTGTGAAAGTGTTGTGGTCAAATCTAAAAACTGAGGAGGCTACATGGGAAGCTGAGGCTGATATGAGGAAACGTTACCCAGAGCTGTTTGCCTACGGTTAGTGGTCGAGTTACGGGGGCGTAACTCCTTTTAAGGGGGGTAGAGGGCGAAAGAGTTTCGCGTGTCTACTTTTCGAGTCTTATTTGAGTTTGATTAGAGTCTTGAGTCAAGTTAGGATGTGCATGAACCAATAATTTCAAAAATGATTTTCGTTTCTTTTGGCTAAGTTTCGGGTCGAAACTTATTGTAAGGGAGGTAGACTGTACCCCATATTTTCATACCTATTTTCTAATTAATTAATTAGGAATTATTTTATAAAAAGGGATTTTAGTAAATTTATTATTTGGAGCCAAAATGATATTTGAATTTTGGCGCCAAAAGTATTTTGAAAACCAATCATTATTTTGGATAAGATTTATTATCCATTAATCTTATTTTAAAAACCAGAGTGTTTACATATTTCGGATATTTTAATTAAAGTAAATTATTATTTTATTAATTATATTAAATGGCGGAACATTCCCATTTATTTAGGTAGGAAATTCAGATTTTTCATGTATGGAAAATCTGATTTTTGTTTTTTTTTTTTTTAGTTATTTATTGGTGAATAATTGGTATTTAATTAATTTAATAATTTAATTAATTATTCTAAATTATTTACACAATTATTTTTATTCCTTAAACCGAGAGAAAATCTTCCTAAATACTACTAAGGGAATCCGATAATCTGAGCTATGGAAAACTCAAGATTTTTGGCCCTCTTGAATTATTTTGGGGGAATTTTTTTTGGTAAAAATTGCATTTTTTATTTATCTCCCAAAATCTCTTATTTTCCTTAATTCTATTTCTCCATCTTCTTAATATTTGATCATCATATTTTTTTTTGCTTTTTATTCCACTTAATTATTCCCCAAGTAATTCCAATTGCCATGTTATTTTTCATGACAAACATACCTTCCATATTAAATTATACACTATCACCTTAATATCAAAACCTTCCATAATTCTTTTATTCACTTCTCCAAGTAATCCCATAAACCCAAATTTCCATAATTCTTCCTACACTTTCCTACCATAATTCATGCTTACACTAGCCTATAAATTCGCCTTCAATTCATGATCAAACACTCACTCTAATTCTCAAAATTCTCTCTTATTTCTCTCTCAAATTCTTTTCTTATTTCTTTTTCTTTTTCTTCCTTGCGCACCACCTCCACCGTGCACCACCACCTCCGGCACCACCTGCTTCTGCCGACAGCCCCTTGCCGCCACCTCCTCTCTTCTCCTCTTCTTGGTTTCTTATCTTTTCTTCTTCTCTTCTCTTATTCAATTAATTATAATTATTATGGGGGATTTGTAAAAATTATTATGAGTAGTTTTTATTATATTAATCAGATTTTTAATGATGTTTATGAGAAATTAATTTAAAAGGTTCATGTACATATAGTTGGGGGTTTTTAATTTAATTATTGTGATTATTTGTTACCCTTATATTAATTAAGGTTATATTAATTTGTAGGGTGTGTTCGATCAAGATCTAGGTTATTTTGGTTTGTTTTGCTAAGCAATGATTAAGGTATGTTAGGTGGTTAGATAACTTGAAGAGATTGGTTTGAATAAGAATGTTTGAATGATGATTGAATTAAATTAAATTGAATATTTATGAAATAAAAGTATGTTAAATAATTGGTTTTTATAATTAAATTGGAGTATAAATTTTTATAACATGTTTTGATTAATTAAATTATTATTCATGTTTAAAAGGTTTGATTTTGGAAGCATTTTGTATTTAATAAAAAGGAGTTTGAATTATTATTATTAAGGTTGGAATTATTGGATTTAAAAAGAATTTATTGAATCATTGAATTATTATTGAATTAATGCTTTATAAACATGTTAGTAATCCCACTATGCAGATTTGGTTTATTGATAAGGACTTGGACTTTGTATGACCGGATCTTTCCTAAGGAATAGCCTTGTAACCTAAGGAGACTAGCTTGGGGGTGTGCACACTTGGGAGAGGAATTGTTTTAAAATTATTGGAATTGGTTTTATTGAATATTGATATTGGTTATTGAAATTGGCTTTGGAATTATGAGTTGGAACTATGGGTTTAAATATTGGAATGGATGGAATTGGTTTCAAAAGCATGTTTGCAAATAAATTGAGTTTAATTATCTTGCACTTATCGTACTTAGCATATTTTGCTAACCTGTACTTCTTATTTGTTTTGGTTTGCCCTGTTTACCGTAATGGTAAGCAGTGTTGACTAATTTCAGGTGGAGTCAATGATTGAGCATTTGGAGTCCCGGGATGGTTTCACCTAGATTAGGAAATGTTGGTCTTTTTATTTATGTTGAGTACTCATGACAATGGTTACTATTTTGGTCTACTATTAAATAAAGAAGAGTATTGAAGTTTTCGCTGCAAAGTATTGGTTTTATTTAGTAAGTTTGAGTAGTCTTGCGTAATCGCGCGGCGGTAATACGCCTAACTCTATCTCTACGGTTTAATTTTACGTATTATACTAGTATTTCCGTAGAGGGAGATTTAGGGGTATTACAATAGCCAGTACGTCTCGACGCAACATCCGAATCGATGTATCCGCAGGAACCAAAGGCTCCTCGGATGAAGACTTCCAGAGAACATGCTCGCCTAAAAACCAAGCGTCTGTCCTCTAGAGCACAGAGAGTCCCTGATAAAGGGACGGGAAATGGCAGCGAACCATGCCTGACTGGACAGCCTCAGGGACCCCGACGATCAAACTCCTCGGGCGGAGATCGATCTACAAAATACAACCACATGAGAAAATCATTTAAAAAAAGATACATATATTTAAACGTGTGCAATGTTAAAATACTCACCGACGCACGAGTCGCCAAAAGAATCCTCTAGCGAAAGTCGCCTGCTGAAGTTGCTCGTATCTTCCTAATCATGACCAGACTGTGGTCAATAGGAAAACGAGCCGCCCCAAGTATCCTGGGGGCTAAGAAAGTTAGGTACGAGTATCCCCGAGCCTAAAAGAAACGAGAGAAAACAATAAGATTAAAAAGGCAAAAATGATGATTAAAGATAAAAAGATTAAGACAAATACGCACCTCGAGGATACGACCGTGCCACGAAATGGAGATCCAAGGCACCTTAGTAGCTACCGCAGAATCCATCATCCAGGTTGCCTTGCCCATAGCTGTAAGCATATGGGAATACGACACCTCCGCCCAACTCAGGTTACCTACTTCCCCCAAATCACTAAGGCGAATAAGTAACCCGATAGCGAAACGCTCTCCCCGATCAGTCAAGATAGTGACGGAAAGAACGTGAGAAACGTATATCCGAGCCAGCTGCTCAGGTGTACATTGCCGATCAACCTCGTTAGCCGACAGTTCGTCAGTAAGAACCGAGTACGGACAAGACTGCGCGTACATATGAAGAGCCGTCGCAAGACGGTCCCCCACAAGGTCGCGTAATCTCTCGTCTGACCCCTTTACGGTCTCCATAATCACAGGCTCACCTCCGAAAGGAAAACCCGTGATCATAGAAAATCGAAAGGGGTAACTATCATCTCTCCCCATGGGAAGTGGAAAGTGTTGATGGAATCCCACCCAAACTCCAGCAACCCACGAAGGAAAGCTAACAATGTAGACTGACTCGATAGATCTCGAAGAGCCGCCTGCTGGGGGCTGATCCCCGAAAGCTCCACTATACCCTTTACCACGTTAGGTTAACTCTCAAAACAGCCTCTCTAGTCGCTTGAGCCGTACAAACGCATGCTAGGCTCGCTCTTAAAACACAAACATACGAAAAAAAATACGACTTATTCAAAAAAGAGAAACTGTAGACACCCATTTGTGTCTCCCCAAAACCAAACCCAGTGATGAATGCCTTTCACGTCGAACCATAATCGAATGAGGTGAAAGTGGTTGAAAGTCAAGTGTTGCGGTTTAGTTTTATTAAAATTCTCTTCTCTCTGTTTTTGAAAATAACTTTATTTATTTTAAAATAGCCAAACCAGTTTAGTTTAGTCCATAATTAAGGTCCAATAATAGTGTAGTTGGATAGGGCTCGAAGAGACCTTTCTAACGATATATTATAAGCCCAGTACCGATGAATATTGAGGAAGTTATGGCCAAAATACTAAACTGGGCCCGGTTAATTATTTACATACGGCCCAATGATCTAGAGGAGGGCCCAATATTAATTATTATTCCTAAAATCATTAGGATTAATTATAATTTTCTAGAAGTTTCTAGAAGGTTCTTTTTAATTCTAATATTATTAGATTTAATAATTATTTATTTTAAAATAGACTTTTATTTGGAATAAAACATTATTATTATTATCTTAAAAATACGTATTTTATCTTCTGTACAAATTCCGTAGATCAAGTTGATTAAAGATCGGATTCCGCGTGGAGAAAACGCGCTAATACAGGTTGTCGCCAAACGACAAGTCTGTCGCCTCGCGACAGAGTCGATTCTTCGCGACAACGTGTAGTTTTATTCCTTATCAAATTCTGTATTTTTTCAGAATATTTTCCTTATAAATAGGGTCCAGAATCTCTGTTTTCATTCATCAACTTTCATCAATTTTCCCAATCAATTCTCTCTATCAACTCTCATCAAGAATTACTTAATTCTTATTTTTCTCTCTCTCTTTCTAAACCAACCTTTCAAATACAATTCCGCATTCACAAGACTTAGAGTCTCTTAGCCAAGTTCGAAGTTGCCTTCGCCCTAGACGTGCAAGGTTGATATTTTCTGAGGGTTTGGTCCAAATCTAGTCAAAACTTTATTTAATTTGATTTCAATTTGATTCTTTAATTATTCTTTATTGATTTTCATTGAAGTTTACTAACTTGTGTATTTTGTTATTAGAAAGAGGTACGAGGCTTCAAAGTAAGTAGATTAGCTTACTCCCTATTTTATTAACAATGTAGAAAGCATGCTTATTATTGTTTTATGATTCCTAGTATCATGTTAGGATGTTTTTAATGCTTTCTAGTATCATGTTTAGGATGCCTTCAATCGTTTCTAATATTGTAATATCATGTTAGCATGTTAGTACCATGTTAGGTTTAAGGCTTTGATCTTTATTGTTTAGTGACATGCTAGGAGTTGTTATTAATCTTGTTAGTATCATGCCTAGGATCTTGCTATTATATTTAAGCTTTATTATGCCTTATCATGCTATTATCGTCATTATTGTTATTGATTTATTATTATGTTGCTTGATATATTTTATATTGTTATTGCTTGATTACACCTTTTATGATTGTTAAAGGGAATTTGTACTTGAAACCACGCTTAATAAGATAATTATTAATTTTGTTTAGGCTAATGTGATTTTAACTCAAGTGATCGCCAATAATAGTTTATTTGTGCATTAATATTCAACTAACCAACATAGATTAAACAGGTTAGGTTCAATATAATGTTTGTATGTTATTCGAAAAGTGCACATGAATACGAGCAGAACAAAGTAGAGGCCTATTTTATAGGGCGAGTCCTTTCTTTTGTAGATTGGATTCGTACCCTCATCCCCGGACCCTATTTGGTTCAAGACCTTATGGAGTTGATGGTCCTTTTGGATTGTCTTTTGGGTTTACAAGTTCCTAAATTTTGTTGGCGACTCTTTTGCTCTCTTTTCTTTCCCTTTGGAACGCCACCATACTTTTGTGTATGATCACAGTGGGGTTCAAGTTTGGGATCATAATGCTTGAAATATTCCCTACAGTTTTTGGCGACTCCACTGGGGAGGATTTCTATTTATATTCCTGAAATTTATTTTGGCAATTATTTAGAATGAGCGGATGAGACTCGAAAAATTCTAAGTATTTCATGTGCGTGATTTGATTAACATTATTTTCATGCATTAAAAGGTTCTCATGGGAGAGCCCCATGAGTCAATACCTAGGAATTTTACACGTAGGAAATTTGAGAAATATCTTTCATGACTAGAATCGAAAAAACGATGCGAAATCTGGGAAATCCTAAGAACACAGAAACTTGCCAAGGCATGTAGGAACTAGCGTCTAGAAAACAGGGCTTGTCGCCCGTAAAAAGTTTCTGTCGCCTGGCGACAGAGGCTTTTTTGCGGCGACAGTCCCTGTAGTCTGGCGCCAAGTTCTTCCAGTACCGAGCTAGGGGTCTGCCTTCTTGCTTTGACCATTTCTAGCATTGTTGGCTTGATTTTACTTATTGATTGAGTCCTTTTCTCACTTTTCTGAACCCATATGTGTTCTACATATGGATATAACCCTCTGGGGGTTCCTGCTTCACCTGCCTAATTGAATAATCCAATATCATGTGCAAATAACGGGTACGTGCAAAGTTTGTGAATCCACCAAACCATGGAGTCGAGTTCGATTTCATCACGAACTCGCGGGGTCCCGTCCATCCGCACCAACCCTCACGGTAGGCTTATGTGCAATGCATACGGATTCATAACCATGGACCTTTTTGACTTAACCCATATCCTTGAACTTTAGAGAACTAGAGCCATGGTTAGGTTGCAAACTCATTGCATCATATTGTGACTATGTGAACTACTTGTGCATCCTTGCTTGTGCATATTATATATGTGTTAACCGTTTGTTTGACTTGTGATTAAGACTAAATAAATTGACTAATGACTAAAAGGACTTTGTCTAATTAATTAATGTTGAATTAATTAAAGGCTAATAAATTAATCAATTTGACTTAGTACGACTTTAGGCATGTCCACTTAGAGTAAAATTACTGGAAACAGTCCAGATTGATGTTCCAGCAATGGCACAGAAATTTGGACTGTGGCGCTGCAGTTTAGTGTCTGTCGCCTGGCGACAATTTTGTCGTCTGGCGACAGGCTTTAAACAGTGACGACAGTCCTGTTGTTTTAGCGACAGTCCAGTTTTTCTTGCTCGAGTCATCACGACGAGTCTAATTAACAGTCTACTAATCAGTTTATCAATTTATTGTTTAAGTCTTTAATTGAGTCTAGGCACTTAAAGTCCAATGGTCATACACTAAGAGTCAAAGCATGTCACTCACACACATTCATAAAGCACACACATAACATGTTTGTCACATTATGACCATGTCTAGAGAGTCTTGTATGCGTGTTTTCCGTCATTTTTTTTAGGGGGGTAAGTCGGATATTAATCCTCCAATTTTAAAACTTCATTAAATTTTCCCTTAAAGTATATACCCCATTTTTTTTGAATTTTAAATCATAAAGTCAAGTCAATTAGAGTCGAGTATTAAAACAAATATGGTTTAACTTACAGCGCGTGGACAAGAAAGGAAGGGCGTTTGATCAAGGACAATACCTTTGTGCAAGTCTTACTTTTTGATAAACCGGTTAGTAGGAAAAGGAAAGCTAAGAAGATAATGGCTAGTCAAGAAGAACTTAATGAGGTTAAGGGACGGGTAGCCAACTTGGCTGAGACATTACAAAACTTATCTATGCAAATAAGTGACCCTGCAAGACAGAAACAAATGGACCTAGTCCAGGAAAGCTTGGACAAGCTGTCCAACGACTTTAGATTCCAAGGGATTAGCTCACAAGGGGTCTCGGTGGATAAGGACCTTCTCCTACAGAAGTTCAATCCCAATGACATCCCTAAATTTAAGGCTATGGATAACCCTTATTTTCATTTAAGAGCATTTGAAACTATAATGAATATTAAGGGGATAGATAAGAAAGCATTTCATTCTGTATTTTCTTTGTCTTTAGAAGCTGTATGTCAACAGTGGTACTTTTCACTTGATAAAGAAAAGACCTCTAGTTGGGAGTCTATTGTAAGTGCTTTCATTGAAAGATATAAATGCAATATACAAATTGAAACTGATCATAGAGAATTAGAAATTCTAAAGCAAAAAGAAAATGAAGGTTTCACCTCCTTCTTTAATAAATGGAGGGAAACTACTGCAAAAATGGTTGAAGTACCTAGTGAAAAAGAATCTGTCAGGATGTTCATTAAGAACCTCCAAGAAAAATATTCTAAACATCTTAGGTACCAAAGAAATCTAAATACCTTTAAGGCTGTCTATGATATTGGTATTAATATTGAAGATGACCTCGCTAAACAAAAAGCTGTTAACAACAACTCAAATAGTGGCTGGAAAAATAAGAAGAATGACAATCCTTCTTCATCCAAATCCACCCACTCAAACAATGTTAGCACCTTTAATCTAAATGAAGTCCTAGCAATGAATAACAATCAAGGACAAAAAAAACCATTTAGGAAGAACTATACTCCTATTGGTATGATTTATGACACCGCATTTGACCGCTTACATGCAAAAGGTCTTATAACTCCCATTGGACCATTTGGGGACCCACCTGTCGAAAGGAGAACGGCTAGCTAGAACCCAAATGCACATTGTAAATATCACCAAGGCAGGGGCCATCCCACGGAAAATTGTTGGAGGCTAAAGGAAGCCATTCAAGACTTGATCGATAGTAACAAGCTTCCATTGCCCCCTGCAAGCAAGAAGCCAAGCATCAACACCGCACCGCTGTCGGATTCCTTGGCTATTTCTGACGAAGACAATCAAGTAGACCCATCTAGCCTCATAGAGCCTATCGAGACCGTTGAAGAAGAAATCTTCGAAGATGCTCTTGAATCTCATGACCAAGAACCTGCAACTAAGCAAGACGTTTATGTGTTAACACTAATACTGTCAGAAATGTACAAGTTGTTGTTCCAAACTTATGAGGCTTTAAGAGAGAAAAATGAGTTACTCAAGAGTAGACCTCCACCCAAAGAGAAGAAACCCTTTTCTCTCCAAGTAATTGACACTCCCAGGAAAAATAACAAATGTTATACTCCAATCGGGACGTCATACGCTAATATGTTCAAAATGCTCTCCGAGAATGGTAAAATTCAACCTCTCGAACCGAGACCATTTGAGTCACTAAAAAGGATGAACAAATACTATTGTTCATACCATCAATCAGGGGGACATACAATAGAGAACTACTTCAAGTTCAAAGATTTGGTTCAACGTTTGATTGATGAAAAGAAACTGGTTCAACTTCCACAAGATGCTACGATCAATGGAGTGTGGGACAGTGATGATGAGGATGTCTACCTCAAAGATATCGAAGAAACTCCTCTATCAACAATATACCCAGTAAGTGACATTTGGGACGAGGAAGATTCGCCCATAGATGTCCTCACCAGGTCCGGGAGAATGCAACCTCCCATTTTAACACAACCTATGCCCACTATCCAGCAAATTCCCATGCCTATCATAGAAGACAACGATGTTGTCAAACAACTAAAAAAGACTAAGGTTGAAATGAACATATGGAAGCTCTTAGCCACATCCCGAGAGCATAGAATTGCAGTCATGGATGCCTTGGCTAAAGTAGGCATAGATTCGGACACCACTCCTGAGGGACTTGCTAACTTCCTCACGAGTGATCTTCCAAGTCCAATCGACTTGGTCACCTTTTCGGATAAGGATTTACCACCGGAAGGTGACAAACACAATAAAGCTCTAAACCTCACAGTAATATGTAAAAGGATGAACGTTCCTATGACTCTTGTGGATAATGGTTCAGCAATTAATGTTTGCCCGCTTAGAACCGCAAGAATGTTAGGAATAAGAGATGAGGATTTATCCCCATCAACTCAAGGGATAAGAGCTTATGATAACTCACGCCGTCAAGCATTAGGAACAATCACCATGAACATAACGGCAGGTGCAATTGAACATGCCACCACATTCCAAGTAGTGGATATTAAGGCATCTTTTAACTTGCTATTGGGACGCCCTTGGCTTCATGATCTAAAGGCCGTCCCTTCATCTCTTCATCAACAAGTGAAAGCCATAGTTGGAGGAATTCCAATCACCATCGATGCTTTATCCATGAGAATCAAAACGGTGGAAAATCCATTAATCAATGTAGAGCACGATGAAAATGATGAAGATTTGTGGGGCTTTAGCGAAGAGGTCTCCTTAATAGAGGAAGATGAAAGGACCCCTCTTCATTATGACCTCCACTCAAACATGGTAACTAATGATATTCTAAGAAAACAGGGACACTTTCCTGGAATGACTCTAGGAAAGAAGAAAGGAATAGCTAAACATATGGGATTACCTGACCTCCCTAAATTGGATACTTTCGGACTTGGTTTTGAACCAACTCGCGAAGACCTTAAACGGGCCCAGGAAAAATCGAGAGCACGGAGGAACGCTCGTGCACAAAAGAGGGAAATACCCATGTATCAATATCCTCTCACCTTAAATTGACAATTTATAAGAGAGGGAGAGGATTATCCTTGTCATGAATTTCCTAAACCTTTCGTTGTAAATGGCATAAGACAACCTGGGTTCGAGATCTTTTTGGATTGTTATTTCCTAGACGAGATCCCAGCTCCCATTTATAAGGAGAAAGCGCCCCCCTGCTTTGACTTTAATGTCATGGGACTTCTCTTTGGAAGAGAAAAGAATGAGCCAAGCTACGTGGAAGATAACTCTTCGCTCATTCAAACGGTCCTCCAAAGTGAAAGCTTTGATCCCTCGAAATTCATCACTCCAATAGAAGATCAAGAGCGTGGATGGCGCAAAACGGTGAAGATAACCACTACAAATGGAAGGAAGATTTCAGTAACTATAGGACAAGGGCCAATGTTCGAAGAATAGTCTGAGTCAGAGTCTGAGTCAGAGTCTTCCCCTATCGAATCTTCCAAACCTTTAGTTGTAGCATCCTCACCTTCTATTTCTACTCCTAAGATAGTTAGCAGTCAAGTCCCAACGGACATCTCTTTATTCGATGTAATGATTTCTGAATTCAATAATATGTCTTCTTCCCCGTATTCCTCTTGTTTTTCCTTATCTAAAGATGACGAGCATTGCTTAACTAATGATGAAAATGACAAAGAAATAATTAAAGTAATGGAAACACTTGAAAACAAAACGCTAATAATTGAGGATACAGAAACGGTTGATATCTCAAAAGATCCAACCATTAAAAGAGAAGTTAAAATCGGACTAACACTAAGTAAAGATGAAAGAACCGATTTAATTAATCTACTTAAGGAATTTATTGATGTATTCGCTTGGTCATACGAAGATATGCCAGGTATTAATAGAGAGATAGCTCAACACACAATACCATTAATTCCAGGAATGAAACCTGTAAAACAAAAGTTACGTCGAATGAAACCCGACGTAGCTCTTAAAATAAAAGAAGAAGTGCAAAAACAAATAACTGCAGGTTTTATTAGGGTATCTAAATACCCCGAATGGGTCGCCAATGTCGTCCCGGTTCCGAAAAAAGATGGTAGAGTTCGAATGTGTGTCGACTATCGAGATCTAAATAAGGCAAGTCCAAAGGACGACTTCCCTTTACCACACATCGATATTTTGGTAGATAATACAGCAAATCATGCGCTTCTCTTGTTTATGGATGGGTACACGGGATACAATCAAATCCTTATGGCTAAAGAAGACATGGAAAAGACAACGTTCATAACACCTTGGGGTACTTACTGCTACACGGTAATGCCATTCGGGTTGAAAAACGCGGGTGCTACTTACCAACGAGCAGCGACTGCCCTACTCCACGACATGATGCATAAAGAAGTGGAGGTTTATGTGGATGACATGATCGTAAAATCCAAAGACCGCCCAGGACACCCAATAGCCTTAAAAAAGTTCTTTAAAAGGCTAAGGAAATATAACATGAGGTTAAACCCTTCCAAATGTGCTTTCGGAGTTACCTCAGGAAAACTCTTGGGATATGTCATAAGCTCTAGAGGAATAGAGATAGACCCCACCAAAGTCAAAGCGATCATGTCCATGCCACCGCCCAAAACCAAAAAGCAAATTCGGGGATTCATTGGCCGGTTGCAATACATAAGTAGGTTCATATCCAAGCTAACCACAATATGTGAACCAATATTCAAGAAACTTAAGAAGAATGTACCAATTATATGGGACGATGAGTGCCAAAAAGCCTTTGAAAAGATCAAAGCCTATCTCTCGAATCCTCCCGTATTAGCTCCAGCACTCCCTGGAATACCCCTAAGGTTATACTTGACCGTCACAAAAGAAACAATGGGAGCCATGCTTGCACAAGAGGTAGAAAATAAAGAAAATGCTATTTACTACCTAAGTAAGAAAATGCTCGAGTATGAGACACGTTATACACCATTGGAAAAGTTGTGCCTCGCATTGGTGTGGGCCACAACTAAGTTAAGACATTACATGCTTGTACTTACCGTTTACGTAGTCTCACGAATGGGTCCTCTTAAATACCTATTCGAAAGATCTACACTTAACGGGCGTATCTTAAGGTGGATAGTGAATTTGGCCCAATTTGATATAAGGTTCATGCCTCAAAAGGCAATCAAAGGGTCAGTGGTCTCGGATTTTCTGGCAGATTTCCCAATAGAAGATTTGACACCCTTGGAAGAGAATGAATTCCCAGATGAAAGTTTAATGATGACAGAGGATGATACATGGACTTTATATTTTAATGGAGCCTCAAACCAAAAGGGATGCGGCGTAGGAGTCTTACTAGTATCACCCAAAGAAGAGCATGTTCCTATATCCATTAAGTTAGATTTCGACGTTACCAATAATGCAGCCGAATATGAAGCATGCGTGGTAGGCCTCGAAACTGCTTTAGCCTTAGGAGTAAAGAAACTCCGGATATTTGGAGATTCTTCATTAATCATTAATCAAATCTCAAAGAGATGGAAGGTTAGGAGTGAAAGCTTAGCCCCCTATCAAACATATTTGGAAACCCTCACTGATCAGTTGGAAAAGGTGGAATACACTTATCTACCTAGTGAGGAAAACCAATTTGCCGATGCCTTGGCAAGACTAGCCTCAATGGTTAGGATTCCTAAGGAAATTGAGCAAATGCCTTTAACCATAGAATAAAGGCATAAACCAGCATACATTCAAGCTATAGAAGACGATGAAGTGATTCAAGAGGAAGAACATGAAGAAGAACCATGGTTTATAGATATACTAAATTATGTCACCAAAGGAGAATATCCTCCTCATGCTGACAAAAGAGCAAAAAGAGCACTAAGGCTTTTAGCTTCCCAGTTTGTACTCATAGGAAATGAATTACACAAAAGGGTACCTAAAGGTCGAGCTTTATTGTGTGTAGGCAAAAAGGATGCTCAAAGAGCTATGAGAGTAGTCCATTAAGGGATATGTGGAACACATGTTAATGGCAAAATGCTAGTCCAAAAGATAATGCGAGAAGGGTATTATTGGACTACCATGAATAAGGATTGTCATCAATATGTAAAAAGATGTCCCAAATGCCAAATTTATGCAAATTTGCAACATGTCCCACCATCTCTCCTCTACACATATACTTCACCGTGGTCTTTCTCTACATGGGGAATAGACATAATTGGAAAAATCACACCTCCCGGAACAGGAGGTCATGAATACATCTTAGTCGCAATAGATTACTTCACAAAGTGGGTAGAAGCACAATCATATGCTAAACTCACCGCCAAACATGTAGCACTCTTTATCAAAAGAAACATAATTTGTCGATATGGAGTCCCACATGAAATGATAAGTGACAATGGAACTCACTTTCAAGCCGAATGTGAAGAATTGCTACAAAAGTATAGTATTCAACATCATCATTCTTCCCCTTATAGACCTCAAGCAAATGGAGCAGTTGAGGCCGCTAATAAAAATTTAAAGACAATTATTGAAAAAATGACTGAAAATTATAAGGATTGGCCTGACAAACTTCACTTCGCACTGTGGGGTTATCGCACGTCAATCCGAACATCAACAGGAAATACGCCATTCAACCTAGTATATGGAATGGATGTCGTACAACCTGTAGAGTTAGAAATACCTTCTCTACGCATAGCGTTAGAAAGTAAACTTGATGAAGTCGAATGGACTAGAGCACGGTATGAAGAGTTAATTCTACTTGATGAAAAACGACTAGAGGCTCTACATCATACCCAATGCTATCAAACCCGCATGGCTAGACATTTCAATAGGAAGGTCAAAACTAGAAATATCAAGGTTGGGGACTTGGTATTGAAAGCATTAAGGAAAAATGTTTTGGACCCAAGAGGCAAATTTAGGCCTAATTGGTCCGGACCATACATTGTTAAAACAATCCTGTCAGGAGGCGCGGCTAAGTTAACTGACATGGATGGTAACGAATTTTCAAACATGACAAATCTTGACCAACTTAAGAAATACTACCCATAATTACTTGAGTAAAACACTCAAGAGAGCTACGTTTGGCCTGATTCCTTAAACAAAGGATACGTAGGCAACCCCGACAGGGTGCGGCCACTTTAATTTTTCAAAATTCTGTATCCCATAGATAAAAAATACATGTTCGCAAAATTTCAACACTAGCGCCAGAAGAAGGACTCTGTCGCCAGGCGACAGAGCCAATTTGACAGCGACAATAATTCAGATGGCAGCGCCAGGTTTCTGCGAGTGTCTGGGCAAATTTTGTGTATTCTGGAAATTTATTCGACTTCCGTACTCGAATTAATTCTCCGAAAAATAAATGTTGTAATTGTTTTCATTGCTTTAATTGTAAAGTTAATTTAAATAAAAGCTGAAATTTTATTAATTAATAAAGAAATTACATTATTGATGAAATAAAAGCTTAAAAATTAACTAAAACAAATTAACATTGTCTAATAAATCAAAGGAAAAGTAATGCTCTAATCTTTTTTCTCTTTCTTAATTCTTTTCCAATTCTTGTCCGCATTCTCTTCCTCTTCATCCATAACCTTTGCTAAGAGACATCCATTAGAAGATCTACACTCTATTTTAGTATAGATAGTTTCCCCTTCCGCTAAAACCCCGTGTTTCTTCTCTACCCAAGCTTTCTTTTCCGTAGAGTCAACCTTCCTTTTTCCTTTGTCTTTTTTAGAACTTTTCTTTCTAGGCATAATAGGAGTTTTGAATTCACTCCTTTCCCCTAGGCGTTCCTTAGCAGGGACCTTTTTGTCACCTAGACGATCCTTCACATCGGTCTTCTCAACCTTGACTTGGGATTTCTGAAATTTTCCATCAAGCCACTGCTTTACATTATTTGACAAACAAGGTGGAACCCTGTGGGTAATCACCTCCCATAAGGGCCTACCACTCCAATATTTGTCAAAACGCTCAACTTCTTGTGACACAGGAAATTCATAAGGACGGCGGAGATTACCTGTAGGGATGGTTTGTGCAAGACCATATTGTCTCTTAACTCTACAAGGGAAATAAAAAGTCAATTTTGATAAGCTCGGGAGACGACAGTATGCTTGGCTATTACAACCAACCATCTTCTCAATCCTCCGCCAAGGGATGACCTAGTTTATGGTAAAATCACCAGCAGCAAACACCTTGCTCCATTCACGGCGACCTATCTTCAAGAATCGTTGCTTTCGCCGGACTATGCAATTGGGAGTGTATTTGTGTATATCATCAGGAGGATTAATAAATTTTAACCTCTCCATGAGCCATATCTACAAAACATACATTTGATTAGTATTACAGTGTAAAAATATTTTTAGTTCTTTGTAATTAAGAATAGTATTATTTATACCTGTAATAAAATTGGAGAACCTCGAAAAGGTGCTTTTGGATTCTTTCTCAATGCATCTAACCACAGCATGGTCTCTCCAACAATTAGCGGCATTGGGTTTCTCCCGGATTCAACTTGTTCTATAACAAATATTATTATTGCTTGGCCTTCATTATCTTTACCACTAATTAAAAGAAGTTGGCTAAACATGCAAAAGAGGAAAGCTCTTCTCTTATAGACATGAAATCCAGGGTTAGGATTGTCATAATAATAATGTGCAAATTCTGTCAAATCAACTACATTGCCATGCACTATATTTTTTAAACCCATACCCCTTAGATCAAAGAAGCATTCGAAATCTTTATAATAATAATCACTTACTCTAGGCATTACCGCAAGATCTGTGGAATAATAGCCTATAATGGCTCCAAATTCTTCCGGTCAAGGGCATATTTCATCATGGAAAAATCTAAAACAGTGAGTATTAATATCCCAATAGTCTATGGCAGAGTAAATAAAGTCCATGTCAAGACTCACCCCCTTTACACCATACATACCCCCATATGGAAAGTATCTAATTCTTTTTTCTCTTTAGAAGTTAAAAGACGACACCACTCATTCATGTATCCACAAAAGGTTCTTTTAGCTAAAGGCATGATTACTAGTTAATTAATTAATTAATAAACTGGTTAAATCACTAGTAGAATAAACAAAATGGCAAGCGGTTCAAACCCCCTAATGGCAAGCGGTTTTGGAATTTCGCTTCCCAAATTATAAATGGCAAGCGGTTTGGGGTGAACCGCTTGCCAAATTGTAAATGGCAAGCGGTTTTGGGTGAACCGCTTGCCAAATTGTAAATGGCAAGCGGTTTGAACCGTGAACCGCTTGCCATTTGTTAAAAAACCCTAAAAGATTAAAGGCCCATCTATTCTCTACTCCCCTTAGCCCCTCAATACTCAAGCTCTCTCTCCTCCCCTCCCCTCCCCTCCCACGATTCTCTCTCTCCTCCTCTATCTCACGCCCTCCATTCTCTCTCCCCTCCCCTCAAATCCTCTATCTCACACCCTCCATTCGATCTCTCTCTCCTCCCTTTTCCCCTCATTTTTCCCGTCGTCCTCTTTCCTTTCTCCATCTCCTTCTCTTTCTTTTGTCATCTCCTTCTCTTTCATCTCTCATCTCCTTCTCTTTCGTCCTCCCTCACGAACTCAAGGTGCGGTGGTGGTGCGTTCCCTTGAAGGACGACGGCGACGAGTAACCTTGAAGTCCGGTGGTGGTGCGTGTGGGTCTTCGAGTTTTCTAGGTCAAATTCGACCATAAAAACTCTAGATCTAGAGTTTTCATGGTCGAATTTGACCCATAAAACCCAAATTTCAAGCCAATTTTGAGGGTTTGGAGGAATTCATGGTATGCTCCTTTTTTTTATTTTTTATTTGTTTTTTAAAGTTTTTTTTTAATTTTATGGTGATGTGTGGTTAAATCGGTTTGTTTCAGGCCGATTTGGTTTGGGTGGGGGTTTTGGTGGGGGTCGTGGTGGGCGAAGTGGCTGGGATCTGGTGGATTGTGGTGGTGCTGCTGCTCGTGCGTGGCATGGTGCTGCTACTGGTGCGTGGTATGTTGCTGCTGCTGGTGTGGTCTGCGATCTGGAGGTGGTGGTGGTGCACGTGGACGGTGGTGGTGGTGGTGCGCATGGACGGTGGTAGAACAAGAGTTCTTCGTATTTTTATTTATTTATTTTTTTTAAGATATCTTGTATTAATTTATTTACTTGTATATACTGCAAAAAAAAAAAAAATTATTTACTTGTATAAATTTTTGTAATTTTTTTTTTATGAAAATGTAATCACATCAATTAATTAATAAAAATATTATTGTTCTTATATATATTTTGTTTGTGTATCAATTTTAGCAAAAAAAACAAAAAAAAAAAATTAATTTTTTTTTTATTTTTTATAGCCCTAATGGGCAGCGGTTTGGCGCCAAAACCGCTGCCCATTCTCTTCAAATGGCAAGCGGTTCTGAACCGCTTGCCATTTGAATGGCCAATGGCAAGCCCCCCAAAAGCAAGCGGTTCAAAACCGCTTGCCATTAGGGGGTTTGAACCGCTTGCCATTTTGTTTATTCTACTAGTGAATTATGCAGAAAACTAAGGATTCGGGGGCTATTTATAAGCTTTCTTCACGACAGAATTCAACTCCTGTGAGAAATAAAAAAAGTGACTCTGTCGCCAAGCGACAAGTCTGTCGCGTGGCGATAAAGGCTGTCGCGTGGCGACAGGTCTAATTACGTGGCGCCAGTATTTTCTTAGCAGCGACAGCTGTTACGCGTTGGAAACCGTGTTTTTACTTGCTCGAATTCGACTTTGACTTGACTTATTATTTTCCCCTTTCTTATCCATACACCTTTTTTACCCTTATTATTATTATTATTATTATTATTATTATTATTATTATCATTATTATTATTATTATTATTTTTATTTTTATTATTATTATTATTTTTTATTTAAGCTTAATTAATTTTAGGCTTATTTTTAATAAATTATACTTTTGTCCCTTCTTTTTTTCATTTTTCTTTTTGGGGGAGAGAGTCGGTACCCTCCACTAATATTAAAAATGACAAAAAATTTTGCGCAAAAATTACACTTTCTCACACACTCACACGCACAATAAAAAATAATAAATAAAATAAGAGATAAAGTGTTTAATAAATAATAAGTGCATATATATACAGAGTGTCTAATACATAAGTCATGTAAATAAAAATAGACAAGGTCCTACAAAGTCAAAATAAATAAAAATAGTGGTACAACTATGGTGCCGGAGGTCGCAAGTCGTGTGGGACACCGAAAGCATCAAAGAAAGTCCTACTCCGTGGAGTATGACCATCACCGTCCCCTGAACCACCAGGCGGCACAAACTGCAACTCAGGGCCAGGCCACCTAACCTCACCCTGGTACCCGACAGAAAGAGGCTGAGGCTGCAAAGGCTGCTGCGACGACGAGCCAAACTCGTACGTCCCACCACCCATCTCACCTCGGCCGGTAGGCCCAGTCGGAACGTCCTCAGGAGATGCGTCGAGTCCTCTACAGCGGCGGCCTCATAACGACCACCCCAACCACCGGAAGTAGTCCGACGATGCCTCGAGTCGAACCTAGTAGTCTCTCTCCTAGGCTCGGGTCTCGACCGAGTGCGTGGAGAAGGAATAGGCTGCCCCTGCAAAAGTAAATCAAAGTTAGCAAATGCAAATAAAAAACAAGACAAAGATGCCAAATGCAAGAAATAATACCTCCTCAGCATCGTTGCTACGACAGGTAGCACGGTTCCGCAACCTCACAAGCTGGCTGCGAAAGGCGTCTATGCACCTAGCCATAGCTGTCACCACCTCGCGAGAAAACTGTCAGAGTAACTAAGTCAGTAACAACTATAAGCAAATATAAAGACAAGATATGTGAAGCTACTTACTCGAGTCTGGTGACGGGGAATAGACTGCTCCACAAACTGCTCCCCCTCTGGAGCTGGTGGAATGAGCTCCTCGATCGGCCCATACATGCCCTGGTAGCGTATGGACATCCTCGGGGGAATGAACTCCCTAGGACCGGCCTGGCAAGAATAAAAGGTTAGGAAAATACTTGGGGGCTACCTAAAGATAGATAAATCAGATGAATAAAAGCATACCGCTGCCTCCTCTGAAGGGACAGGAGCCGGCGCTAGCAACGGTAGCAGGTCCTCCTCATAACTCTGCTCGAGGAGAACGTAGGACCTCCAAGGAGTACCCCGAGTAGATCCACTGGCACGATCCCGCTGCAGGGCATCATGAAACATATGCCGAGGTGGAGGAGCAGGAACCACAAAAACGTTTGAGGAGTGCTAGATGGCTACCCTCTCCCCTAGGTAGACCACCGCGTCGTACGTCCCCAGAAAGTAACGACGCTCAGCAGTGTACTGCGCCGCCAGCGCAGGAATAGGAAAAGTAGCCCAAGGTCGATAGACCGGGCTGGGCTCCTGCAAGAATCACTATATAAGGCACTAATACCAAAAGGTGATAAAAGAAAAGTATAAGTTATAGAAACCTACCGAGAGGATAATCTCTCGAAGGCGTAGCACCTCCGGTGGACCTCTACGGCCTCCCCAACTAGCAGCAATGGGGAGCACGCGAGGAGAAGGCCTCGCAGGCGCAAGTGAGGGGAAGTACTCGTAGAACCAGATCTATATGAAAGGGCAAAAGTCAGTAAAGGTTATGCTTCTAAATCTAGAGTTAAACCTCAAAAAAGAAAAGAGATGTACCTCTACGACCCTCAAGAAGCTGGAAAGGGCTACCTCTCCAGACAAGGCCTTGTGACGACCAGAACGCCGTAAGCCCAGTAGAAAGTCCGCGTAGGCCATGCTGGCCCAGTCATATGTCCCGACCAAGTGAAGGTCGCGAACGGCGGACAGGTTGTAAAGAAGTACTCTACTACCTCGATCAGGTGAAAATGTCCCTAACAGCAGAATCAACACAAAGATGCGCACCCACTGCTCTCGGGTGGTGGCATCATCCTCAAAAGCTGCAGCCAGTGTGCGGCGACGAATGCATCGAGAACTCAGCTGTCCCGACTGAGCCTCAGCCTGGGCCCAAACAACAATCGGCCCCAACAACTCCTGAACCTCCGGCGAATAGACGGTAACACCGGCGTCGAACGGTAGAGGAGTAGACTGGAACTCTAGCCCCGTGATGAGGGTGAAGTCAGCTAGAGTGACCGTCATCTCACCCTAGGGAAAGTGGAAGGTGTTGGTGGTGTCCCAAAAGAACTCCACCAAAGCACGGACGACGAGGTTACCCCCATCGTATGAAAACATGGCCCGGGTGGCCTGTAGAAGAGGAGTCAATCCACATGACTCCCAAAGACGACGAAGACCCTCATCACGACTGATGAAGTTGTCGTACAGAGAAATGATGGTGGAGTTACCCGAGCCGTGGCTATGGGTCCTCTCGCTCGCAAGACCTCGTCGGACTCGCTCCGACAGATGGTGAACCGGCGCATGGAACAAGGTGAGCTCGTCCCAATCCGGCATGAGACCCAGCCTGGAAGTAAAAGGCACGTCCTATATCGCCCTCACTGGTGGGCTCGTCTTCTCGACGTGAGTCTCTCGACCGAGAACCAGAACCACGTCGTCTAGCCATGCTAAAGTATATAAAAGTAATCAATTTTAAGGCTCTACAGTGTCTAAGGTTCGCCTAAACTGCATGATGCTATGTTCGCAAAACAGAGTACGTAGTACTAAAACAGAGTAAAAATTCAAACTAAGCATGAAGGCATTTTTCAAGCAAATAAACAATGTCTTACAAACATATGATGAATGTTGTGACAAATTGTACAAGCAAAAGCAGTAAAAATGCGAAGAACAAGCCACATTGTTCTTCACGACCTCAAGAGGTCCAACAATGGTAAATCGTTCGTTTCTTCACCAAATTGAGTCAAACAAGTCTCAAAATACTCCCAAGGTAATGTACAGGCATAATTAAACAAATTCAAGGCATAAAATTCAACGAACAAAGCAAATTAAGCAAGAACATTTTCGAAATTTTCGAAAATTCGCGAGCAAGAACGCATAATTCGTCAAAAACCGAGTAGAGTTTGAGCAAAACTTACATAGATCGGGAAAATAGATGAGAAAAGCTTCGATTTGTAACAAGTTTGAGCGAATTCGGCTAAGAAATGAGCAAGAACGAGAATTTTGAAGTTTTTTGCGAAATATGAGAAGCAGAGCAGCGAAATGAGAAAGAAGAAGAAGACGGGTTTAAAACCCCGATTCTGTCGCCAAACGGCAGAATTGTCGCGAGGCGACAGACTCTGTCGCGAGGCGACAGGAGCAAATTCTCGCGACAGGTGTCTCTGGTCAGCGTTGGAGCGGCGACAGAATGCTGGGCCCCACACTATGACCTTGTGGGCCTATTTTAGCAATTTGGGTTCCTTGGTATGCTAGTTAGCCCCTTTAAGCAAAATTGACATGATTTAATCAGCTTGATTGCAGTTGCATTAAGTGATCGACTTGATAAAAGATCGTCTCACTTAGCTTAAAGCGCCTAAGTATTGGCTCATAACAAGGCACCGAAATAATGGTTCAATAGAGGCACCGAAATAATGGTTTACAAAGACAAAAAGCACCGAAGCATTGGCAGAAACAAAAATAATAACAGTAATATATTAAGGGTCAATATGCAGAATGATTCTTTGGCAATATCCCAATATAGAGAGGAGTTGTCTAGTGGCGAAATACGGCCGTGGCAAGGTAATGTCACAAATTTTGAAGATGGCGAAGCAAGGTCATATCTTTTTATCTATAACGATATTAATTCCGAGCTATAACGAAAAAGATATGAAAGAAATACGAAACTCTATCCAAAACTGACACCCTTCCACTATTTCGGCCATATCTTTTTATCTACAAAAGATTTTAATCTTATTCAAATTGCATTAGAAACTATACTTCAAGAGCTTTCCAACGACATATGATATGACTTATTTGGACTTCTGGATCAAAAGATATGATAAAAGCAAAATCCGCAAAAAACTGTCTTGTCGCGAAACGACAAGCCTGTCGCCTGGCGACAGGTCTAGTTTTCTGGCAACAGAGTGGAGTTTTATTCCTTATCAAATTCTATGATTTTCCGGACTGTTTTCTTATAAATAGGGTCCTCGACCTCTGTTTTTATTCAACAACTCTCATCAACAATCAACAACTCTCGTCAACAATCATCAACTCTCATCAAGGATTCCTGGATTTATTCTCTCTCTCTTTCTAAACCATCCCCTTCAAACACAATACCGCATACACAAGATCTTGAAACACCTAGCCAAGTTCGAAGTTTCCTTCGCCCTAGATGTGCAAGGTTTAATATTTTCTGAGGGTTTGGTCCAAATCTAGTCAAAACTTTATTTTGATTTCAATTTAATTATTTAATTGTTCCTTATTAATTCCCTTGAAGTTTACTAACTTGTGTATTTTGTTATTAGAAAGAGGTACGAGGCTTCAAAGTAAGTAGATTAGCTTACTCTCTATTTTTTTCACACTGTAGAAAGCATGCTTATATTTTATTAATTCCTAGTGTCATGTTAGGATGTTATTTAATGCTTTCTAGTATCATGTTTAGGGTGCCTTTACTCTTTTCTAATAGCATGTTAGTACCATGTTAGGTTTAAAGCTTTGATCTTTATTGCTTAGTGACATGCTAGGATTTGTTATTAATCTTGTTAGTATCATGCCTAGGATCTTGCTATTATATTTAAGCTTTATTATACCTTATCATGATTATTATTATGATTATTATGATTATTACTATGTTGCTTGATATTATTTATATATTTATTATTATTGCTTGATCACGCCTTTTATGCTTGTTTAAAGGGAATTTGTACTTGAAATCACGCTTAATAAGATAATTAATAATTTGGTTTCAGCTAATATGATTTTAATACAAGTGATCGCCAATAATAGTTTTATTTGTGCATTAATATTCAACCAACATAGATAAACAGGTTTAGGATTAATATAATGTTTGCATGTTAGTCAAAAAGCGCACATGAATACGAGTAGAACAAAGTAGAGGCCTATTTTATAGGGCGGGTCCTTTCTTTTGTAGATTGGATTCGTACCCTCATCCCCGAACCCTATTTGGTTCAAGACCTTATGGAGTTGATGATCTCCTGGATCGTTTTGGGTTTACAAGTTCCTAAAACTTGTTGGCGACTCTTTTGCTCTAGCTTTCTTCCCTTTGGAACGCCGCCATACTTTAGTGTATGATCACAGTGGGGTTCAAGCTTGGGGTTATGATGCTTGAAATATTCCCTACAAGTAGACTTCGTGCCATATTTTCGGATTTAAAATTTTCAAAAGCATGACTCATGAAAGTAATAATAGTTCCAATGCTATAATTTACTTCATAATCAACAAGTATAACCAAAATGAGCAAGCAAAACAACAGATTCAAACTACATTCGAAGGAAAAAAGGCAAGAACGTACTTAAGCAAAGAAATGCTCATACAAGGTTCAATACTTAACCATTTTTGACAAAATTTGTTGCAAACACTCCTTAAATATAGTATGACAACATGGAACAAGTAAATTCATGAATAATGTAGCAAATCGGAAACCCCTAAATTCGAATTTGGGGTTTTACGATTTGAAAATCGCCCAAATTCTGCCAAAAACGAACGAAATTAAGTAAAAAAACTTACATTGGATTATGGCACATATGGATAGGGGATGAGATGTACTTCCTTTAGCTTCAAAAACAAAAGAGATCCAAGATTCTTAAAGACAGAAACAAGCAAAAATGGTGAAGGAAGGAGAGAGAGTGTGAAATGAAAAATCGCGCTAAGCGATTTTCTTTTTGCTGATTTAAATGTTGCGCGCAACTCAATCAGTTGTGCTGGTCAGTCACTCGCAACTCAAAATGATGCGCGCGCCTGGCCAGCACGACCCACTGAGTTGCGCGTAGATACTAGTCACTTAAAAGACCGGTATTCAGATTTCGATCTTTGATTAATTATCGAAATCTTTTTAATTGCTTTGCATTTTGTACTTTATTTTCTTCTTTGATAGTTTTATTTTTGCATCATCTTGCAAGCACACCGTGCTTTGTGCCTGCCCTAAGCATACGCTTTGGACGTTTTTCGTGAGCGTGTCTTAAGACGTTTCGTAGTAGTGCTTTACGTAAAAGCTCCCATAGACAAGTTTGTCATTTTACTGTACTGACTTTAGAAATGTCACGTTCTTTTCTTTCTTTTTGGCGTCCAAAGCAAAAAGGATGGCGTTACCATACAGTGTAAAATTGTAAGTCGTTATCATACAGCGTAAAATTGTAAGTCGTTATCATACAGCGTAAAATTGTAAGTCGTTATCATACAGCGTAAAATTGTATGGCGTAGGTGTTGCGTAAAATTTCACCTCTTCCCAGCCAACGTGATCTACCTCTCGTAACTAAAACGGTAGAAAATCTATACTTTCTTTCTTTAGGCGTTAGCTAAAACGAGTCGACTGGCGCGCCGAACCATTCGAGAACAGACACTTCTTGGTTGGAAGCAAATACGGTAGTTAGTGAGCCCACTGGTTTACCGGACAGTTAGGGTGTCCATCCACCCCCAACATAAAGAGCGACGTGCGATGTCGCATCTATTTAGGCACGTGCCCCTAGTCCCGAGACACGTGTTTTCATCTTGTGGACAAAATTGCTGAGAGAGTTGCCGATTTTCTTCTCTCTCAGTAGATTTGGATATATGCCTCCAAACATGTTTTTCCTATCTTATGGACACCGAATACTGCGTTTTGACGAGCGAGTGTCAAGAACTTTATTCACGTGTTAGGCTACGAATGCGGAAACACCTCCCCTTTTATCATCTTTTTAACTTGTTAAAATCAGGCTAAAGTTTCAATGACATGTCGAGGGACTTTAGACCAACAATGCCATAATTGAGAGGATTTCATCCCCTTTAATCCTTTTTTAACCGATTTCTTCTCTTGACTTGACATTACCCAAGACCGCCTTTATTTGTAAAAGCGTTCTACATTTGCAAAGGATCAATTTAGATTCTTTAGCGTGTTAAGACTAGAAAATGCTTTTTTCTAGCCTTAATAGCTACTTGTCTCAAATAATTAGTGAATCAAGGATCGTTTCGACATCCTTATCATTTCTGAAAGATTCTCTACTCTTTTGGAACTTTGCAGAATGAGTCTCGGATTTATTTCCTTGACTACTTTGATCCTCATCTATTCTAGACTCGATCAAAGTGGGGGCTAACTGTAGACATCTACTTTAAGCCTCTTGTCCCGACAGGAAGAGCAATGACGATAAATAAAACCATCTTCGTGTTGGATCAACGTGAAGAATACTTATGGATAACTGATTAAATCACAAGAACACAAAAATGACTAGCCTAACCCAAAAACAAACGAAATAAGGTCTAATTAACTAAGCCCGATCATAACTAGGCTTAAGCCCGAGGTTAAAACCTAATTATGACAAATTTAGAGGCGCCTAGGTTAAAAATCAATGATGCCGCAGAGAAATCCGCGCGCATCTCAATGATTCGCGCTGGTCTGGCGCGCGCAACTTAAGTTGCGCGCGCGACACCCAGCGCAACTGCTAGTGATGCGCTTGTGTAAGATTTAGAGTTTCATAAAAATATAAAATCGAATCTTACCATAATACCGCGCTCAAGATTATCAGTTGCGCTGCACGTAGCAGCGCATCTCAATCACCTGCACTGGGCTGTAGCGCACAACCCATTCAGATGCTTACGACACCTGCTACGGCAGAATGCTTAAAATCCTAAACGCATCCATTCCCTATAAATAGAGGCTTAATACAAGGCTTAAACGGACAAAAATTAACCTAAAACTCTGGCAGAAACTTTGTGAACTTGTGTGCTACCAAACCTTCTTGTCCTAAACACTCACCCCCTTTAATACTTGTTACTACGGTGGAAGTTCCCGAACAAGAAGGAGTCCATAAGTGTTCTAAACGAAGATCTAGCAAAGAGAAGTGGTATAATCCCGAGCACTTAGATCAATCACCATTGTTTTCTTGTTTAAAGTAACTTTTAAATTAATTAATTAGTGTTGTTTGATCACTTTAAACGAACTTTTAATTAATTAATTCCACGTAGTATCTTGTATTAAATAAAGAATAGAATTGAATAATTAATTGTTGGTTGATCACTTAAGTCAAGGCGAATCTTGTTTATTTATTGTTTTCTTCACGAATATTGACTAAATAAGAATAACGACTTTTGCAATGTAATTCTTACATGATTGACGCGTGTAAATAAAATCAGCTAACTTAGTTTTTAGGTATCACGTTGCATATATTGTTTGGTGATGAAATTGTGAAAAAGAAAGAGCTAGTAGAGGCCGCACTAGGGCTAGAATAGCGATTCCTTCCCTAAAAGGAACATTACTTTAGTTCCCTCGCTCCCGAACTCATCTCTGGTACACGTAGACCAATTTGGGCATGGGTAAACTTATGATTCGTGCTAAATATCCCTTGAACTCTACTTGGAGAAATTCATGAACGAGGTTTATGAGTTTTTTATACAACTCATTGGCATTTCCTACTTGTTTCTTGTAGAAAAGCGTGATGATAGGATCAATTCTAATTCAAGGTCCTCCAAACAGTCAGGAATTCAAATCCTATTAAACCCTAACAATTGTAAAATCTTAGGCTTTTAAAGAGCCATGGGCATTTAAGGAGAAAGATCCCCTACGATGGGAACACCCTCCTTACACGTGGCATCTTCTGTCAACAAAGAGAATTGCGGCCTTCGCAGCCCCCCAAATCTAGGTCATAGTGACATAAGAGAGGGCACATTTTCCAACGACCCCATAAATAGGGAGATTTCCCCCATTTTGGGTTTACATTCATTTATTACATTATCTCACGACAGAGAAACCATCTGATCTCGGAATCCGAGAGGATCTCACTTTACTCTTTTCGCACCTTTTTACATTTTTCGTACACGTACTAACTTGATCGTCGGAGGCGAAACTCCCACCACCCGTAGTCTCCGTTGTTTTGCAGGTAAAGGCATCCAGAATCTAGTCTTGGTGTTGTAACTCTCCCGAGGGAAACAAAAAACCCCGAAACAAGTACCATAAATGTCACTCATCACTTTCTTTAACAATTTCTATCTTAACTATTTTTTCGCATGATTCGTTGCTAATTGGATTCTCCTTTGCTTATTATTTGATGTAATGTGGATCTTGGCCCTAGTTTACATAATTTTATATTGTTTTGTAGCATTAGTTTGTTAGTTTTAGTCCTCTCTATCCATATAGACTTTAACTTAACTTGAGCTTTGGATCAAGAACACTATTGTATTATAGTTTCTAGTAGTTCGACCCTTGACTTGCCCCTATACTTGTGTTAGGGTAGTTGAATTGAATGATTATAAATTTTTGTTAATCCAAGGAGGTTATCATTCGGCCTAATTTTCCTATTATTAATTCAATATTTATAGGTCATGAAATAATCCATCCCCAAACGTTATTTAACGCAATGTTATCAATTAAGACCAAGCTTTTTCACGGAAAAGAAACATGAAATATATCTTCACGAAAGGCTCCAGAACTTCTTTAAAACAACTACTTGTCGATTTTCACACCATTGTATGACTTCATTGACTCATACATAAGCTTTTAATTGGGGTCATACAAATGTTGCATTTTGTTCAATGGTTAGTCATTCTACCTTTTGAAAAATATATTTTAGCATATTTTTATGGTAATTAAATTACGAGTATTTCTTTGTAAGTTGTGACCAATCTACTTATTCAAAATTTGAATTTCTTCCCTTTTACCCTTATTATTTACTTGTAGTTTTTTTTTGCCAAATTTTTGTTGTACCTGTTTCTTTCTTTCTTTCTTTTTTTTTTTTTTTTTTTGACGAGAAGAAAAAGAATTTCAATGATGAAAGATAGTCAAACGAAACTTACAAACAATTCCTAGACAATCTAAAATTCCAATACAAGTACAAATTACCTTAGAACTAGTTATATCGCGGATTCGATCAACGATCACCTTAATAAAAAAAAACTTCATTCGAAGCAGTTCAATCTGTGAGTTAGCACTAATTCAGCTTGAAATTCACATATAAGTAGTTGTTTGGGTGAAGAAACTCATATGACCTTCTAGATACTTTCGGAGACGATGAAACCCTAAATCTTCAAATTTTAGCACACGAACAAACAAAAAAATAAGCCTAATTGAATAAACCCCATCATAAAGATGGGATCCATTACTAAAAGCAAATAAAAAGTTTTTTGGGCTTACCATCGGTAAAACCACTGGTAGAAGCCCCTACAACAATTTACAATTGAGATCAGAAGAAAAGAGATGGAAGAGAAGAGAAAAAAGGAAAAGAATGAAAGAAAACCTTAAGAAAAAAAGCAGAAAAAATCTAGCAATGGAGATTAGAAAAACCCTCCCAAGGGAAAATCCCTAAAGGGAATAAAAAAACCCTCCCAAGGAGAAAACCTAGATTAAGGATTATTGCTTCTTGTTGTACCTGTTTCTTAAAATTTCGACTTTGTTGTTTTTCGTCCGCGGTTTTATCCTAGCATTCGTTATCAACCGACGAAATATTAATTAAAATTACCTATGAATTTTTCTAACGCGGACCTAATTTCACTCAATACAAATTTTTTTTTTTAACGGGAATATATTACTATATTAGTTACTTTCAGATCATCAAAATTTTTTTAAATTTCCTTTCCACTTCCACCAATGTTTCACTCAGCGCTCAATGTCCCAAATCACGGAATACTTAAAAACTTTAAAATAGCTAACAGCCCGCCTACTGGCCTACTGATTAACAAATCACAAGTAGTCGTAGAAGAATCCTAAGTAGAAGCAGCTCCAAAATAGCCTTGCTGTTTAAAAACATTTCGCAGATTAAATTAGAATTAGACCGCGCAATTTTCATTCCAAAACCCAAACCTCAAAACTGTCCAAACAAAAACATATTCCCAAACCCAAATTTCCCAATTTTCAAAATTCGAAACCACATTCAATTTTTCACCGAACCGAACCGAAATTAGAAATACAAATAATATTCATTCTTAGAACCGCGAAACTTTAACATTTTTTGAAACAATCTCAAATGGCGCCTTCATTCTTCTACAAAGACTCTCACTTCTCTCACCTCCATTTCCACCACCACTCTTCTTCTTCTTCTTTCTTCTCTTTCTCTCTCTAATTTTCTCTTTCAGTTGTTGGGTTATCGAAAACAATGGCTAATCAGGAGAATTGTATGAGGGTTACCAGGCAGTCGGCGAAGCGAAGAGCTGCCGAAGCTATGTCAGAGAACCTACAGCATCAGCCACCGACCAACAAAAGAAGGGTTGTTTTGGGTGAAATATCTTCCAACATTTTGGGGAATTCAAGCTTAAGATCTTGTTCTGAGCCTCGTCCAAGAGGTCGTTCGAGGAAGTCTGCTAAACCAATTAGTAGTTCGTCGATTCCGGCATCGGAGAAAACTCCGGAAGAAGATGTTGTTGGTGTTGGAAAGGTAGCTACTGAAGATATTGATGCTGGTTCAGATGATCCTCAAATGTGTGGGCCTTATGTTACTGGAATTTATGAATATCTTCGGAATATGGAGGTAAGATTGTTAAATTTTTATCAAATTTTCTGTCATTTTGGTAATATTTTTTTGAGGGTTTCGAAATAGTAAATTATTTTTCTTAGAAATGTATCAATTTTTTCCTAATTCGGGTTGATTTGGGAAGGAATTGATTGTTAGGTAGGGTTTTTCCGAAATTAGGGTTTATGTTTGAAATTGAATTGGGGATAATTGAATTTTGTAGCAAGAAGAGAAGAGAAGGCCGCTGGGAGAGTACATGCAGAGAATCCAGAAAGATGTGAGTGCAAATATGAGAGGAATTTTGGTGGATTGGTTAGTAGAGCTTGCTGAAGAATTCAAGGTTGTTTCAGACACACTTTATTTGACAATTTCACACATCGATCGATACTTGTCTCTCAAACCGATTAATCGACAAAAACTTCAGCTTCTGGGTGTTTCTGCTATGCTAATTGCGTCGTATGTTTTCAATCTTCGATTTTGGGTTTATATTTTTGTTTTTTGTTTTTATCTTGTTAGAATAATTTTATTGAAGTTCTCTGTTCTAAACTGTAGGAAGTATGAAGAAATAGATCCCAAACCTGTTGAGAAATTCTGTGATATGACTGAAAATACCTACACTAAACAAGAGGTTAGTCTCAATTTATATTTTCTCCAAATTATTGAATCTGAATCTGGGTTTTTGGTTTGTATTGAGATTGTTACTCATTTTATGTGAAGGTTGTAGATATGGAGGCTGATGTACTCAAAACTCTCAACTACGAAATGGGTAATCCTACCGTAAAATCGTTTCTCAGGTGAGGATCTGAAGTGAATTACATTGTTTATTACATCATTTACATGTACGGTCTCTTTGTTTCTGGTGTGGTTTTGGCGGATACTTTATTAATTAGTTTGCCTTTCCCCTTTTGTTAATTTCTGCAGGAGGTTCACCAGGGTTGCTCAAGGAAATTCTAAGGTATGTTAACTGGCTATGGCGCTGTTTTTTCTGTCTATGCTTGATCTCATGATCTGCTAAGAGGGATTAACTAATCATTAACTTGTTTTGTAACTGTACAGACTCCAAATCTGCAGTTGGAATTTTTGGGTTACTACTTAGCTGAGCTCAGTTTGCTAGATTATGGATGTGTGAAGTTCTTACCTTCTATGGTAGCAGCGTCAGTTATTTTTCTTGCGAAGTTTACAACACAACCCAAAAAGCACCCTTGGGTCAGTATTAAACCTTGATTTGTTGTTTAGTATGTTAGATCCTGAAATAGTGAAATGGAAGTCTATATTAACTGATTATGCATTTCACAGAATTCAAGCTTGCAATCTTATACTGGTTATAAACCATCGGATCTAAAAGAGTGTGTTATTCGGATCCAAGACTTGCAACTAGATCGAAGAGGAGGGTCCTTGGTAGCAGTAAGAAACAAATACAAGCAGCATAAGGTAATGCATTTTGCCTGACTGACTGCTTCTTATGGTTTAATTATGATGGGGCTTTTCTAAGTAGTTTATCTGATGTTGTTCTTTATTTTCTGTCACAGTACAAATGCGTTTCAACATTAGTATCTCCAGCAGAGATACCCGCTTCTTACTTTGATGAAGTTAAGGAGAGATAGATCACTCGGATAGCAGATCTTGCTTATTTTGCCATTGATAAAGCTCTCATTGCTAAATGATGCTACCGAGGATCAGCGTTACACATTTTTTTGTAGATTTAGTAGTTAAATTGCTGGTTGAGTGTAGCAAGCACTTTTGATATGAATTGAAAGCCATGACAACATCATAAGCTTGTATGACTTGACAATTGATGAAGTTGCCGGAGCAAATCTGTGCAGTATATAGGCATGTAATTTAGGGGAAAATCAAAATCTGGTTGTAGATGATTAGTCTAGTCTCTAGTGGTTAATTGAGGATGAATGAAATTAGCACTTGTTGGAAACTTCAAATTAATAAGAATGCATTATTTGCCTCATCTTGCTATATATGCATTAATTAATCTTTTAGATAATATCTATGTTCCTTATTTCTTATGGACCTTTTTTACAATCATGGACAAACCAAATGAAATCATAAATTTTATATTTTTATGTAAGCTGTTCTCGACTTAGTGTGGGTGTTGCAGTATTTCTGCAACGGAAGAGAAGAAAAACAGAAGGTTCTTCATTTACAATCCAATCGATACTATTTTGATCACTTGGAAGATGGATATCATAGCACCAGTCTTTCTTATGTACGTAGAGCTAGGCAATAAGCCCTGCAATTGAACAAATTCATCTCCACACTACTGAAAGTTGTGAATGCCTGAATGTTTGCAGCCAGGTGCTGCAAGTACCTAAGTTGAGAAGTTTTAAGCTTTTTTCTTGACTATATAGCTTAATAGGTAATGTAATTTACATACTCCATATCATTTGCGTTTGTACATTTTTGCTTCAACGAATGCACGAATATGTTAGCATTAACCTTAACTTACCAGAAATACTATCCTTTGTATGACACTGGTTGCGAGCCCTTTACCAAACAGGCAGTAGGTAAACTTACAAAAATGTTATGAATCAGTGTAAGTAAAGGGATGTTTCAGGTTGAGGGAGATGGTGGTTGGCCGATGTATGTGAAACTGATGGCGGTAGGGTGGTGGTGTATTGATGGTGTGGTGGTGCATTAGGGGTATAAAAAAAGGGAAAGGGAAAGGAAAAGGAAATAGCATAGAAAGGGTAAGGAATCCGAGTAGAGGAGTTTGGAAGTAAGAAAAAGGTAAATGGTAGGAATTTTTCAAATAAAGTATCTGAAGGGGAAAAAAAAGGGTTTTGGACCGGAAAGAGTTACAATTTTTTCGAAAATTCTATAATCCGATCAAAAAATTCGTTGGTGCAATTTGAAAACCCGATGTAACCTTTTGCCCTACCATATCAATCGGGACCCCAAGTGAGACCCAAACTGATTAACCTAGTCCATACCCAAATGTTGTTGAAGTTCAATTGGAGTAATAGAGCTAGTCTCCTTATTGATCAAGATTTTATATGAGACAGTGGAAGCACATTGCCAAATTAGTTGAATCCATTGAGATAGAAGACCATATGCCAAGAGGACATGTTGAAAGTATTCCGATTAACCCTGTCATAGGTCTTGCTTATATCAATTTTAACTACCGCTAAGAAGTTCATGCCTTGCTTTAATCTCCCTATTATTATATAATTTGTTAGCCTCTAGTTCTACCTTTCAATTCTAATAGTCTTTACATTTATTCTTACAATCTTACCTATGTACATACTACTAGAATATCTGAATATGAAAGATTAAAGAGTGAGATTGATATAAATCAAATGATAAATACATTCTTAAACATCGACCATGACCTATGAAAGAACCGAGTAGATGTCCCTATATAATTCACAAGTCATTTGATATTGCTTCCTTTGATATTATCCAACATGTTTGATTTTAAAAATTATGAAGTATTACTTCATTATTTGATATACTTAAATCAACCTTATTTTTTTTTGGAAAATTAGAAATAATAAATTAATAATCCCAACTTTCATCTATTTTTCTACAATAATCCCAACTTTGATTTATTATGGAATAATCCGAATGTTGGAGGTTGTTCTTTTTCTTCAATCCCAAAAACCAATGACCAGTTTAATGGGTTAATTTTTTTTATTTTTTTTTAAAGTGACACTTGTCACAAGTGAATTGGCTTAAACAATATAAAAAAAAAAAAGAAAAAAAAAACCAAACCCCAAAATCCCGACCACCAACCAAACCCCAAAAAACCACCAGCCTAACACCAAAGGGCGGCGGCTGTTGCCCTTACCCCTCCCCCTGCGCAGGTTTCCCCCTCCCCACTCGTCGGTCCTCCTTTTCCCGTTTTCCGACTACCCTTAATTGAAACCCCCAACCTCCCTCCACTCGAAAATCGCTTAAAACCACCTGTCCCAAAACCCCCCCAAAACTCCTCGCCACCGTCGAAAAAACCCCAGCCGCTTAGGGTTTCGAGGTGGTGGGAGGAAGGATTTGGGGATTTTGGCAGTGGGTAGGGTTTTCATTGGTGGATTCGGGGCTTTGGGGTGGTAGTTTTATGGGGAATGGGGGGTGTTACGGGGATGGAGGAAGACGACAACGCGGTGGGTTATTTTATGCGGCTGGCCGACGAGAAAGTGGCGACAGGCTGGCAATGGGGTGGTGGGTTGGTAGGGGAAGTGGAGGTGACTGGTGGTTTGGTTATTTTTGGGGTTTTTTAATTTTTTTTTCAATTTTTTTTTGGACCAATCAGGACTTGACACGTGCTAAATGACCTGATATAATAGGTCATTGACTTTTGTTTACCGGTTAGGGATTGAAGAAAAAGAGGAACCCCTAAAGTTGGAATTATTGTAGCAAAATTGATAAAAGTTGGGATTAATATTTCTAATTTTTCCTATTTTTTTTAAAAAGGTCGGGGCCTAATATTTTCCTTATCATTACATCAAACAAACGTATCTCTTTAGTTTGCAGATAAATTCCATATTTTAGGAAAGCAATTCTTAATATTATATTTATGTTTTTTTTATTGTTTTTTTTAGTTGACACGTGTCATTAGAATTGTATCACATATTAAAATATTATTGAATATATATGGAGATAAAATATTTTACCAACAAAATTTTATAATCCTATATTTTTTTATGCTTTAACCCATACACTATATTTTGGATGAATTTGCTTAAAAATTTCAAAACAATCAGAATTTTAGGGGATCTTTTAGCTTATATCCTAAATTTTCTTCCACTAAAGTAAACCACAAATTAAATAGAAAATTCAACAAGCTCGCACATACCAAAAGAAGAAACAAACTTTTCATAGCAAAATGTTGCTCCCTTACCAATATGGACTCTCATTTTCCCCTTGATAATGAAAACAAATTTATCGTCGATTATGAATCTTTTGAGTCAAATAAACTTTTACCTTCCAATGTTGCCTCTTCGTCTTCAACAAACTTTCAAGAATTTTCCGATAATTATTATGAAGAAGAAGAGAAAGATAGAGAAGTTACACCATATTTTACACAACAAGTATATGGTGTAATAGAAGTGGAACATTTTGATGATACTCAAACACCACCCTTTTCATGGAAGAAGTTATGGTTGTATACAGGGCTTGGCATTTTAATGAGTATTGCATTTTTGGATCCAGGTAATGAATAATGTACGTACGTTAATGCCTACACTTTTAAATCCCCGTTATTACAATCTTTAAATAATATATTGTCTCATTCAAGTAAATGTTAATTTTAATGATAATGTGATTATTTTCCTAATGACCACAAATCATGTGCTTTAACAAATGTGGTGGTATATACTCCCTTCAATTTTTTTTTTGTCCCAATAGGAATGTAAATAAACTTTAATAGAAATGAAATTTTGCATTTTTAACGATTGCTCTATACTCTGGTCATGCTTGTATTGGGGGTAATACATTAAGGGGTAATAAAAGTCAAACTATGTAAAATGAATGTGAAAATAGGGAAGAAGAAGAAAGTGATGTAAGAAAATTATGTTGTGATGGTATGTTGTGAGATGAAGAAAGAGGAATCAATACCCTCATTTTGGGGGTAATAGTTACACCAGGGGGAGGGTGGGTAACTATTACCCTCATTATGAGAGTAATGATTCCTCCATCTCTCTCTTTTCCTCATGGCACAACTACCTTATTTTATTGGTAAACACCTTGTCTTCTACAATAATACCTCTAATTTTGTTTTTTTATGTTTGACTTTTATTACCCCCTTAATGTGTTACCCCCAATCTAAGCATGGTTAAGTCATATTATGTAAGGCATTGTTAGGTTAATCTCATTTTTTTCCTTAAATGTGTAAAAAAAATTAAACAAAATTGTAATATTCATCTTGAGATACTTAAAAGAAAATTTTGACATTTGCTACCAAGAAAAATACCACGATTCACATTTGTTACATGTTTGATTTTTTTTTTCTCTTTTTTTACTTTGCTACCACCTAAATTACAGTTTGTTAAAAACAACTACCACATGCCTTATTCTGTTTTTGTTATCGTTAGTGGGGCCCAACCACTGTCCGACCACCTTCTAGCCACCCCTCCCTCATTCCAGCCACCCCTACTCCTTGCTGCCACCAACAATCAACCACCAACGACCACCCAATCACACGCACAACACCTCCCTTGTCTCACCACCATGCACAACACCTCCCTCCATCGTCACCACCCTTTCATCACCATCGCAAAATCTTGCAGCACCATAAATCGCGGCAGCCAGCAGCACCTCCCTTTTCTCACCATCACGCACAACACCTCCCTCCAATATTAGTAGTACCACTGTCACTTCCATCAACAATCAACAAAGCAGCAGCACCGTCATGGCAGTAACCGTAGCAAATCGCAATAAATCGCGGCAGCAGTGGCGGCATCAACAATTAACCACGGCAGCAGCATCGACCAAATATGACCAACCACCTTCACCAAATGCGATCGATCGCGGCAACCGCAACGGCAATTGGAAAAACGTTGTGAAGTCAGAGGAAGCAGAGGGTCGTGAGGTCGTTTAAGGCGGATTTAAGAATGGCAATTGCGGCCAATCGTAACCAACACCACCCTAAAAACGAAACCCTAAAACCTGTTTAGGGCGGTTTTAAGGGGTGGTGTTTAGGTTAAGGGTCGATTTTTTGGTGAGGGAGGGAAGGCCATGGGGTCGTCGGCACCGAGGGAACAACCGGCACGAAGGTGGGAGGGGGAGGGGTGGCTGACGGGCTACAGGCCGACGGAGGTGGGGGGGTTGACGGGTTGTTTTGGCTGTGATTTTTTTAAAAAAGTTTTTTTTTTAATAAATTAAATTATTATTTAATGAAATATTGGGCCCACCTAACGGATTTTGTTAAGTGGTAGCAATATATAACAAATTATGATTTAGGTGGTAGCAAAGTAAAAAATAAAATTTAAACATGTAACAAATGTGAATTGTAGTGCTTTTCCTAGTAGCAAATGTCAAAATTTTCTACTTAAAATTAATATTGCATGGAAAAATGTGCAAAGAACAAGTGGGACAACAAAAAATAATATAGGGAGTATAAATTTGAATAATTTAATGCAATGCAATAACATAGCAAATATAAATCAATCTAGCTTTTCACGTCAAAGCTTAGGGGTTAAGCTAAAATACTAAAGTATATAGTAAAACTAATATGACTAAATAAGTAAAGAATTTATACTCTCCCTCCATTATTTAATAAAATATTTGCAATTAACTATAATTTAGTAACTTACTATTATTCACCTTTATAATAGGAAATATAGAAGGTGATCTACAAGCAGGTGCAATAGCAGGTTACTCATTGCTTTGGTTGCTATTATGGTCAACACTAATGGGACTTTTGATTCAACTTCTATCCGCAAGAGTTGGAGTTGCAACAGGCAAGCACCTAGCTGAGTTATGTAGGGAGGAGTACCCTCCATGGGCCAGGATTTTACTATGGGTTATGGCAGAGGTAGCGGTTATCGCCGCCGATATCCAGGAGGTTGTTGGTACAGCTATAGCCATTCAAATATTAACTAATGGTGTTTTGCCTCTTTGGGCTAGTGTTGTCATTACTGCAGCTGATTGGTAAGCTTCTATCTTGGACCTTTTAAATTTTACTCGTAATTTGTTTTATTTTTTGCCTAAATAATCTATAAAAACAATATAAACGCTAATTATGGAAATATAGAGAATTTGAACGTGTGAACTTTATAGGGCATTGTTTTGGTCAAAAAACTGAATACCATATTCGACCTGGGTTGCGATAATAACAGCTAGATTAAGAAGGCTAAGGTTGCTAAATTAGATCTAGGAAATGAACAAAAGGAGAGGGGAAGAAGACACACGAGATGATGACGCAGAAAACTCCAAGAATAAGGGTAAAAACTGCGGGTGGCTATGAGTCCACCAATCCACTAAGGTTACAATGTAGGTTACAGATTGATAATTGAATGACAATATTGCGACTAGAATACTAGGATTATGATGCCTTTTACAATGAATATGCACCTATTTATAGCCTACAAAATATCCAAGGAGCCCTTAACAGCTATTTCCCTCAATCCCTTGGAATCCGGAGTTGAGGGCCAAAGCTGTTCCTATTTTCTCTCCACGTCTCAGTGCTAGTTATGCAGCTATCATCAACCTGCATTACACCAACCTGTTACCCGTAACCTGGTTTCCTGTAGAACATAAGAATTTAGGATGAAAGGCATGACTACATTGATTTCTACAAATTTTGTTTGTTTATGTGTTTATTATAATTTATAACATCCTCTACTAGACACAATCTTGTATAAGGTAAGTGGATAACCCACCAAACTAGTGATCCCTCTAGTTTTTAAGTGTCATATTTTTTTATCAGCTCATAATTTTAGCCAAACAAAAAGTAATTAATTTTCAACTGTACCCGCTAAACACACAAATAGAGGTATATAGGACCCTTAGAATAGATTGAATCGGTGCTCACATTTTCTAGTTAAGCACGCACTACTACTTTAATAGTCGATTAGTCGGTCATTCAAATTTGCTATAGTTTTGGTCTTGGATGTGCCATGATAATCCTTTTGTCCATTTTTACTCAAACATTTATGATTTTACTTGTAGGATCACTAAAATCCACTTCATTTTGTAGTACCTTTTATTTCCCTTTTTGATAAATCTACTCGTTGGATCACTAAAATCCATACATTGATTCATGTTCATAGGTTATCCAACACTACATTACTAAGTCTATATGTATGAGATGTATCCATGGAAAATCATCTCTCTCATTTTCTTATAAACAAGTTATGTATTCATTATGTTTCTAAAATCTAAATACTCATGAGTCATGACCAATTGGCTTTAATACTACCTCCGTTACATATTATTTGCAATGATTAGACATAAAGTAGAGAGGAAAAATGTCTAATCGTTGCAAATAATATGTAACGGAGGTAGTACTATTATTGTATTGTATGTAGTTAGAATAATATCAATGTATATTTTTAACTAACATTTTTTTAATTTGTTAATAATACTAGCAAATATTTAAGATCAAAATGTATTGTGCATTTTTTTTTTTTTTGAAAGAAAAATGTATTGTGCATTAGTACATGTGCCAACTAAACGGTTGCATATATTGAAAAATGAAGGGAGTATAGTTTATAATGTGTGTACATTAACAAAATTATATTATTGAAATATCAATGGATTGAGCAGAGTTAAATAAGTAAAGCATTAAAATCAATTAAAAATTTGAAAGCATGATGCTCCTTGAAAAAGCACGTAGGTTATAATGATAGCATGGAGTTCAATATTTTATAACATGTCAATGTATTACAGATCTAGGTAATAAACCAAACAAGTTTGAGTATTTTAGGTGGTAACTAGTTATTAGTGTCCGTGATGCTTATGGTCATTACTGTTGTAAAACAAGTGTTTCAAAGGCTACAAATAATAATGTAATTGTTTGATAAAAAATAATATGATGTGACGTGACTTCGTCACTGACTTTGAAAAATGAATTTCGGCGCAAGCGGGGTGCACATTGTATCGCTGGTACGTTCCCTAAGGTTACACACCACTCTCACTCAAAGGCACTTTTGGTTGAGAGGTGGAGTCATCATAAAAACTTATGCCCAAAAGAAAAGAAAAAGTGTGTAGCTTTTTTTTGTGTATATAAAATATATTTGATGAAAAGATTCCAAGCCATATATAGACAATGCAAGGAATATGGCGAATCAAATGTAACCATCAAATGAGTGATTAAATCATAATAATGAGGATGATTTAATCACAATAAACAAGCACTTGAATGAGGCGGTTACATTAGAATAGCAAAAGACCATCAAGGAATCCAAGAGAAAGAGTAGAAAGCCAAATCTAGACATTACAACCCACTTGTGGAAAAACATAGTAGGCCACATCCGCCACAACTTACTTGTAAAGTAAATTGATCATACTCTAGAAAAGCCAAAAACCAACCAAGAAATTTAAATTTTACTCTTTTTACTCCAACAATAACTAGTTATTATCTGATTGATATGAAAATTCAATATATCTAATTTGATATTAAATTAGTTAAAAAGGATTTAAGATCAATATATAAATGCGCAAATATTGTTTGACAAAAAGTTAAAGGCTGGTCATCGCCTTGAGTTAATTAGTGTTTGATAATGTTGAAAAGTGCTTTAAGATCTATACATACATACCTAACAAATGAAAAAACCTATTAGAATTAAAATTAGTTACCAACAATAGAATCATTTGAAATAGTTTTATATATTAAGTAAAATAATAAATTTACTTTGAAAACCCACTGAAACATTCTTGTTTACAAATTTATAAAAAAAACTAACATACATTTTTTTTAAAAAAAGAAAGCAAGAAAAAGAGATTAAGATTTTGGTGTTTAGATATGAAATATTAATTCTTCCATATGTTTTACTTGTAATTATATTTGTTCATACAAAAAGATGTAGATTTAAAAATTTGAAACTATAGAATGGGCTATTTTAAAGGTTTGACTTGTGGGAAATGGTATGAATGGTAGTCCAGTTTTAGAGGCATCGTATCTAAATTTTAATTATATGCATTTATCTTTTTTGGACAAGCAGCTTCGTGTTTTTGTTTCTTGAGAGTTATGGAGTAAGAAAAATGGAAGCAGCTTTTGCAGTCATGGTAATGACAATGGCTATCTCATTCGCGTATATGTTTGTTGATGCTAAACCAAGCGGAAAGGAGCTTCTATTAGGTAACAATTTATCAGCAATATCTGCTTTAATTCATGCATGAGCTAAGGCTCTGTTCTCATTGACTAAACTGAACTGAACTGAACTAAAGTGAATATTTTATAAGAGAAGGAAATTAGGAGCTGAACTGACCTGAACTGAACTGAACTGAGCTGAACCGAACTGAATTTCAATGTATGAGATCAGGCCCTAAGTTTGTTATTTTATTATTATATAACACTTTTTTTTTTTTTGAGAACATATTATTGTATAGGAAATTTTGTCAGAAACAACCATTTATAACAACTATTTTGTTGGAAAAAAAATTTATAAAAATTTTTTGGCAAGGAGAAACCAAATTGTAAAATATTTTTGTTGAAGACAACTAAGGATCTCTAATCACTCAATTAACCACTAATTTTCCCTTAATTCTTCTAATTACTTATAACTCTAACTTAATATCTTTAATAATTAAGTTGATTTATAAATTTAAAAAAAAAAAAAAAAACCACCTTCACCACCACCAACCATCCTCTCCTTCTCCCCCTCCCAGCAGCAGCCCTCTCCCCCATACCCAGCCGTCGCCTGAAACCCCTAACCTCCCGCCGATCAGCCTCCATCATCGAACCGACCCCCTTCCTTTCCCCTTTTTTCCTCGTTGTGACCACCCTCCTAAACCCTAACCCAAAAATTCCACCCAAAGAAACCACCAACAGTAGATCTTCTTTGTATTTGTGAATTTTGAAGTTGAAATTAGATGGGAGGAGAAAGATTGAGGCGTTTAAGGAGTGATTGTTGAAGATTGAGGAGGGGATTTGGTTGCATATGAAGCGTTTTTGTTGGGGTTTCAGGGTGGTTTTCTAGGTTGTGGTATTGGTGGGTGGTTTTCCGGAGGAGGGTGTTCGGCGAGGGTAAAGGGAAAAGGGAGGGGGTCGGTTTGGTGGTGGAGGTTGGTTAGTGAGGGTGAGGGGATCCAGGCGGCGACTGGGGATGGGGGAAGGGGCTGCTCAGCTGCTGCCATTGGAGGGGGAGAAGGAGAGGGTGGATGGTGGTGGTGAGGGTGGTTTTTGTTTATTTATTTATTCATTATTTTATAAATCAACTTAATTATTAAATAGTTAATGAGAGTTATGAGTAATTAGAAGAATTAAGGGGAAATTAGTGGTTAATTTAGTGATTAGAGATTTCAGGTTGTTTTCAACAAAAATATTTTATAATCTGGTTTCTCCTTGTCAAAAATTTTTTATAAGGTTTTTTCCAACAAAATAGCTGTTATAAATGGTTTTTTTTGACAAAATTTCCTACTGTATAACATGGTCATGATATTGATGGATTTAGGTGTGTTGGTACCAAAACTCAACTCCAAGACAATTCAACAAGCAGTAGGAATATTTGGATGCATCATCACCCCGCACAACATATATTTACATTCTGCTCTCGTTCAATCGAGGAAGGTAGATGTAAAAAAAATTGGCCAAGTTCAAGAGGCAATCAATTACTATTCCATTGAATCATCAGTGGCACTTTTCGTCTCCTTCATGATAAACCTTTTTGTTATGACCGTTTTTGCCAAGGGATTTTATGGAACAACGAATGCTTCAAGTGTAGGCCTTGAAAATGCAGGGCGATACCTTGAGGAGAAGTATGGAGGTGGTCTTCTTCCTATTCTTTATATTTGGGGTATCGGGTTGTTAGCAGCCGGACAAAGTAGCACCATAACTGGAACATATGCTGGACAATTTATTATGGGAGGTTTTCTTAACATTCAGCTAAATGAATGGCTTAGAGCAGTCATAACAAGAAGTTTTGCTATAGTTCCTACTATGATTTTAGCTATTATATTTGATAGATCGGATGGGGCAATGGATACTATGAATGAATGGCTTAATGTGCTCCAATCGATTCAAATTCCTTTCTCTCTAATACCCCTTTTTACTATGGTGTCAAAGGAGGAGGTGATGGGAGTTTTTAAGATAGGACCTACACTTGAGGTTTGTACTTGACATATATGTTCGATGTTTCATACAAGAATCATGTCTTATGTTATTCTAGGTCTAATGTTGCTGATATTTTATTGCAGAAGGTGGCATGGACAGTATTGGCAGTGGTAATGATGATTAATATCTATGTTTTATTGGACTTTTTCATTAATACTATCGACGGGCTATTACTTGGGGTTCTATTCTGCATTTTATCAGCGGCATATATCGGATTTATCATATATCTTATTTATCGAGATGGTTTCTTTCCAATAACTTTGCATAGGAGGTTATTTGAAAGATTTTCTTACACTTCTAAAATTGAAAGCGCGAGAACGCCTCAATTTCAAGAGTTATGAAGTTTAATTTGACTTAGAATGCCCAATACAACTAAAGAGAATTTAGGGATTCACTATCATATCATCACAAACAATTCTATTGTTTTTGTTGAAATCAATAAGTTGGCATTTTGACTTCTACAATCATGAAGAGATTGCTCACAAAAAGGGGGTGAATAGTTATTGAAGATCAAATTGCGTAAAAAATTCTTGCTCATTGTAGGTTAACCATCTGCAATGGGGTGTTTCACCCGATCCGAATCTTATATTAGAGAAGTGCATTGAACTACATTTTAAAAAAAATGAATTTTGTATCGAGTCGAATATTCATGTGCTATGTATTAGGTCATTAGTAAATGTTTTTAATTTTAATTTTCGCCATATGAAGTACATTCAGCCTAACCTATATATGAATTACTAACCATTCAAATTTTTTAGCTACATCTTTCATTCCCTTACAGCAACGAACCAAATTTAGGAATTATATTCAAAGATGAATGACTAAAACATTGTAACACCCCCAAATTACTCTCTAATATTAACAATAATAATCTGACTTAGGGAGTAACTTGGGAGTATTACCGCCACGTGATTACGTAAGTCTTAACAGAGTTTTGCAGCGAAAAACAACACTTATCTTTCATTAATAATAATAATAATAATAATAATAATAATAATAATAATAATAATAATAATAATAATAATAATAATAATAATTGTTTGATAATTGTTTGAAACACTTCCAAGGTAACTACAACACTAATACTATGTTTACTAAATTAAACTAGGTGATCACCGCCCATCGTTCCCAATGCAGCATATAATTCACGTCGTCTGGTCGCCATCACCTAACTACTCATCAAAATGATAAGTAGGGCTGTAGGGAATATTTCAAGCATTATAACCCCAAGCTCGAACCCCACTGTGATCATACACTTAAGTATGGTGGCGTCCAAAGGGAAAAAAAAAGAGAGCAAAAGAGTCGCCAACAAGTTTTAGGAGCTTGTAAACCGTTCACAAGGTGAAGGTTATGCCCCTTAACGATCCATGAGATCGTCAACTCCAAAAGGTCTTGAACCAAATAGGGTTCGGGGATGAGGGTACGAATCCAATCTACAAAAGAAAGGACCCGCCCTATAAAATAGGCCTCTACTTTATTCTACTCGTATTCATGTGCGCTTTTTGACTAACATGCAAGCATTAGATTTAGCCCTAAACCTGTTTAATCTATGTTGGTTGAATATTAATGCACAAATTACACTATTATTGGCGATCACTTGAATTGAAATCATATTAGCCTAAACGAAATTATTAAATTATCTTATTAAAGCGTGATTTCAAGTACAAATTCTCTTTATACATGCATAAAAGGTGTGATCAAGCAATAACAATAAATATAAATCAAGCAACATAATAATAATAATAATCATAATCAAAATCAAAATCATGTTAATAATAAAGCTTAAATATAATAGCAAGATCCTAGGCATGATACTAACAAGATTAATAACAAACCCTACCATGTCACTAAACAATAAAAGATCAAAGCTTTAAACCTAACATGGTACTAACATGCTGTCATGATATTAGAAATAATAAGAGGCACCCTAAACATGATTCTAGAAAGCAATAAATAGCATCCTAACATGATACTAGGAATTAAACGAATAATAAACATGCTTTCTACATTGAAATAAAATAGGGAGTAAGCTAATTTACTTACTTTGAAACCTCGTATCTCTTTCTAATAACAAAATACACGCGTTAGTAAACTTTAATGAAATAATAAATCAAAGAATTAAATTAAATAATTAAAAAAAATAGTTAAAAAGTTTAGATTGGATTTGGGACCAAACCCTCAGAAAAGTATAAACCTTTCACGTCTAGGGCGAAGGCAACTTCTAACTTGGCTAGGTGTTTCAAGATCTTGTGAGTGCGGAAGTGTGTTTATGAAAAACTAGAGAGATGAGATCTTAGAGAGAATTGATGATTATGAATGAATAAAAACGGAGTTTCGGGACCCTATTTATAAGAAAATAGTCCGGAAAAACATAGAATTTGATAAGGAATAAAACTACAAGCCGTCGCCGCAAAACCACTATGTCGCGTGGCGACAGACCTGTCGTTTGGCGACAACTTGGTTTTCACGCGCTTTCCACGCGGAATCCAATCTTTAACCAAATTTGATCTATGGAATCCGTACAAAAGCTAAAATCGTATTTTAAAAAAAAATAAAAATAATAATATTTTATTCCAAATAAAACTCATCATAATATAGTTATCAATCCTAACTCAATTAGAATTTAAAAGAACCTTCTAGAGAATTCTAGAAGACTATAATTAATCCTAATAATTTTAGGAATAATAATTAACGTTGGGCCCTCCTCTAGATCATTGGGCCGCACATAAAGAACAAGCCAGGCCCAGTTAATTAGTATTTTGGCCATAACTTCCTCATTATTCATCGGAATTGGGCTTATAATATATCGTTGGAAAGCTCTTTGCAAGCCCCATCCAACTACACTATTATTGGACCCTTGTCACGGACCAGACTAAACTAGATTAGCTATTTTTATAAAATGGAGTTGTTATAAAAAACAGAGAGAAAGAATTTTAATAAAAACTAACCGCAACACTTTAATTTTCACGCTTTCACTTCATTCGATAATGGTTCGACGCGAAAGGCATTCATCACTGGGTTTGGTTTTGGGGAGACACGAATGTGTGTCTACAAGGGCCAAGCCAAAACAAAACAAATACGTATTAGCCAAAATGCTAAGTACATACAAATGCTAGACATGTAAAATCAATTTATTTAATTAAACATGCTTTCGAAGAGATTTAACTTTAATAAATCATAATTTATCCAACCATTCATGAATAGAAATTCATGTATAAAACCTTGTCAAAAGAACCAATTTCCGAAATAACCAACTTTCCAAAGATAATTCTGAATAGGATGGATCAGTCCATATTTTCATAAATCATTTTTCCATCTAAGTGTGCACACCCCCCAAGCTAGTAACTCCTTTACATAGTGCTATCAAGGGGAAAGACTAGGTCATACAAAGTACATAGTCTTCAACTTACTCCGCATAGTGGGAGTTAAAAATCCAAAGATCCAAGGAATACATCCTGATAAATAACTTTCCAATATCCCATAATCGGGTTAATATAAACAATAAAACTTCCTTTTAAACATCTTGAACATCAATACAAGTTTGTAATCAACCATATAAAATATTTCAACATTTAAGATTAAACTATTAAAGCATGTTTCACAAAAAAATATATTTCACAATCATTTAAACATGGATCGAAATCACTTAACATGTAAACCACGTTGCATATAAACGTCACTTTATAAAAGATCTAGCCACGTGTACGTACCTTGATCCTTGCAAACAAGCATGAAGTTCCTAATTACAAACTTAAAATCAATACTACAATAAACACAAAGTTCTAATAAAAAACTCTTCAACCCATAGAGACTAGTACATAAAATGTAGACCCTTGACTTAGTTGTGCATGGTCAATTAGTTTAACTCTTATACTTTCATAGTTCAATAAACTTTTTAATATTAAGAGAGTTAATTATATTATTAATGATGATGATGATGATGATGATGATGATGATGATGATGATGATGATAATAATAATAATAATAATAATAATAATAATAATAATAATAATAATAATGATGATGATAACAACAACAACAACAACAACAACAACAACAACAACAACAGGAACAGCGGCAACAGCAGCAACAGCAACAACAACAACAATAACAATAATAATAATAATAATAATAATATGTAGTAGTAGGAGTAGTACTTAGAGTTGTAGTAGTAGTAACAAAACACCAACAACAACATGAATAGTAGTAGCACTTATTTTAATATGTAGTAGTAGTAATAATATGACCCAAAATGAAGAACAACAACAACAACAATAATGTAGTATCAAAACAAGGTTGGAAGCTTAGATAATCAAGCAAGGGAGGAAGATGGAGGGACTACCTATGGGTGGCAGCGGCGGCAACGGTAGGAGGGCTGCAGCAAGGTGGTCGGAGTGGTGGTGATCATGGTTTTCACGGCCAAAGAGGAAACAAGGAAAGAATTTAGAAAGGAGAAGATGGAGGATGAAGAGAGTAGTTTGGGGGAGATGAATGTAGGAAGTGTGACTGATTTTCATGGCTATTTATAGCCTCAATTAGGCACTAATTCAGCTGTCTCCATTAATAAGGGTGAAAGTAATTCAGATTAAAACCGAACCGAAAACCAAACCGAATTAGTAATTCGGTTTGGATTTTTTTTTAATTCGGATTGGATAGGATTGGAAAATTTAAAAAATATGGATTACGGATTAGATTCGGTTTGGGGTTTAAAAAAATCAAAAACCGAATTACAAACCGAATTTCGACCTAATACTTAAAGCCTATTTTTTTTAAAATTACCCAACCACTTTCCCCTTTCATATATAAACTTAAAAAAAACCTAATTCTCAATTCTCCTTTTGCAATATCTTACTCTCTCACAAAGAATATAGTTAAGAAATGATTGTAGGAATTTTCAAGGTAAAGTTCGAATTTCGGGTTTGAATGTTGCAAAAGAAGGGAACAAAATTCGGTTTGGATTGGATCGTAATTTGAAAAACCGAATTAATTAGGTTTGGATTGGATTGGATCGAATCTTAATTCGGTTTGGATTCGGATTGAGATTTTCAAAACCGAATTAATTCGGATTGGATTCGGTTTTGACTATAATCCAAACCGCAAACCAAACTTTCACCCCTATCCATTAATGCAAGAGCAAGTGGGAACCTTGGTTCCATTTTTGCCGACATGAAGAGGTTCTAGAAGCAAGAAAACGAGTTTCTGTTCGGCAGCCATAACTTTTGTTCTATAGCATCAAACAACAATCACACCGTTGAAATTGAAGATTGGGATGTCTCAAACAAGTTGATCAGAGGTGTTTTCCGGGACTGCTCAAGTTTGGAACGAAAAATGGGGATGAATGATGTATAAGGGAGCTACGTTGAGCAATTTGTGTGGAATTTTAGAGTTGACTATAGCAAAGAGGATACTAAATACTTTTGGCACTTTGTAGTAAGACTCTGGAACAAAATATTTGGCTTGGGAACAAAGAGTTTAAGGTAGAAAATCAGGTTTTCGGGCATGATAACTTTAACTTGATTAGTATAAACAAACTCATTATAAAACGTATTATTAAATTGTCATTTGTATATAATGACTTAAATAAACGTTTTTGTATAATAACATAATATTTGAAATATCTGGGAAAAATCCATAGTTGATAATTAGTAAACGGGTTTAAAAATACGGGGTATTACAAACATACATGTAGAACCTTGATAAGGCATCATCAAGCCCAACCTAAGATACCAAAGATAAAAATATAATAACTTTGTCCTTTCAGTGGGTAGAAAGGACAATTAAGGATCGATCCCACAAGGACTAAGGAGAGCACCTACAAATGTCAAGTTGTCAGCTTATGATAAGATAAGCCAAGTTTTTTTTTTTTTTTTTTTGGTTTAAAGTTATAGAGATAAACTATATACAAAATAATAATAATAATAATAATAATAATAATAATAATAATAATAATCTTTGGAATCAAGTCATTTACAAAAATTATACATATAAAAGACATGGATACTCTCTTAAGGTAGAAGGGATGACTCGAATCATGAGCTACAACCTATTCTAATGGTTATAAAACATAATCTTAAGTATTAAAGCATATTCATGATACACTGAGATTCCATTGAGCAGAATCAGCACATTTCGGTTGATCCTTATTCCAGTACTAACTTGACCACCAAGATGACAAAACTTCGAACAACCGGAGCTTTTGTTATCTTGTATGTATAGCGCATCCGCGCGCAGTGACCTATATTCAGTGTTCTAACTTTCGCACTAGACATCCTGAAAACCCCAAAACTTGCTTCGTTTCAGAAGGCCATAACTTCGTCGTTACTCGTCAAAAAAAGAATGTGACCAGTCGCTTGAAAGCTCTTGAGATGAACTTTAATCTCCAATTTGAATAACTTCAAAATTTTGATTAGAAAATAAGATATGGTCAGTTGTAGACACCTTAAAAATGTCTCCCCAAAATCAAACCCGATGATGAACAACCTTTCGCCGCCATTATTGGTCGGGTTGAGTATGTAATCTTTAGAGTGCTTAAATCCATGTTTCATTAAATGCATTTCATAAACCAATACAATTCATAGCCCATTTTCCCAAATCATAACTTATTTCCTCTTTTTGTGCCTTTAAATCCAAAATAATTCATTTCGTGTCCTTTAAAATCATTCATTTTGTGTTCTTTTTATAAAAACGTTTAGATTGGTTTATTTTGGTCCATAAAATGGGTCCAATTGTTATATGGTTGGATGGTTCTTGGAAAAAGCTTTCCAACGATATATTATAAGCCCAAATCCGAGTTATAACGAATAAGTTATGGCTAAAATACTAAATTGAGTCCAAACCGAACCAAAGCCCACCTTACCTACGACCCAATGATCATGTGGAGGGTCCAAAGGATTTAATCCCACCCCTAATCCAATTAGGATTAATTGGAAGCTTCTATAAGCTTCTAAAAGATCTTAATTATCCTTTTTGAAAAGATAAGATTAAAAAGTTTGAAATAGAATAAAACTCCTCTAGTAATTCAATTCGAATTGAAAGACGTTCAGAGATTGTCAGAAATTATTTTCGTGCCTCACTGTTTTTATCTAAATCTTAGATGGTTGGATAGCTCTTGAAATTATCTTTCCAATGATATATTATAACATTAATTCCGAGATAACGAAAAAGATATGATTGAAATACGAAACTTTATCCAAAATTCACACCGTCTCACTATTTAGGTCATATCTTTTATTCTAAAAAATATTTTAATCTGATTTCAATTGGGTTAGAAAGTAGACTTCAACAGCTTTCCAACTACATATCATTTATCTTATTCCGATTTCTAGATCAAAAGATATGATAAAATCAAAAACCGCAAAGATTGCTATCTATCGAGTTTTATTCCGATTAAATTCGGATCTTATCTTAATTCTTCGACCCTTCTTTTTCCCCTACTAGTTGTCCTATCGTGCGCGTTGGCGCGCGATAGTCCAGCGTTTATTTTGTTGCTATAATTATTGGCGTAATTAGATATAATTAAGTGTGCTCTTTATTTTTATTCATTTATACTACATATTATTTAATAAATATATTTCCTACTATTTCCTTTTATTAACATGATTGGTGTGATTAACAGATTGTGTGGCAATTGTTTGTAGGCTTTTGATTAATATGCTTAAAGCTTGTTGTAATTATTGCTAAGTTTACGAGCTAATACTGCTTAGTTAGCATGGTGTCGTCATTTTAAATATTGTTTTATTATTTTGCGGAGTTAGTATTGTTGGTCTTAAAATCACGAACTAATATTGCTTATAATTATGTGCAATGGTTATTCTCAGATTTTGGTAAATATACATGTATTGAAAAAAAAAGACTTTGAGGTTAGGAAAGGAGAGGGGATGGGTTTTTGATGGTGGGGACGAAGAAGGGTGGAATATCCCCTCCCCTTCTCCCACCTCAAAACTCAATGTAAATTCAATTTTATCTTGATTAAAATAAACACCCTTAAAGGTTGTATTATTACAAAATAATTAAAATGTTGTATTATTAGAAAAGAATGGACCAAAGGTTGTATTATTTTTAGCAATTCTTCAGTATACAAATTGAATCGTGTTTATCACAATCTAATAGGGTTATTATAATGGACATTTGCTTAATTATCATACTGACAAAAGTAGGATGCAAACTGCTTTGAAAAAAAAATGTATCTTAGACACATCTCAAGTCATAGGAATCGCACAGGGCATTATAAAATTAGGAACCTAATCAAGCATTCTTAAAAGGAGTAAAGGTTACTATTCCTACATATTTTACAAATTAATTACAAAACTATTACATATGTCAGAATAAATGGCCGCAAGTTTTGCCTCTGAATCATTAATATATGTCAGTTGTAGCTAAGTTCTAGAGGAGTTAGCTACATCAACTTTTCTTGTGTCTACTTCTATGCATTCTTGTTCAAGCTCATGTAACATTTTATCATAGCTGTTTTTGGCTTGCCCATTTTATCCCATATCATCTAGATAAAATAGTAGGCATAGAGAACAGAGTTAATCATCGATGATAACAAGATAAAAATAACATCCTAACCTTGAAGAACTGAAGTGCAATTAGCTTTTATCATACCTGAAGTTCATACAAAAGAGACCCATAAGTAGTTTTCGCATCTAAAAGAGGATCATTCTGAACGTAATATTAAGAGATTTTTTTTAACCACCACATGTATCAACCTACACAAAAGTAAAGGAACTCCAATTTAGTAATTAGACCAAAACTTAAGTCTAATATAATGAACCTAGGTGCATAATGTACAAGCACCACAATACTATGATTCAGACACTAAATAGTGCAACTAAACCCAACATAACCTACACAAATTTCCAAAAGAGAAACTACTTCAAAGAGCTCTAAATTTGTTTCAATAAGCTTAAACTACTAAGGCCTGACTACCAAGATGAGTCCTGATTTGCCCAATAATGCAATAAGCCTGCACCATGACACCACAACCAATAAAGTAAAACAAATGTACAATAATATAAACTTGAATCTATAAGAGGAACATAATTTTGTTGATGTATACAAGAAGCTACTCAAACAATGACATCTTTGACAGTTGCTATGAACTAATATCAACTATAATCTATCAATCACTTTCTACTTATCTACAGTACCCATCATCATTAGAAATACCCAAGCCAAACCTATTATCACAAGTATATATATATATATATATATATATATATATATATATATATATATATATATATATATATATATATATATATATATATATATATATATACACTTGTATTAACCAATAAAGATTTACAAAAAAAATAAAATAAAATATTAATTTCAAGTGAGGAAAAACATAAATCTCACCATGTTTCTAATCACACTTAATTTAAAAGAAAGAAATATCCTTGTTCTAAGCTTGAAAATGAAAACCATGTTAGTGCACAATTGCACATAAACTGACAATTGAATATGCAGATTAGTTTGGAGTCTTATTGATAGAAATAAAAATGTCGTGTGACCCTTAGAAAGTTAGAATTCCTTTTAGAACTCTCACTTTCTCTCAGAAATAGCCAGAGTTCTTTGTAAAACTCCTATAGTCTCCCTTATAACCAACCTTCCTAACACCCGTCATAGAAACCAAATTACTCTACATTGTACCACTACCATCGCCTTTCCCTTCTCTCATGCCTACTCAGACATTTTCTGTAACAACCTACCAGCAGCAACCTTAACCTCAATCTAAGCTTTCCTCTACTCGTCCGTCTTGGTAGCCTCATTAATCTTATTCGGCCTCCTTGGCTCCTTGCTTTCAAATTACCCATCAAAAATTACTTCAAATCTAAAGGCTCATTACTCTCTCTCGTATTTGTCCCTCTTTCTTGTCTCATATTCTCTTTCTTATCCCCCCAACCTTATTGATTCCTCTTCCTCCCTCCCTATAACTCTATTTTTACGGTTTAAATGATTTCCCCCAACCTTATTGTCCCCTCTTTCTCCCTCCCTAAAACTGTATTTCACGGTTTGAATGATTTTTCCCAATCTTATTGTCCCTTTTCTCTCCCCCCCTATAACTCTATTTTTACGGTTTGAACGATTTCTCCAAAACCCACCCTTGACCTTCTTTAGTTACTCTTTTGAAGGGTTTTATATTCCTTACCCCAAGCACACTCTTGATATGGTCTCTTAAAAGTGATCTATTTATCTCTTTCCCTCTCCTTTTATAAGCTTGCACAGTTTATAACATATGAAAGTTCATGCTTGATTCAAGTCATTTGGATAATGCAGATAGCACTTTTGAAATGGCTATGCAAAACATAGCAGATATCACTTCATGTTTACCTCTAAAGCATATGAAAGTTCATGCTAGATTCAACAGTCGTGGACAATGCATGAATCCCAACAAAATTGATCAACACTATCGAATAGTGCAAAAACTAATTTGAAAATATTAACATAACATACTACAGTCATTGCCCCAATACTATCAGTACCAAACAAAATACTAATTGATAACTGCATTATTCTTATTTAAACTCATTTACAGTTACACTCCAGATGCATAGCAAAAAGTTGTCATAGTTCAAGTGTGAATCACATCACATACTTGATATAGTAATATAATAGATAAGCAATCGGGTTATACAAAAGCTTCTAAAATGTCACCAACACTGAAGAGTGAAGTCAAACAATGAAAATCATTGACGTTATGTTGTCAAAATAAAAGTATACCTTACAAAATTCGAGCAGTTTTAAAGCACTGGCCTCATTTGAAGTTACCTTAAAAGTCGCATGCACGGAGACATTAAAAAAGAGCCAAAAGGCAACAGGCAAATATTAGATAGATTACCTGAGCTTGGCTCATCTGCCATACAGTTAACACAATAAAGCCATTAATATTATAGAACATATGAACCCTATGATAGAGATGTTGCTACTTAGAAATAAGACCATTTTAGAGGTCCCGGCTTACAAATAGAGTATAATTAGCCAGCAGCAAGAAGTAGAGAAGCTCATAAAAGTAGTTTGAAACATTTCCACTAAAGTATACTTGTAGACAGATTCAAACCACATTGATAAACTAAGTGTTACTACTTCCAACTTTATCCATTACACAAATTGAATTAAGCCAATACCATCATGTATATGAGCAAGAAAGTCTTGGGTATTTTATATCATATACATGACACCATAGACCATATATTGACATCCATTCCCCTTGAGAAAGAGCAAGAATTTTAAACACCAACATAATATTCTCTTGGAATTTTCATAGCTCCTAAAATTATATGCTTTGACTAAATTGGTTTGATAAATATATATGAAGTATGTGTGGATTTAAAAAGTATCTTGGATGGATGGACGACATAGATAAGGCATATCAACTGACCTGAATTAAACAAATTTACAGTTGGAGAAAGATCGGCGTCAAGTTAGGGCTCAAACAACAACACACATTAATTATTAGTACCATACCTTAACTCAACACAAGAAGTATATCAAAATTGGAAGTGTTTCTACGCTTAAGACAGACAAGTTTCAGGTAGATTTTACACAGGTTGAGCAAAATGATACTACAGTAGTATGCAACATCTATATCACAGTTGAGCATAACAATATCAACCAGCTCAAAAACTAAAGATCACAATGCTTTAAAAGAAAAATTATTAAAATTGCAATGATAATTCAGACTCTCAAATTTCCACACAATTTATGCGAAATTATTAGCAATATCGATTCAAAAAAACATGAGTAAAGGGGAAACTAGAAAAGCTAACCAAATCGTTGACAACAAGAAGATATGTCTCAAGAGAATTCCAAAAAACAGGAACAGTGACATCTACTTCCTATCAAAATATCACCATCCACCTCATCATTGACAAATTTGTCTCTAATTAGACTCAACCTTTCTTTTTAGGAGTTTTGCAATTTCACCAAGCACTTGGTGAACAGGTATCTTAGCCGCCCTAGCAAAGGTAAGAATCAATAAAAAAAAAATCAGTAGGAACTACACATTATAGCAGCATGATTGGCAATTTGGTAACAAGTAACAACAGCTTTGCAAGTTAATCATGGTAAGATATTTAATTTGGTCCAATCAATATAAGCCAATCTCACTAAGCTCACTCATTTGTACACATGTCAATCAATCAAAGCCTTAATCCCAAAAATCGTTTACCTCAATCACAAGCCAATTTGGTCCAATATCTTATTTTAATTAGCATTTATACCTCATTACAAATGTGCGCTGATTCAATGGCAATGGTCCTTATCATGTTAGATTTTTAGCATTTTGTCAGTTGCAATTACCTACGTTTATTACACCCTTTTTTATTTTAATTTTTCCTATCTTTTTTAATTTAAAAGATCATGAAGTAAGTTTAGGAGCACACTAAAGTTTATAGAATAAAAATCATTTTTGAGTAGCAAAGCAAAGGATTACCTCGAATGTTAACCCAAACTTCTAGACTCGTGTGTGTCAAGGATGTACTCGTCTACTCTTGTACACGGATAAAACTGTTGCACTCGATATTTAAATTAGAGGAACACATTGACTGGGCTTGATTACTGCAAACAAAATCTCCCTTCCTGCACAATGTATCAAAAATTAACCATAAATAACCAGCTAGTTAAAAATTAGTATTTGCTAAAAAAAGAGTTCAATGATGTGATAAGGTAACTATACTTCTCAGGATAAAAAATTGGCTGGTTATCAGGCATTTGAGTCTACAGAGAATAGTTTGCATATTAGACCTCGAAAGTTCAATATCGAGAGCTTTTCCAAATGGCTAGTACAGCGGCCAGAGGAGGTGCGTAAAGCATAGCTTACTATTGAGGAAGGGAAGATCAGAGTTGCTATAGCTCAGTTGTATCAGGGCAGATTCAAGCAACTTTGCTTGAAGGATTTACATGTTATTTGCGTATACCTATCCAAAATCCTACAAATACAACAATCAAATTGATTCAAACTTCAACATTTCACTTATTCATTGGCATATATAATTCCCATTTTGTAAAACAGTACCCCCAACCTCAGCTAAACAAGAGATAATAAAACTAATAGCAAAATTTCACCCAAATTTAAACACAGGTCACTAATTGTCAATACTATTGACTATATAAGCAAGAGATCCGAACTAACTCAAGCATCACTAACTGTAGACACCCATTTGTGTCTCCCCAAAACCAAACCCAGTGATGAATGCGTCTCACGTCGAACCATAATCGAATGAGGTGAAAGTGTGGAAAAGTCAAGTGTTGCGGTTTAGTTTTATTTAAAATTCTCTTCTCTCTGTTTTCGAAAATAACTCTATTTATTTAAAAATAGCCAAACCAGTTTAGTTTGGTCCATAATTATGGTCCAATAATAGTGTAGTTGGATGGGGCTCGAAGAGACCTTTCCAACGATATATTATAAGCCCAATTCCGATGAATAATGAGGAAGTTATGGCCAAAATACTAAACTTGGCCCGGTTAATTATTTACATACGGTCCAATGATCTAGAGGAGGGCCCAATGTTAATTATTATTCCTAAAATTATTAGGATTAATTATAACTTTCTAGAAGTTTCTAGAAGGTTCTTTTTAATTCTAATATTATTAGATTTAATAATTATTTATTTTAAGATGGACTTTTATTTGGAATAAAATATTATTATTTTATTATAATCGTTATTATTATTATTATCTTTGAAAACACGTTTTTATCTTCTGTACGGATTCCGTAGAGACAGTTGATTAAAGATCGGATTCCGCATGGAAAAGCGCGTCTAAGTTAGACTGTCGCCAAACGACAAGTGTGTCGCCTCGCGACAGACACTGTCGCCTCGCGACAGAGTGAAATTCTGGCGACAGCGTGTAGTTTTATTCCTTATCAAATTCTATACTTTTCCGGACTATTTCCTTATAAATAGGGTCCCAAAACTCCGTTTTCATTCATCAATTCTCTCTATCAACACTCATCAAGAATTACTTAATTTTTTCTTTCTCTCTCTTTCTAAACTAGCTTTTACAAACACAATATTCCGCATTCACAAGACTTAGAATCATCTAGCCAAGTTCGAAGTTGCCTTCGCCCTAGACTGCAAGGTTTAATATTTTCTGAGGGTTTGGTCCCAAATCCAGTCTAAACTTTATAACTTTATTTAATTTAATTCTTTTATTCTTTATTATTTTCATTGAAGTTTACTAACGCGTGTATTTTGTTATTAGAAAGAGGTACGAGGCATCAAAGTATGTAATCTTATTGCTCTATTCTTGTAGAAAGCATGCTTATTATTGATTAATTCCTAGTATCATGTTAGGATGTTTTTAATGCTTTCTATTATCATGTTTAGGGTGTCTTTTATTATTTCTAATATCATGATAGCATATTAGTACCATGTTAGGTTTAAAGCTTTGATCTTTATTGCTTAGTGACATGCTAGGATTTGTTATTAATCTTGTTAGTATCATGCCTAGGATCTTGCTATTATATTTAGGCTTTATTATTAACATGATTATAATTATTATTATTATGCGTTATTATGATTTTGATTATGTTATGATGATTATTATTATTATTTATGATTATTATTATGTTGCTTGATATATTATATTATTGTTATTGCTTGATCACGCCTTTTATGCTTGTTAAAGGGAATTTGTATTTGAAATCACGCTTAATAAGATAATTCATAATTTGGTTTAGGCTAATGTGATTTTAATACAAGTGATCGCCAATAATAGCTTTGTTTGTGCATTAATATTCAACCAACATAGATAAACAGGTTAGGATTAATATAATGTTTGCATGTTATTCGAAAAGTGCACATGAATACGAGTAGAACAAAGTAGAGGCCTATTTTATAGGGCGGGTCCTTTCTTTTGTAGATTGGATTTGTACCCTCATCCCCGAACCCTATTTGGTTCAAGACCTTATGGAGTTGACGATCTCCTGGATCGTTTTGGGTTTACAAGTTCCTAAAACTTGTTGGCGACTCTTTTGCTCTAACTTTCTTCCCTTTGGAACGCCACCATACTTTAGTGTATGATCACAGTGGGGTTCAAGCTTGGGGTTGTAGTGCTTGAAATATTCCCTACAGTTTTTGACGACTCCACTGGGGATGATTTCTATTTTAATTTCTGAAATTTATTTTGGCAATGATTTAGAATGAGCGGATGAGACTCGAAAAATTCTAAGTATTTCATGTGCGTAATTTTGATTAACATTATTGTCATATGCATAAAAAGGTCCTCATTGGATAGACCAATGAGTAAAAAACATAGGATTTTACACGTAGGAAATTTGAGAAATTTCTTTCACAACTAGAATCGAAATAATACTGCGAAATCTGGAAAATTCTAAGAACACAGATACCTGCCAAGGTGTAGGTGTCGCTCGAAGTGCGCCTACGTAAAAGCATGTTATGAATATGTTTGGCACTCTTAGGAAGTGGGAATTGATATTACGATTAGGGACAAGGAAAGTAGGGAGCCACCAACAAGTTTTTAAGGAACTTGTAAACCATTCACGGATCATTATAAGGCAACCACGAAAAGGGACAACGATAGGCAACAACGATTGACCCGTGAAGGTTACACCCCATTCATAATCCATGAGATTACTAACTCCATATGGTTCGGAACCACGAAAGGAGGATCGGGGATGATGGTACGAAGTGAGTCATGGAGTCACATTCGCCCGTATTGGCCTCTACTCGATTTTTATTATGAAAAGTATTCCTGTGATCTCAAAGGCATGCAAATAAAATATTCAATTTGCTCCAAACTATTATTATGCTAAATTGGTTGAATATTAATGCAACATATAATTCTAATATATTAGTGATCACTTTATTAAATAACAAGATTAAAGGAACCTAAATCGGTTGTCCAAATTATCTTATTAGGCGTGATATTCAATTACATATTCCCTTTAATATGCAATATGGTGATCAATAAATATAGAACGATAAACATTAATATTGGAAGCAATTCAACAATAATAGCGTTAGTCAAATCAAATAATAATAATAATAATCATGATATTAGCAATATAAAATAATATAAGTAATTAAATTAATTAATTACTCACATTTCGCGCGTTCCTTAAAATTGCTACATCATGAATAAATTGTTAGTAACTTCAATAAAAATAAATCAAATTGAAATAATTAAATTAAATAAAAGTAGAGTTGATTTGGTCCAAACCCTCAGTTAATTATACCTTTCACGCCTTGGTTTTAGTATAGAACTTCGGGTATTATATGGACTCCTTGAAGTGCTTAGGGGAATTATAATGGAAGAATAATAAGAAAGCTAGAAATTAGGTTAAAGAGGGAGAATAGAATGATTTTAGGTGTAAGGTGAGAGAGAATGATATTTGGTAGAAAAGAGAGGAAGAGAGAAGGATTTGATGCCCCGAACTGCAGAAAGGGGGGTTCTATTTATAGGGAAAATGAGCAGACGGAACCCTAAAAAGATAAAAACCCTAAAAAAGGCTACCGCGACACGGCAGATTCTACCGCGACACGGCAGATTCTACCGCGACACGGCAGGTTATACCGTGTCACGGGGAAAATTAGTGTGACGCGAGGAAATTTAGAGTGACGCGGGAAATATTTGACCTACGGGAGTAAAAACGCGTGAAGGGTTTACGCGGAAAAGACACGAGAAGATTCTGTTACACGGCACAGGTACCATGACACGGCAGTATCTACCGTGTCACGGTACAGTACACCGTGTCACGGTATGGGAGACGCGGAATTTACACGGAAACAGCACCGTGACACGATGGGAATTACCGTGTCACGGCAGCAGGTACCGTGTCACGGCAACAGGTACCGTGCCACGGTGGAATTTGACGCAAAAAAGCTTCAAAAATGGCACCGCAACACGATACACAGTACCGTGTCACGATACCAGGCACCGTCAGACGGGAGAAAGCACCGTCAGACGGGGAAAGTTCCCGTGACACGGTGCTTTTGCACTGTGCGCGGTGATTCCAGTTTTTTTTACCCCTTTTTAAAATCATCATAACTTTTGATCCGTAACTCGGAATAAGGCATATAATATATCATTGGAAAGCTTATCAAGTCTACTTTCCAACCTAATTAAAACCAGGTCAAAATGATTTATAGATTTTATGATACGACCGTTTTAGTAGAAGGGTGTTGGTTTTGGGCCGAGTTTAGTGTTTTGCTCATATCTTTTTCGTTATAGCTCGGAATTGGGCTTATGATATATGGTTGGAAAGCTTATTGAAAGGCCTATACAACCAAATTATAATCGGATCAAAATTATATATCCATGAAATCTGTTTTGGGGTTTTTTGAGTCCCTTGGGAGAGTTACAACACTAAGACTGGATGCTCGCTTGGATGCCTGTACCTGCAAAACAACGGAGCACCGAATGGTCGGTGGTCCGCCTCCAAAGCTTAAGTTAGTCTAAGTCCGAAGAATAAGGTGCGGAATGAAAAGGTTACCTGCTCGGATTCCGAGCTCGGGTGTACTTTTCTCTTGAGAGTGACAGTTCTGACAATGATTAGTAATCACTGAATATTCCTCGTAAGGAGTGTAAAAGGTTCTTTGTGTACGTATCACGTAGCCATAAATGAGGAGGTCATCTCCTATTTATAGGCTTCTCGAAAAACGTGCACTCCCTAGGGTTTCGTGCCCTAGGGAATATTCACGCAGCTTTTGCAGACCTCGAGATTTGGGCCTGAAAGCCGCCAATCCCAGGTCCTTTTATCCATCTGCCACGTGTCGTTCCCTGAGAGGTCCAAGGTGGCGCCCCTTCCAGTGACACGTGGCAGACTCTGATAGGGCCAACTGGCCTAGGGTATTTTTACCCAAATCAAAATCAGTTCAGCTCGGTTTTGTAATGTGGATATGGAAAGTGGAAAGTAAGTTATGGTTTAGGGAAATGAGCTAGGAAATGGATTGGTTTATGAAATGTATTGGGTAGAAACATGGATTTAAGCACTCCAAAGATTAAATACTCAACCCGACCAATAACGGCGGTGAAAGGTGTTCATCATCGGGTTTGGTTTTGGGGAGACATTTTTAGGTGTCTACACAAGGCATGTAGGAACTAGCGTCTAGAAAACAGGGCTTGTCGCTTGTAAAGAGCTTCTGTCGCCTGGCGACAGTTCTGTCGCTTAGCGACAGGGGTTCTTTTGCGGCGACAGTCCCTGTAGTCTGGCGCCAAGTTCTTCCAATACCGAGCCAGAACTCTGCCTTCTTGTTTTGACTATTTCTAGTACTGTTGGCTCGATTCTACTTCCTGATTGAGTTCTTTTCTTACTTTTCTGAAACCCATATGTGTTCTACATATGGACATAACCCTCTGGGGGTTCACGCTTCACCTACCCAATTGAACGCTCCTGGCAACCGGGTACATGCAAGTTGTGAATCCACCAAACCATGGAAGCAAGTTTTTAACTTGCGGGGTCCCATCCATACGCGCGAACCCTTCACGATTAGGCTTCCGCGCGATGCATCCGGACTCATAACCATGGACCCTCTTTGACTTAACCCATATCCTTGAACTTGAGAGAACTAGAGCCATGGTTAGGTTGCAAACTCATTGCATCATATTGTGACTATATGAACTACTTGTGCATCCTTGTTTGTGCATACTATATATGTGTTAACCGCTTGGTTTGACTTTTGCTTGTAAATAAGTCTTAATAAACTAACTAATGACTAAAAGACTTTGTTTAATTAATTAATTAATTAATTTGAACTAATGAATAAGCCTTAAATCGAGTCATAGTTCCTTTAAGTCAACCCGGATTTTTATTCCCGTATACTGCACAAGCGTCAACTTGTTTTGGTCATAGCCGGAGTTCTAGCAAGAACTACGAGTCGTATAACCTATGGATCTGTAGCCCCGAGTTTTATCTTTCATTAGGCGTTGGTTTTGTCTCAATGAGAGTCACAAATTAAAAGTTATGACTAAAATACTACAGTCTATCCAGTTTAGTGCACATACGTGAAGTCTTAAGTTAGTCTTTGCTTGAGTCTAGTCACATAGTCTAGCCACATGGTCATGAAATACTTCCTCCGTTAACTATTATTTGCAACAAAGGGGGTGTTTGCGGACTCCTAGGCAAAATTTGTTTATGAGAGTAAAATGGAGAGAGAAAAAGTTGGGTGCATGTGATGAGGAGAGAGATAGAGAGAAATGATTACCTTAAAAGAAAAAAAAAACATTTGTTGCACATAATAGTTTGCATCCATTTATAGTATATGTTGCAAATAACCGTTAACGGAGGTAGTCTTAACATGTCACCTACACTCACTAGTCTTAGCACACACTCTGTATATGTCATCATGACCATGTATGAGGTTTATGCATGAGTCGATTTTTCCGTCACTTGAGTTAGGGTCCATTCGATTCCTAATTCTTCCATATTTCTTCATCTACATCTTCTTCCTACTCTCCACATACTTTCTTCCATATTTCTCCATCCACATCATCTTCCCACTCTCCACATACTTTCTCCACACATATCATTCCCTTCATTCTTTCATGATCTCTTTCCATCTATGCATGTTGAATCGAGTTTGAGTCATATGATTGACAAGAAAAAAAAGTAATGATGAGACAAAATACAAGGCAAGCATTTCACCAAGATTTCATGCTTTTTTTCTTCTTTTTTTAAACCTTTCCCCCAATATGTCTAGCATAGGCACCCTTTGTTTTCCTTAGATTTATTTTGTAGGTTTTTTTCATTCCCTTTAATAAAATGAACATTTTATTTTCTCGCATATGATCATTGCATTGCAAAAAAAAAAAAAAAAAAAAAAAAATCATCGAACTAAGCACAAGGTATACCCATGATTAGAGGCACCCCTTGTAGCCATATCATATCATCTTCACCCTTTAAATATACAATCCCTTTCTTGATGAACCACTTTGAGCCTCGTTTAACGATAGACCTTTCTTTCTTCAACACACATCTACCTAACCTTGGGATGGGATGGTGTGCAACTTATGCAAGTTCTAAATACAAAGCTTGAGTGTTTTTACCAAAAATTTCAAAAAAAAAAATGGCATAAAATAAATGAATAAAAGTGTACAAAAGGGCAAGTGTTCCAATGTCTTGATATGAAAATATCTTTGATAAGAACATGTCTCAGATTGCGTCTCTTATCGAGTGCTCGGTACCGTGCCTGAGAAATATGAATGCCAAGTGAGTGATAGACCGCATGATCGGGATTGCCCACACTTATAGAAATAAAAATGCAAAAGCAAAAAAAAAAAGATAGAGCAAAAAATAAACAAAAAAAGAAAAAGAGCTCAAAAGTGAGAAAACCTCAAGCATAAAAAAATAAAGATTCAAAAAGCAAGGTTGCACACCTTGGGGGCTTATCTAGGGTCTTGAGCCTTTATTCCCTTCTTCTCTAACCTTTAGCCTAACCACGTTACAACCCTTAAAAAAGACCTTTTTGAGGTATACATACACTTGTGCGAGGTTCGGCTAGAGCTACGTTTGGCCTGATTCCTAACGGATACGTAGGCAACCTCACAATGGGATGCGGCCGTAATAAAAATGCATTCATTTTCACATTCACACACTTACACCGTGATCATATCAAGGGATCTCCAATGCTCATCCCTATTCACTTAGAGCTAGACTTGGGGGCTTGATCCTTACATCATTAGCCTACCTAGCGTAAGAGTCATCATTATTTGACTCTTACCAAATACTACTTTTCCATACCGTTAGCCTTTGCAGCCTAACTTTAGTTTCACTTTCACACACTGCACAGATACATGACCAAATAGACTTCCAATTAGGAACCCTTTGTCATGAAGTCTTGACATAACGTTGAAGCATGCTTTGTCATACCACACATCACTCATCACTCATCACTCATAATCATCATTGTATCAAAAAGTATGAAGTGCTTAGCCTCCGTGCCTAAGTTACCTAAATACTTTCATAATCGAGTCAACTAAGATAGTTTAGGAGGAATTACTCCTTGTACTTTGAGAGATAGTATCAAACGCATATACTTGATTAAGCTCATTCAACATGCACCATCAAACACTTCGATTCTTTTTCATGTCTTTCTTTTTCTGGGGAAAGTCGGTACCCTCCACAAAAATGACGGAAATTTTTTGATTTTTTGCATTTTCGAGTCGCACATCACACACGAGTCATGTACATTGAATCACATCGTGTCATATCACATCGAGTTGAGTCTAACACATGCGTCAAACGCTTTGAGTCGAGTCATGTCGAATCAATGGTCAAGCAACACTAAGCCTTAGGTCAACCCTAAGATAATAAAAGATTAGCAAAGTCCTATAGTCCGAAATATAGATGCAGGTACATTCCAACGAGCAACAAAATTTTCGGATTTTTATATGAGATTCTTCCAAGATGAGAGGAGTTTGAGCAAAAATTATATGGATCAATAAATCATAGGTGAAGAGCCTTAATTTGCAAAAGATTTGAGCAGGTTTGGTTATAAGGAAACGACCAAATTGAGAGTTCGGAGCGAAACCAGGCAATGAACAGCAGCAGCAGTAGAAATGGAAACGGAATCTGTCACCAAACAACAAGTTTGTCGCCTGGCGACAGAACGATATCGCGACGACAGAAGGTTCTGGCATGCGCCAGTGCAGCGACAGAATGTGTGGCCCCATATTGGATTATGCGGACCTTTTACAGGAATTTTGGGTTCCTTGGTACGCCAGTTAGCCCCTCTAAGCAATTTGACATGATTTAGTAATCGGCTCGATTACAATCACAATGAGTGATCGACCTGACAAAAGATCGTCTCACTTAGCTTAAAGCGCCTAAGCATTGGCTCATCGCAAGCACTGAAGTAACGGTTCACAACAATTTCCTAGGATGGAAGATGATTTGAAGATTCAAGAAGACAAAGCTTTCAACAGGGGGGGTTTAAAATTTAAAGGGTCTCGCTTGGATTTGAGAAGGACAGTTTGAGATGAAGCGACCTTCAATAGCTTTCACTATGATTGGGGAGGTTATTATTAGATTTGAGAAGAACGATTCAAGATGAAGCGGTCTTTGATAGCTTTTGCTAAGATTGAGGGAGTTATTACTTGATTTGAGAAGATGGCACGAGATGAGCGATCTTCGACAACATTCGCCAAGATTGTGGGAGTTGTCACCAAGATTTGAGAAGATAGCATGAGATGGGTGATCTTCGACGACGTTCGCTAAGATTGTGGAAGTTGTCACCAAGATTTGAGAAGATAGCACGAGATGGGCGGTCTTCGACGACATTCTCTAAGATTGTGGAGGTTGTCACTTATATTTGAGAAGAGCGGTTCGTGATGAGGCGGTCTTCGACGACATTCGCTATGATTGGGAAGGTTGTCACCATGATTCAAGGAAAACATCGAGATGTGGCTGCAATGATAGACAACATTCCCTAGGATGTGGAGAGTTGTCACAAATTCTGAAGATGGCGAGATATGGTCACCTTCGACGGTCACTCAAGATAAAGAAGAGATTGTCTATAGCGGTGACGCACTGCCATGGCGACGTACTTCCACAACCCTGAAGATGACGACGTACGGTTATTTTCGACGATGTTCCCAAGATACTATGGAGGATTGTCACCAAGAAATGTTGAACATGATGACGCAATGGTACCTTCAAAGATGGCGTTCTCTAGCTTGTAGAAGGTCGTCAAGAGAAAATGCAACAAAACGGTTACTCCAGAGACGTGTGCTCGACGGTGCAAGATACGCATTTCTTTACTCATTTATTGATAGGTTGTCGTACACCTATCAAAAATAAATTCCTAACAAAACCAACTAACAATGTAGTAGGATAAGTAGGGTCGAATCCACAGAGAGATGGCTATTCAATCTAACTTCTAAGGTATGGAGAAACTAAACTATGTCACGAAATTGGGATTGAAAAGTAGTCTAAATTAAAATAGGAATAAAACAATTAATAAAAAGACCTAGGGTTAAGGTTCACCATGTTTATAGTTCTAAATCTATCAAACATCAATAACAATTCAATCAATCAATTATCTAGAGCAATTGCTAAGCCTACGGTCGGGTCTTAACGCTCTCAATTTAACATATGTAGTTCGGTCTCATAGAATTGCTAATTGTAGGTAAGCCTCTAAAAGTAAGATCTTTCGATTCAAACTCTTATTAACAATAATTAATCAAACAATTGATCAGGTTGCAAGATTAACAATAGAACACTATCAATTGGAGAAATCAATAATCAAAATATCAAAAATATCAATCAAGATTCATAATATAAACATGGATTCCCAAACCCTAGAAATAAAACTACTCAAGCATGAAATAAATAAATAAAACTAGATCTAAGGAATAAAACATAATTAAAAGCAAGAAAATAGAAATAAAATACCTCAATGAATTAAAATTATAAACCCAAGAATCATCCATGGAAGAATCCATGGAGATGCCATGAGAAACTAGGGTTCTAGAGAGAAAACTAAAATGAACGTAAAATAATAAAAGATATAAAAGGCCTAAAAAGGCATAAGGGAAAAATAATATCCCTTGAGTATTTATATTATCCTAAAACTAATCTAAAAATAATTAAAGAAAAGAAATAAGAAAATATAAATTACATAAGTTGAATTATTAGTGGATGATAGAAGATGACGTGGCTTAAGACCGCAAGAGAAGTCGAGAACACGAGCTTCATGTTGCTTCTTTGGCTGCTCGTCAGAACCCGCGGCCGCAGGGTGGTTCCCGCGCCTTAGCAGTGGCGGCAGCAGCCTCGATGGGGCGCGGGACAGGGGCGCAGCCACCCCTGCGGTTGGCTGACTGCCACACCTGGTTTCAAATGCTCATAACTTCTGTTCTAGGAATTTTCTCGGAGCGTGTGACCTATCAATGGAAAGCTCTTCAAGTCTAGTTTCCAACGCAATTTGAATCTCATCAATCCAATTTGTAGAACTCAAGTTATGATCAAAAGAGTGGACAAAGGTCATTTTTGCAACTTTGTAAAACATCGTTTTTCTTCGTTTCTAACTCAAATTCATTTCCGTAAAGTGCATAACGACCCTTGTGGATGCCATATTCATTCCTCATACATATTTATCTCAAAATAAGCTTCCACAATCACATATACTTCATTGAGCGACCTCGATTCATCGACGTTTCATCCTTTTATTGTCTGATTCTTCCATAACTACTCCGAAAGCGTCCAAATAGTTATAGAAACTACCTGAAACATTAAGAAAAACACAAACGGAGCGTAGTAGAGCACAAAACAAACAAATTATGCAATTACAACCTAATAAGCGATAAAAGACTCAAAAAGCAACTATAAAACTAGCATAAATGTGCCTATAAACTCTATATAAATGTGATTCATCAAATTACCCCAAGCTAAACCGTTGCTTGTCCCCAAGCAACACTAAACTCAAGATAGAAAAATATGACAAATAAGACTTTCAGGGAACCAGAATAAGACCGACTCGACTCTCGAGCAAATAATCAAACCAAAGGTATTAAGACCAAAATTTAGCTCGGACACAAATAGAACCACTCAACATCGCAATCCACAATTGAAACCAAACTTGGCCACAAACGATTTCCCAATCAAGCTAGTCGTCACCGCACACCTTGTAGAATATAAATATTTGATGCAACAAAAGGTAACATGACGATAGCAAGAAATAACGTTCACTCAATCACAAAACACACATGCCGATCAAAAGGACTTTTTAAAGCTTGTAATGGGGTAAAGGTGAAGGGGTAGGATAATATTTAGGAAAATGTGAGCGAAAAAGCCAACTTGGGGAGCAATAACATAAACATGAACAAATAATGATCTAAAATTCATTCTCCAATTGACATCACCAACTTTCTCTAAAACATTATATAGAACCAAGATTGAAATCAACTATACATCGTCATGGATAATCTTTTTCTTTCTTTTTTTCCTTTTTCTTTGCCTTTTTTTCTTTCAATTCTTCGGCTTTTTCAATAAGTACATATAAACAAGCTTTTTATTTATTTATTTTCTTTTTCTTTCTTTTTTTTTTTCTTCACATCTTCAAGTAACACTTCTCAACTATAAATACAAATTTTTTTCAATCTTTATTCCACCATGTTTTGCATAAATTGAAGCTTGACACATAAACAACGACACCGCATCAATAAGCTCCCCAAGCTAGCTAGACTTAGGAATAGTAACCAATGGGGCTAAAGAGGCTTGTAATGTAGCTATATATCAATGAATGGGCAAGGCAACAACATGGGTGAGCAAAGGGAACAAATGTATCTAAATATCATCTGAAGGCTACCTAAAGAACATGGCCTTTATCATATGCGGCATGCGTGAATCATAGTCAAATTACTAATAAATCTCAAGCCAAAGTCATTGAAATAACAAATTGCATCAATCACACAAACACAGAGTAAGGTGACCTAACAAGAGAATTGGCTAGCTATACTTGATATGGGACAACCAATCTTTCCACAAACCATTCAATTGGTTCACACAATGTCAAGCAGTTATCAATGTATAGCGTAAACCGACTGAATTTTAGAATTATAACTAAGATCAAAAGAAGCTCAAGAGAGTCAAACCAAATCCGCACACGGTTCGAAGTCAAAAATATGAAAAATAGACACAAGTATGCACTATCAAAACAACTAGAAAAAAAAATAAAAAAAAAAAGAAAGCAATACATTGTTTTTCATTGTATGTAAACTCCCACTCCTAATGAATGGTACAAACCATACAACACCTACAAAGCAATAAAAATTAAGCTAAAACACAACTAACATGTATAAAGTGATGATGACAATTATCCTCCCCCAAGCTAAACATCACATTGTCCTCAATGTGAACAAAGAGGAAACTAAAACATAAATAAGGGAGGGGCACAACTCACAAGGGGTGGGTAAGCAAAGGGAGCGTCAAGGGTATAGACACCTCCACCACAATTGGTAGTTGTAATTGGGTAGCCGACGTAGCCAAGTACGCAACTTAGCAATGTTTGTACCTAGCAAAAGATTTCATCACTTGAACACACATTAGCATTATTATTTAAATAACAAAAAAAAAGATAAAAAAAATGAGAAGAAAGTCGGGTTGCCTCCCGATTAGCTCTGGTTTTTAAGGTCCCGCACGACCCTACTCAATTCGTCAATCGGAAGAATCCAATGCCTTGAGTAACTTATCATACGCCCCTGCAAACATATCATTAAGCACCGCATATGGCTTGACTGCAAGCACACAGATCTTGAAATACAGGGGTTAGAAAAAATAAAAGAAAAATGATCGTAAATAGAAAAGTTAAAATAAAAAGAAAAAGAATGTATACACCTTACCCCTGCTTGCCCCTTAGGCCATGTAGACCTTTTTGAATAATCATCAAGGTCCACATGACCAAGTGTATCATGAAATGGAGATATTTTGAGAAAGTATGGAGGATTTGACATAGTGAATGAAGGAACTAGATCAAGCCTATGGGAAAACGGGATATGAAGGGGAGATGGGTTAGGCTTAACATAAATGTTTTTACCTTCAACTTCACCCTCATGAATAAGCTTGTCAACAAAATTTTCGACTACAAAAAGATCCAAAACCATTGGTTTCTCAATCAAAGACTTCACAATAATTGGTTGTTCTTCCTTCTCCACTACCTCAATATCATCATTCCAAAAATTTTCACCATCGGAATCATAGATGGATGGGAAATTATTCTCCTCTATTGTACTTTCACTTGATGGGGAGTAAATATCATGAGTCAAATTAATGCTTTCCTCCACTGAAATACAATCCTCAAAACCAATATCATTATCATCATGTATCACCTGTTGGTTAGTATATTGTTGCACAGCAAGTAATTCAATAGATTTTGAAATACGTTGACAATCATGCATCAATTCATTAAGTTCTTCATGCTGATTAACAATAAACTCATTCATCATATTGAAAAGTTCCCTACACTCCGATGAATTGGGTTGAGTATAATTATCCACTTGGGATTGGTAAGAGGAATTAAAATCATGCATATAAGACTCACTAGGGTAATAAGAATTTTCACAGGAATTCATGCATATATTTTGTGAATTTTGATAATCATATGATGCATCAAACATAGAAACATTAGCATTATAATACCCAGAATTATAATCATATTGCCCTTGATAATTAAGATCATTCATCCCATACGAATTATAATCATACCACTCCATAAAACCCCAATATGAGTAAAACAAAAAGTAAGTATATACACAATAAAAATAAGAAAAAATATATATACAGATTAGTCTCACCAAATAAGAAGCTAAATAAAATTAAGCCGTCTCCCCGGCAACGGCGCCAAAATTTGATAGGTTGTCGTACACCTGTCAAAAATAAATTCCTAACAAAACCAACTAACAATGTAGTAGGATAAGTAGGGTCGAATCCACAGAGAGATGGCTATTCAATCTAACTTCTAAGGTATGGAGAAACTAAACTATGTCACGAATTTGGGATTGAAAAGTAGTCTAAATTAAAATAGGAATAAAACAATTAATAAAAAGACCTAGGGTTAAGGTTCACCATGTTTATAGTTCTAAATCTATCAAACATCAATAACAATTCAATCAATCAATTATCTAGAGCAATTGCTAAGCCTACGGTCGGGTCTTAACGCTCTCAATTCAACATATGTAGTTCGGTCGCTAACATAATCAGAATTGCTAATTGTAGGTAAGCCTCTAAAAGTAAGATCTTTCGATTCAAACTCTTATTAACAATAATTAATTAAACAATTGATTAGGTTGCAAGATTAACAATAGAACACTATCAATTGGAGAATCAATAATCAAAATATCAAAAATATCAATCAAGATTCATAATATAAACATGGATTCCCAAACCCTAGAAATAAAACTACTCAAGCATGAAATAAATAAATAAAACTAGATCTAAGGAATAAAACATAATTAAAAGCAAGAAAATAGAAATAAAATACCTCAATGAATTAAAATTATAAACCCAAGAATCATCCATGGAAGAATCCATGGAGATGCCATGAGAAACTAGGGTTCTAGAGAGAAAACTAAAAAGAACGTAAAATAATAAAAGATATAAAAGGCCTAAAAAGGCATAAGGGAAAAATAATATCCCTTGAGTATTTATATTATCCTAAAACTAATCTAAAAATAATTAAAGAAAAGAAATAAGAAAATATAAATTACATAAGTTGAATTATTAGTGGATGATAGAAGATGACGTGGCTTAAGATCGCAAGAGAAGTCGAGAACACGAGCTTCACGTTGCTTCTTTGGCTGCTCGTCAGAACCCGCGGCCGCAGGGTGGTTCCCGAGCCCTGGCAGTGGCGGCAGCAGCCTCGATGGGGCGCGGGACAGGGGCGCAGCCACCCCTGCAGTTGGCTGACTGCAACACCTGGTTTCAAATGCTCATAACTTCTGTTCTAGAAATCTTCTCGGAGCGTGTGACCTATCAATGGAAAGTTCTTCAAGTCTAGTTTCCAACGCAATTTAAATCGCATCAATCCAATTTGTAGAGCTCAAGTTATGATCAAAAGAGTGGACAAAGGTCATTTTTGCAAATTTGTAAAACATCGTTTTTCTTCGTTTCTAACTCAAATTCATTTTCGTAAACTGCATAACGACCCTTGTGGATGCCATATTCATTCCTCATACCTATTTATCTCAAAATAAGCTTCCAAAATCACATATACTTCATTGAGTGACCTCGATTCATCGACGTTTCATCCTTTTATTGTCTGATTCTTCCATAACTACTCCGAAAGCGTCCAAATAGTTATAGAAACTACCTGAAACATTAAGAAAAACACAAACGGAGCGTAGTAGAGCACAAAACAAACAACTTATGAAATTACAACCTAATAAGCGATAAAAGACTCAAAAAGCAATTATAAAACTAGCATAAATGTGCCTATAAACTCTATATAAATGTGATTCATCATTTATCTGCTTTAACTAATGATTAGTTTGCAAGTATCGGCGTTACAAGAATGATTTGGAATCGCAGAACGTTTTGAATCATTCTCCGTCCCTATCGCTACTTTGACTTTTGTTTTCGAAACATTCGTTTCTCCAAACTCAGTCAAATTGGGGGCTTTTGTAGACACCCATTTGTGTCTCCCCAAAACCAAACCCAGAGATGAATGCCTCTCACGTCGAACCATAATCGAATGAGGTGAAAGTGTGAAAAAGTCAAGTGTTGCGGTTTAGTTTTATTTAAAATTCTCTTCTCTCTATTTTCGAAAATAACTCTATTTATTTAAAAATAGCCAAACCAGTTTAGTTTGGTCCATAATTATGGTCCAATAATAGTGTAGTTGGATGGGGCTCGAATAGACCTTTCCAACGATATATTATAAGCCCAATTCCGATGAATAATGAGGAAGTTATGGCCAAAATACTAAACTTGGCCCGGTTAATTATTTACATACGGCCCAATGATCTAGAGGAGGGCCCAATGTTAATTATTATTCCTAAAATTATTAGGATTAATTATAACTTTCTAGAAGTTTCTAGAAGGTTCTTTTTAATTCTAATATTATTAGATTTAATAATTATTTATTTTAAGATGGACTTTTATTTGGAATAAAATATTATTATTTTATTATCATCGTTATTATTATTATTATCTTTGAAAACACGTTTTTATCTTCTGTACGGATTCCGTAGAGACAGTTGATTAAAGATCAGATTCCGCATGGAAAAGCGCGTCTAAGTTAGACTGTCGCCAAACGACAAGTGTGTCGCCTCGCGACAGACACTGTCGCCTCGCGACAGAGTGAATTTCTGGCGACAGCGTGTAGTTTTATTCCTTATCAAATTCTATACTTTTCCGGACTATTTCCTTATAAATAGGGTCCCAAAACTCCGTTTTCATTCATCAATTCTCTCTATCAACACTCATCAAGAATTACTTAATTTTTTCTTTCTCTCTCTTTCTAAACTAGCTTTTACAAACACAATATTCCGCATTCACAAGACTTAGAATCATCTAGCCAAGTTCGAAGTTGCCTTCGCCCTAGACTGCAAGGTTTAATATTTTCTGAGGGTTTGGTCCCAAATCCAGTCTAAACTTTATAACTTTATTTAATTTAATTCTTTTATTCTTTATTATTTTCATTGAAGTTTACTAACGCATGTATTTTGTTATTAGAAAGAGGTACGAGGCATCAAAGTATGTAATCTTATTGCTCTATTCTTGTAGAAAGCATGCTTATTATTGATTAATTCCTAGTATCATGTTAGGATGTTTTTAATGCTTTCTATTATCATGTTTAGGGTGTCTTTTATTATTCCTAATATCATGATAGCATATTAGTACCATGTTAGGTTTAAAGCTTTAATCTTTATTGCTTAGTGACATGCTAGGATTTGTTATTAATCTTGTTAGTATCATGCCTAGGATCTTGCTATTATATTTAGGCTTTATTATTAACATGATTATAATTATTATTATTATGCGTTATTATGATTTTGATTATGTTATGATGATTATTATTATTATTTATGATTATTATTATGTTGCTTGATATATTATATTATTGTTATTGCTTGATCACGCCTTTTATGCTTGTTAAAGGGAATTTGTATTTGAAATCACGCTTAATAAGATAATTCATAATTTGGTTTAGGCTAATGTGATTTTAATACAAGTGATCGCCAATAATAGCTTTGTTTGTGCATTAATATTCAACCAACATAGATAAACAGGTTAGGATTAATATAATGTTTGCATGTTATTCGAAAAGCGCACATGAATACGAGTAGAACAAAGTAGAGGCCTATTTTATAGGGCGAGTCCTTTCTTTTGTAGATTGGATTTGTACCCTCATCCCCGAACCCTATTTGGTTCAAGACCTTATGGAGTTGACGATCTCCTGGATCGTTTTGGGTTTACAAGTTCCTAAAACTTGTTGGCGACTCTTTTGCTCTAGCTTTCTTCCCTTTGGAACGCCACCATACTTTAGTGTATGATCACAGTGGGGTTCAAGCTTGGGGTTATAGTGCTTGAAATATTCCCTACACTAACTTTCTCCTATTACAACTATAAATTAGTCATAACACACTAAGCTCATATCTGCCTTAGTTATTTGATTAAATTAAGTGCTCTTGGAATTATAATATTTCCTCCTTGTCCCTCCTTTACTCACTCGCCTTTCCTGGTTATGAGAAGATCAAAGAATCCTATTAGAGTTATGTCTCCCTTCCTCGTTTACATTCAAAATGGTCTCTTAAGGTACTTCCCAATTCTCCCTTGGCTCCTCCTAACTCAAGCATCACTAACTCTCTCCTATTACAACTATAAATTAGTCATAACACATTAAACTCATACCTGCCTTAATTATTTGTTTAAATTACGTGCTCCTGGAATTATAATATTTCCTCCTTGCCTCTCCTTTACTCACTCGCCTTTCATGGTTATGAGAAAATCAAAAGGATTAGGGATGGCAATTTAATCCGAGTTCGATTCGAATCCAATCCGAAGGAAAAAGTCCGATCCAAATCCGTTTAAAATTAGTCCGAATCCGAATCCGATAAGATAGATCCGAATCCGAATAGGAGGCGGATCGGACTTGGACCCTACGCAAAGTCCGATGGAGTCCGATCCGAGTCCGAATCCGAGAGTATGAGCATATGCTTTATAACTTGGGACAATTGTTTACTTGTGTTTGTATCAAAATTTTGTTATGTAACTAAGTTCATAATTTAAATATGTTATGTTTATACTTTACTTGGTATGACAATACAAATAGTTATAAGTATATGACATTACAAAAAAAAATAAAAAAAAATATTCGGATCATTTCGGAGGTCCGTATAGACGGAGCAGATTCGGATCCGAAAAATACAAGTCGGATCGAATTCGGACTCGGATTTTTCGGATCCGAGTCCATGGTCCGTTTACTAAATGGATCGGATTCGGATTTAGCTACATCCGACTCGAATCCGATCCATTGCCATTCCTAAAAAGGATCCTAAAAGAGTTATGTCTCTCTTCCTCGTTTACTTTTAAAATGTTCTCTCAAGGTACTTCCCAATTCTCCCTCAGCTCCTCCTACTCTTTTTCTTACCCCATATTCTCTCCCTCTCACTTTCCCATATTAATGGTGGCAAATTTATTTTATTTACAAGTAATACTTGTCTCAAGCCCTTACAAGCTTTTTTCTCAAAAACTATTACATGAGCTCTTGCTCGTTGTCACTACACTTCTCATAAGCTATCCTAAACATATCTCTTTCACACCTTGAGTAATTATAACCAATAGTTGAATAATTAATCTACCATAGAGGAACCCTATCCAATTGTTATGAATATAAGAACATACTCGCTCAAGTGAAAATAGATTAATATCCATTTTTTATGTAAATCTAAAACTGTACTACCACTTCTCATTAAGCACATTTATCAAAAATAAACTCCATATCACTTGCTCCCCTTATCGCCTTTTACTTCCCTTCCCCCTACTCTTTCTATCAATCAAGTCTTTTATGGTTTTGCAAAAAGTCTTCTAATATTGTTTACTGCTTCCTCATACTATAATTGACCTCCTCCAGTGTCCATATTTCTTGCTCCCATATTTCTCTCGCATCTTCACCATCACATTTTCCCAATCTCTCTAAACCTAAGAAAGAGCTCAAAATAAATCAGTCACTAAACCTAAGAAAGAGCTCAAAATCAACTTCATCATTCTTACTCCTCATAAATGAATCTCTGTTATTCAGTTAAATTCTCTCCAACAACCTTAAGGTTCGACAAATTTGATGGCAAATCGGAGAGAGTAAGAGGTCCACTCTCTCCCCTAAACGTATAGTACTACATTCAAACAACAAAAACCACAACAAACCAACAATAGCACAAACTTTAAATTCGTAAAACACACGCAAAAAAAAAAGTAAAAAAAATAATAAAAATGATTCAAATTAAACCTGAGATTTCAATGCCCAAAACTCAACTTGAGTGAATTGATCTGAAAACAAAAACCCGATGTATCCTACCATAAAACCAAAACCCCTTAATCCAAAATTTTAAACAAAAGTTATAGCAACTCATGAACTCACCCAATCGGACAAAAAAAAAAAAGAGAAAAAACTCAGACCCAACATAGTGAATTTGAAAATGTACGATTAAAAAAAAAAAAAAATAATAATAATAATAATAATAATAATAATACAAGCACTTACCTCAAAGTCGCTTCAATGGAGGAAACCATCTTTGCATTCATGAATCCATTAATCTAAAATCGGAACAAACATTTTAGCCCCAAAAAATTCAGGATTATAATTTTTATATACCCAAAAACAAACCAAATTGGGCAAATTCAATGACCATACCTCAGTTTCAATGGAGGAGAGAAAACTCAGATTATGCTTCAATGGAAAAATCAGATTATGAAATGAAATGAAAAATCAATGGAGTACGCATCTTAAAGAAGAAAGGACTGAAAAAGAGGGAGGAGTGAGAAAAGAAAATGAAATGTAAAAGTAGAATGAGTGGAGATGAGGGAAAAGGGGAAAAAGTAATATGCTTACTCATTAAATGGAATCAAATTGCAATGAATTGAACGAATTTCAAGCCAGCAAAATTTCAGCAACTTTGCTCAATTGTACAGTAAAAATCATGGAATTTAGACTCATATCACTATTCCCCAAGGATGTTGACCAATTTTTGAAGGTTTCCACTTTTTAATGGGTTAAGATAAATAGAGGTTATATCACACCTTTTTCAATCATCAACAAGCTTGATCATCAAATCATTCTTTCTTCTACACCAAAAATCGTTCTCTCTCCCTACACCAAAAATCACTCTCCTCTCTCTCTCTTGCTCTAGCCTAAACCCTAGTCACCCTATTCTCTCATTTTATATACCTTAGGCACTCTAAGGAGTTCATACAATACCCGAATTTTTATACTTAAATCAATGCGTGAAAGGTAGAATTAACTGAGGGTTTAGACCAAATCAACTCTAATACTTTTTATTTAATTTAGTTTCCATTTGATTTATATTATTTATTGAAGTTACTAACAGTTTATTCATGATGTAGCAATTCAAGGAAACGTGGAAAGTGAGTAATTAATCACTTAATTACTCTTATTTTTATTCTTATTGCTAGTATCATGATTATGGTTATCATTTGATTTGACTAACGCTATTATTGTTGAATTGCTTCCAATGTTAATATTTATTCTACTATTATTTATGATCACCATATTGCATGTTAAAGGGAATATGTAATTGAATATAACGCCTAATAAGATAATTTGGACAACCGTTTTAGGTTCCTTTTAATCTTGTTATTAAATCGAAGTGATCACAATATTTTAGAATAATGTGTGCATTAATATTCAACCAATTTAGCATAATAATAGTTTGGAGCAAATTGAATATTTTGTTTGTATGCCTTTGAGATCGCAGGAATACTTTTCACTATAAGAATCGAGTAGAGGGCTAGAGGCCAATACAGGCGAATGTGACTCCATGACTCACTTCGTACCATCATCCCCGATCCTCCTTTCGTGATTCCGAACCATATGGAGTTAGTAATCTCATGGATTATGAATGGGGTGTAACCTTCACGGGTCAATCGTTGTTGCCTATCGTTGTCCCTTAAAATCGTGGTTGCCTTTAATGATTCGTGAACGGTTTACAAGTTCCTTAAAAACTTGTTGGCGGCTCCCTACTTTCCTTGTCCCTAATCGTGTCCCGGCCCTAATCGTATATGTCAATTCCCACTTCCTATGAATGCCAAGCATATTCACCACATGCTTAAATGTAGGCGCACTTCAAACGACACCTACATCAGTTAAAGTAGACCCTTGTGCAAAAGTCCTTCCAAAACACTTTCAAATGCTCTTATTTCACACAAAGATCTTTCTTATTTCTTTCATAGCTTTGTTAACCCGTGCTTGCCTCTTTCCTTGTCCGTGCGTGCTCTGCATAGACTTCATACGTGCCAATAAGTGCTAAGATGCATCAAATACACAAACAAACCCGTGCTTGCCTCTTTCCTTGTCCTTACGTGCTCAATCACTGCATAGACTTCACCAATAAGTGCTAAGATGCATCAAATACACAAACAAAGCCCATGGAGCATGAGATACACAAAAATGCATAAAAATAGAGTAATAATTAGTGAACTATAAAACATCAATTTATCACATTATCAAGGCCCAAAACCACTCTAAAATCTTAATATACTAAATTACAAGCTATCAAAATGATGTCAATAGGTATGGCTAATCGCAGAGTCACTCAAGACACCGACTTAGATATTCTTAATTTTATTTCTTTAAGCCTTAGTAGTATTTTGGGGAGAATGTTAGGGGTTTGGCCTTCCCACTGCTAGTGCCTTCGTAGAAGCGTAGTTGTGTTTATCTTTCTCGTTTTTTTTTCGCTGTTTGTAGTTTGTTTATTTTCTTTCTCTTGGCTTGGCCTCATTTGAATCCAAAAAAAAAAAAAAAAAAAGATGTCAATAGGTATGGCTCGTTGAATTGTTTTGTTTTGTTTTGTTTGAGTTGGACCCTCCTTATCATTTTTTTTTAATTTAAAAAAAAACCGCACAAATATCCTGGAGACCGTTATTCTCCCTAATTAGTGCTCTTCCCTCTTCCTACCAGTAATTACTCCTAATAAATTACAATTTTAAAAAAAATTAGGGTTTTTCTAAGCTATGCCCCTAAACTTCTTCGGTTTCTAAGCTGTGCCCACGGTTTTTAAAATGTCTAAGCTATGCCCTCCACCTTACTATTTTTAATTAACAATAACCAATTACGTTTAAACTCCGTTAGTAGTTGTGGAACTGTTAAGTACCTCTGTTTGGAGGGAATATTTGCCGCCATAATTGTTAGGGTTTTACTTGTATTATAAAAGGGGGCTTGTATAACACAATTCCCCTGTTTCTTCTTGTCTACAAAAAATTTAGCCCAAAAAATTTAGCCATTACGATGACAAGCTCCCGTTCTTCTCCAGCAATTTCTAGTTGTCAATGGGATTTTGTTAGTCCCAAGTGCAATTGCAAGCCTCCTTTAGATTGCAAGTTACATGTTTCCACTTCAACAAGGAACCCTAGAAAGGCATATTGGAGGTGTGATTTTTGCAGATTTTTCGAATGGGTAGGCCCTCATAACATGTTGTGGAGAGGAGAGTACCAACAAGCGTATTACGATGGTTTTGATGGTGGTGAAAGCGTTGACAATGGTGCGCTGATGGAGGTGAAGCGTGAATTGGGGAATTTAAGGCAGAAAGTTGATAATGTTACTGCTTCTTTTAAGGACATGTTTAAAATTGGGGTAGTTATGTTTTTGTTGTTAATTATCATATTGAAACTGTAAGTGGTGTTTAAGTAGTGTCTGGTTTGAGAATCATAATAAGCTTGGTTTGTGTATGATCTAATGAGGTGATGTACTGTCCTTTTTTTTAATTAATAATAGTTTATCATATTATTGTTTATATTGAGTTTTGTATTGAATTTGATAATATAACATTTCAAATTAAAATTAGTGACAATTTGCAATTTATATTCCATAATGTCAACCAAAAGTACATAATCACAGTCTGCCAAAAAATTACATCATCACTTAGTAGAAATAACACAAAAGTTGGCTTAAAAAGTATTAGTTTGCCACAAAACTAGGCCACTTGCATGCCTGACATAACACTAATAGCATAACGATCTAGAGTTTATCTTGGCTTGCTTAAGGAATTTGACTTAAGGCTGACTCATCGATTGCTGCCACTCTGCACTTTGGTTTGATGTTTGAACTAGGGGCTGTGAAGATGCAATCATGGTATCAATGAAGCTATGATCAAATGCATTACTGTTGCTTGATTGATCTTGGTGTAACTTTCCTTTCCCTTTTGATGTACCACTGTAACGAGTACGGTTGTTTGTTCTATCAGCACCTTCACTAGTGTAATTTCCATTGATCATCAATTCAATCAAGGAGAAGTCAACATCATTATTTTCAGGTGGTCTCTGTGCTTTCTTTCCTTTATTGCCACTCTTTTGTGGCACAGTCTTCCCTTGTTGCTCGGCTACTTCTCGGGCAGTTGGGCCACCTTTACATGTTGTCATATTATGCCCATAATTCTTGCAGTTACTACACTGAACGGTTGCGCTTCTTTTTCCTTTTCTTTGCTCCCCTTCCTCTCTCCTCCTATTTCTTGATGGTCTGCCAATACTTCGTTTCATTGTTGGTGGTATGAGGGTTGGAACACCATCAATGTGTGGCCATTGCTCTTGATCAGGTACAGGGGATATGTTTCCACCGTAGGCTTGTTTGTACTTAGTTACAGTGAACCATTCACTCACATAAGCTGCTGGATCTTTGCCTTCATGTAAGATAGCTTTGATTCCATGTTTGCATGGAATTCCGCTCAATTGCCATCTCCCACAAGCACATGTTCCACCAGTCAAAGACACTGGTAACCTTGCTCGTCCATCGTGAATCTCATATGTACCCCTTCCAGAAGGGTATGCTCGACAAACTCTACTATCCTTAGTTAGTACCCTGATCCTGTTCCTAATGTTTGGACAGATTCCGTCTTGCCATTGGTCTGCTACGTGTTGTCTAGTAGCATGTCTAACCATTGCTATTCTCCTAACACCTGCACATATTACATAGAAAATAAAACATTATTATCAGCTTGCATTTTCTAATGTACAGCAACCAAAAATATAACTACACACTTGCCTTCTAATAGAGTTAGAATTGGATAACTTCGGTCCACTCCGATAGTACTATTGAAGCTTTCCACAAAATTATTTGTGTTTTCATCACTTTTCAAAGTGGGGTCAAACTTCCACCTTGTCCATCGCTCTAGTGGACCTACATCTTTAAACCATTTCACTGCTCCTAAACCACCATGTTTTTGAAGCTGAACCATAGCCTTCCTAAACGAGTAGTCTGAGTACGAATTTGTAACACTCCAAAATAGTTTATGCATGAGTAATCCGGGGTAGTCTTTTTTAAAGTTTTTACATAAGTGCCTAGCACAATACCTTCTAGGCACCTTTGGCCAAACTGAGTCCAAAGATGGGTCTACACCCTGTATAACATAAATTAAGAAAAAGAATAAAGCGAAGAAAGTAAAACAAACATTGCAAAAAAAAAAAAAAAGTAAACAAACTAAGTAAATTATATAGCTTAGAGTAGTAACCTTTTGTCGATCAGACATTATAGTCCAGTCTTCTCTCCCTGTAGAAGTGAGTATTTGCTTTAGATGGTGAAAGAACCAACTCCAGCTTGTCTTATTTTCTGAATCAACAACTGCCACAGCAACTGGAAAAATTTCATTGTTACCGTCCAAGGAAACGGCAGACAATAAAATTCCCCCATAGTTTCCCTTCAAGTGACATCCGTCCACTCCAACTAACCCTCTACATCCGCTGATCAACCCCTTGAACTGTGCAGCAAAGCTGATAAAAATCGATGAAAATTGTAGAGATCTTTGAGGACCAGGAACATTAGTCCAACAACAAAAAGCCATTGACCCAGGGTTGCTCTCCTTCAATAGTTCACAATACTGAGGCAAATTAGTGTAAGATTCATCATGCCCACCCTGAATGATCTTCATTGCTATTCCTTTCATTCTATAAATGGTAGATTTGCACATTTTCAAACCATATCTTTCCCAAAGAAGATCATCTAAGGCCTTTCCCTTAATGTCTGTGTTAGCTCTTATGTCCTCAAGAAGCTTATTAGCAGCCCATTCACAATTACGCATGGGGTTATTTACTAAGTTTAGGTCACAAGTATGGCCTTTTCTTAACCTCTTGATGGCCCATGTGTGTCCATCAAGTAGCAGAGCTGCATGAACCCTCCAGTTGCACCTTTGATCTGCACACTCTGCAGTATATCTTCGGTTATCTGCCTTGTTCACAACCAGAGCAAATCCCTCTTGGATACAAAAATCTCTTAAAGCATCCTTGAAATGATCTTTGTCTACAAAAAGCTGCCACTGTTTCAACCTGATTTTACCAAACTCTGCCTCCTCAAATACCTCCCCATTCTTATACAACCTACTCATGTAAGAATCATCATCAACCACCCATTCATTTGTCCTAAATGGTTCCCATCCACCATCTACATAATTTTGATTCAACAATTCATTAATATCACCTTCTTCATACTCCATTTCATCATCATCAGATTCACTTTCTACATCAGAACCTTGGTCAGGTTGGTAATCACCTTCACTATCTGTACCACTACAATCAGATAAAGCCCCACTCACATTTGACACCCCAACATCATCATCTAGCCTAACCCTAGACCTCTTTCTAGTCCTAACTGATGGTTGCTCCTCTTGAACTTCATTGGCTTTAGTATTTGGTTGAGGTGGATTCCATAAACCCTTGAATTTAAGGGTAGATTTTGATATTTTTTTACCATGAGGGAATGAAGAAGGCTTAAGAATATTGTTTGGTTTAGTACGGGTAGTACGGCTAACACTAGGACCTGTTTGGGTTACACCTGAAGTTGGAGGGTTGATTAAGGATTGTTGTGTGGTTGGGGGGTTAGAAGCCATAAGCCTGGGGCTTCTTCTTGGGCTTGACAAAGTAAGGGTTTGACTATGTTCAGGAGATTGAATTTTAGATGGTCCATGAGATGAAGGGGTTGGAGATAGATTACCAGAATTCTGTTCTTCAGGCTTACCCCTCCTAACTGGCAGTTTAGTTAGTAGTGGTTTAGGTGGTCCTGCTGAAGCACTTACATTTGATCCATTCAACCTAACCTTTTCAGATAAGGTCCAAATAAAATTAGGTTGCTTCAAACAACCAACCCATATGTCTATGCTTTTGGACTCAACTACCTCAAACATGGTCATTAGTGTTTTATCATCAGTAAGTGCATTACTCTTCCCATTAGAACAATAACTTAACCCAGGAAAAGTAGGGAGTTCATACCCAAAAGAATTAAAATTTTCAACCATATCATTCACTACATCTATCAGCAAACATTCATCTATATCAGCAACCATAACATCAACAGAGTTACCCATAAAATGCATTTTCAACACCCTTTCACCCATTCTGTAGATAAAAAAAAGGGGCACAAAACCAATGTATAATCATTAACCAACATATCCAAATACACAATTGACCCAAACCCTATTTTATTTAATCAACACTTACCAACTGTATGTAAAATTAATTGCTACATCAACAATAACTTAACCCTAGAATCAATTGCTACATCAACAATCACAATTACGCCCAAATATATGTAAAACAACAAAGAATAGCTTTAAATTTCAGAAATTTATGTGAAATTACCTGTCTTAGAGTCCGAAATTTTCGACCTTAGGTATAATTCAATTGCCCAGCCACCACGACTCCACCTCGCAACCAAAACGCAAGCACAAAGACGAGTTTCGATCCGCGAAATTCAACAACGAAAGCTGTGTTTATAAATGAAGATCGCTCGTCGCATTCTTTGTTTGATTTCAATCGCAAATTCTAGGCACTACTTTTTAAGGGTTTTGATTTTCTTTTGAGTGTTTATGAAACAGAGTAGAAGAGGAGTTTGATCAGTGTGTGTAAGGGAACAAGAAGGATTTTTTTTTTTTAATCGTTTTTTTTAAAGGGAATTCAATCGTTTTTTTTTTCTTTTTATTTTCTATTTTAACTAGCAACGACAACTAACAGAGCTTAACGTCCGTTAATTACTGTTGATAATATAGGGTATTGTTAATTAAAAATAGTAAGGTGGAGGGCATAGCTTAGACGTTTTAAAAACCGTGGGTACAGCTTAGAAACCGAAGAAGTTTAGGGGCATAGCTTAGAAAAACCCAAAAAATTACTGTAAAGGAGTAATTGTCACGCTTCCTCCGCTTTTCACCAAGAAAATATCACCTCTCTCTTCTCTCTCCCAATTCCCAACTATCAGGCTATCAGCGCTTCCTCAGTAGTCAGTATTAGACATCTCACCAGGTTCTTCAATGTATACTCCTGAAATTGCCGGAAATTCGAAAGATCGTTGCATTTTATCACTCTAAATCATCGAATTTCTCTCTTTTTCTTCTATATTTTGCATTCTTGTTGCGCCGATTTATCTTTGATCATCATCATCATCGCCATCAATTGTGAATTGATTAATTTGGGAGAGGGAAACAAAAATTAGGGTTTTTTTGATGCTTCGATTTATAATTGGAGGAGGTTGATAATGGTGGTAGCAGCATCGAAAACGCCGAATCTGAAGACGACCCCGAATCTACGGTCGCAGTCCACTCCTAAGAGACCTCCATTGTTGCCGTCGGAGAGAGATAACAGCAACAACAATGTCTCCATTGCAGCTCATCATCGGCGTCCGAAATCTCGGGAGGTCAATTCTCGTTATTTGTCGACTTCTTCTTCCTCCTCAACATCTGGTTCTTCCTCTTCAACTATCTCCAATTCTTCCTACTTTTCCCCCTCTTCCCGCCGATGTCCTTCCCCAGTTCCCTCCAGGACGGGGACGTCCGTTCCATCGACACCGGCGATGAATTCGAATTCGGCAGTTAAGCGTTCGCAGTCAGTAGAGCGGCGCCAACCAACTACGCCGAGATTGAGAGGGGAGAGAATTCCTGGTGAGATGTCTAATACAGCGAAATTGCTGATGTCTTCTTCAAAAGGCCTTTCATCTTCATTTCAAGGGGGGTCGTTTGCGGCGCCTACGGGTAAAAAATTTACGAAATATTCGTCTTCTCCGGTTGCGAGTTTGAGAGCGGTTACTCCGGAGAGGAAGGCGAGGATGACGCCGAGAGCGGGAGGAGAAAATGCTAGACTAATTGAGCAGAATCAGCCGTGGCCAGGTAGGTCGCGTCCGCCGGTTAGCTCGTTGAGTCGGAGTGTTGATTTTGGGGGCTGTGAGGGTAAGAATTTAAGCAATGGATCTACTACCAAAGTTGTTAGGGCACTGCAAGAGTCGTTGATGGGTGATTGTAAGTTGAATAGAAGTATGAGTAAAGATGATGTTGTTAAGGGTACTAGGGATGATAATGCTAGTTGCCTTAATGAGGGTTCTGAATCGATTGTTTCTGATAGGGAGAGTGTGTCATCTGAGTGCAATTCAGCTACAGGATCACATGATAGTAGTAATGCCAGTGTTGGTCGTGGAAAAGGTAGTGGTCGGAGTATCGTGGTTTCTCCGAAAGTTTGGCAAGAGGCTAATGGTTTCCGGTCCAAACATGTCTCAGAGTCGGGTTCTCCAGTAGCTAGAAGTAGTTTGTTGAAAGGGGCAGTTCCGCCTAAACTCGTCCCACCTAAGAGGTTGATGTCGGATAGTTCAGGTGCATTGCCTAGAGGACCTGTCAGTAGTAACGGAATTTCATCTCCTATTCGTGGGTTTCTGAGACCATCCTCACCAAATCACGTAGGGTCGTCCTTGCGGCCTGCATCACCGAGTATGCTGGGGACATCTTTGAGGTCTGCATCTCCGAGTAAACAGGGGGCATCATTGAGGCCTGCATCACCAAGTAAACCCGGGGCATCTTTGAGATCTGCATCCCCAAGTAAACCTGGAACATCTTCGAGACCTGCATCTCCAAGTATGTCGGGGACATCTTTGAGACCTGAAACACCAAGTAAATCAGGGACTTCTTTGAGACCTGCATCACCAAGTAGACCAGCAACCGCTTTGAGGCCTGCATCACCAAGTAAGCCAAGGACAACTTTGAGGCCTGCGTCACCAAGTAAACCTGGCGCAATGTTGAGGCCTCCATCTCCAAGTAAACCAGGAATGTCTTTGAGACCTGCATCACCAAATAAGCTGGGAACATCCTTGTCATTTGAGAAGGCTTCCCCCTCAGTAGGGATGGGTCGAATGGCTAGTCCATCTAGGGTGCGAAATGCTGTGGCCAGTAATGTGACCAGCATGCCATCAGTTCTTTGCTTTGGGGCTGATGTTAGGAGGGTGAGGGTGGGTGATAGCCGTCTTGGTGATGCACATTTGCTTCGTATCTTGCATAATAGGCACTTGCAGTGGCGGTTTGTCAATGCAAGAACTGAGGCTTCCTTGTCTTTTCAAAAGTTCAACGCAGAGGTATGCTATTGAGGTTGCAATTGTTTGTTATTTACTCACATGATTTTACCTTCACTGTTTCAGTTGTAGTTGTTGTGGCTTGTTTTTTATACTTATGCAAACAGTGTTGATTATGGTAAATCCACCTAGTATGTCATCTGCAATCCTCATAAGGGGCCAGCCATAGTTTGAGACAATATCTTTGTTCTTTGCTCCCTATGGGTTTAAGGCAAAATATGGTGTCGTGGTGCATTGGAGTGCTTCAAAATTTATTTATGCTACCTGGCTGAACTAAGTTCAATGAAGCTGTAATGTAGAAAATCAAGTGTGCACCCATATTACCTGGCTGAACTAAGTTCAAAAACTGTGTTAGAATTCCCTGTTTCCTAAAACACTTTACAATGTCCTATTTTCAAGGAAAGAGTATAGATCCATACCTAGCCTACTTTATCAATGGAATAAACTAAGGGCATTTTTGGTATTTTAGTTATTAAAACTTGTGAATTATAGAAGGGTTACAATTTTAAGGAAAATGAGGAAGTATGATACAGGGACTGGGACATGTTTAAGGTTTGATTAGCTCGTCCACTACTCCAGTCATATCTAGTCAATGTCAAGAATGTCTTCATTATATAAGGGAAAGAGTGGTAGGTTGGTGATGGGATTTTAGGACAGACAAATGGTTTTGTTGGACTTGCTAGGTGAGATACTAAGTTCGTGTTTGACAGAGACGGACTTGCATTGGATTGGGTTATAGTTTCAAAATAGTTATAAAATTTAATACAAATCCACTTTTGAAGTTAACTTTCCATTGTTTGGTCTTTAGTTACCTGTTAGAGAATGTGAGAGAGGAAGGGGGAAAGTAGGGAGATGGAGGGGATGTTATATAGGAGAGGAGAGAAGGAGAAAGGTAAAAGATGGAGTGGGAAATGTGGCATTCCTTACTCAAACAAGAAAATTTCCACCCGTAGGATGCTTTAAGCTTGAAAAACATCTGTTCTCTTAGATAGTGAAATGTAGTAGTTTGATTTCTTTTGGCTGGATTATGGTTATTATGCGAAGTCCCAATGGATTTATCAAGCTGAGAAACTTCTTGGGAATTAAAATACCACTTTTGGAAATAACTGCACCTAATTTTTATTATTTAAGTGAAAAAAACTACCTAAATAACCAATACTACACTTGAAAACCAAAAAAGTTTAGGTAGCACTATCTTCTTAATATTTCTGTCAAACAATTAGATGATGTGTATGGTACTTTGCTATAACAAAGGGGACAAAGTCATTCATTGACTCTTTATCTCTACTACTTACGCTGAATACATGAAATTTGATCATATAAATATTTTATAATATTAAGTCAATAACGTGCTGCACTTTTACTGATATGGGTGAATGCAACATGTAAACACTTGCACGTGTTGAATACTTTTAATTTACTCTTTTAGCTGACAGAACATAGCTGCTATATACATACAAAGTTTCTTGTTCCTTTATTACATATTTGCTAGTATGCATGGGACAATCCAAAGTCCCAAGCTTCCTGTTTGTGTGATTGTGACTTTAATGACTTATTTAATTAGTTAATGTGCTGTTAGATACTTATGAGCATCAAAATTCTGTGAAACTCTAGCTAATTCACTTACTAGGTAGGTGTATTTATAAGGCTATAGGTTTATTAACTAATCCAGGTTAGAGTAGGATTAGTACTCCCTCCGTCTCTTTATGGACCTATTTGTGTTTTTTCATGGAAATTAAGAAAGTTGGTGGAAGCACATTAGTGCATGTGGGGTTAGAGAGAGATAGAAAGAAAACAAAAAGTAATTGGGAATAATCGATAGCCTACCTTATCGATGTAAAAAGTCATTATTAGTACAAAAAAGTGATGACAACTCATCAAAATGTGGAGAATATTCTCAAATAGTACAACCTTAAAATAGAAATAGGTCTTTAATTTTGATTTGTCAAAAAAGGAATATAGGTCCTTAATAAAAGGACGGAGGGAGTATCATACTGCCAGAAATAATCTCATACAAGATCGAGGAAACAGGCTTCTTTGATCTCCAAGGAAATCTCATGCAACTTTCAGAATGAAAAGGAAATGAGTTCCTACTTAACTATGGAAAGCTAATGAATACTTCATAAAAATTAACTAAGAATCTAATGAATGAAATCTCACAACCTGGAACCAGAATTAAGGAAGTTAATTTTTCCCATTTAGCTAATGTGTCGGAATTGGACTAAGCTAAAGAAAGAACGAGGTTTAATTTGCAAGTTGCACCATGTAAAATCCATACTTAGATGGTAATGGCAAAACCATGGGCTTATTACTAAGCTATTCAGCCAGCGAAGTCACACAAGTGAGGAATCTTGCTTAGATGCAAACAAGTTGGACCCCAAATATGCGTGGAACTGCGTCTAGGCTTTTGGGTTATGCTCAGATCCTTGTTTTAATTTATTTACTGCTGCAGCACTTATTTGTAACATAAGGAAAGGGATTTTTGCCTGCTACTCTGAGGTGTGCAGGTATCAACATTGTTATCACCAGTAATCACATATGTGAGTTGCTCCTGGGATCTAGGTGATGCCCATGATCTGGATTTTATTATTTTCCTGCTGCGGCATATAAAATATCTAAGATGGGATAATGGAAATAATGCTCCAGTACTGCAATATAAGAATAGACTGTAGCATGATCCCTAGTAAATGGTGCATGCTGCCAGTGACCATTCTTATAGTCCTATAACATACCTTGTTCCTGTGCTTCCTGTCAATGTAATTGGCTTTTGACAGGAGATGTACGGGTCCTAGACAGCAGCAACTATCAATTTCTCATTCATACTTATAGACTTTTGGTCCCACCAACTGGGGCCTGTCACATTGTAATTGAGACCTATGCTGTGAATACCCCCTTCTTAATCTGGGTATAAGAAGCCCTCATTTATTAAAATGTTATTATGTGATTGTACTTTCTAACTTCTTCACATATGCACCAGAGGAGTCTTTTCAATGCATGGAAAACAACCTCTGAATTGCTCGAAGCAGTCTCTTGTAAAAGGAAAGAGCTACAAGGGCTGAAGCAGAATTTGAAGCTTGTGTCTATTTTGAAGGGGCAAGTAAGACTAACACCTCCATCATGTATTTATTTATTTATATTTATTTTTTTTAATTGCAACATTTGGAATTTTACACACACTCCTTCAATTATCTTTTGTAATTTCTATTTTGGAAAAACTATAGCATGTGGGATCTTGTTACATTCGTTTTGAAATATACTTTCATAAAATCTATTTTTTATAATTTTACTAAAATATCACTTAAGATATGTAAATATAAAATCTGCATTGACAAGCGTGAATTTTCCAATGTTGCAATTAAAAAAAAAAAAAAAGGTGGTTTCACATATTATTTAATTATTGTTATTGTTAATGATACAGTAAAACATAGTTTTGATTATTTGTAGGTTTAATTTAATTTTTATTTTTTTTAAGTTCTGCAATATTTAAAATTTGTAAGGCTTATGATTTGTATTATTTTCTGAGGACTGAAGCTAATTAGCTATATCGCTGATCATAAAAATGTAATAATAAGATAGAAGGGCATTAGGTTATCACATTCCATGTTAAGGTTTCTAAATGCTACTTACTTAGCCTTTTTTTTAAAAAAAATAAAAATAAAATTATTGTATTAGTTGGAAATGTATGTAATTGTCTCTTCTTTTGGTGTGCATCTGGAAAGCCTTAGATCTCGAAAAGCTAGAATTGTTAACACTTTGTTTTAGACTGGTCATTCAAGCAGTTGTCTGTCTTAGTGGCATTTAATGATTGTTTAGATCCTTATTATGTGCTCTAAAATGTGTGCAGATGTTATACTTGGAAGATTGGGCTCTTATGGTCAAGGATCATTGTAGTTCATTGTCTGGAGCCATCGAGTCATTAGAGGCTAGCACAGTTCGTCTTCCACTTGTTGGTGGAGCTAAGGTAAGTGACTTGGTTTTTTAATTGGGTGATTAAAATCCTTAGAGTCTAGTGTAACTCTTGGCATTGTTTATTCAGGGTGATATTCAAGACTTGAAGGACGCGATATGTTCTGCTGCAGATGTGATGCATGCTATGGCTTCTTCAATATGTTCACTGTTGGAGAAGGTAACATCAAAGCTACCTTTCCATGCTATGTTCAACTGTACATAAATTATCGTATATGTAGCATCAGTGCATAGTAGAGTACTCCAGTATAGGGCCTACTACGTACATATTAAATACAGTACCATCAAGGTGTAAAAATTGATATCGGGCAAACAGCTTGTGGAATAGTTTTTGCAACTGGAAACAATTTGATTATTTATAGCTGTAAAGCAATCATGGATGAAAAAGGGAAAGTAATGAGAGTGGAAGAGAACTTCATGGATCAAACATATCGGAAAAATTACCCATGTTAAATACAGACTAAGAGCACAAGCACTTTATGGAGTAAAAAAATCTTGGTTTGCAGTGAAGGAAGTATCTATATCCAGAAAGATTAGGCAATATGTAACATATCACCTGATCCAAACCTAAAATCACGTGACCACATTTGATCTAATCCTTAAATTTTAAAATACTAATCGATTGAAACTAACAAAATAGGATCTAATTCAAATATGACACCAACTAGCCCAAAGCCAAAAGGGCAAAAAGGTGATTGAAGGAGTGGAAGAGGCAATTATGGACTAAATAGTGAAAGGAATCTCCATATTTGGATGTGGTTGCGATAACAGTTCAAATTCATTTCCATGGGCAATGCGGCCTAAAATCTGTAATGGTAAGCCCAAAACCCTTTATGTGGCGTTTGGTTCATCCGCAGGTATTAGGTATAGGGTTAGGTATCAAACCCATGGGTTTGGATTGGGTCATACCTTGAAACCCATGCCTTAATTCATGTGTTTGGTTGCATAAAACGTAAAGTAACTTTCATTATATATATATATATATATATATATATATATATATATATATATATATATATATATATATATATATATATATATATATATATATATATATATATATATATATATATATATATATATATATATATATGTCTTAATTCATGTATTTGGTTGCGTAAAACATAAAGTAACTTTCATTAGTTTGAGTGGCAAAATTATGTATATACAATATACTACTTCCGGTTCAAATTACTTGCAACTATTTTCTTTTTGGGCCGGTCCACATTACTTGCAACTTTCCCAATTCTTTCCTTTTTTTAGTAACTTTTTAGTGCTAGAATTACCATTTTACCCTTACGTTTTTTTTAAAACACCCTAATTAAAAAACTGATTTATCTAACTATCTTAAACCCTAACATTAATTAAGCTAACTACTTTCACCAAAATCAACCCATTTCCATCCAATCGGCCACCTTTAGAGCAATTCAAGCCACCTTGATCTTCCTCCTCATCACCATTATTCATAAAATTTCTACATCTTCTTCCTCATCCCCATTTTTTTCTCTCTCCTCCTTCAACTTGTTGCTAGATCGAGTCCAATTAAGACGGACACCATTTCTTTCCGCTTCGATATCTAAGACGACGCCTCCATTTTGCGTTGTGGCGAAGAGCCGGTTCCTGCTCTTGCCTCTCATGAATCTCCTCGACCATTCCGGAATGAGTGAGCTTTTGTATCAGTACTGAAGAATCCGGTTATCGACTCGGTAGCCCAACTGCTTGGCATCTAGGGTGGAAGCCAAAACCCTCTTGCTTGCTGACATACTTCAAAGTCCTAGACAGGTACTCAACACGGCGAACAGACAAGAGAGGGGACATGGGATCTAACGAGAAATCCTGTGAAAAACACGATCGCCTGCCAGTGGAAGGCTTTCTGCGTTCATTCCCTCATGCGCATCTAGTGCAGTGTCTCTGTAACGTTCATAAACCCTATCCTGTTTAGACATATAGCCAGAAAGAGAAAGCAGCTTTGAGAACTAAGAAAGCAGTCTACAGGATAGACCTTTGCTTCGCTCTTCACCCTTTATGGGGCTCCGCCCTCCTGACCGGAGTGCCGTTCACTCGACTTCTTAAGCGGGAAGTACTTGTTCCCTTCACCAACCAAGCTTTGAATTGTTATGCCTTTGTAAAGGAGGATAAAGAAACCTTTCATATGGCCCGTCAGGTCACAGGAATGCTTCTTAAGCTTCAAATTCCGAGCCGAGTCAACAACCCTCACTCGAACACTTAGAGAAAATCTTTGTCCCTAATTTGGAACCCTTTTTTGGTCAAAGCCAAATGATGAATAGAAGGAAAGGAGATCATAAAGATAGGCGGACGACTGGACTTATAGTATAGGTCGGATGTTTTCGTGAGCAAGTAGAAACTACCTTTTGAAGCGCCGGTCGCCAGGCCAAGTCAGAAAGGCTTTGATGACTCAACTTATTGGAATGGAATTAAATCTTGAAAAGGGCCCAAAAACAAAAAAAGGAAAAAGGCATCTCGGGTCTATGCCTCAGCATATTCTTAGTCTAAAAAATAGGAGTTGAAGAGCTCTTTCTGAAGACGAAGTCTTTTAGTTACAGACGGTTGATGTATCAGACTCGACCCTATCTTTCGTAGCATGCATTCCCATCCGTGTCGCAACTGATTCGGTAAGCTACGTGTCCGGTGCACGGAGAACTGCCTTCGGTCTCCAAACTAACTTACTCGTGGCAACCTTCCGGCCGCCCAACAACCTATTTCAACGGCGATTTCCACGAAGATTTCAGCGGCGAAGAATTGAGCGTGAATCTGCGGTTTCTCTCTCATCTCCTTCCTCGTGGTTTAAGATCGGCGGGTATCGGCGGCGTCGTGGTTTAAGATCGGTGGCCTCGTGGGTTTCAAATCGGTGGGTTCAGTGGGTGGGGGTTGGTGGTTTCGGTGTTGGTTGATTCGGTGTGTCGAGTTGGTGGTTTCGGTGTCGGTGTGTCGGGTAGTATATATATATACACATATATACATATATGCCCAAAGTTGCTACTAATTTGGACCGGAGGTAGTATATATATATATATACATGTGTATATATATATATATATACATGTGTATATATATATATACATATATATATATGTATATACATGTGTATATATATACATATATATATATATACATATATATATGTATATACATGTGTATATATATATATATACATTTATATATATATATGTACATGTATATATATATGTATATGTATATATATACATATATACATATCTTTAGTCATATCTTTAGTCAACCAAAACTGCTCCAAATCATACTCTGTATAACTCAGTATCAAAAGCATTGGAAAGAAGGAATTTTTTTTTTTTTTTTTTTTTTTTTTTGACGAAGTTCAAAGAAAAAAAGATCTTTTTGGCTATGGCAAGTTGTTAGTCTGTAGCAGTGGTTAACTATGGGCTGACTTGAAGTTTGCTTATTTTCATGAAGTGAGTTAGGTAATTTAGATTGTAGATTAAGGCAATGGTGGATAGGGGTGTTCAAATAAACCTGACCCGATGACCCGACTCAATTTTCCGGGTAGTTTGCTGATTTTTTAAAAAACTGATTGGTCGGTTACCCGACCCGGATGAAAATCTGGGACTTCAGGTCGGGTCATTGGCCGTTAATTTTAGTTCGCGGGTACCCAAATACCCGACATGATAATTTTTTTAAAAAAAAAATTAGGGTTTGGTTTCCTCAAACAGCCGCCCCATTCCTTCTTTTCTCCTTTCTCACTTTCACCTACCTTTCTCTTTCACTCTATCTCTAACACCACCCAACAGGCCACCATATGTCTACATACTCCACCGATCCGAGAATCCCAACCACTGCATCACCACCTCCTTCCCAGCAACTACCAGCCCCATCCGCTAGCACCAATTCCAACATTTACCACCGTTTGATATAGATGAACACAAGACGCATAAAGCTTCAAAGGGGTAATTAATGGTAGGTGTTGTAGTTTACTTTGTAAATTGATATATTTTATAATATATTTTTTCAATTAAATTGAGGGATTGTGAGAATTTTATTCTTTGAAGGAGTTTCAAAACTTCCAGCCCCTTGGTAGTTGATACCGAGAGCAATTTGTAATTATATATTATTCCATTTCTTCTAATTCTTTGTATGTTTCAATTGTGTTTTTTTTTTTTTTTTTTATTTTTTTTTTTTGAAACAAAAGCTTGTGTTATTGGTTAATTATTTGTATCTTGGTGGCACTATACTTATTCTGATGGTATTTAAGGAGTAGATTCCACTATTCCAGATTGTTTGATCACTTTTCATATTTTGGACAACAAATTATTATTACCAGTTTATCACACACACAAAAAAAAAACCAGGTACCCTATGACCAACCCGAGAAAATTGGGTACCCGTTCTTCTCGGGTCGGGACATGGGCCGAGTTACAAACTACCCGAAGATCCTGGTACCTGTATTTTCGGGTACCCGAAAACCCGGGTACCCGGATTTGAACACCCCTATTGGTGGAGTAGCATTGATAGCATACGGACTTGGTGGTTTCTTGGAAGATGTCTTGAGGCACACCAAGGCACGCGTTTCCTGTAGGTGCTTGTGCCTGAATTGGTTAAAGCCCAACGTGACATGCTTTTTAAAACTAAGACCCATAGATATAGATCTTTTATCTTCACTGTTCCATTTCTCACCATTAGTAATTATGTATTCGCATTGTCATCACCCATCCTTGTTTTTTTGGTGAGCAATTTTAATTTTTTTATTTTGGTTGGTTCTTCGGCTCTAATTTTTTGTTCTATTTTAGTAGTAAGCATATGATTTTTTCCTCTCATGTTGGTTGTTCTGCAGTTTTGATTTGTTAATCTAATTTTGGATTGTATTGAATCCAATGTTCGTTTGATTTTGTGTGAACTACTGAACTCTGATAGGAAGTATATTACCCTTAGACTTGAATTTAAAATTTGGAGTTCTATCTAGAATAACATATGTTTGAATTCAATACTTGGAAATTCCCTCACATTGTTATCTCCGAAGAATAGATTTAAGAGTATTAGACTAAATCTGAATAATCTGAACTATTGAATAAGGAATACCCAACTATACTTCCTGTTATAGAAAATCAAATTAAAAATTCCAGTTTGGATGGTTCTTTGCTTGTGAGCCCCAAACTAATGTCTTAATGGATGTTGTGGAATTCATGATGATCACAATATCACATAATAGAATTGTTTCATACTTCCTATGTTTTCCTTAATGTGCAACACTTTCCGCAAAAAGAAGTGTCATAGTAGTTGCAACACAATTCAAAGTGGAAATTTTTCTTATGTAATAGACCAACATTAGGAAGGGTATTTTGGGAAGTCTAATGCTTTTAGGGTAGTAGTCCTTGACTCCTTTGCCTTAGTATAAATAGGGGTTAGTATATGCACTAAGACATCATGTGAATTGTGAGGAAAAATGTGAGAGTAGTAACCTCAAGTTACTAGGAGAGTGATAACCTAAAGTTATCAAGAGAGTGATAGCCTTAAGCTATTAATCCATCCTTTTGTATCCAAATTCTGCCATTATCAATCTAAATTATCAAGCTTTTATATCTTAATTAGTCCTTAAATCAGAAAGTACCAAGTCAGTCCATAACAGTACTTAAATTAGCATCCTTTAGAAGTTTTGTCTTGGGAAATGTGCAAGGCATTTTGCTGAACAAACTAAGAAACGGAGGTAGTATTTTAGGGTTCATTTGGCATCGCTGTGGTTTTCTGTTTTTTGGTTTTTTGTTTTTTAAAAGTACATCATATATGTCACATAATAAATCAAAAATTATTTAGACTTATTAAAATCATGATAATTTTGAAAATTGACAACAGAAAAGCGGAAACACCTTTTTCTTGTTTCTTGTTTTGGTTTTTAGTTTTAAAAAAAACAGGAAATTGAAAACGAAAAATGATGCCAAACAAGCCCTTATTTATTTGTTTATTATTTTTTTTTTCTGTTGTGATTTGAAATAAGTAATAAGTTCTGAAAACAATGAAAAATTAAAGTAATAAGTTCCTTTTGATTTAGTTTGTCGATGATGTTTTGAGTATATTATGTGGCCTTTTCACAATAGGTCTTATGTCAGTGGTGGTGGTGGCGGTGGTATGGTTTTGTAAAAGGATAAGGGGTTAGGAAATAATTAGGTTGATTATTTTTTGCCCTTTCCTTTTCTCTCTCCTTTTCTTAATATGTGTACAAAAGTGTGTTGTAAAGTTACTTGGTGACTTCGCCTTCTCCCTTCTCCATCTCCCCCCACCCCCCACCCCCCCAATTCCTGCTTTTTGGTAGTTATCACTTGTCGCGGTTGGTCAATGAATCTTAAGTTGGGACTCTCCCTATGACGGCTTCAATTGCTGCTTCTTCTCCTTCATGTATCATCTTTCTCTCCTTCATTCGTCATTCTTGTCTTCCATGTTCAAATTGATCTTGAACTCTCTATTTACATAGTAAAATGCTTGTACAGAAATCAGCAGCCCCTAAAGTGTTTGGCATTTTGTTAAAGTAGCCCCTTAGAGGCATAGACTAAACCTACTTCTATTTTTGCATTTTTGTTCTTATTGTGACCTTTTACTCTTTGTGACTCGGGCATACGTTGTTAATTTAGAATCATGGCATCTATATTTTTTGTCTAGGTTTTATTAAATTCCCCTTGCCCCATTATTAATTGTCTGCTTCTCATATGAGTTACCATGATTGTCCAGTTTGTGGCTTTTATGGTTTTGGGTGTGTTTAATTTTTTTTTTGTGTGCAATTTTAACCATTTGCAACTGTGGTTGTATGATATATAATATTCCCTCCGTTACTTTTTAGTTACAACAAAGGGGTATTTTTTGTGAGATATAAAAAGTTCCTCTGTCCAACTAAAAAGTAATGGAGGTAGTATAAAATATTGTGAAATTCATATAAAGATAGTGAACATATTACATATATGGCTGATCACCACTTGCCATTTTCACCGATTATTTCAAGGATATCAATATGAGTGCACAGAGATATATCAATTTGAAATGATGTACACCATAGAAGCACAGTAGTCATTCAACATCGTTGTTGCTGACTGTATCTTTAAATGTTGTTGCTAAAGTATTGCAGAACCCTTTAGTGTGTCGAGCTATCTTAATTTTCTATTTTGTTCATGCCATTGCTTTAGTAATCGTGTCTTGTATGAATATATATTTTAGTTCAGGTATTATTTTGTTTTCTAAATATATATTTTAGTTCAGGTATTATTTTGTTTTCTAAAAAGGCTTGAAGAAATTCTGTTGCCCGTCTAAAAAAAAAACAGTTTGACCTTGTATTGTTACGACTGACAGGTTGAGGATGTAAATTCATTGGTGGCAGAAGTTGCCAGCATTACTGTAAAGGAACAATCTTTCCTTAATGAGTGCAAAGACATCCTATCAATGTTGGCAGCCATGCAGGTAAATATATGGTTCAAGCGCTTTCTATCTACTGTAGAAGCTGTAATAGAAATGGTGAATTGTTGCCTGTTATTCAAAGTTTTGTCACTGCTCTTTTTGGGTGGTAGTATTTGAAGCTTTCTAATCAAGCAACCCTACCATCTAACATGGAGATGTCTGATCTAGAACCCTATTTATCAATGCAAAATACGTGGGTTGTCAATGATAGACGGAGTTAATATATAAAATGGATGCAAGCCAATGGGTGAGCTGTTCTAGTAACTAACCTTGAAAATAAGATACCTTTAGTGAAATAGCTAATTTAGAGGGAGGCCCTACCAAATCAAGAAGAGTTCATATGAAATTGACCTACATTCTTCGATTACTCAGCCTTTTTCATCTTGCCGGCCTCCTTAAAGGTAGGACTATGCAACTTTGGTGATAAGTGGACTTTAGCTGCTGATTTTAGACACAGGGTTATACCAGCATAGTTCATCGTGTTAAGTATTCTCAGTAGAACACCAAGTGATATAAGACATAAGAATATATTGAGAGCTCTACTGAGAATACTTGGCTCTTAAGATATTGTTATGTCTTATATCACTTGGTGTTCTAACGAGAATACTTAACATGATGAACTATGCTGGTATAATAATATTCTGTATTTTTGGTTCTACAGGTAGCAATGTAGCATTGATAGCTTTTTTCCGTTTCAATTTTCCTTATCAGTCATTTTTTTGCTTGTTGGAGGGGCTTCAGTGAATGATAATTTATATTTAAAATAATATAATGATTATATATATATATATATATATATATATATATATATATATATATATATATATATATATATATATATATATATATATATATATATTATATATATATATATATGTTCATCGTGTTAAGGCTTATGTAAGAACCCTCCTTTATATAAGAATTCAATCTTATATAAGAACCAATCTCAGCCCTTTATTAGTTTTGATCTAACCATCTAAATGATGCTTTAGTAATGACATTTCTGTAATTTTGAGAAGTTCATATTTAGAACATAGAAAAAAAATTTAGAACATAAAAAAAATTTAAAACATAAGTAAAACTTTAGAACATAAGCAGAAAAATTTAAAACATAAGTAGAAAATTTTAGAATGTAAGAAAAATAATTTTGAAGATGGCAAAAATTTAGAGCATAAGCATACAAAAAAGTTAGAGCATAAGAAAAATAATTTAGAATATACGTTGAAAAAATAATAAATTAATAACATAAGCTGAAAAAATAATTTAGAACATAATCTAAAAAACAATTTAGAACATTGGAAATAATTTGAAACATAAGTAGGAAAAATTTAGATTATAGGAAAAGCTTTAGAATATAAGCTGAAAATATAATTTAGAATATAGGAAAAAATTTAAAACATAAGCTGAAAAAATTATTTAGAACATATGAACAAATTTAGAACATAATCTAAAAAACAATTTAGAACATTGAAAAAAATTAGGAACATTAGTAGAAAAATTTTAAAATATAGGAAAAACTTTAGAACATAAGCAGAAAAAAAAAAATTAGAACATAGGAAAAAGTTTTGAACATAAGGTGTTCCTACATATGAAAGGCCAAAAGGGTCTTTATATAAGGAGAGGTTCTTACTGGCAATGATGCGTGGGTACGCCAACCTCCTGCCGTTTCCCGTACCGAAGACGTATCGGGGACGGGTATATGGGTACGGCCCGGATATGTCCCCAAGGCGTACCCTTGAAAAGTGGTACGGGAAGAAAATTTGGGGACGGCAGGGAGCACCTTCAGAAACGTTTCTTTCCGACGTCCCCAATAGAAGCCCAACCCACTCTTTCTCGAAAACCCTAAAAATTGAATAAGTCACCTACAACATTGCAACCCTCAGTTCCTTGGAGGCGACCACCTGCATGCGACACTAGCGGCTAGCGATCTCCATTTAATTAAAATTTTGAACGGTTGAACCTTCCGAGAGAGGAGAGAAAGAAGATGATTTTTTTTTTTTTTTTAAAAAAAAAAAAACTAAATTATTTAATTATCTAACATTTCAATTGGTAAAAGGTAAAGTAGCTGTAATTGTAAGAAAAAAAGAAAAGGTAATTAGCTGTAATTCTGTACGAGTAACTTTTTTCACTCTCCTTTTATTTATTTCTTTATTTTTTTTTAATTTTTTTAGTCTTCTCTAATACTCTGATTTGTACTCAGTAGAATTTAGGAGTATTTGTCTTTTTATAAACATTGCATGGATTTCCTCAAAAAAAAAAAAAAAAAAAAAAGAATTGTATGTGTTTTATTTATTTATTTATTTATTTATTTTTTTATTTTTAAATATATTTTTATAAACATTTTTCTGAATTTTAATTTTTCTGATTTTTTTTTGCCGTATCCTTGCCGTACCCGTTCTTTGGAATTTTTATTTTGCTGTTTTTCGTCCCCGTACCCGTTTTTGTACCCGTATCCGTTTCTGTGCAACCTAGCTTACCGGATCCCTCCATATATATATTATTTTTGAAACCACATATAATGATTATATTGTAATTGCTGGTTTGGATGGAAAACAGGTTAAAGATTGCAGCCTCAGAGCACACATGTTGCAACTGAAATGTGCGCCATCTATCATGGCTGTTGAAGTGTAAATGTTGCACGTCATCTGGAGTTATTGATTCTAACATAACACTTTTAACTACCTACCTGATTCACTTCATTCTTACGTCAAACCGCCTGCTGAAAGGTGTGCCCAAGTTTTTGATCGGATGGAAGTTTGTCAAGAGTTCTGATCAGATTGAGGACATCTATATCAGCTGTGCAATTTGAATGCCAGTGTGCTGTTGCAATTTAACTTAGGATGTCTTTCTCTATACAGGTTTTGTCTTACACTAGAAGAAAAATGTGCAAAATGTACATATTGTAATGATAGTTATATGTGCAGTTACAGTGGCTGTTGGCCTGTTATAAAAAAGTTCTGGTGCAGTTTGGTATTGTTATATAAAGCTTCTGAAATTGGCAAGTCTAATTTATTTTGATGTTGGTTTGGAGTTAAAATTTAAGCCGAATTTTCACGAAGGCCAACCCATAGGCCAACCCATTGTAGGAATTTCTAATTTGAATTCTCATACTCTCTGTAGTAAGTTCAGGGCTGATTGATAATTTGTATTAGGATAAACACTGGAATAATCTCAATTATTGCCAGTCTTCTTTCAGCAAACCATCATATTACTAATTGTTGATTTTAGTAAATCTTAGATGACCGGTGTATGCGTCCTATGAGTCAACCTACAGCATGTGTGAATGTGAATAATTATTCACATGAACACGCAACTTTGAATGCTAAATCATGAATAAATTGTTAGTAAACTTCAATATAATTTAAATTAATAAGAAACAAATTAAGGTCCGAGTTAGAAAAATTAATACAGCATAATCATACTTTCATGCTTTATCTGAAAGGTAGAATTTATGGATCTTGGCTTATAACATCGGATTACTTGAAGAGGGGGAGAATAGGGGTGAGGTCTTGAATTATATTCGTAATATAAATTGAATTGGTTGCTAAAATTATCCCTAAACTCATAAAATAGCTCAATATTTATCCTATATATAAAGTGAAAGGGGGTTTTTTGGTGATAAATTTCACTTTCCCAAAATATCCCTCTTAATTTTATCTTTTTATTTTTAATTTTTTTTTAATAAAAAAAGAAAAAAAAAAACCTACCATGATACCATCTAAACCAAAAAAAAAAAGAGAGAATCGAGTCTGATATATTCATACACGAATTTTTCGTGTGTCGCATAGCTTGTAGATTTAAAGTGACAAAATAAAAAAGCAAAAAAATAATTAGAAAAACGTGACGTGAAAAGTGCGACGTGACAGCGGCGTAGCACGTTGCAAATTGGTTTTTGATTTGGGTATTTTATAACCCGCCAAGTGACCCAATCCGTGTCACTGGAAGGGGCGCCACTTTGAACCTTTCAGATGGTGACACGTGTCACGCAGATGCTGCCTCCTGGGAATGGCGGCTTTCAAGGCCCAAATCCCAAGGGGCACTCAAAAACGGCGTGTCCTTCCCTAAGTCACCAAACCCTAGGAAGGGCACACTTCCCAAGGTCCCTATAAATAGGGAACATTCCCTCATTTGTGGGGGCATCTGCTTTTACGTTACCTACACTGATTGAATACCAATCATTGTATGTCTGTCATTCTCAAGAAACAGAACACCTGAGATGGAATCTGAGCAGATAACTTTATTTCCGCACGTTTTACTCCGAATCCTTACTAACTAAATCTTCGAGGCGGACCACCGACCATTCGGTGCTCTGTGTATTTTGCAGGTATAGGCGTCCTTGCTGAATCCAGTTTTTGAGTTGTTACTCTCCCGAGGGACACAAAAAACCCCGAAACAGTTTTTATGTTTTATTTTTTAAAATTTTTTATCATAACTTTAATAATAAATCGATGGAAAATATTTAGATGTCATCTTCAGATCCAAACTCGAACCAAACCAAATAAGGCGGTGAATGTTGACATGTTGTTGCGTTGTCGGACTTAATTTTGAAGACACATTTTAGTAAATTTTTTCTTTTTTTGTACGAATACAACTAGTAACTTGCTGAATATGATGATTTTACTTTGATTTTCTTAGATAACCCTATCCAATAGCTACCATTGTTGCCAATTCTATTGTTATAAACTTGTAATACCTCTCTAGTTGTTGTTTAGTTGTTTTCTTCACTTTGGTTAGTTGTGATTAGTTTGTTGTTCTTGGTTTGTCTTAGTTCAATTATGTTGTCCTTGTGTATTGTGATGTTTTGGTTGTTGTTGTTTTTTTTAATAATTCTCTTTCTCTGCCCGGTCATAAGTTAGAGTTTCATAGAGTTGTTCTGGTTATGGAGGTTAATGAAGTGTGGTCGTTGTTCTTGGAGCCTTGTTGGTCGGTTTTAGGGGTTGTAAGGTTAGGCAATCCCTTGTTAGTTGGGTTGGTGGTTCGTGTGGTTGCCTTTTCGGGGTGTGTCTTTGTTCCCTTGGTAGTTAAAATTTTTCGGGTGAAGGGGAGTTCTCATTTAGGTGTTGGGGTTCCCTTCTCCGGGAGTATAGGTGGTTTTCCTTGTTTGGTTTTCTAGGTGGTCAAGTTTCATATGCAGTTGAAAGAGTTCCCTTGGATTTGGAGATTGCAGGGGGGAGACTGGTGTTGAGAGAATCGGTTTGTTTGCAGTCCTTGTTGCTTGGTTGTGGGATGATATAGGCATGCATACAATTGCAATCGTCCCCTTGTTATTTGTTCTGGTGATGACAAAGTCAATCATCGCTGTAAATCAAAATCTTGAAGGAGGCTCCCCATCTTTAGTGTTTGGGGTAAGCAAAGTCCTCCATTTTCTTGCACTCTCTGTTGGTAAAGTTATAGGAAGAGAACATGCATTGGAATGCATGGTTTCTCAGGATAGAGTCGTTCAAGTATATGACTCTATTGGGTTTGTTCCAAGACTCCTAGGATGCGGCTTTGCTTTTCGATCCCTAGGAGTGGAATGGTGTCAAGGATCTTTTTTTCAGCAACAGGGTGCACTTAGTTTCCGATGCCAGTGCCCTTCCGATTTTTTGCATTGAGGTCATTTTGTGTTTTCTGTCCATCTCGAATGTTATGGTTAATTCGACATCTCTTGGTCCACATTGAAAATATGGTACGTTTCTCTTGGTTGGCTAGGCTCTGTAGTATTTGGGGTGCTGTGACTCTATTCTGGTTCTCTTCGTATTTCCTCCTTTGGTCATTGGCAGACGCTCTATGATGATAGGTTTAGGTGTGTTATCTTAGCATATTTACACAAGGTAGTTTTTGTAGTTGTTCGTGTTAGGTTGGCTTTTGCTTCTTTTAGCTCTATTAGGTTGTAATATCGCTTTTATTTATTTATTTATTTATTTGATAGCTCCTTTATCAAAAAAAAAAAAACCACTTGTAATACCTCAATGCTTTCGCTTCACAAGTGTCAATTATGCATAAATAATATGACAAACCACTAAAACCCACAAGAATCAATTTTTAGAATTTCTTCTGCAGAGCTGGTCTATTTTTTAGTTTGGTATAATTGCTAGCAAAGCTTATATTACTAAGGCCAAACTGCTAAGTGTAAGAAATTTATGGACCTAACTACAATAATGTATGTGGATTATACGATTATGATTGCATTTATATGCTATCATATAGTTAAGCCCAAAATTAAAGTGATCCATTTACGTAATTATTATTGTTGGGCTTGTTACGTCTTTTATAGGGTATGAGTTTAGTTTTAAGTGTAGAGACCGTTGGACCTTTTCTAATGCATGATGGGCGGATTAGGGAAGCGGGTCTATATAAATAGACATCTAGGGTTATGGTCCCTAGTAGTACATACAATAGACTCTCAATAATATCCCATCCATAGAGAGAAAAATCCTAGAGTGGGGTTCGATCAATTGTCATTGAATCAGGTTCGCTTCCCCAATTAAGATTTATCGATTAATTTGATATGAAGATTAAAATATATAGTAGGAATTAATCCTAACAAATGGTATCAAAGCCTCCTTCATATTAGATTAGTCGGGTTTTATGGTTCGATTATTCAATTGTATGAATTTAATAACTTGACAATATTAACATTTTTATTCGGTTAAATTCTGCAATGATGCACAGATACGCCAATCTTCGGCCGTCTCCCGTACCGAGGACGTATCGGGGACGGTTACGGTACGGGTACGACTCGGATATGTCCCCATGGCGTACCCTTGAAGAGTGGTACACAGAGATATTTTGGGGACGGCTAGGAGCAGCTCTAGGTACGTTTCGGGGACGGATTTTCTTCTTTTCTGACGTCCCTAGCCCATTTAAAAATAAAAAATCCAAAAGTTACTAAATCGATTTCAATTTCTCAAGAACCCTAGAATTGGAGAAGCCAACTGTTTAGGGTAATTTTACCCCGCCACGTGGTCCAATTAGAGGATGACACGTGTCAGCCCTGGGATGGCCCAAAGTGGATCAATCCTTGCTTGACACGTGGCACTATAGATAAATGGGGGAAAAGGCGGCCATCATGGCCTAAATCCCAAGAAAGCCGTAAAGCGGCGCAGCCCACCAATGATTAGGGCTTGATGACCTAATCAGGGGCACAAATCCCGAGGGCCCTATAAATAGGGAGATTCCCCTCATTTGTAGGGCACGTTTTACCATTTATTACACACTGGCTCTTTGATAGAAACATCTTGAGCTTGGAATCCGAGCAGATACCCACCTAAATTTCCGCACCTTTTTCACTCCTTTAAAGTTACTAACTTGATCGTCGGAGGCGGAGCTCTTAACACCCGCAGTTTCCGTTTGTTTTGCAAGTACAGCTCGCGCAGGACCAGTCTTTGTGCCGTAACTCTCCCGAGGGACAAACACACCCAAAACATTTGGCGCCGTCTGTGGGGAGAGTACCTCAAAGATGGTTGAAGAGTCTGTACCCTTTCCTGATCGAACAAACTTACAACCGGTTATCCAACCGGGTAACCAAGAAAATTCTCGACCGGTTACTCTATCGGGAAATTCTGGTGTTCCTCAGTTGTTTACTCGGCCTCCGCCGGAGGTCGTCACCGAGGATGAAGATGAAGATGAAAATGATGATGCGTAGACGTATGTAGCCAAGGATGGATCCTTCATCTCCAAGTACAAGCGTTCTAAAGATCAATTGGAACGAAATTCTAACCAGGCGGGTCCAAGCAAGCGGCCCCCTAGAAGGCCAGAAAGGGAAACCCAGAAGGCCAAAGGTTAAGCCCAGTCACCCGGGATGACCTCATGAAATTCATGAACTCCTTCAAGGGTAGAATCAAGGCCATGATCAACAAAAACAAGGCAGGCTCTAGCAAGAGTCAGCCGGCTAGAAAGACTCCCCCATTTGGGGAAAAGAAGCCAGTCAAGGACAGGCGGCCAACTCCCCATCCTAAAGAAAAGGAGAAGGAGAAGGCAGCTGTAAGACTTGACTAGACGAAAGTTCTTCTACCTACTGGTCCTCAGAGGCAGCCCCGGCAAGAACAGCCGGAGGCCAGCAAGAAATCCGTCTCCGACGCTCAGCACATTATTGACCAAAGGAGACACCAGCAACTGTCTGAGTCAGCCTTCACTTCGAGCTTTCTAGACAGCTTCAAAGAAACTTCTGTAAGGCACTCGCTGTCCTTACATGAGAGTCGGACAGGCGGAAAGACCGTCAACACCGAACCTCAGCTGATGATAGAGTCTTTCCCATATGCACCCCAGGCGCAGTATGGGCAATACGGCCTCCAATTCATGCAGCCACCTCCATTCAGAGGTCAGGCGGCATTTAATAGTGTCCAACCATTGGACTGGCAGCTCCGGCTGCTCAAACTTGGTGAACAACCTTTTGTGTTTTCTAAGAATATAACCGAGGCGGCCCAGCCGTCTAAGGTTAAGAATGTGTTGGTAGGTACTTATGATGGTACCTCCAACCTAGAAGACCACCTTATGGCATACACCAACCTCATGTGTTTACAGGGTTGGGACGATGCCACTTGGTGTCGATGTTTCCCGGCTACCTTGAAGGGCATTGCCAAGCAACAGTTTGGCAATCTGCCAGCTAGTTCAATTGATTGTTTCAAGAAGCTAGCCTTCTTGTTTGCCACCAACTTCTCAATGAACATCCCTGCTAAGAAAATGAGCCTTGATTTGAGCACCGTTAAGTAGGGTGAGAGAGAAGGGCTACGATCATATGTCAGGCGGTTCAATCTGGTCAGAATCCATATCCAGGGACTGTCTGACGAGGTAGCATTTACAGACTTTTTCAAGGGTCTAAGAAACGGGTCAAACTTTAAGTTTGACCTCGTCAGAAAAGGGGCATTTACACTAAAGGCGGCCCTGAGGGAGGCGGATAGCTACATCTAAGATACCGACCTCTGCACGCCTGGTAGTCAGTAAGACTCCAAGAAGTCTGACAAACAGAAAGAAAGCCGATCTGCTCAGCCGACCAAGAAGAAAGAAGAGAGCAAAAAGAGAAAAGAAGTCTAGGCGGTTAGTGATTCTGACCAGGCGTCCCAGAAGAAGAAGAGAGAGTTTAAACCGTACGTCCCTAATTACGAGTTTAACAAGGACTGCAACTCTATCCTCATGGAGATAAAGGACTGACTGACCATTGAGAAGCCGGATCCAATGAAGAGTTCCGTTCAAACAAGGAATAAGAACAAATTATGTCAATTCCAAGAGGAAGTTGGCCATGACACCAACGACTGCTTCAGCCATCAACGGACGTTGGACCGTCTGGCTGACAAAGGGATGTTAAAATCCTACATTTCTAAGTCCCCAGCCGGGGCAAAGAAGAAAAACAAGGGTCAGTCGTCCAAGACTAACCATCAGCCTACTAGTAGTTCCGACACAAATAAGGATCCAGTCTACACTATAGCAGGCGGATTTTCATGTGGTGGCCCTACCATCCGGGGCACCAAGAGCCATCTTCGAAAGATGGACAAGGATGATGATGAGCAGGCGTCTGCCAGTTCTACCTTCCCAGACGTCCTCATAACTGAGAAGGACAAGGGTAGCGTCCGCCGTCCGCATGACGACCCGGTGGTCAATGAATGTAAGGTCGCCAACAATTGGTTGGGTGGATCCTTATTGACACCGGCAGCTCGTCGGATATTATCAACCTCCGGTGCTTGTAGAAGCTGAAATACAATGTCAGCAGCATGCATCCGGTAACTCACCCCTTGGTTGGTTTTGGGGGTGGGATGGTGTACCCAGCCGGAAGAATTGACTTACCCATCCGATTGGGAGAAAAAGGAGAGGGACGACATATTGTCGTTAGATTCTTGGTCGTTGAGGAGCTTACCGCCTACAACATCATTTTGGGCCGGCCAACCCTCAACGAAGCTAAGGCGGTAATCATCCCTTCTCTCATGCTCATCAAGTATGAGAGGGATGATGGCACTGTTGGCTCCCTGAACGGGGATCAAAAGACGGCCCGGGAGTGCTACCTCTCAGCCGTCAAAGACACTGTGGCCTCAGACCTTGACAATGTCAAGGATGCCAACCCAGCCCCACCAGCAGCCGGAAAGAAAAGAAAAGCTCCTCAGCTGGTGGAGGTTAAGAAAGAGAAGAAATAACAATCACTGACGAACTCCGTCCCCAACCGGCTGGTGAAAACATTGATCTCGCTCTGGATGACAGCCGTCCAGAGCGTACTGTGAAGGTTGAGACGGTTGCTTATGCTACTCTAGGTGCAAGCTTGCATCTTCTGCCGAAGGAATTCAAAGACATCTTTGCCTTTGAAGTGGAAGAGATGCCAGGCGTCAGCCCGAATCTCGCTGTCCATAAACTCGCCGTGGATCCCAAAAAGAAGCCCATCCGGTAAAAGAAAAGAAATCACGGCGAGGAAAGAAGTTAAGCGGCAGCTGCTGAAGTCAAAAAGCTGCTGGACGCCAGGTTCATTCGGCCTTGTAATTTCCCCAACTGGGTGGCCAATGTGGTCCTTGTAAAGAAACCGAATGGTACCTGGTGCATGTGTGTTGACTACACATACCTCAACAAGGCGTGTCCCAAGGACAATTATCCGCTTCCAAAGATCGACAGTCTGGTCGACTCTACAGCCGGCCACGCCTTGATGAGTTTTATGGATGTCTATTTCGGCTTCCATCAGATACCCCGGTGGAAGAAAGATCAAGAGAAGACGGCCTTCGTCACTGATTTGGGGTTATTCTGTTATACTATGATGCCGTTTGGATTGAAGAATGCGCCTGCCACTTTCCATCGGATGATTAATACGGTGTTTATTAATCAAATTGGGAGGAATGTGGAGGCGTACATTGATGACATGATAGTTAAATCCAAGCATCAGGCGGATCACCTTGTTGATCTCCGAGAAACATTCACCACCCTCAGGCGGCATAAGGTCATGTTGAACCCAAAGAAATGCGTCTTTGGTGTTGAGTCTGGGAAGTTTCTCGGATTCCTGATTGATCAAAGAGGGATAGAGGCTAACCCCGAAAAGATACAGGTGGTGATTGACATGAAGTCACCCCGTACTATCAAGGAAGTTCAGAGACTCACCGGTTGCCCGGCTGCTTTGGGGAGGTTCCTCAGTCGGTCAGGTGAAAAATTCCTTTACTTCTTCCAGGCAATCAGGAAGAAGACCAGGTTTGAATGGGGAGACGATGCTGGGACGGCCTTCCAGAAATTGAAAGAACACTTGCACTCTCTACCTAGGCTGGTTAGTCCTTTGCCCAGGGAGACGCTGTACAAGTACCTAGCCGTCTCAGATCATGCTCTTAGTGCCGTTCTCCTTGCTGAGCGAGACGTCATTCAGCTCCCGGTTTAGTTCGTTAGCCATATACTCAAAAACGCTGAACTCCTGTACCCCATGGTTGAAAAATTTGGTCTTGCTTTGTATATGACATTCAAAAAATTGAAGCCTTATTTTCTGGCACATCCGGTGGTGATTTACACCGACCAGCCACTTAAGCGGCCAATGTCCACCTTGGAGTCATCCGGCAGAATGTTGAAATGGGCTATTGAAATGCAGGGTCTTGAAATCACTTACGAACCAAGAAAGGCAGTGAAAGGTCAAGCATTTGCCGACTTCATTGTTGAAATGACCCGTCCGGTGGCTCCGGATAATCTTGACCAAGTGTAGGGAATATTTCAGGCATTATAACCCCAAATTTGAACCCCACTGTGATCATACACTTAAGTATGGTGGCGTCCAAAGGGAAAGAAAAGAGAATAAAAGAGTCGCCAACAAGTTTTAGGAACTTGTAAACCGTTCACAGGGTGAAGGTTATACCCTTTAACGATCCATGAGATCGTCAACTCCATAAGGTCTTGAACCAAATAGGGTTCGGGGATGAGGGTACGAATCCAATCTACAAAAGAAAGGACCCGCCCTATAAAATAGGCCTCTACTTTATTCTACTTGTATTTATGTGCGCTGTCTGACTAACATGCAAACATTATTTTAACCCTAAACCTGTTTAATCTATGTTGGTTGAATATTAATGAACAAATAAAGCTATTATTGGCGATCACTTGAATTAAAATCATATTAGCCTAAACCAAATTATTAATTATCTTATTAAGCGTGATTTCAAGTACAAATTCCCTTTAAACATGCATAAAAGGTGTGATCAAGCAATAACAATAATATATAACAATCAAGCAACATAATATTAATCATAATAATAATCAAAATAATGTTAATAATAAAGCTTAAATATAATAGCAAGATCCTAGGCATGATACTAACAAGATTAATGACAAACCCTAGCATGTCACTAAACAATAAAGATCAAAGCTTTAAACCTAACATGGTACTAACATGCTATTAGAAATAATTAAAGACACCCTTAACAGGATACTAGAAAGCATTAAAATAACATCCTAACATGATACGAGGAATTAAACAATCTAAACATGCTTTATAAATTGAAATAAATAGGGAGTAAGCTAATTTACTTACTTTGAAGCCTCGTACCCCTTTCTAATAACAAAATACACTCGTTAGTAAACTTCAATGAAAATAACAAAATTATAGAATTAAATTAAATAATTAAGTTAAATAAGTTTTAAACTGGATTTGGGACCAAACCCTCAGAAAATTATAAACCTTACACGTCTAGGGCGAAGGCAACTTCGAACTTGGCTAGAATGTTTCTAAGTCTTGTGTATGCGGTATTGTGTTTAAAAGGGGTTGGTTTAGAAAGAGAGAGAAGAATATCAAGTAAGCCTTGATGAGAGTTGATGATTAAAAACGGAGGTCGAGGACCCTATTTATAAGAAAAATAGTCCGAAAAAGCATAGAATTTGATAAGGAATAAAACTACACGTTGTTGCCAGAAATACACTTTGTCGCGTGGTGACAAGGTCTGTTGCGAGGCGACAAAGTCTGTCACCAGGCGACAGACTTGTCGTTTGGCGACAGCCTGGCTTTCACGCGCTTTCCACGCGGAATCCGATCTTTAACCAAATTTGATCTACGGAATCCGTACAGAAGCTAAAATCGTATAATTAAAATAATAATATATTAATAAAATAATAATATTTTATTCCAAATAAAAATCCATCTTGATATAATTATTAATCCTAACTCTATTAGAATTTAAAAGAACCTTCTAGAAACTTCTAGAAAATTATAATTAATCCTAATAATTTTAGGAATAATAATTAACATTGGGCCCTCCTCTAATCATTGGGCCGTATGTAAATAACAAACCGGGCCCAGTTTAGTATTTTGGCCATAACTTCCTCAATATTCATCGGAATTGGGCTTATAATATATCGTTGGAAAGGTCTTTGCGAGTCCATCCAACTACACTATTATTGGACCCTTATTACGGACCAAACTAAACTAGATTGGCTATTTTTAATAAAATAAGGTTGTTTTCAAAAACAGAGAGAAGAGAATTTAATAAAACTAGACCGCAACACTTAACTTTTCACACTGTCACCTTATTCGACTATGGTTCGACGCGAAAGGTATTCATCACTGGGTTTGGTTTTGGGGAGACACAAATGGGTGTCTACTGAAGCCCCCACTTTGACTGAGTTTGGAGAAACATAGGTTTCGAAAACAAAAGTCAAAGTAGCGTTGGGAACGGAGAATGATTCAGAATGTTCCGCGATCCCAAATCATTCTTATAACGCCGATACCTGCAAACTAACATTAGTTAAACAGATAAAGAGAGTTAAAAAACGCGTATCTTGCACCGTCGAGCACACGTCTCTGAAGGTAACTGATTTTGTTGCTGTATTTTGTTGTTTGTGACAACCTCCACAATACCTCTTGAACGCCATCGTTGAAGGTAACATTACTTTGCCATCTTCAATATTCTTGGTGACAATCCTCCACTTTACCTTGGGAACATCATCGAAGGTGAACGTACCTCTTCATCTTCAAGGTTGTGTCAATACTTCTCCACGGCAATACTTTGCCGCTATAGACAATCTCCTCCATACCTCGGGACATCGTCGAAGGTGACCATACTTTGCCATCTTCGGAATTGTGAAATTACCTTGCCACGGCAATACTTCACCGCTATAGACAATTTCCTCTCTACCTTGGGACATCGTTGAAGATCATTTTACTTTATGGTCTTTGATATTGCTATTGTGCCAATCTATCGGTGCTTCCGCTGTTTGTGAACCATTACTTCGGTGCTTCTATTGCTTATAAACCATTATTTCGATGCCTTTGCTGTTTAGGGAATTTTTACCCTAGACGCGTGGACCAATGAGGGCATGCCATGTGTCAGAGGCTGGAATGTCACCAATGACCAATCTCCAGCTAACACGTGGCAATCCCAGATACTTCCGTAGAATTGCGGCCTTCAAGGGCCCAATTCCCCAAAATCTGCTCTTTTGCGGCGCAGCCCATCAGTCCTAGGTCATTCTGACCTAGGGGAGGGCACTTTTCCCAATGACCCTATAAATAAGGAGATATTCCCCCATTTTGGGGACATTCACAATCATTTATTACATTTACTTTCTCTCTCATAAGAGAACTCTTGAGCTTGGAATCCAAGCAGATTCCCACCTTAAACTCCGCACTTTTTACTCTCCTTCAAGTTACTAACTTGAGCGTTGGAGGCGGAGCACCACCCAACCGGTGTCTCCGTTGATTTTGTAGGTACAGAGCCAGCAGGACCAGTCTTCGAGTTGTAACTCTCCCAAGGGACAAAAACACCCAAAATATTTGGCGCCGTCTGTGGGGAGAGTACCTCAAGATGGTTCAAGATTCAGTACCAATTTCTAACTCTATTCCTCGACAACCGGTTACTCAGGCGGGTAACCCGGAGGATATGCAACCGTTATCCAACCGGTAGGATTCGAAATTCCTCAGCCTCAGCCAGAGGTATTTACTGAGGAGGAAGAAGAAGAGGACAATGATGTGGAGACCTACATAACCAAAAACGGCTCCCTCATCTCTAAGTCCATTCGTTCCAGGGATCAACTGGAATGTAATCAAGACCAGGCGGGTCCAAGTAGGCGGCCCCTGGGAGGTCAGACGGGGAAACCCGGAAGACCAGAGGAGAAGCTCCAGTCACTCGGAATGAGCTAATGAAATTCATGAACTCCTTCAAGGGTGAAATCAAGGAGATGATCAACAACAACAAGGCTGGCTCTAGCAAGAGTCCGCCGGCTAAAAAGACTCCCAATGATGGGAAGAAGAAGAAGCCAGTCAAGGACAGGCAGCCAACTCCTCATCCCAAGGAGAAGGCAGCCGCAAAACTTGACTGGACCAAGATTCTGATGCCCCAGAAGCAGCCCCGGCAACCCCAGCCGGAGGCCAACATGGCGTCTACCTTCGATGCTCGACATGTCATCAATCGAAGGAGACAGCAACAGTCTGAGTCAGCTTCTACCTCAAGCTTTCTAGACAGCTTCAAAGAAGCTTCTGCAAGGAACTCCATGTCCTTGTGTGAGAGTCGGACAGGTGGTAAAACCGTCAACACCGAGCCTCACCTCATGATAGGGTCTATGCCATACGCACCCCAGGCGCAGTATGGGCAATATGGCCTCCAGTTTATGCAGCCACCCCCATTCTTAGGTCAGGCGGCTTACAACAATGTCCAGCCATTGGACTGGCAGCTACGGCTGATGAGGCTAGGCGAACAGCCGTCTGCCTTTGTCACAAATATAACCGAGGCGGCCCAGCCGGCCAAGGTTAAGAATGTGTTGGTTGGTGCTTATGATGGTACCACCAACCCGGAAGATCACCTGATGGCATATACCAGCCTAATGTGCTTACAAGGTTGGGACGATGCCACCTGGTGTCGTTGTTTCCCGGCTACATTGAAGGGCATTGCCTAGCAATGGTTTGGCAACTTGCCAGCCGGATCTATTGATTGCTTCAAGAAGCTAGCCTTCTTGTTTGCCATCAACTTCTCAATGAACATCCCTGCTAAGAAGACAAGTTTAGACTTGAGCACCATTAAGCAAGGAGAGAGAGAAGGGCTACGCTCATATGTCAGGCGGTTCAACCTGGTCAGGATTCAGATCCAGGGGCTGTCTGACGAGGTAGCATTTACAGACTACTTCAAGGGTCTGAGAGACGGGTCGACCTTTAAGTTCGACCTTGTCAGAAAAGGGACATTTACGCTACAGGCAGCCCTGAGGGAGGCGGAAAGCTATATCCAAGCAACCGACCTCTGCACGCCTGGTAGCCAGTCGGATTCCAAAAAGTCTGACAAGCAAAAAGAGAGCCGGTCTGCTTAGCCGGCAAAGAAAAAAGAAGAGAGCAAGAAAAGAAAGGAAGTCTGGGCGGTCAGTGATTCTGAGCAGCCGTCCCAGAAGAAGAAAAAAGAGTTTAAACCGTACGTTCCCTGGTACGAGTTTAACAAAGACTGCAACTCCATCCTCATGGAGGTAAAGGACCGGCTGTCTATTGAGAAGCCGAATCCAATAAAAAGTTCCATCCAGTCACGGAACAAGAACAAGTACTGTCAGTTCCATGAGGAAGTTGGCCATGACACCAATGACTGCTTCAGCCTTCAACGGGCGTTGGACCGTCTGGCTGACAAAGGGATGTTGAAGTACTAAATTTCTAAGTCCCCAGCCGGGGCAAAGAAGAAAAATAAGGGTCAGTCCTCCAAGACTACCCATCAACCTACTAGTGGTTCGGATACCGACAAGGATCCGATCTACACCATAGCAGGCGGATTCTCTTGTGGTGGCCCTACCATCCGGGGCACCAAAAGCCATCTTCGAAAGATAGATAAGGATGATGATGAGCAGGCGTTTGCCAGCTCTACCTTTCCAGATGTCCTCATTACTGAGAAGGGCAGGGGCAGCGTCCGCCGTCCGCATGACGACCCGGTTGTCATTGAATGTAAGGTCGCCAACCAGCTAGTTGGACGCATCCTTATTGACACCGGCAGCTCGTCGGACATCATCAGCCTCCGGTGCTTGGAGAAGTTGAAATACAACACCAGCAGCATGCATCCGGTCACCCACCCCTTGGTTGGTTTTGGGGGTGGGATGGTCTACCCAGCCGGAAGAATTGACTTATCCATCCGGCTGGGAGAGAAAGGCCAGGGACGACATATTGTCGTCGGATTCTTGGTCGTTGAGGAGTTGACCGCCTACAACATTATTCTTGGGAGGCCAACCCTCAACGAAGCCAAGGCAGTGATCATCCCGTCTCTTATGCTCATCAAGTATGAGCGGGATGATGGCTCTGTTGGTTCCCTGAACGGGGATCAGAAGACGGCCAGGGAGTGCTACCTCTCAACCGTCAAAGATACTATGGCCGCAGACGGCCAAGGGAAGGAACCAATAGACCTTGACAATGTCAAGGATGCCAGTTCACCCCCACCAGCAGCCGGAAAAAAGAGAAAAGTTGCAGAGCTGGTGGAGATGAAAAAAGAAAAGAAATAGCAATCACTAACCGGTGAACGGTCAGAGGAGCTCCGTCCCCAACCGGCTGGTGAAAGTATTGATCTTCAACTGGACGACAGCCGTCCAGAACGAACTGTTTAGGTTGGGACGGTTGCTAATGCTGTTCTGGGTGCAGACTTGCACCTTCTATTGAAGGAATTCAAAGACGTGTTTGCCTTTGAAGTGGAAGAGATGCCAGGCATCAGCCCGGATCTCGCTGTCCACAAACTCGCCGTGGATCCAAAAATGAAGCCCATCCGGTAAAAGAAAAGAAATCACGGTGAGGAATGAAGTCAGGCGGTAGCTGCCGAAGTAAAAAAGCTGCTGGATGCCAGGTTCATTCGGCCTTGTAATTTCCCCGACTGGGTGGCAAACGTTGTGCTTGTAAAGAAGCCGAATGGTACCTAGAGGATGTGTGTAGACTACACAGACCTCAACAAGGCATGCCCAAAGGATAGTTATCCACTTCCAAAAATTGACAGTTTGGTTGATTCAACAGCCGGTCATGCCTTGATGAGTTTCATGGATGCCTATTCCGGATTCCATCAGATACCCCTGTGGAAAAAAGATCAAGAAAAGACGGCCTTTGTCACTGATCATGGGTTATTCTGTTATACTATGATGCCGTTTGGCTTGAAGAATGCGCCGGCTACGTTCCAACGGATGATTAATACAGTCTTCATTAATCAAATTGGGAGGAACGTAGAGGCATATATTGATGACATGATAGTCAAATCCAAGCAGCAAGCGGATCACCTTGCTGATCTCCGAGAAACCTTCACCACACTCAGGCGGCATAAGGTTATGTTAAATCCTAAGAAATGCGTCTTTGGTGTTGAGTTTGGGAAGTTTCTTGATGAAAGGGGGATAGAGGCTAACCCTGAGAAGATACAGGCGGTAATTGACATGAAGTCACCCCGCACTATTAAGGAAGTACAAAGACTCACCGGTTGCCTGGCCGCCTTGGGGAGATTCCTCAGCTGATCAGGTGACAAATGCCTTTACTTCTTCCAAGAAATCAGGAAGAAGACTAGATTTGAATGGGGGGATGATGCTGAGGCGGCCTTCCAGAAATTAAAAGAACAGTTGCACTCTTTGCCAAGGCTTGTCAGTCCTTTGCCTAGAGAAAATTTGTATATGAACCTAGCCGTCTCAGTGTTGTTCTCCTTGCTGAACGAGACGGTACTCAGCTCCCGGTATATTTCATTAGCCATGTGTTAAAAAATGCTGAACTTCGGTACCCCATCGTGGAAAAATTTGGTCTTGCTTTATATATGGCCTTTAAAAAGCTGAAGTCATACTTTCTGGCACACCCGGTTGTAATTTACACCGACCAGCCCCTCAAGCGGCCAATGTCTACTCTGGAGTCATCCGGAAGAATGTTAAAATGGGCTATTGAAATGCAAAGTCTTGAAATCACCTACGAACCAAGGAAGGCATGAAAGGTCAGACGTTTGCCAACTTCATTGTTTAAATGACTCGTCCGATTCCTCCGGATAATATTGATCAGGTTTGGAAGGTGTATGTAGATGGGAGCTCTACAAAGAACGGCTGTGGTGCAGGCATTGTCTGTGAATCTCCAGAAGGAGATAAATATGAGTATGCAATACGGTTCAAGTTTCAGGCCTCAAATAATGAGGCAGAGTATGAAGCCCTGCTAGCCGGAATCCGCATGTGTAAGGCAGCAGGGGCAACCAAGATTGACGCCCATTCTGATTCTCAGTTGGTTGTTAGCCAGTATGAGGGCACTTATGAAGCAACTCATCCGGCTATGATCAAACATCTTCAGGCTGTCAAAGATGAGGCTGGGACACTTGAGGAATTCCGATTGAATCAGGTGCCCCGGTCAGATAACCACCCGGCGGACGCATTGTCAAAATTGGCGTCCTCCGCCTGCCATGATACGCCTCGGTCAGTCTTTTGGGAAGTTCTTGAAAAAAGAAGTATTTATGAAGAGCCCATTGGAATTATGGATCGAAGTTCTACTTGGATGGATGGCATCCGGGCGTATCTTGCAGACGGTACGCTCCCTGATTCACCTCAGGAGGCAGCCGTCATAAAAAAGAGAGCAGCTAGCTTCGAGTTGAGAAACGGAGAACTCTTCAAGGCTGGATTTCTCAAGCCCTTGTTGAAGTGTGTTACCCTAGAGAAGGGGAAAGAAGTTCTCGAAGAGTTGCATGCGGGATTCTGCGCCTCCCATATAGGCGGCAAGTCCCTAGCCGTAAGAGCCAGGCGGCACTATTTTTGGCCCACCCTTGAGGCAGATGCCAAAGAGTTTGTGAAGAAATGTGATAAATGCCAAAGGTTTGGCAAGCTAATACATCGCTCGGCTACTGATTTGACGGCAATCCACAGCCCAGTCCCGTTTGCTGAATGGGGGATGGACATTTTGGGTCCTTATACTCCTGCACCAGGCGGAAAGCGCTATATCTTGGTGGCTGTGGACTATTTCTCCACGTGGGTGGAGGCGGAGGCAGTTAAGAATATCAAGACAAAGGATGTCATCTCTTTCATCTGGAAGAACATCATCACCCGGTTTGGGGTACCTATGTCTATGGTATTTGACAACGTCCCTCAGTTTGAAACGCCCCAGCTCAAAACTTGGTTGGGAGATTAAGGTATCTCAAGTTACTTTGCCTCAGTCGGCCGTCCTCAAGCAAACGGTCAGGTTGAGGCATTCACCAAACTCATCTCAGACGGCATCAAAAAGAAAATTGAAAGAGCCGGTGGTTTATGGGCTGAAGAGTTAATTCATGTCCTATGGGCCATCCGGACGACTGCCAAGGGGTCAACCGGAGAAACCCCATTTCTCATGGTATACGGTGCTGAAGCCGTTTTGCCCATTGAACACTACGAGCCTACGCTCAGAGTGATGCTCTATGATGAAGAGGTAAATTGGGAGGCCATGCGGCTGTCATTGGACTCCCTCCCGGAACGCAGGGGCAATGCTGCCTTGCGACATGAGATATACCGTCTGAGAATGACAAGAGCCTACAACAAAAGAGTACACAAACGTCCTTTGAAAGTCGACGATTTTGTGCTACGAAAAATGGAGGCAACCGGTAGGCCAATGAGCTTGGAAAGCTAACTCCTAATTGGGAAGGCCCCTACCGGATCTATGAAGAAGTTAGGGATGGTACATACCGTCTGGAAACCCCAGACGGTAGACACCTGCCTAGAACTTGGAATGTAGATAACTTGAAAAAGTACTACTTCTAAGTATTGTAAAGTTTTTTGTAACAAGAAGTGTTAATGAAAAATGCTTTTGTTTCAATTATTGTCTTTTTTCCGTCTGGGTTCTACCCATTCAAGTATTGTAAAGTTTAGTAGCAAATTTAATATGTGAATAACTTGAGGCCAATGGCAGATAACAAGCTAAGTTTGATACTTAGTGTTTAAAAAAAAATGTCCATAGTGATACGAGGCCAATGGCCAGATCCTTAAGCTAGGCACAAAACCGCCTAGTGGCTATGCAGCCGGTCTCCAACTAGACCAGAGGCCAATGGCCAGATGGTTGTCTTTTTAAAAACCGTCTATCCCAACATGGACTTAGACGTCCGGCGACACCCCTCCGGGTGCAATCGTGGCAGAGAACAGCCTACCTGCTCGTTCTATGTACTCATGGAGGCGGCCAAGATTGAACGGCTAAGATGGCCAACTCATAGCCGTCTGACTTAAGTTTTTCCAAAGAATCTTTTGACTGTGGAACTCCGAATGTTCTCAAACATCAGCTGGAGTACTGTCACAAGCTTTTACTTAGGATTATTTCACCTTTAATTGCGCACTCCCCCTATTGGGGCAAAACTCTTTCGCGTAATGGCTATAATGGAATACCCAGGCGGTTTGATACCGTCTGGGGCAGAGGTTGTATGCCTGTTATTTGACCGGCTGTGTACTTGGTTTGGGGCAATCACCATTGTGATTGTTTGTCTTACAAACATCTCATACTCTTTTAAGTATGAGAAGTTTCCAAGGAAATCAATCCTTTTCAGATGAACCAACCACACAGCCGTCCAGGGGCAAGGACAGCCGGATTTGTACCTGCCGCATGCTTTTTATAAGATAGGCAAAATCACAAGTATATATAGAATATATATGCAAAAGTGAAAAAATTGAAAAATTGAAAAATTCTGCAAGTATAAGAAAAACCGACTGAGTCGGTATACTTCATAAAATTAATTGGCCCAAGGCCATAAATCATTGTTAGCCGGATCAACATCCGGTATTGTAGACACCCATTTGTGTCTCCCCAAAACCAAACCCAGTGATGAATGCCTTTCACGTCGAACCATATTCGAATGAGGTGAAAGTGTGAAAAGTCTTGTGTTGCGGTTAGTTTTTTTATTAAAAATCCTTCTTTCTGTTTTCGAAAACCCACCCTATTTTATAAAAACGTCCAATACAGTTTAGTTTGGTCCATGATAAGGGTCCAATAATGGTGTATTTGTATGGGGCTTAAAAAGACCTTTCCAACAATATATTATAAGCCCAATTCCGATGAATAATGAGGAAGTTATGGCCAAAATACTAAACTGGGCCCAAACCGGATTTTACCTACGACCCAATGATCACGAGGAGGGTCCAAGGGTTTAATCCTATTCCTAAACTAATTAGGATTGATTAGAATCTTCTATAAGTTTCTAAAATATCTTAATTATCCTTTTTTGAAAAGATAAGATTAAGAAATTTGATTTAAATATAAACTTTCTTTTTTTAAAACTTTCCTTTTTTAAAGTCCTGATTCTATTCGGATTTAAAGATGTTCAAAGACAGTGAGATATTATTTTCGTGCCTCAAAATTTTTGTCAAAATTTTATATGGTTGGATAGATCTTGAAATTATCTTTCCAATGATATATTATAATATTAATTCCGAGCTATAACGAAAAAGATATGAAAGGAATACGAAACTCTATCCAAAACTGACACCGTCCCACTGTTTCGGCCATATCTTTTTATCTACAAAAGAATTTAATATGATTCTAATTGCATTAAAAAGTAGACTTCAAGAGCTTTCCAATGAAATATTATATGACTTATTTGGACTTCTGGATCAAAAGATATGATAAAAACAAAATCCGCAAAAACTGTCTCTGTCGCCAAACGACAGGTGTTGTCGCCTCGCGACAGACCCTGTTGCCTGGCGACAAGATGAATTTCTGGCGACAAGGTCGGTTTGTTAGAGACAGAGTGGAGTTTTATTCCTTATCAAATTCTATGATTTTCTGGACTATTTTCCTATAAATAGGGTCCTCGACCTCTGTTTTCAATCAACTTTCATCAACTCTCATTCAGAATCACCCAATTCTTTCTATTTTCTCTTGAGCAATATAGCTTATTCTCTATCTCCTTCTTAACTAGCCTTTCAAACACAATTCCGCATTCACAATATTTAGAATCATCTAGCCAAGTTCGAAGTTGCCTTCGCCCTAGACGTGAAAGATTTATACTTTTCTGAGGGTTTGGTCCAAATCTAGTCAAAACTTTATTTAATTTGATTCTAATTTAATTCCTTAATTCTTTCATTCTTAGTTATTTTCAATGAAGTTAACTAACTCGTGTATTTTGTTATTAGAAAGAGGTACGAGGCATCAAAGTATGTAATCTTATTACTCTCTTTCAATGTAGAAAGTATGTTATTATTTTATTAATTCCTAGTATCATGTTAGGATGTTATTTATTTCTTTCTAGTATCATGTTTAGGGTGCTTTTACTCTTTCTAATATCATGTTAGTACCATGTTAGGTCTAAAGCTTTGTTCTTTAATGCTTAGTGACATGCTGGGATTTGTTATTAATCTTGTTAGTATCATGCCTAGGATCTTGCTATTATTAAGCTTTATTATGCCTTATTATGATTATTATTATGCTTATTATTATGTTGCTTGATATTATTTATTATTTATTGTTATTGCTTGATCACGCCTTTTATGCATGTTAAAGGGAATTTGTACTTGAAATCACACTAAATAAGATAATTAATAATTTGGTTTAGGCTAATATGATTTTAATACAAGTGATCGCCAATAATAGTTTTATTTGTGCATTAATATTCAACCAACATAGATAAACAAGTTTAGGATTAAATCTAATGTTTGCATGTTAGTCAGAAAGCGCACATGAATACGAGCAGAACAAAGTAGAGGCCTAATTTATAGGGCGGGTCCTTTCTTTTGTAGATTGGATTCGTACCCTCATCCCAGAACCCTGTTTGGTTCAAGACCTTATGGAGTTGACGATCTCCTGGATCGTTTTGGGTTTACAAGTTCCTAAAACTTGTTGGCGACTATTTTGCTCTAGCTTTCTTCCTTTTGGAACGCCACCATACTTTAGTGTATGATCACAGTGGGGTTCAAGCTTGGGGTTATAGTGCTTGAAATGTTCCCTACAGTTTTTTGGCGACTCCACTGGGGAGGATTTCTATTTATATTCCTGAAATTTATTTTGGCAATTATTTAGAATGAGCGGATGAGACTCGAAAAATTCTAAGTATTTCATGTGTGTAATTTGATTAATATTATTGTCATATGCATAAAAAGGTCCTCATTGGATAGACCAATGAGTAAAAAACATAGGATTTTACACGTAGGAAATTTGAGAAATTTCTTTCACAACTAGAATCGAAATAATACTGCGAAATTTGGAAAATTCTAAGAACACAGATACCTGCTGTGGCATGTAGGAACTAGCGTCTAGAAAACAGAGACCATCGCCTGTAAAGAGCTTCTGTCGCCTGGCGACAGTTTTGTCGCTTGGCGACAGGGGTTCTTTTGCGGCGACAGTCCCTGTGGTCTGGCGCCAAGTTCTTCCAATACCGAGCCAGAACTCTGCCTTCTTGTTTTGACCATTTCTAGTACTGTTGGCTTGATTCTACTTCTTGATTGAGCTTTTCTCACTTTTCTGAAACCCATATGTGTTCTACATATGGACATAACCCTCTCAGGGTTCACGCTTCATCTACCCAAACGAACGCTCCTGGCAACGACGGGTACATGCAAGTTTGTGAATCCACCAAACCGTGGAAGCAAGTTTTTTAACTTGCGGGGTCCCATCCATACGCGCCAACCCTTCACGATTAGGCTTCCGCGCGATGCATCCGGACTCATAACCATGGACCCTCTTTGACCTAACCCATATCCTTGAACTTTAGAGAACTAGAGCCATGGTTAGGTTGCAAACTCATTGCATCATATTGTGACTATATGAACTACTTGTCATCTCTTACTTGTGCATCTCTTACTTGTGCATCTCTTACTTGTGCATAGCTTATATGTGACTAAACTAACCGTTTGGTTTGACTTGTGTTTGTAAATAAGTTTTAATAAACTAACCAATGACTAAAGGACTTTGTTTAATTAATTAATTAATTAATTTGAACTAAAGAATAAGCCTAAAATCGAGTCATAGTTCCTTTAAGTCAACCCGGATTTTTATTCCCGTATACTGCACAAGAGTCAACTTATTTTAGTCATAGCCGGAGTTTTAGGAAGAACTACGAGTCGTATAACCTATGGATCTGTAGCCCCAAGTTTTATCTTTCATTAGGAGTTGGTTTTATCCCAATCAGAGTCAAAGATAAAAAGTTATGACTAAAATACCACAGCCTGTCCAGTTAAGTACACATACGTGAAGTCTTAACTTAGTCTTTGCTTGAGTCTGTCACATAGTCTAGCCACATGGTCATGAAACAAGTCTTAACATGTCACCAACACTCACTAGTCTTAGCACACACTTTTTCTATGTCATCATGACCATGTCTTAGGCTCATGCATGAGTCGATTTTTCCGTCATTTGAGTTAGGGTCCATTCTATTCCTAATTCTTCCATATTTCTTCATCTACATCTTCTTCCTACTCTCCACATACTTTCTTCCATACTTCTTCATCTACATCATCTTCCCACTCTCCACATACTTTCTCCACACATATAATTCCCTTTATTCTTTCACGATCTCTTCCCATCTATGCATGTTGAATTGAGTTTGAGTCATATGATTGACAAGAAAAAAAGTAATGATGAGACAAAATACAAGGCAAGCTTCTCACCAAGATTTCATGCTTTCTTCTTCTTCTTTTTTTCAAAACTTCCCCAATAAGTCTAGCATAGGCACCCTTTGTCTACCTTAGATTTATTACATAGGTATTTTTTTTTTATTTTGTCCCCCTTTAATAAAATGAGTAGTTTATTTCTTGCATATGATCATTGCATTGCATTGCATTTAAAAAAAAAAAAAAGAACTAAGCACAAGGTATACTAATGATTTAAGGCACCTCTTGTAGCCCATCATATCTCTTACCCTTCAAATATGCAATCCTTTTTTGATAAAACACTTTGAGCCTCGTCTAACGATAGACCTTTCATTTTTCAACCCATATCTACCTAACCTTGGGATGGGATGGTGTGTAACTTATGCAAGTTTCAAATATGAAAGCTTGAGTGATCTCAAAAGAATAAAATAAAAATATAAAAAAAATAATAATAAAAGTGTATAAAAGGGCAATTGTTCCAATGTCTTTGATATGGAAATATCTTTGATAAGAACACGTCTCAGATTGCGTCCCTTATCGAGTGCTCGGTACTGTGCCTGAGAAACATGAATGCCAAGTAAGTGATAGACCGCATGATCGGGATTGCCCACACTTATCAAAATAAAAATGCAAAAGCAAAAGAGAGCAAAAATAAACAAAAAAAAAAGAAAGAAAGCTCAAAAGAGAAAAAACCTCAAGCATGAAATAAAAAGATTCAAAAGCAAGGTTGCACACCTTTGGGGCTTATCTAGGGTCTTGAGCCTTTATCCCCTTTTTCTCTAACCTTTAGCCTAACCACGTTACAACCCTTAAAAAGAACTTTTTGAGGTATACATACACTTGTGCGAGGTTCGGCTAGAGCTACGTTTGGCCTGATTCCTAACGGATACGTAGGCAACCCCACATTGAGGTGCGGCCATAATAAAATGCATTCATTTTCACATTCACACACTTACACCGTGATCATATAAAGGGATCTCCAATGCTCATCCCTATTCATTTAGAGCTAGACTTGGGGGCTTGATCCTTACATCATTAGCCTACCTAGCCTAAGAGTCATCATTATTTGACTCTTATCGAATAATACTTTTCATACACTTAGCCTTTGCAGCTTAACCTTAGTGTCACTTTGACACACATCACAGATACATGACCAAATAGACTTCCCATTAGGAACCCTTTGTCATGAAGTCTTAACATAACGTTAAAGCTTGCTTTGTCATATCAACATCACTCATCACTCATAATCATCATTGTATCAGGAAGTATGAAGTACTTAGCCTCCGTGCCTAAGTTACCTAAATACTTTCATAATCGAGTCAACTAAAATAGTTTAGGATGAATTAATCCTTGCACCTTGAGGGATAGTATCGAACGCATATATTTGCCTAAGCTCATTCAACATGCACCATCAAACACTTTGATTCTTTATCACGTCTTTCTTTTTCGGGAGGAAGTCGGTACCTTCCACAAAAATGACGGAAAATTTTTGCTTTTTTTGCACATCACACACGAGTCATGTACATTGAGTCATGTCATGTCATATCACATCGAGTTGAGTCTAACACATGTGTCAAAACACATTAAGTCACACGTGTCAATTCACCTTGGGCCAACCTCAAGTCAGTCAGTCACATTAGGTCAACCTCAAGTCAGTCAGTCACATTGGGTCAACCTCAAGTTAGTCAATAAGACTTAGGTCAACCCTAAGAAACACATCAAGCCTTAGGTCAACCCTAAGAAAGAAAAACAATAGCAAAATCTATTTTGGCAATTCTTTTGATTTTTACAGGATACAACCATTCAGCAAAGCTCCTGTTCGCAGCCAATCGAACGATCGCAACAAGCATTCAAGTATCAAGCTCTATTGTTCAGAGACGCGTGGACATATCATCAAAGCTCTTTTGTTCAGAGACGCGTGGACATATCATCAAAGCTCTTTTGTTCAGAGACGCGTGGACATATCAGCAAGCTCTTTTGCTCAGAGACGCGTGGGCATTCTTTCAAGTTCTTTTGTTCAGAGACGCGTGGAAATCTCATCATCAAGCTCTTTTGTTTAGAGACGCGTGGACATCTCATCATCAAGCTCTTTTGTTCAGAGACGCGTGGACATCTCATCATCAAGCTCTTTTGTTCAGAGACGCGTGGACATCTTATCAAAGCTCTTTTGTTCAGAGACGCGTGGACATATCATTCAAAGCTCTTTTGCTCAGAGACGCGTGGGCATCCTATCAAATCTCTTTTGTTCAGAGATGCGTGGACATATCATTCAAAAAAGGCTCCATTGTTCAGAGACGAGTGAACGATCCTCAAAAAGCTCCATTGTTCAGAGAGTGAACGATCCTCAAAAAGCTCCATTGTTCAGACACGAGTGAACAATCCTCAAAAAAGGCTCCCTTGTTCAAAGATGAGTGAACATCAACAACAGCAAGATGGCGTTCTCTAGCTTGTGGAAGGTCGTCAAAACAACAAAACGGTTACTCCAAAGACGTGTGCTCGACGGTGCAAGTTACGCGTTTCTTAAACTCTTTTATCTGTTTAACTAATATTGTTTATAGGTATCGGCGTTACAAGAATGATTTGGGATCGCAGAACGTTCTGAATCATTCTCCGTCCTTATCGATACTTTGACTTTTTTTTTCGAAACCTAAGTTTCTTCAAACTCAGTCAAAGTGGGGGCTTCTGTAGACACCCATTTGTGTCTCCCCAAAACCAAACCCAATGATGAATGCCTTTCACGTCGAACCATATTCGAATGAGGTGAAAGTGTGAAAAGTCTTGTGTTGCGGTTAGTTTTTTTTATTAAAAATCCTTTTTCTGTTTTCGAAAACCCACTCTATTTTATAAAAACGTCCAATCCAGTTTAGTTTGGACCATGATAAGGGTCCAATAATGGTGTAATTGGATGGGGCTTAAAAAGACCTTTCCAACGATATATTATAATCCCAATTTCGATGAATAATGAGGAAGTTATGGCCAAAATACTAAACTGGGCCCAAACCGGATTTTACCTACGACCCAATGATCATGAGGAGGGTCCAAGGGTTTAATCCGATTCCTAAACTAATTAGGATTGATTAGAATCTTCTATAAGTTTCTAAAATATCTTAATTATCCTTTTTTGAAAAGATAAGATTAAGAAATTTGATTTAAATATAAACTTTCTTTTTTTAAAACTTTCCTTTTTTAAAGTCCTGATTCTATTCGGATTTAAAGATGTTCAAAGACAGTGAGATATTATTTTCGTGCCTCAAATTTTTTATCCAAATTTTATATGGTTGGATAGATCTTGAAATTATCTTTCCAATGATATATTATAATATTAATTCCGAGCTATAACGAAAACGATATGAAAGGAATACGAAACTCTATCCAGAACTGACACCGTCCCACTGTTTCGGATATTTCTTTTTATCTACAAAAGATTTTAATCTGATTCCAATTGCATTTAAAAGTTATTAGAAAGAGGTACGAGGCATCAAAGTATGTAATCTTATTACTCTCTTTCAATGTAGAAAGCATGTTATTATTTTATTAATTCCTAGTATCATGTTAGGATGTTATTTATTGCTTTCTAGTATCATGTTTAGGGTGCTTTTACTCTTTCTAATATCATGTTAGTGCCATGTTAGGTCTAAAGCTTTGTTCTTTAATGCTTAGTGACATGCTAGTATTTGTTATTAATCTTGTTAGTATCATGCCTAGGATCTTGCTATTATTAAGCTTTATTATGCCTTATTATGATTATTATTATGCTTATTATTATGTTGCTTGATATTATTTATTATTTATTGTTATTGCTTGATCACGCCTTTTATGCATGTTAAAGGGAATTTGTACTTGAAATCACGCTTAATAAGATAATTAATAATTTAATTTAGGCTACTATGATTTTAATACAAGTGATCGCCAATAATAGTTTTATTTGTGCATTAATATTCAACTAACATAGATAAATAGGTTTAGGATTAAATCTAATGTTTGCATGTTAGTCAGAAAGCGCACATGAATACGAGCAGAATAAAGTAGAGGCCTATTTTATAGGGCGGGTCCTTTCTTTTATAGATTGGATTCGTACCCTCATCCCCGAACCCTGTTTGGTTCAAGACCTTATGGAGTTGACGATCTCCTGGATTGTTTTGGGTTTACAAGTTCCTAAAACTTGTTGGCGACTCTTTTGCTCTAGCTTTCTTCCCTTTGGAACGCCACCTTACTTTAGTGTATGATCACAGTGGGGTTTAAGTTTGGGGTTATAGTGCTTGAAATGTTCCCTACAGGTATACAGGGAAGGTAGAGAAAATTACATAAATACTCGGCATACAGGACGGAAAAGCAGAGTTAATTGGCATACAGCCGCTGAAGAAAAACAAAAAATAATGGTTGGCATACTGCCGCAGAAATTGAGGAGAGCTACTCTTGGGGATGGTCCGGCTGGGCCTGGGTTGTTGAAGGAACCTCCTCTGGAACAACAGCCTCTTCAGGCTGGATATCCTTGTTACCCTTTTCCTTCATTATCTCATCAAGGTCCGGCTCTTCCGTGTCCGAAACCTCAACACCATTCTCCGCTGCCCAAGGCTTGAACCGAGGCGGAGCTGGATCCCCAAGAACCTTGGCATCATACGCCACAGTGGCGTAGTCATACCTCAATTTGTAGACATCAAAGTCTACCTCACGGTAGAGAAGCCCCCAAGCCATCCGGAGGCGGATCTCATTATCCCGCTCATTCTCAGCAATGAGCCGTTCCTGCTTAGCCTGGAGCTGTTCCTTGTGCTTGGCCTGCAGGGTGGTAATCTCGGCAACCAGCCGGGAATTCTTCTTCCTGAGATCAGCATTTTCTTTGTTTGCTACCTCCAAGGCTTTGAGGTCTGAGCCGGCATTTTTCAGTTGAACCTCCAGGTCGTTGATCCGGTTGTTAGCCGCATCATTGGCAGCCGTCAAAGTCTTGACCAGCTCCTCCTGTTTCAACTCCACTGTTTTAATTGCTAGATCAGACATATAATGAACATATTCAGCAGAGTTGAGGTTTTGTTGAGCCCTCTTTTTGGCATCAGTTACCTCATCTTGCTTCTTTCGGAACGGCACCCGGAGTCCATCCACCCGGACCATAACCTATGCAAGGTCATCCAGGAAATCAAACACTTAGCAAAAAAATAGAGAAGAAAAATGAAACGAAATGAAATAAAAGATAAGGGGCAAGTTCTACTTATCTCAGCCAGTTGCCCCAGAATTTGGTCGAAGTCGACCTCATGGCGGTTGGGCACGGAGTTCTTCTCCGACTGGGTGAGAGTTCTCATCATCCTCTTTGCAAACCCCACCATGTCCGGGGACCCAGAAGTAGCATCTGCACCATAAGAAGGACTCGGTGAGAGACTAGCAGCATATTTGGTATTCATTCTTTGCCGACTGCTTACGGAACCCCCGAAGGGTCTGTCATTGTCTTGACACGCATAAAATCAAGCGGCCAAGGAATCTCTATCTTACCTTTTGAGTCGGCTCTCGCCGGCTCCTCTCCTCCGACTGCAGCACCACTTGCAGCCTTGGGTGGCTCGCCACCCTTCAATGCCTCAGAAGCATCCGGCTTTTTCTTGCTTGACTTCTCTGAGTTTTCACTCAGAGTTGCCATAGCTGCGGGGCTTTTACCCCCAGTTGTAGGGCGGTCCTTGGCATCAGAGCCGGAGACCGTCGAGCCTTTCCTCCCGGCTTTGGCAGCCGGTTTCTGAAGTTGCTCATCCCCAAGTCTTTTCAAGACCTTTGTCATGGAGCGGGGAAGGATGCCAGTTGAAGCCTGCAAAACGCAAGTAAATCATTAGTCATCCGGTATTAAAAGAACTTGAAAGAATTCAAGAAGAAATGAAGATTGTCTTACCCTGCCTTTCTTGGCCTCCTTGGCCTCAAGAGAAGCCTTTTTGGCCATAGTCTGCTCCTTACGGAGCTGAGCCGCTGACTTTGCCGGAGTCTTAGCCGGGTCAACCATTCTTCTTGCTTCCTCTGCAGAAAAACATGAAAAGTGTTAGAACAAGAAAAAAGTTCAGGGCATTGAAGTATTTAAATTGCAGACGGAAAACCGCCGAGTGGGTGAGTGAATCTACCCTGTGGAAACATGGGACTCAGCCCACAGGCGGACAAGAATCTCTCGTCCGTGAAAAAATCCGGGTGGGGGATCCAATTCCTTGGAACAACTATATGAGACCCATCCCCCAGGGGCTCAGTTGTTATCTTAAGAAACTCCGGCTCCATTATCTGCTCCCGGGCTTAGGTAGAGAGAGCCGGGCGCACACACTTCTGGCCTACCAAAGCCGGCTCCTTGTTATAGCGCCGGAGAATTTTATTCATCTTCAGAGATGGGGAGGAGACTAAGTACCATTTGTCCTTCCAGCCTCCCCACTTGGACACCTTGTCCAAAGTCATCAAGTATTCCGGGAGCGTGGAAATGGTGTACCACGCCCCGTATCCGCCTGGGGCACTCTTGAGGTAGTGCATGTGGGCAAAGGCGGTGAAGCTAAGCTCAATGTCCTGGAGCTCGCAGGCGGCAATATAGCTCAGGATATTGACCCAAGTGTTAGGTGTCAATTGCCACACTCCCAAGTCATACCCCTTCAAGATCTTCTGGATGCCTCAGTGAAGGGGGAAGCGGAGGCCGGCTTCTATTACCGCCTCATAGCAGACAAAGTAATTGTCTACGTTATCAATATCGTCCCCCCAAGCCAGTACATCGTCAGGCGGAGGGATAAGAATATCCAGTCATCCCCGAATGGGTGTTGTTGCTTGAAGGCTTCAAAGCCACTTTTTAGGAGATCGATATCTCCTGGCCTCATCCGGGTTTCAAAGGATCCGGATTTATTGCTTTCTTTGCTGTTTGGCGATAAGCCTCAGCAAGTTCCTCTTGATCAGAGCCGGATTCCCCTGATCTATCAACAGTATTGTCGGCTGAGTGATTTGGCTATTCTAGAGAGGAGGCGGTTTCCTCACCGTCTCCCCTTGATTCACTGCTAGAAGAGGTAGTGGGGGCATCCTCATTAGAGTTGCTTTGCTCAGCAGCCTCATAATCCTCCTCTCTCACTACTTCGTATGCGGGCACTTCCCTAGTGCCCCCCCGTCTGGGCTTGATAGCCGTTTGTTTGACCCTAGCCATTGTGTCCTGCACAGACACAAAGAGGGAAGAAGCCAGAGATGAGCAAAGCACTCCAGAAACTCCAGACAAGGCACCCCCGGTTCTAGACTCAGCCGTCCCTGGTGACCGGCTGAGCGTCCTAGGCAGTGCCATGTGTGCAAATGGAGAGTCCATTTTATTTTTGAAAACTAATGTATACAGCCAGAAACGAATGTATACAGGATAAAGGAAAAAGAAAAGAAGAAAACTTAAAGAAGGAAACGGATAGTTACCTTACTTTGAGTTCTGAAAATCTGAAAACGGCAAGTAACCGGTGGCCGGGTGACTTCGAAAGAGCACACGGAGATCTTGAATTTGCTTAAACGCAACCGGGATCAGAGCACCTCTCTCTAAGAAAATCTCTTTCTCTCTCTAAAATGTCAAATATGTGAAAAGTGAAGAGGAGAGGGGGGGGGGGGGGGGGGGGTAAATCCCTATTTATAGGGGGTGAAACGGTGGAAATCCCCGTCACCTCCGTTAAAAAGAGCCGTTTTTTACTGTTCACCTCTCACAGATGGACACGTGTCACAGGCGCCACGTGGCTGCCACGTGCCACCTGTGAGGGGCAAATGTTTAGGGAATTTTTACCCTAGACGCGTGGACCAATGAGGGCATGCCACGTGTCAGAGGCTGGCATGTCACCAATGACCAATCTCCAGCTGACACATGATAATCCCAGATACTTCCGTAGAATTGCGGCCTTCAAGGGCCCAATTCCCCAAAATCCGCTTTTTTGCGGCGCAGCCCATCAGTTCTAGGTCAGAATGACCTAGGGGAGGGAACTTTTCCCAATGACCCTATAAATAGGGAGATATTCCCCCATTTTGGGGACATTCACAATCATTTATTACATCCACTTTCTCTCTCATTAGAGAACTCCTGAGCTTGGAATCCAAGCAGATCCCCACCTTAAATTCCGCACTTTTTACTCTCCTTCAAGTTACTAACTTGAGCGTTGGAGGCGGAGCACCACCCAACCGGTGTCTTCGTTGATTTTGCAGGTATAGAGCCAGCAGGACCAGTCTTCGAGTTGTAACTCTCCCAAGGGACAAAAACACCCAAAACACTTGCCATTTATGAACCATTACCTTGGTGCCTTTGCTACTTATGAACCATTACCTTGGTGCCTTTGCCACTTATGAACCATTACCTTGGTGCCTTTGCAATGAGCCAATACTTAGGCGCTTTAAGCTAAGTGAGACGATCTTTTATCGGGTCGACCACTTAATGTGATTGTAATCGAGCCGAATACTAAATCATGTCAAATTGCTTAGAAGGGCTAACTGGCATGCCAAGGAACCCATACTGCTGCACAAGGTCCATATAACCATAATATGGAGCCCCCTATTGTGTCGCCGCTCCAGCTCTATCCAGAACAGCCTGTCGCCGCTTTTGTGCTTGTCGCCAGGCGATAGACTCTGTCGCCGCGCGACAAACCTATCGTTTGGTGACAAAATCGGGTTTTTAAAATACCCGTCTTCTTTCTTTCTTATTTTTGCGCTGCTGCTCTGCTCGTTCGTTTTGCTCAAAAAACTTCGAATTGCTTGTTCTTGCTCATTTCTCACCCGAATTCGCTCAAACTTTTTGCAAATTGAAGCTTATTTCATCTATTTTCTAGATCTATATAAGTTTTACTCAAACTCAGCTCGGTTTTTGTTTAATTGCTCATTCTTGTTCACGAATTTTCGGAAAATTCGAACATGATTATGCTTAATTTCCCTTGTTTGTTGAATTTTATGCCTTGAATTTGTTTGATTATGCTTGTATATTGCCTTGGGAGTATTTTGAGACTTCTTTAACTCAATTTGGTTAAGAAATGAGCGATTCACCATTGTTGGACCTCTCGAGGTCGTGAAGAAAAATGTGACCCGTTCTTTGCGTTTTTGCTAGCTTTTCTTGTACAATTTGTCACAATATTTGCTATATTATTGCAAGAAATTGTTTAGTTTCTTGAAAATGCTAATTATGCTTAGATTGAATTTTTACTCTGTTTTAGTACTACGTACTCTGTTTTTTGCGAACACAGTATCATGCGGCTAGGCGAACCTTAGATACTATAGAACCTTAAATTTAATTAATTTTGCATAATTTAGCATGACTAGACGACGTGGTTCTGGGTCTCGGTCGAGGGACTCGCGCCGAGAGGACGAGCCTGCTAGCGAGAGTGAGGATGCTCCGTCCACGTCCAGACTCGGACCTTTCCCCGAGTGGGACGAGCACAATCTTTTCTTTGCCCCTGTGCACCGTTTGTTGGAGCGAGTCCGACGCGGTCTTGAGAGTGGGAGGACCCGTAGTCACGGTTCGGACAACTCCACCATTGGCACGCTCTATGACACATTCATTAGTAGAGATGACGAGTTGCGGCAGCTTTGGGAGTCATGTGGATTAACTCCTCTTCTTCGGGATACTCGGGCCATGTTTTCCTACGATGGGGGTGAGATGACGGTCACTCCAGCCGACTTCAGTCTCATTACGGGATTGGAGTTTCAGTCTACTCCACTACCGTTCAATAGCGACATCACTGTCCATTCGCCGATCGTACTGGAGTTTTTGGGTCCGATTGCTGTTCGGGCCCGTGCTGAGGCTCAAAGTATTCGCCGCGGCACACTGGTAGCAGCTTTTGAGGATGATGAAACCACTCGCGAGCAGCGGGTGTGCATTTTTGTGCTTATTTTGCTGTCAGGGACCTTTTCCCCTGACAAGGGTAGTCGAGTGCTCCTCTACTACCTGAAGGCTGTTCGCGACCTTGACTTGGTCAGGACATATGACTGGGCCAGCTTGGCCTACGCTGACTTTCTACTGGGCCTGCGACGTTCCTGCCGTCACAGGGCCTTGTCTGAAGAGATTGCACTTTCCAGCTTTTGGAGGGTCGTAGAGGTATATTTCTCTCCCTTTTCGAAATTTAGTTCTAGACTAGTGCAAGCTTTTACTGATTTTTCGTCATCTATGTAGATTTGGTTCTACGAGTACTTCCCTTCACTCGCGCCGGCGAGGCCTTCTCCTCGTGAGCTCCCTATTGCTGCCGGTTGGGGAGGTCGTCGCGGTCTAGTCGAGGCGGCACGCCATCGAGAGCTGATCCTCTCGGTAGGTTCTTGTGAACATTTACTTCTTTAATTATCATCTCTTTGTTAGCATTTATCTTACATAGCTGTTTTGTAGGAGCCTGGTGCGGTCTATCCACCCTAGGCTAACCTTGCTGTACCTGTGCTAGCTGCACAGTACACTGCTAAGCGTCGTTAATTTCTGGGGACGTACGACGCCGTGGTCTATCTAGGAGAGAGGGTGGCCATCCTGCACTCCTCAGATGTCTTCATCGTCCCTGCTCGTCCGCCTCGACATATGTTCCATGAGGCATTGCTGCGTGATCGGGCGAGTGGATCGTCTCGGGGTACTCTTTGGCGGTCCTATGTCCACCTGGAGCAGAGCTACAAGGAGGACTTACTGCCTCTGCTAGCGCTGGCTCCTGTCCTATGTGAGGAGGCAGCGGTATGCTTTTGCTTTATTTCTTTTATTCACTTTGGTAGCCCCCAAGTGAATTCGTATCATTTGGTTTTACTCTTATCAGGCCGGGCTTAGGGAGTTTATTCCCCCGAGGATGTCCATTCGTTATCAGGTCATGTACGGGCCGATCGAGGAGCTGATTTCTCCAGCTCCTGAGGAGGAGCGGTTCGTGGAGCGCTCTATTCCTCGTCACCAGACTCGGGTGAGCATATTCACATTTTTTGCTTTTGTATTTGTCTTAGTACCATTAGTGACTTTGTTCCTTTGACAGTTTTCTCGCGAGGTGGTGACAGCTATGGCGAGGTGCATAGACGCCTTTCGCAGCCAGCTCGTGAGGTGTGTTTCCTGTCGTAGCAACGACGTTGAGGAGGTACTTCTCTTGTATTTTTGTATTGCTTTTCATTATGCCCTTTACTTGACTTTTAACTTGATTTATCTTTACATGACAGCCTATTCCTTTTCCGCGTACTCGGTCGAGGCCCGAGCCTAGGAGAGAGCCGACTAGGTTCGACTCGAGGCGTCGCCGCACTTCTTCTGGCGGTCGGGGTGGCCGATTTGAGGCTGCTCCTACGGAGGACTCAGCTTCCTTTCCTGAGGAGGTTTTTGCCGAGCCGACTGGTCAAGGAGGGATGACAGCGTATGAGGTCGTCGTCGCAGCAGCCCTTGCAGCCTCAGCCGTTGTATATTGGGTATCAGGGTGAGTCGGGTTGGACTGGCCCTGAGCTGAGGTTTTCGGCAGCTGGTGGATTGGGAGATGGTGAGGGACATACTCCACGCAGTACGATATTTTTTGATACTTTCAACATCCCTTATCATTTGCGGCCTCCTGCACCGTGGTTGTACCATTGTTTATTTTATTTTGACTTTGTAGGACTTTATCTATTTGTATCATATGACTCATGTATTAGACACTTTGTATATATGCAACTTTTATTATTAAACTCATTTTATTTCAGCATTTTATTTTTCAACATTTTATTTTTCAGCATTTTATTTTTCATTTTATGTACATGTGAGTGTGTGCGAAAAATTGTGACTTAATTTTCTGCGTAAAAATTTCTGTCATTTTTATTATTAATGGAGGGTACCGACTTTCTCCCCCAAAAGAAAAAATGAAAAATAAAATAAAAATACTTTGACTAAAAATAAGCCTAAAATTAACTAAGCTCATTTTGATCAAAAGGGAAAAGCAAAAATGAAATATAGTGGGGTTTGATAGGCAAAATCAAAGTCGAATCGGAGTTAGAAAAACGCGGTTTATGTTGCGCGTGGCTGTCGCTGGCTAAAACACGCTGTCATCACGCGTTTTCTCTGTCGCGACGCGACAAGCTTTGTCGCCACGTGACAGACTTTGTCGCTACGCGACAAGCTTGTCGTCTGGCGACAGACTTAATTTTCTGAATTCTTTCAGGAATTGAATTCTGGCGAAAATTTGTTTATAAATAGCCCCCAGATCTAACGTTTTCTGTATAATTCGAACAGATTAATAATTAATTAAATTAACAATTAATCATGTCTTTAATTAAGAAAAGCTTTTGTGATTTCACACGTAAGTGGTGTCGTTCTTTAACTGCTAAAGAGAGAAAAGACCTTGACTTTTTCCACATGGGAAGTATTTATGGTAAAAAGGGGGTAGATCTTGACATATATAGACTTTATTCATACTGCCTTAGAATATTGGGATTCTAATACTCATTGTTTTAGATTATTCTATGATGAATTATGCCCTTTACCGGAAGAATTTGGTGCCATTCTAGGCTTCCCTTCCTTAAATCTTGCGGTAATGCCTAGGGTAAGAGAGTATTATTACAAAGATTATGAGCGTTTTCTTGATCTTAGGGGTAAAGATCTAAAAAACATAGTGCATGGCAATAATGTTGACTTAAAAGAATTTGCACGTTTTTACTTTGATAGACCACGCTCCGAATCTTTTCATGTTTATAGAAGAAGAGCCTTCCTCTTTTGCATGCTTAGACAATATCTCCTTACTAGTGGTAAAAATAATGAGGGCCAAGCAATTATCATATCTATATTAGAACAAATTGAATCAGGGAGAAATCCAATGCCATTAATTGTTGGAGAGACTATGCTGGGTCTTGATGAATTGAAAAGAAATCCAAAAGCACCCCTTCGAGGTTCTCTAATTTTATTACAGGTAGAAAAATAATATTCTTAATTACAGAAATTAAAAAATTACTTTTGTATAGTAATACTAATTATGTGCATTGAATTTTTACAGATATGGCTTATGGAGAGGCTAGAATTTATTAGTTCTCCTGATAATATTGACAAGTATACTCCCAACTGCTTTGTTCGGCGAAAGAAGCGTTTCTCTTTAAAGATGGGTCTCCGTGAGTGGGGCAAAGTGTTTGCCTCTGGTGACTTCTCCATTAACTGGGTCATTCCTTGGTGGAAGCTTGAGAATATGATTGGTTGTAATACTCAACCTTTTTGTCGTCTTCCTAGCTTGTCAAAATTGACCTTCTATTATCCCTGTAGAGTAAAAAGACAATATGGAATTGCACAAACTATCCCTACAGGAGATCTTCGCCATCCTTATGAATTCCCTATTTCACAAGAGGTTGAGCGCTTTGACAAGTATTGGTGTGCTAGTCCTTTATGGGAAGTGATTACTCATAAGGTTCCCCCTTCTTTGTCCAATAATGTGAAGCAATGGTTAGATGGGAGATCTCAAAAGGACCAAGTCAAAGTAGAGAAGACCAATGTGAAGAATCGCCTGGGAGACAAGAAAGTTCCTGCTAAGGAACGCCTAGGTGAAAAAAATTGAGTTTAAGACTCCTGGTATGCCTAAGAAGAAAACCTCTAATTAGGATAAAGGGAAAATAAAAGTGAACTCTACAGAAAAGAAGGTTTGGGTAGAGAAGAAGCATGGAGTTTTAGCTAAGGGAGAGACTATCTACTCTAAAAATAGAATGTAGATCTTCTAATGGATGTCTCCTAGCAAAAATGATGGATGAAGAAGAAGATGCGGACAAAAATTGGAAAAGAATCAAGAAAGAAAAGAAAGATTCGAGCATTACTCTCTTTATGATTTAGTAGACAATTTGTTTAAGTTAATTTAAATTTCTTTAAGCTTTATTTCATCAACAATGTAATTTTTCATTTATTAATACAATTTCAGCTTTTAATTAAATTAATTTTACGATTTAAAGCAATGAAAACAACTTAAATTATTTTTTTCGGAAAATCTCTTCGGGTACAGAAGTCGAAAAATTTCCAGAATGCACCAAACTTGCCCAGATGCTTGCAAAAAACTGGTGCTGCTTTTGTGAGTCTGTCGCCGGTCTTTTTTTCGGTCGCCTGGCGACAAAATCGTCGTCTGGTGACAGAGTCTATTTTGTAGCGACAAACTTTCTTTCTTGCAATTATGTTATTATCGATGCTGGGATGCGAAAATTTTAAAAATTAAAGTGGCCGGACCCTTTAAAGGGTTGCCTACGTATCCTTTCCTAAGGAATCAGACCAAAAGTAGCTCTCTTGAGTGTCCTACTCAAGTAATTATGGGTAGTACTTCTTAAGTTGGTCAAGATTTGTCATGTTTGAAAATTCATTGCCATACATGTCAGTTAATTTAGCCGCGCCTCCTGACAAGATTGTCTTGACAATGTATGGTCCGGACCAATTAGGCCTAAACTTCCCTCTAGGGTCCAAAACATTTTTCCTTAGTGCTTTTAATACCAAGTCTCCAACCTTGATATTTCTAGTCTTGACCTTTTTGTTGAAGTGTCTAGTTATACGAGTTTGATAACGTTGGGTATGATGTAGAGCTTCTAGTCGTTTTTCATCAAGTAGAATTAGCTCTTCATACCGTGCTCTAGTCCATTCAACTTCATCGAGTTTACTTTCTAACGCGATGCGTAGAGAAGGTATTTCTAATTTCACAGGTTGTACGACATCCATTCCATAAACTAAGGCGAATGGCGTATTTCCTGTTGATATTCGGATTGACGTGCGATAACCCCAAAGTGCAAAATGGAGTTTGTCAGGCCAATCTTTGTAATTTTCTGTCATTTTCTCGATGATAGTCTTTGAATTTTTATTGGCTGCCTCATTTGCTCCATTTGCTTGAGGCCTATAAGAGGAAGAGTGATGATGTTGAATACCATATTTTTGTAGCAATTCTTCACATTCGGCTTGAAAGTGAGTTCCATTATAACTTATCATCTCATGCGGGACTCCATATCGACAAATTATGTTTCTTTTGATAAAGAGTGCTACATGTTTTGCGGTGAGTTTAGCATACGATTGTGCTTTTACCCACTTGTGAAGTAATCAATTGCGACCAAAATGTATTGGTGACCTCCTGTTCCGGAAGGTGTAATTTTTCCAATTATATAAATTCCCCATGTTGAGAAGGGCCATGATGAAGTGTATGTGTAGAGAAAGGATGGAGGAATATGTTGCAAGTTTGCATAGATTTGACATTTAGGGCATCTTTTCACATATTAGTGACAGTCCCTATTCATGGTAGTCCAATAGTATCCTTCTCGCATTATCTTTTGGACTAGCATTTTGCCGTTAACATGTGTTCCACATATTCCTTCATGGACTATTCTCATAGCCCTTTGAGCGTCCTTTTTACCTACACATAATAGAGCTCAACCTTTAGGTACCCTTTTGTGTAACTCATCTCCTATGAGCACGTATTGGGAAGCCAAAAGTCTTAAGGCTCGTTTTGCTCTTTTGTCAGCATGAGGAGTGTATTCTCCCTTGGTGACATGATTGAGTATATCAGTATACCACGGTTCTTCTTCTTCTTGTTCTTCTTCTTGGACTACTTCATCGTCTTCTATAGCTTTGAAATATGCCGGCTTATGCCTTTTTTCTATAGTTAGAAGCATTGAGGAATTCTAACCATTGAGGCTAGTCTTGCCAAGGCATCGGCAAATTGATTTTCTTCTTTAGGTAGATAGGTGTATTATACCTTTCCAGTTGATCAGTGAGCGTTTCCAAGTATGTTTGGTAAGGAGCTAAGCTTTCGCTCCTAACCTTCCATCTTTTGGAGATTTGGTTGATGATTAAGGAGGAATCTCCGAAAATTCGAAGTTTCTTCACACCTAATGCTAGAGCTGTTTCGAGGCCTACCACGCATGCTTCGTATTCTATAGTGTTATTGGTAACGTCGAAGTCTAGCTTTATTGAGATGGGAACGTGTTCCTCTTTAGGTGAAACTAATAGGACTCCTACGCCACATCCCTTTTAATTTGAGGCTCTATCAAAGTATAGAATCAAGGTATCATCTTCCATGACCATCAAATCCTCGTCTGGAAATTCATTATCATGTATTGGTGTCGAATCTTTTATTGGGAAGTCCGCTAGGAAATCCGAGACCACAGATCCTTTAATGGCCTTTTGAGGCATGAATCTTATGTCAAACTGGGCTAGGTTAACTATCCATCTTGAAATGCGTCCGTTAAGCGTAGATTTCTCGAATAAGTACTTGAGAGGATCCATTCGTTACACAACAAAGACTGTGTGGACGAGCATGTAGTGTCTTAACTTGGTTGTGGACCACACCAATGCAAGGCACAATTTCTCAAGTGGTGTATAACATGTTTCATATTCGAGCATCTTTTTGCTTAGTTAGTAGATGGCATTTTCTTTGTCTTCTACTTCTTGTGCAAGCATAGCCCCCATTGTTTCTTTGGTGACGGTTAAATACAACCTTAGAGGTATCCCTAGGAGTGCTGGAGCTAATACGGGAGGATTGGCGAGATAGGCTTTGATCTTCTCAAAGGCTTTTTGACACTCATCGTCCCATATGACTGGCAAATTTTTCTTGAGCTTTTTGAATATCGGTTCACATATTGTGGTTAACTTAAATATGAACCTACTTATGTATTGCAACCAGCCAATAAATCCCCGAATTTGCTTTTCGGTTTTGGGCGGTGGCATTGACATGATTGCCTTGATCTTGGTTGGGTCTATCTCTGTTCCTCTAGAGCTTATGACATATCCCAAGAGTTTTCCTAAGGTTACTCCAAAAGCACATTTAGATGGGTTTAATCTCATGTTGTATTTCCTTAGCCTTTCGAAGAATTTTCTTAAAGATACTTAATGTCCTGGACGGTCTTTGGACTTTACAATTATGTCGTCCACATATACTTCCACTTCCTTGTGCATCATGTCATGAAGTAGGGCAGTCGTTGCTCGTTGGTAAGTAGCACTCGAGTTTTTCAACCCGAATGGCATTACCGTGTAACAGTAAGTACCCTAAGGTGTTATGAATTATTTATTCTCCATGTCTTCTTCGGCCATGAGAATTTGGTTGTACCCCACGTATCCATCCATAAATGAGAGAAGTGCGTGATTCGCTGTATCATCTACCAAAATATCGATGTGTGGTAAAGGGAAGTCGTCCTTTAGACTTGCCTTATTTAGATCTTGATAGTCGACACACATTCGAACCCTACCATCCTTTTTCGGAACTAGGACCACATTTGCGAACCACTCGGGGTATTTGGATACCCTGATAAAACCTGCAGTTATTTGTTTTTGTACTTCTTCTTTTATTTTAAGAGCTACGTCGGGTTTCATTCGACGTAAATTTTGTTTTACAGGTTTCATTCCCGGGATTAATGGTATGGTGTGTTGAGCTATTTCTCTATTAATGCCTGGCATATCTTCATATGACCAAGCGAATACATCGATAAATTCTTTAAGTAGATTAATTAAATCGGTTCTTTCATCTTTGTTTAGTGTGAGTCTGATTTTAACTTCTCGTTTAGTGGTTGGATCTTTTGAGATGTCAACCGTTTCAGTATCCTCAATTATTGGTGTCTTATTTTCAAGTGTTTCCATTGCTTTAATAATTTCTTTGTCATTTTCATCATTAGTTAAGCAATGCTCGTGATCTTGAGTTAAAGAAAAACACGAGGAGTAAGGGGAAGAAGACATATTATTAAATTCAGAAATCATTGCATCAAATAAAGAGATGTCCGTTGGGACTTGATTACTAACTATCCTAGGAGTAGAAATAGAAGATGAAGGTGCTACAATTAGAGACTTAGAGGACTCGATCGGGGAAGACTCTGAATCGGACTCTGACTCAGACGATTCTTCAAACTTTAGCCCTTGTCCTGTAGTTATGGCGATCTTCTTTCCATTTGCAGTAGTCACCTTTATTGTCTTGCACCATCCTCGCCTAGATCTTCCACTGGAGTGATAAGCTTTGTAGGCCGTTTGAATGAGTGAAGAATTATCTTCCACGTATCTTGGCTCATTCTTTTCTCGCCCAAAGAGGAGTCCCATGACATTATAGTCAAAGCAAGGGGGTGCTTTCTCCTTATAGCTAGGAGTTGGGATCTCGTCTAGAAAGTAACAATCCAAGAATATTTCGAACCCCGATTGTCTTATGCCATTTACAACAAAGGGTTCGGGAAATTCATAACATGGATAATCTTCTCCCTCTGTTATGAACTGTCCATTTAAAGTAAGAGGGTATTGATCCATTGGCATTACTTTCTTTTGTGTGCGAGCCTTCCTACGTGCCTTTGATTTTCCTAGGCTCGCTTAAGATCTTCGAGAGTTGGTTCGAAACCAAGTCCGAAAGTGTTTAACTTAGGGAGGCCAGGTGTCCCATATGCTTGGCTATCTCTTTCTTCTTTCCTAAAGTCATTCCAGGGAAGTGTCCTTGTTTTCTTAGGATAGCATTGGTCACCATGTTTGAGTGGAGTTCATAGTGAAGAGGGGTCCTTTCATCTTCCTCTATCAAGGAGACCTCTTCATTAAAGCCCCACAAGTCTTCATCATTCTCATCGTGTTCCACATTAATTAGTGGATTTTCTACTGTTTTGATTCTCATAGGTAAAGCATCGATCGTAATCGGTATTCCTCCAACTATGGCTTTTACTTGTTGATGAAGAGATGAAGGGACGACCTTTAGGTCTTGAAGCCAAGGGCGTCCTAATAGTAGATTAAATGATGCTTTGATGTCTACCACTTGCAATGTAGTAGCATGCTCGATTGCTCCCGCCGTTATATTCATGGTAATTGTACCTAATGCTTGGCGACGCGAGTTATCGTAGGCTCTTATTCTTGTGTTGATGGGGATAAATCCTCATCTCTTATTCTTAACATCCAGGCAGTTCTAAGTGGGCAAACATTAATTGCTGATCCATTATCTACGAGAGTCATAGGGACGTTCATCCTCTTGCAGATTACTGTGAGGTTAAGAGCTTTGTTATGCTTATCACCTTCCGGCGGTAGATCCTTATCGGAAAAAGTGATCAAATTGATGGGACTTGGGAGATCACTCATGAGGAAGTTAGCCAACCCCTTAGGAGTTGTGTCCGAATCTATGCCTACTTTAGCTAAAGTATCCATGACTGCAAGTCTATGCTCTCAGGATGTAGCTAGAAGTTTCCATACATTCATTTCGACCTTAGTCTTTTTTAACTGTTTGACAACATCATTGTCCTCTATAATAGGTATGGGAAATTGTTGAATGGTAGGCATAGGTTGTGTTGTGATGGGAGGTTGCATTCTCCGGGACCTTGTGAGGACATCTATAGGTGAATCCTCCTCGTCCCAAATGTCACCTACTGGATATATCGTCGAAAGTGGAGTTTCTTCGAAATCTTTGAGGTAGACATCCTCATCATCACTGTCCCACACTCCATTAATTGTAGCATCTCGCGGGAGTTGGACTAGCTTCTTGTCATCAATTAGTCGTTGGACCAATTCTTTAAATTTGAAACAGTTTCCTATTGTATGTTCTCCTAATTGATGATACGAACAGTAATACCTATCTGTCCTCTTAAGTGATTCAAATGGTCTCGGTTCGAGAGGTTGAATCTTACCATTCTCAAAGAGCATTTTGAACATATTTGCATAAGATGTCCCAGTTGGAGTGTGTGGCCTATTGTTCCTTTTGGGAGTGTCAATCACTTGGAGGGAGAAGGGTTTCTTTTCTCTTGGTGGAGGTCTATTTTTAAGTAGCTTGTGGCGTTCTTTTACGAACTCCATGACTTGTATACGGATACATACTTCTTGTTTAGTCGCAGGTTCTTGTCCACAAGGGAAATGATCCTCGGAATCTTCGAATATTTCCTCTTCTTCGATGGCCTCAACAGATTTAATAAGACTCGATGGGTCCACTTAACTATCTTCATCAGAAATGGCCAATGAATCCGATAGTGGTGCGGTGTTGATACTTGGCTTCTTGCTTGCAAGGGCAATAGAAGTTTATTGCTATCAATTAGATCTTGGATAGCTTCCTTTAGCCTCCAACAATTTTCCGTGGGATGGCCCCTACCTTGATGATACTTACAGTGTGCGTTTGGGTTCTAGCTAGCCGTTCTCCTTTCAATAGGTGGGTCCCCAAACGGTCTGATAGGGGTTATAAGACCTTTTGCGTGTAGGTGGTCGAACGCGATGTCATAACTCATACTGATAGGAGTATAGTTCTTCCTAATCAGTTTCTTTTGTCCTTGATTATTCAAAGCTAGAACTTCATTCAGATTAAAGGTGCCATCATTATTTCAGTGGGTGGTTTTGGAAGAAGAAGGATTATCGTTCTTCTTGCCTTTCCAGCCAGTGTTGGAGTTATTGTTGTTAGCAGCTTTTTGTTTAGCTAGGTCGTCTTCAGTATTGATACCAATGTCATAGACGGCCTTGAAAGTGTGTAAATTGTTTTGGTACTTAAGATGCTTTGAGTATTTTTCTTGGAGGTTCTTAATGAACATCCTTACAGATTCTTTTTCACTAGGCACCTCAACCATTTTTGCGGAAGTTTCCCTACATTTGTTAAAGAAGGAAGTAAAGCCTTCATTTTCCTTTTGTTTCAGTATTTCAAGTTCCCTATGATCGGTTTCAACTTGAACATTGCATTTATATCTATCAATGAAAGCACTTACAATAGACTCCCAACTAGAGGCTTTCTCTTTGTCGAGAGAAAAGTGCCATTGTTGACACAGTTTCTAAAGATAAAGAAAACACAGAATGAAAAGATTTCTTATCTATTCCCTTAATATTCATTACAGTTTCAAAAGATCTTAAATGAAAATAAGGGTTGACCATTGGCTTGAATTTCGGGATGTCGTTGGCATTGAACTTCTGCGGAAGAAGGTCCTTGTCCACCAAGACCCCTTGCGAGCTAATCCCCTGGAATCTATAGTCATTAGACAGCTTGCTCAAAATTTCCTGAATGAGCTCCATTTGTTGTTGTCTTGCAGGGTCATTGATTTGAAGAGTTAAACCCTACAGCATCTCAGCCAAGTTAGCCACCTGTCCCTTAATCTCATTGAGTTCTTCTTGACTTGCCATTATATTCTTAGCTTTCCTTTTCCTACCAATTGGCTTATCAAAAAGTAATACTTGAACGAAAGTGTTTTCCTTGATTTCACGCCCTTCCTTTCTTGTCCACGCGCTGTAGATTAAACCATATTCGTTTTAATGACCAGACTCAAACTGACTTTGATTTTATGGTTTAAAAAGCAAAAAAGAAAAAATAGCAAAAATAGGGTGCATATTTTTGGGAATGGGTTCAAACAAGTGGTTGATTGGAGGATTAATATCCGACTTACCCCCCTAAAAAAACGACGGAAAACACGCATTCAAGACTCTCTAGACATGGTCATGGTGTGACAAACATGTTAAGTGTATGCTTTATAAGTGTGTGTAAGTGAAATGCTTTGACTCTTGTGTGTGACCATGGGACTAAGTGCCTAGACTCAATTAAAGACGTAAACATGGTTTAAACCATTATTAAATTTGTGAAAACTGATTAGTAGACTATTTAATTAGACTCGTCATGATGACTCGAGTAAGAAACTGGACTGTCGCTCGAGCAACATGATTGTCGCCACTGTTTAAAGCCCGTCGCCAAACGACAGAGTTGTCGCCAAGCGACAGACAGTAAACAGAGGCGCCACAACCCAGATTTTTGCACCATTGCTGGAACATTAATTTGGACTATTTCCAGTAATTTTACTCTAAGGGGACATGCCTAAAGTCGTACTAAGTCAAGTTGATTAATTTATTATTAGCCTTTAATTAGTCAAATTAATTAATTAATTTAGACAAAGTCCTTTTTAGTCATTAACTGGTTTATTTAGACTTAAACACATGTCAAACAAACGGTTAGCACATATAGAGTATGCACAAGCAAAGATGCACAAGTAGTTCATATAGTCACAATATGATGCAATGAGTTTGCAACCTAACCATGGCTTTAGCTCTCTAAAGTTCAAGGATAAGGGTAAGTCAAAGAGGGTCCATGGTTATGAGTCCAGATGCATCGCTGGGAAGCCTTACCTTTGGAAGGGTTGGCGCGTATGGATGGGACCCCGGAAGTTAAAAACTTGCTTCCACGGTTTGGTGGATTCACTAACTCGGATGTACCTGTAAGGAGGGTGTTCCCATCGTAGGGGATCCTTCTCCTTAGATGCCCATGGCCCTTTAAAGCCTAGGACTTTACACTTGTTAGGGTGTATTAGGATTTGAATTCATGACTGTTTGGGAGACCTTGAATTAAAGATGATTCTATCATATACGCTTTTTGTAAGAAACAAGTAGGAGTTGCCAATGAGTTTTAGGAAAATCCATAAACCTCGTTCGTGCCTTTCTCCCAAGTAGATCAAGGGATATTTAGCATGAATCATAAGTTTACCCATGCCCAAATTGGTCTACATAAACCAGAAATGAGTTCGGGAGCGAGAATACCAAGATAACGTTCCCTTAATTTAGAGGGGAATCGCGATCCTAGCCCTAGTGCGGCCTCTACTAGCTCTTCCTTTTGCACAATTTCATCACCAAACAATATATGCAACGCGATACCTAAAACTATGTTAGTTGATTTTATTTACACGCATTAATCATATAGGAATTACATTGCAAAAGTCTTTATTCTTTTTTAATCAAATTTGTGAGAAGAAAAAGAAATAAACAATATTCGCCTTGTCTTAAGTGATAAAACAATCAATTAATTATTCAAATTCTAGTCTTGATTAACGAAAAAATACTATGTGAATTAATTAATTAAAAGTTTGTTTAAAGTGATCAAACAACACTAATTAATCAATTAAAGTTATTTAAACAATAAAAGAAAAGTGATTTATCTAAGTGCTCAGGAAACTAACCGTTCTTCTATGTATGCTTAGATTTCCGTCTTAGATGCTTATGGACCTTCTTTCTTCTTTGTACCTCCAAGGGCTTCAATGGATGGATTAGGTTTGAAGAGTAGTTGGGAAGAAAGAGGGAAAAGTAGTATGATAGTAAGAGGGTTTGAGAGATTAGGGATTTCAGAAATTTAGGTTTTTTTAATTCTGATTTTCTGTGTCTTTAGAGCTGTGCGAAGACCCCTTTTTATAGGCGTAGGAATCTCGGTTTAGGGTTTTAGAGCCACGCCGTCAGGTGGCATGCGCAACTCTCTGAGTCGCGCTGAGGTGTCGCGCGCATCTCAATGAGTTACGCTGGTTTGCGGTTTGCCTTATACGAAAACGCGTTTTTAAAACTTTCATAACTTTTGATTGCAAAGTTCGATTTAGGCGTGTGAGATATCAATGGAAAGAACTGGAAGTCTACTTTTTAATGCTGTTAGTATTAGGTCAAAAACTGTTATGGATCAAACGTTATGGCCCTTGTAGTGCAAGGGTGTCGGTTTTGGGCTTGTTTTAGTGTTTTGATCATAACTTCTCCGTTTTGGCTTGGAATTGGGCTTATAATATACCGTTGGAAAGATCTTTGAAAGGGATATCCATCTGTATAGGCCTTGCATAGGAATTTTATGGTTGGTTTATCTGTTTGGCTCAGTTTTCAACAATGTAGGTTCCATTGGATCCAATCATTGCATTTGACGCATTTGGGTCTGTTATTAATCAAGTTTAAACATGTATGAACACGTTTTAGGCCTAATTATTAATCAGACCAGGATCTAAGATAACTTGGTCTCAAATACGAGTTTTAACTTACTTCACAATACTTTTCGTAGTCCATAAACACTTGAACTTTGATCTAGCATGAAAAACGGGTTTTTGTAACATCATCGCACTTCCTTTAGGGACAAGAGGTCAAATGTAGGTGTCTACAGTTAGCCCCCACTTTGATCTTTTCTAGAATAGACGATGATCAAAGTAGTCAAGGAAATAAATCCGAGACTCATTCTGCAAAGTTCTCTAAGAATATAGAATCTTTCAGAAATATTAAGAATGTTGAAACGATCCTTTGTTCGCTAAGTGTTTTGAAACAAATAGCTATTAAGGCTAGAGAAAGTTTTTTTCAGTCTTAACGCGCTAAAGAATCTGGATTGATCCTTTGCAATTGTAGAACACTTTTACAAGTAAAGGTGTTCTAGGTTTAACAAAGTTTAGCCTGACTTTAATAAAGTAAAAAGAATGAAAAAGGGTTTTCGATATGCGAATCAAAAAGGGGTCCGGTATTCGAGCCGGATGTCCACAAGATAAAAATACAAGTCTCAGGACTGGAGGCATATATCCAAATCCAGTGAGAGAGAAGAAAGTCAACAACTCTCTCAGCAGTTTTGTCCACAAGATGAGTACACGTGTCTTAGGACTGGGGGCACGTGACTACATGGGTGCGACATCGTTTCGTCGCTCTTTATACAGGGTGGACGGACACCCTAACTGTCCGGTAAGCTAGTAAGCTCACTAACTACCGTATTTACTTCCATTCAAGAAGTGCCTGTTCCTGAAGGTTCAGCACGCTTGTCAACTCGTGAGCTAACGCCTACAATAAATAGTCTACCTTTTAGTTCCTAGAGGTAGATCTCGCAAAGCTTGTGCTGTGGTGAAATTTTACGCAACACCTACGCCGTACAATTTTACGTTGTACGCTACGCTAATTTGCATTTTTATGCTGTATGAAAACGCCTTCCTTTTGCTTCGTACGTGAAAAAGAAGAAAGACCCGGACACTTATGACGTCAGTACAGTAAAATGACAAACCTGTCTATGGTTTCTTTTACATAAAGCACCACCACGGAACGTCTTAAGGCACGCTTACGAAAAACGTTCAAAACCTATGCTTGGGGAAGGCACAAAGCACGGTGTGCATGCAAAATGATGCAAAAAACTATCAAAGAAGAAAATAAACAACAAACGCAAAGCAATTGAAAAGGATTTTGATAATTTGCGCGCCATTACGTCTTATAACGAGCAAAAACCGTTGAAAAATGATCAAACGGATCAAAATCCGGATACCGATCATTTTAATGACCAGTATCCGCGCGTAACTCAGTAGGTCGCGCTGGCTTGGCGTGCGCATCATTCTGAGTTGTGCTGGTCTGTCACGCGCAACTGATTCAGTTGCGCGTGACACTTATTTCAGCAAAAAGAAATCGCGGAGCGCGATTTTTCATTTTGTTCTCTCTCTCCTTCCTTCACGATTTTTGCTTCTTAGTTGAAACTGGTATAGGCGATGTTCAAACTTCAAAATTGGTTGGTAGGGGATGATTGTATTGGTGTTACTATTATTCGCCTAAGAGTAGCCGATTCTTTGAGATTTTATAAAATCCCTTGAATGCATAGTTGAAACTGGTATAGGATGGCTCTTGCGGGTGTAAGAAGCCCCCGTTTACTGAGTTTAACTGCAGGTATCGTAGCCCCCAAGTATGGGTGGCATTCGACTTGTTTTCATGAATTTGTTTATTTGTCGTTATTTATATTGCAACAAATTTCATGCGAAGTTGTAAAGAATTGATCTTGTATGAGCATGTCAAGCATATATGTGTTTTCTTTTGTTCTAATTTTGACTTTGTGCTTGAACTTTATTTCTCTTTTGTTTTGCTCACATAGACTACACTTGTTAATTTTAATGTAAATTGAAGTGTTTAGAACAACAATTATGCATTAAAATCATAAATGAAATTTTGAACTTTTATAATAGCATGAATTTGTTCTTGCGACTCGTGTTTATTTTTTTCATGCGTAAGTTTCAAAATCGGTTTTATCAATGATAAAAATAACCAGCGGTTATTATTATTCACTTATAAAACTGTGATCTCAAGATTTGCACAAAACTAGTTAGTTTAGGAAATTCTTGAAGACATCATCGAAATAGAGTAGTTTGGCTATATTTCGGGCTTTTGAGCCCCCATTTTATGTTATCAAATTTTGTAGCCCCCAATGTTGGTGACTTCGACGACTTGCTTGTTTTTTTATAATTTAGACCCTTTCATGTTGCTTGAAACGGGTCTAGAAATCCTGTGTTTCATCTTATTATGATAACAATTAGGATCTTGGAGACGAATAAACTGGTGTGTTTAAACTGTTTTTTGACCATTCATAGTTTTAACAAAGAAATTTGCTAAGTCTAGTAATATTGATCATTCATTAAAACAAGTAAGAGGAAAAATGAAATGTTGTTCAAATTTTTCGTCTATTCTTGCTATTTTTGAATTCTTTCTTTTGAGTTCAAATTTTGTCACTGTTTTGAAGCTCGAGAAAGTAGATTTTATCCTCCTTGCGAAATTCCAATGAAGAATAATTTAGAATAAAGACTCCTTAACTTAGAATTTAGGAGTCTTTTGTTTACATTCTAACTCATGAAATTGTTTGTCTTATGTTAATTATGTGTCTTGATACAATTTTCATGATGAATGATTGAGTACTAAACTTTCGTATGAGCAAGTATTTTTTTTATGTATCATGATTTTGTTTCTTTGCTCTTTACTAGTCATACTCTCTAATCTCTAGAGTAAATTGAGGTATTGAAACAACAATTATGCACTAAGATTAGTTTTTGAAGTTGAACTTGAAAATGACTCGAATATGTAACTTGTTTCATGGCCAAGTTCAATTGTAAACTTAGTTTTCAAAGGAGCAAAATGATTACTAAATCATTGTGATGCATTTGAAAATTGTAAGGCTTGAGTTCTACATAAACCATTTGTAGTTTAGGCGATTCTCGAAAGTAGCTAGAATGACATGAATATCTCATATTGTTTTTTTGTTGATATTGGAGCCCCCATGTGTTGGGTTATGCGCATTCTTTGCTATTTCACAAGTCTTGGAGCCCCCACTTTGGGGTAGTTCTAATGACTTGCTATTGTTTAGGCCATTTATATAATCATGATATTGGGATGGACCTATATATGTATCCTATTTTTGTTTTTTAGATACTTAGAACAATGACATGGCTTCTGCATTTAAGTTAAAGTCATGTTCAAGAAAGCAAGTTAGTTCTTTGCTTGTTTACAAACCAAAAACAATTGTGTTTAAGGTATAGTAATCTTACCTAATGTCTAAACGTTTGTAAAGATCATTGTGGTGATTTTATTCTCAAAGTTGATTTAGAACATCAAATATTTTCTTTGTTCTTATCAATCTTTGATTTTGGTCTTGTAGGTGGTTCGTTTACCATCCCTTAGCCAATATTCGTAGGAGAACTAAGCGAGAACAAGTTCGAGTCAAGAAGAAGTCAAATCTTGATTCATTCCTTTAGGAAATATTTATGTATATACATGTATTATCCAAACGGTTATTCAGAATCTGAAAATTTATTTCTTTGAGAAAACAAAAATTCAGAAAGGAAATTTTGAATGTTATTTTTTATTAGAAACATGTTGTTTCGAATTAGAATTCAAAATTTGAAAAGGGTCCAATAATTTAAATGAAAGTTTGTTTTGAAAAGCAACTTTTTCTAGTAGGCAAAATACATAATCATATTTTTAGGGAATATTTCAAGCACTATAATCCCAAGCTTGAACCCCACTGTGATCATACACTTAAGTATGGTGGCGTTCCAAAGGGAAAGATTACAGAGCAAAAGAGTCGCCAACAAGTTTTAGGAACTTGTAAACCCAAAAACGATCCAGGAGATCGTCAACTCCATAAGGTCTTGAACCAAATAGGGTTCGGGGATGAGGGTACGAATCCAATCTACAAAGAAAGGACCCGCCCTATAAAATAGGCCTCACTTTGTTCTGCTCGTATTCATGTGCGCTTTTTGACTAACATGCAAACATTATATTAACCCTAACCTGTTTATCTATGTTGGTTAAATATTAATGCACAAACAAAACTATTATTGGCGATCACTTGAATTAAAATCACATTAGCCTAAATAAAATTATTAATTATCTTATTAAGCGTGATTTCAAGTACAAATTCCCTTTAAACATGCATAAAAGGCGATAATATATAAATATCAAGCAACATAATAATAATAATAATAATAATAATAGTAATAATCATGTTAAGGCATAATAAAGCTTAAATATAATAGCAAGATCCTAGGCATGATACTAACAAGATTAATAACAAATCCTAGCATGTCACTAAGCAAAAAAGATCAAAGCTTTATACCTAACATGGTACTAACATGCTATTAGAAATAATAAAAGCAGCCTAAACATGATACTAGAAAGCAATAATAACATTCTAACATGATACTAGGAATTAAACAAATCTAAACATGCTTTCTACATTGAAAGAGAGTAATAAGATTACATACTTTGAAGCCTCGTACCTCTTTCTAATAACAAAATACACAAGTTAGTAAACTTCAATGAAAAATAATAAAGAATAGTTAAAGAACTAAATTAAAATAAAGTTAAATAAAGTTTAAACTAGATTTGGACCAAACCCTCAGAAAATATTAAACCTTGCACGTCTATGGTTGATTTAGAAAAAGAGAGAAAGAGAGAAATTGTGTTTAGAAAATATTAAACCTTGCACGTCTACTTTGAAATTGGCTAGATGATTCTAAGTCTTGTGTATGCGGAATTGTGTTTAAAGGGTTGGTTTAGAAAAAGAGAGAAAGAAAGCATATATTGCTCAAGAGAGAATAGAGAGAATTGGGTGATTCTGAATGAATGAAAACGGAGGTTCGAGACCCTATTTTTAAGGATAATAGACCGGAAAAGTATAGAATTTGATTAGGAATAAAACTACACTTTGTCGCCAGAAATACACGCTGTCGCGAGGCGACAGTGTCTGTCGCCAAGCGACAGACTTGTCGTTTGGCGACAGTCTGACTTGCACGTGCTTTCCACGCGGAATCCGATCTTTAACCAAATTGATCTACGGAATCCGTACAGAAGATAAAACGTATCTCTTAAAAATAATAATATAATAATAAAAATAATAATATTTTATTCCAAATAAAATCCATCTTTAAATAATTATTAAATCTAATAATACTAGAATTTAAAAGAACCCTCCTCTAGATCATCGGGCCGTATGTAAATAATTGACCGGCCCCAGTTTAGTATTTTGGCCATAACTTCCTCAATATTCATCGGAATTGGGCTTATAATATATCGTTGGAAAGGTATTTTTGAACCCCATCCAACTACACTATTATTGGACCCTTATCATGGACCAAACTAAACTGGTTTGGCTATTTTTAATAAATAGAGTTGTTTTCAAAAAAAGAGAGAAGAGAATTTTAATAAAAACTAAATCGCTACAATTGACTTTTCCACACTTTCACCTCATTCGATTATGGTTTGACGTGAAAGGCATTCATCACTGGGTTTGGTTTTGGGGAGACACAAATGGGTGTCTACAGAAGCCCCCACTTTGACTGAGTTTGGAGAAACTTAGGTTTCGAAAACAAAAGTCAAAGTAGCGATAGGGACGGAGAATGATTTAGAACGTTCTGCGATCCCAAATCATTCTTATAACGCCAATACCTGTAAAACAATGTTAGTTAAACAGATAAAAGAGTTAAGAAACGCGTATCTTGCACCGTCGAGCACACGTCTCTGAAGGTAACCGATTTGTTATTGCATTTTGTTTTGACGACCTTCTACAAGCTAGAGAACCCCATCTTTGAAGGTAACATTGCGTCGTCATCTTCAACATTTCTTGGGTGACAATCCTCCACAGTATCTCGGTTACATTGTCGAAAATAACTGTACGTCGTCATCTTTAGGGTTGTGGCAGCACGTCACCGCTATAGACAATCTCTTCTTTATCTTGAGGGACCGTCGAAGGTGACCATATCTCGCCATCTTTTGAATTTGTGACATTATTTCGCCACAGCAATATCTCGCCATTAGACAACTCCTCTCTATATTGGGACATCGTTGAAGATCACTTTACGTATTGATCTTTAATATTACTTTTGTACCAATACGTCGGTGCTTCTTCTTTTTTGATGAACCATTGCGTCGGTGCTTTTTATGAACCATTATTTCGGTGCCTTGCTATGAGCCAATACGTAGGCGCTTTAAGCTTTAAGCTAAGTGAGACGATCTTTTATCAGGTCGATCACTTAATGTGATTGTAATCGAGCCGATTACTAAATCATGTCAATTTTGCTTAGAGGGGCTAAATGGCGTACCAAGGAACCCAAACTGCTGCACTAGGTTCACAAAATCATGATGCGGGGCCTAACATTTTGTCGCCGCTCCAGCGCCAGCCATAACAGCCTGTGGCCAGCATTTGCGTCTGTCGCCAGGCGACAGAGTCTGGCGACAGAGTCTGTCGCCTCGCGACAATCCTGTCATTTGGCGACAGATTCGGGTTTTTAAATACCCGTCTTCTTCTTCATTTCGCTGCTGCTCTGCTTCTTTCATTTTCGCAAAAACTTCAAAACACTCGTTCTTGCTCGTTTCTTGGCCGAATTCGCTCAAACTTGTTGCAAATCGAAGCTTTTCTCATCCATTTTCCCGATCTATGTAAGTTTTGCTCAAACTGTACTCGGTTTTTGATGAATTTTGCGTTCTTGTTCACGAATTTTTTGAAAATTCGAATATGTTTATGTTTAATATGCTTTGTTTGTTGAATTTTACGCCTTAAATTTGTTTGATTATGTTTGTATATTGCCTTGGGAGTATTTATAGACTTGTTTGACTCAATTTGGTGAAGAAATGATCAATTCACCATTGTTGGACCTCGTAAGGTCGTGAAGAACAATGTAGCCCGTTCTTCGAATTTTTTCCATCTTTTCTTGTACAATTTGTCACAATATTTACCATATATTTGCAAGAAATTATTTGTTTGCTTGAAAATGCTAATTATGCCTAGTTGAATTTTTGCTCTGTTTTAGCACTACGTACTCTGTTTTTGCGAACATAGTATCTTGCGGCTTAGGCGAACCTTAGATACTATAGAGCCTTAAAATTAATTATTTTTACATAATTTAGCATGGCTAGACGACGTGGTTCCTGCTCTCGATCGAGAGACTCGCGCCGAGAGGACGAGCCTGCTAGCGAGGGCGAGGACGTTTCATCTACGTCCAGGCTTGGACTTCTGCCGGATTGGGATGAACGTACTCTTTTTCACGCACCTGTACATCATCTGTCGGAGCGAGTCCGACGCAGTCTCGCAGGTGGGAGGACCTGTAGCCACGGCTCGGGTAATTCCACCATTGGTTCGCTCTACGACACCTTCATCAGCAAAGATGAGGGTTTACGTCGGCTTTGGGAGTCATGTGGGTTGAATCCACTTCTTCTGGCCACTCGGGCCATGCTTTTATACGACGGGGGTGACCTCGTTGTCCGAGCTTTGGTGGAGTTCTTTTGGGACACCACCAACACTTTTCACTTTCCTTGGGGCGAGATGACAGTCACTCCAGCTGACTTTAGCCTCATCACGGGGCTGAGTTCCAGTCCACTCCTCTGCCATTTGACAACGACATCACGGTCTACTCACCGGTCATTCTGGAGTTGTTGGGTCCGATCGCTATTCGGGCCCAAGCTGAGGCTCAGTCGGGACAGATGAGCTCCCGATGTATTCGCCGCTGCACACTGGTTGCAGCTTTCGAGGATGATGCCACCACTCGTGAGCAGCGAGTGCGCATCTTTGTGCTGATTTAGTTGTCAGGGACGTTTTCCTCTGACCGAGGTAGTAGAGTACTTCTTTACTACCTCTCCACTAGTCGCGACCTTTACCTGGTCGGGACATATAACTGGGCCAGCCTGGCCTATGCGGACTTTCTACTAGGCCTGCGACGCTCTTGCTGTCACAGGGCTTTGTCTGGAGAGGTTGCACTTTCCAGCTTCTGGAAGGTCGTAGAGGTACATCTCTTTCCTCTTTTGAGATTAAGCTCTAGATTAAATGTAAACTTTTACTGAATTTTGCCATTCATGTAGATCTGGTTCTACGAGTACTTTCCCTCACTTGCGCCTGCGAGGCCTTCACCTCGCGTGCTCCCCGTTGCTGCTAGTTGGGGAGGCCGCCGAGGTCCGCCAGAGGTGCTCCGTCTTCGAGAGATGATCCTCTCGGTAGGCTTTTGTAAACACTACTTTTTTTCTCTTGTCATCATTTTTTTTGGTTAGTTTTTTTTATCTCATATGATTGTTTTGCAGGAGCCTAGCCTGGTCTATCGACCCTGGGCCAACTTCACTATTCCTGTGCTAGCCGCACAGTATACTGCTGAGCGTCGGTATTTTCTAGGGACATACGACGCAGTGGTCTACCTAGGAGAGAGGGTAGCCATTCAGCACTCCTCAGACGTCTTTGTCATCCCTGCTCCTCCACCCCGGTACATGTTCAATGATGCCTTGCAGCGGGAAAGAGCGAGTGGATCGTCTCGGGGTACTCCTTGGAGATCCTACATTCTCCTCGAGTAGAGTTACGAGGAGGATCTGCTACCGTTGCTAGCGCCGGCTCCTGTCCTTTCAGAGGAGGCAGCGGTATGCTTCTATTTTACTTCATTTGCTTTCTAATAGGTAGCCCCCAAGTGATTTCTAACCTTTTGTCTTTATCAGGCCGGTCCTAGGGAGTTCATTCCCCCGAGGATGTCCATACGCTATCAGGGCATGTACGGGCCGATCGAGGAGCTGATTCTGCCAGCTCCGGAAGGGGAGCAGTTCGTGGAGCGCTCCATTCCCCGTCACCAGACTCGGGTATGTATACTTGTACATTTTGTTTTTATGTTTGATTATAAACTGTTACTAACTTAGTTGTTTTGACAGTTTTCTCGCGAGGTGGTGACAGCTATGGCGAGGTGCATAGACGCCTTTCGCAGCCACCTCGTGAGGTTGCGGAACCGTGCTACTTGTCGTAGCAACGACGCTGAGGAGGTATTACTTCTTGCTTTAGCATCTTCTCTTTGTTTTATCTTTACTTGTTTTCTAATTTGATTTACTCTTGCAGGGACAACCTATTCCCTCTCCACGCACTCGATCGAGACCCGAGCCTAGGAGGGAGACTACTAGGTCCGATTTGAGGCGTCGCCGTACTACTTCAGGCGGTCGGGGTGGTCGTTCTGAGGCCGCCCCTGTAGAGGACTCAGCGTCGTCTCCTGAGGATGCTCCGACTGGGCCGACCAGTCGAGGTGGGATGGGTGGTGGGACATACGAGGTTGGCTCGTCGTCGCAGCAGCTCTTGCAGCCTCAGCCACTATCTATTGGATACCAGGGTAAGCCGGATTGGGAGATGGTGAGGGACACACTCCCCGTACTACGACGTTTTTTGATGCGATGGGTGTACCCCATCATTTGCGGCCTCCTGCACCGTAGTTGTACCTGGATTTTTTTTATTTATTTGACTTTATAGAACTTTGTCTAATTTGTATTATATGACTCATGTATTAGACACTTTGTATATATGCTATTATTATTTTATCCTTTGCATTTTATTTTTCATTTTATTTTATGTGCGTGTGAGTGTGTGAAAAAAATGTGATTTTTGCGCAAAATTTCCGTCATTTTTATTATTAATGGAGGGTACCGACTTTCTCCCACAAAAAGAAAAAATGACAAAATAAAATGAAGTAAAATATATTTATTAAAAATAAGCCTAAAAATTATTTAAGCTTAATTTAAGTAAAAGAAAAAAAATGATAGAGGTGAAACAAAGTGGGTTTGAATAAGTCAAATCGAGGTCGAATTTGATTAAGGAAAACGCGGTTTACAAAAGCGTGTGGCTGTCGCTGCTAAAAATATACTGGCGCCGCGTAATCATACCTGTCGCCACGCGACAAACTTGTCGCTTGGCGACAACGTTGATTATCCTAATCCGTTCTCTGCATAATTCGAACAGATTATTAATTAAATAAATTAACTATTAATCATGTCTCTAGTTAAGAAAACCTTTTGTGATTATACTCGTGAGTGGTGTCGTTCTTTAACTGCTAAGGAGAGAAAAGAACTAGACTTTTTTCACATGGTGGGTATTTATGGTGTAAAAGGGGTAGATCTTGACATAGACTTCATCATATCGCCTTAGAATATTGGGATACTAATTCTCACTGTTTTAAATTATTCTATGATGAAATTTGCCCTTTACCGGAAGAATTTGGAGCCATTCTAGGCTTCCGTTCCTTAGATCTTGCGATAATGCCTAGGGTAAGCGAGTATTATTACAAAGATTATGAGCGTTTCTTTGATCTAAGGTGTACAGATCTAAAAAATATAGTGCATGGTAATACAATTGACTTGAAAGAGTTTGCACGTTATTATTTTGATAAACCTTGCTCTGGATTTTCTCATGTTTATAGAAGAAGAGCCTTCCTCTTTTGCATGATTAGCCAATATCTCCTTACTAGTGGTAAAGATAACGAGGGCCAAGCAATAACTATATCTGTCTTAGAGCAAATTGAATCAGGGAGAAACCCAATGCCACTAATTGTTGGAGAGACTATGCTGAGTCTAGATGCATTGAAAAAGAATCCAAAAGCACCCCTTCGAGGTTCTCCAATTTTATTACAGGTATAAAATAATATTCTTAATTACATAAATTAAAAATATTTTTGTATTGCAATACTAATCAAGTGCATTTTTACAGATATGGCTCATGGAGAAACTAGGATTAATTAGTCCTCCTGATAATATCGACAAGTACACTCCCAACTTTTTAGTTCGGCGAAAGAAACGTTTTTCTTTAAAGATGGGCCGCCGTGAGTGGGGCAAGGTGTTTGCCGCTGGTGATTTTACCATAAATTGGGTTGTCCCTTTGTGGAAGATTGAGAAGATGATTGGTTGTAATAACCAACCTTTCTGCCGTCTCCCTAGTTTATCGAAATTAACCTTTTATTATCCTTGTAGAGTTAAGAGACAATATGGGCTCACACAAACCATCCCTACGGCAGATTTCCGCCGTCCTTATGAATTCCCTATTTCGCAAGAAGTTAAGCGCTTTGATAACTATTGGTGTGCTAGGCCCTTATGGGAAGTGATTACCCATATGGTTCTACCCTCTTTGTCCAATAGTGTGAAACAATGGCTTGATGGAAGATCTCATAAAAACCAAGTCAAGGTTGAAAAGACCGATGTGAAGACTCGTCTGGGAGATAAGAAAGCTCTTGCTAAAGAGCGCCTAGGTGAAAGAAGTGAGTTTAAGACTCCTATTATGCCAAAAAAGAAGAGCTCCAAAAAAGACAAAGGGGAAAGAAAATTTGACTCTACAGAAAAGAAAGTTTGGGTGGAGAAGAAACATGGAGTTTTGGCGAAGGGAGAGACCATCTACACCAAAATAGAATGCAGATCTTCTAATGGATGTCTCCTAGCAAAGGTGATGGATGAAGAAGAAGAAAATGCGGAGAAAAATTGGAAAATGATTAAGAAAGAAAAGGAAGATTAAAGCATTGCTTTTCCTTTTGATTTATTAGACAATTTAAATTGTTTTAAGTTAATTTCTTTAAGCTTTATTTCATCAATAATGTAATTTTTTATTAATTAATAAAATTTCAGCTTTTTATTTAAATTAACTTTACATTTAAAGCAATGGAAACAATTAAAATATTTATTTCAGAAGATTTCTTCGAGTACGGAAGTCGAAAAAAATTTCCAGAATGCACAAAATCTGTCCAGACACTCGCAGAAAATTAGCGCTACGGGCTAAATGTCCGTCGCCGGCGTTTTCCTTCTGTCGCTTGGCGACAGAATTGTCGTCTGGCGACAGAGTCCTTTTTCTGGCGCCAGCCTTGTATTTTTGCAGTCATGAATTTTTTAACTCTGGGATGCGAGATTTTGAAAAATTAAAGTGGCCGCACCCTTTTAAGGGTTGCCTACGTATCCTTTGCTTAAGGAATCAAGCCAAACGTAGCTCTCTTGAGTATTTTACTCAAGTAATTACGGGTAATACTTCTTAAGTTGGTCAAGATTTGTCATATTTGAAAATTCATTGCCGTCCATGTCAGTTAATATAGCTGCGCCTCCTGATAGGATTGTCTTGACAATGTATGGTCCGGACCAATTAGGCCTAAACTTGCCTCTTGGGTCCAAAACATTTTTCCTTAGTGTTTTTAATACCAAGTCCCCAACCTTGATATTTCTAGTCTTGACCTTTTTGTTGAAGTGTCTAGCCATACGGTTTTGATAGCATTGGGTATGATGTAGAGCTTCTAGTCATTTTTCATCGAGTAGAATTAGCTCTTCATACCGCGCTCTAGTCCATTCGGCTTCATCGAGTTTACTTTCTAACGCAATGCATAGAGAAGGTATTTCTAATACCACAGGTTGTACGGCATCCATTCCATATACTAGGTTGAATGGCGTATTCCCTGTTGATGTTCGGATTGACGTACGATAGCCCTATAGTGCAAAGTGGAGTTTGTCCGGCCAATCTTTGTAATTCTCAGTCATTTTCTCGATGATAGTCTTTAAATTCTTATTAGCGGCCTTAACTGCTCCATTTGCTTGAGTTCTATAGGGGGATGAATGGTGATGTTGAATACCATACTTTTGTAGCAATTCTTTACATTCAGCTTGAAAGTGAGTTCCATTGTCACTTATAATTTCATGTGGGACTCCGTATCGACAAATTATGTTTCTCTCGATAAAGAGTTCTACATGTTTTGCGGTGAGTTTAGCATATGATTGTGCTTCTACCCACTTTGTGAAGTAATCTATTGCGACTAGGATGTATTCTTGACCTCCTGTCCTGGGAGGCGTAATTTTTCCAATTATGTCAATCCCCCATGTTGAGAAAGGCCATGGTGAAGTGTATGTGTAGAGGAGAGATGGTGGAACATGTTGCAAATTTGCATAAATTTGGCATTGCGACATCTTTTTACGTATTGATGACAATCCCTATTCATGGTAGTCCAATAATACCCTTCTCGCATTATCTTTTGGACTAGCATCTTGCCATAAACATGCGTTCCACATATTCCTTCATGGACAACTCTCATAGCTCTTTGAGCATCCTTTTCGCCTACACATAATAAAGCTCGACCTTTGGGTATCCTTTTGTGTAACTCATCTCCAATGAGCACAAACTGGGAAGCCAAAAGTCTTAGGGCTCGTTTTGCCCTTTTGTCAGCATGAGGAGGATATTCTCCTTTGGTGACATAATTAAGTATGTCTGTATACCATGGTTCTTCCTCTTGTTCTTCTTCTTGGACCACTTCATCATCTTTTATAGCTTGGATGTATGCTGGTTTATGCCTCTTCTCTATGGTTAAAGGCGTTTGCTCAATTTCCTTAGGAATTCTAACCATGGAGGCTAGTCTTGCCAAGGCATCGGCGAATTGGTTTTCCTCTCTAGGTAGATAGGTGTATTCTACTTTTTCCAACTGATCAGTGAGGGTTTCCAAATATGTTTGGTAAGGAGCTAAGCTTTCACTCCTAACCTTCCATCTTTTTGAGATTTGATTGATGATTAAAGAGGAATCTCCGAAAATCCGAAGTTTCTTTACACCTAAGGCTAAAGCAGTTTCGAGGCCTATTACGCATGCTTCATATTCAGCCGCATTGTTGGTAACATCGAAATCTAACTTTATAGATATGGGAACATGTTCCTCTTTGGGTGATATTAATAGGACTCCTACGCCACATCCTTTTTGGTTTGAGGCTTTGTCAAAGTATAAGGTCCATGTATCATCTTCCGTCATCATTAAATCCTCATCTTGAAATTCGTTCTCTTCTAATGGCGTCGAATCTTCTATTGGGAAATCTACTAGAAAATCCATACTACTGATCCTTTAATTGCCTTTTGAGGCATGAATCTTATATCAAACTGGGCTAAGTTAACTATCCACCTTGAAATGCGCCCATTAAGTGTAGATCTCTCGAATATGTATTTGAGGGGATCCATTCGTGATACTACATAAACTGTGTGTACAAGCATGTAGTGCCTTAATTTGGTCGTGGCCCATACCAATGCGAGGCACAACTTCTCTAATGGTGTATAGCGTGTCTCATATTCGAGCATCTTTTTACTTAGGTAGTAGATAGCATTTTCTTTATCTTCTACCTCTTGCGCAAGCATAGCACCCATTGTTTCTTTTGTAACCGTCAAGTATAACCTTAAAGGTATTCCTGAGAGTGTTGGATCTAATACAGGAGGATTTGAGAGATAGGCTTTGATCTTCTCAAAGGCTTTTTGACACTCATCGTCCCATATGACTGGCACATTCTTCTTGAGTTTTTTGAATATTGGTTCACATATTGTGGTTAGCTTGGATATGAACCTACTTATGTATTGCAACCGACCAATGAATCCCCGAATGTGCTTTTCGGTTTTAGGTGGTGGCATGGACATGATTGCTTTAATCTTGGTTGGGTCTATCTCTATTCCTCTAGAGCTTATGACATATCCCAAGAGTTTTCCTGAAGTTACCCCGAAAGCACATTTGGAGGGGTTTAACCTCATGTTGTATTTTCTTAACCTTTCGAAGAACTTTCTTTGGGCAATTTGGTGTCCTGGACGGTCCCTAGACTTTACAATCATGTCATCTACATAGACCTCCACTTCTTTGTGCATCATGTCATGGAGTAGGGCAGTCGCTGCTCGTTGGTAAGTAGCACCCGTGTTTTTCAACTCGAATGGCATTACCGTGTAACTGTAAGTACCCCAAGGTGTTATGAATGTGGTTTTTTCCATGTCTTCTTCGGCCATGAGAATTTGGTTGTACCCTGCGTATCCATCCATAAATGAGAGAAGTGCATGATTTGCTGTATTATCTACCAAAATATCGATGTGTGGTAAAGGGAAGTCGTCCTTTGGACTTGCCTTGTTTATATCTCGATAGTCGACACACATTCGAACCCTACCATCTTTTTTCGGAACTGGGACCACATTGGCAACCCATTCGGGTATTTAGATACCCTTATAAAACCTGCAGTTATTTGTTTTTGAACTTCTTCTTTTATTTTAAAAGCTACGTCGGGTTTCATTCGACGTAACTTTTGTTTTACAGGTTTCATTCCTGGAATTAATGGTATTGTGTGTTGAGCTATTTCTCTATTAATGCCTGACATATCTTCATATGACCAAGCAAATACATCGATAAATTCCTTAAGTAGATTAATTAGATCGGTTCTTTCATCTTTACTTAGTGTAAGTCCGATTTTAACTTCTCTTTTAATGGTTGGATCTTTTGAGATGTCAACCATTTCCGTATCTTCGATTATTGGTGTTTTATTTTAGAGTGTTTCCATTGCTTTAATTATTTCTTTATCATTTTCATCATTAGTTAAGTAATGCTCGTCATCTTTGGTTAAAGAAAAGCAAGAGGAATAAGGGGAAGAAGACATATTATTGAATTCAAAAATCATTACATCAAATAAGGAAATGTCCGTTGGGACTTGATTACTAACTATCCTAGGAGTAGAAACAGAAGATGGAGGTGCTACAACTAGAGATTTGGAAGACTCGATAGGGGAAAACTCTGACTCGGACTCTGACTCTGACGATTCTTCAAACATTGGCCTTTGTCCCGTGGTTACGGAGATCTTCCTTCAATTTGTAGTGGTCACCTTTACTGTTTTGCGCCATCCTCGCTCTTGATCTTCTATCGGAGTGATGAAATTTGACGGATCAAAGTTTTCGCTTTGTAGGACTGTTTGAATGAGTGAGGAATTGTCCTCCACATATCTTGGCTCATTCTTTTCTCGTCCAAAGAAGAGTCCCATGACATTAAAGTCAAAACAAGGGGGTACTTTCTCCCTATGGTTTGGAGTTGGGATCTCATCTAGGAAGTAACAATTCAGAAATATTTCGAACCCTGGTTGTCTTATGCCATTTACAACAAAAGGTTCAGGAAATTCATAACATGGGTAATCCTTTCCTTCTCTTATAAATTGCCCGTTCAGGGTGAGAGGATATTGATCCATGGGTATTTCTTTCTTTTGTGTGCGAGCATTCCTACGTGCTTTTGACTTATCCTGGGCTCGCTTATGATCTTCGCGAGTTGGTTCAAAACCAAGTCCGAAAGTGTCCAGCTTAGGGAGGCCAGGTAATCCCATGTGCTTAGCTATCTCTTTCTTCTTTCCTAGAGTCATTCCAGGAAAGTGTCCTTGTTTTCTTAAGATAGTGTTAGTCACCATGTTTGAGTGGAGATCGTAGTGAAGAGGGGTCCTCTTATCTTCCTCTATCAAGGAGACCTCTTCGTTAAAGCCCCACAAGTCTTCATCATGTTCTACATTAATTAGTAGGTTCTCCACTGTTTTAATCCTCATAGGTGAAGCATCAATGGTAATTGGTATTCCCCCAATTATGGCTTTCACCTGTTGGTGAACAGATGAAGGGACGGCCTTTAGGTCATGAAGCAAGGGCGTCCCAATAGTAAATTGAAGGATGCTTTAATGTCCACTACTTGGAATGTAGTAGCATGTTCGATTGCCCCCGTCGTTATGTTCATGGTAATTGAACCTAATGCTTGACGGCGTGAGCTATCGTAGGCTCTTATTCCTTGAGTTGATGGGGATATATCCTCAATTCTTATGCCTAACATTCTTGTAGTTCTAAGTGGGCAAACGTTGATTGCCGATCCATTATCTACAAGGGTCATAGGGACATTCATCCTTGTACATATCACTGTGAGGTTAAGGGCCTTGTTGTGCTTGTCACCTTCTGGTGGTAAATCCTTGTCTGAAAAAGTGACCAAGTTAATAGGACTTGGGAGATCACTCGTGAGGAAATTAGCTAACTCCTCAAGAGTGGTGTCCGAATCTATGCCTACCTTAGCCAAGGCATCCATGACTGCAACCCTATGTTCTCGGGACGTGGCTAAGAGTTTCCATACATTCATTTCGACCTTGGTCTTTTTTAATTGTTTGACAACATCGTTATCTTCTATGATTGGTATAGGAACTTGTTGAACAGTGGGCATAGGCTGTGTTGTAATGGGAGGTTGCATTCTCCCGGACCTGGTGAGGACATCTATGGGTGAATCTTCTTCGTCCCAAATGTCACTTACTGGGTATATTGTTGACAAAGGAGTCTCTTCGATATCTTTGAGGTAGACATCCTCATCATCACTGTCCCATACTCCATTGATTGTGGCATCTTGTGGGAGTTGGACTAGTTTCTTGTCATCAATCAGTTGTTGAACTAAACCTTTGAACTTAAAACAGTTCTCTATTGTATGTCCCCCTGATTGATGGTATGGACAGTAATACATGTCTGTCCTTTTGAGTGATTCAAATGGTCTCGGTTCGAGAGGTTGGATCTTACCATTCTCGGAGAGCATTTTAAACATGTTGGCATATGACGTCCTAATTGGAGTATATAGCCTATTAATCTTTTTGGGTGTGTCAATTACTTGTAGAGAGAAGGGTTTCTTCTCCTTGGGTGGAGGTCTATTTTTAAGCAACTCGTTTTATTCTTTTAGAGCCTCCTTGGCCTGAAACAGTAATTTGTTTGCTTCGGCCATAAGTAGCGTTAGTGCATGTATGTCCTGCCTAGTCACAGGTTCTTGCCCATAGGAGTCAATGGCATCTTCGAAGATCTCTTCTTCTTCAATGGTCTCAATAGGTTCTATGAGACTAGATGGGTCTATTTGATTTTCTTCGTCAGAAATGGCCAAGGAATCCGATAGTGGTGCGGTGTTGATGCTTGGCTTCTTAATTGCAGGGGCAATGGAAGTTTATTGCTATCAATTAGATCTAGGATGACTTCCTTTAGCCTCTAAAAATTTTCCGTAGGATGGCCCCTGCCTTGATGATACTTACAGTGTGTATTTGGGTTCCAGCTAGCCGTCCTCTTTTCGATAGGTGGGTCCCCAAATGGTCCAATAGAAGTTATAAGACCTTTTGCGTGTAGGCGGTCAAACACGGTGTCATAACTCATACCAATAGTAGTATAGTTCTTCCTAAATGGTTTCTTTTGTCCTTGGTTGTTGTTCATAGCTAGGACTTCATTTAGATTAAAGGTGCCAACATTATTTGAGTGGGTGGTTTTAGAAGAAGAAGGATTGTTGTTCTTCTTACCTTTCCAGCCACTGTTGGAGTTATTGCTAGCAGCTTTTTGTTTGGCTAGGTCGTCTTCAATATTGATACCAATATCATAGACGGCCTTAAAGGTATGTAAATTACTTTGGTACTTAAGATGTTTAGAGTATTTTTCTTGGAGGTTCTTAATGAACATCCTTACAGACTCCTTTTCACTAGGTACCTCAACCATCTTTGTAGTAGTCTCCCTCCATTTGTTAAAAAAGGAAGTAAAGCCTTCATTTTCTTTTTGCTTTAAGATTTCAAGTTCCCTATGATCAGTTTCAACTTGAATATTACATTTGTATCTTTCAATGAAAGCACTTACAATGGACTCCCAACTAGAGGTCTTCTCTTTATCAAGAGAAAAGTACCATTGTTGACACACAGTTTCTAGAGACAAAGAAAATACAGAATGAAAGGCTTTCTTGTCTATCCCCTTAATATTCATTACAGTTTCAAAAGCTATTAAATGAAAATAAGGGTTATCCATGGGTTTGAATTTCGGGATGTCGTTGGCATTGAAATTCTGTGGAAGAAGGTCCTTATCCACCAAGACCCCTTGTGAGCTAATCCCTTGGAACCTAAAGTCAATGGACAGTTTGATCAAGCTTTCCTAGATTAAGTCCATTTGTTGCTGTTTCACAGGGTCATTGATTTGAAGGGTTAAACCTTTCAATATCTCAGCCAAGTTAGCTACCTCTCCCCTAACTTCATTAAGTTCTTCTTAACTAGCCATTATCTTCTTAGCCTTCCTTTTCCTACCAATTGGTTTGTCAAAAAGTGCTACTTGAATGAAAGTGTTGTCCTTGATTAGACGCCCTTCCTTTCTTGTCCACGTGCTGTAAATTAAACCATATTCGTTTTAATAACCCGACTCTAATCGACTTTGATTTTATGGTTTAGAAATAAAAAATAAAAAGCAAAAAAGCAAAAATAGCGTGCATATTTTGGGAATAGGTTCAATGAAGTGGTTAATTGGAGGATTAATATCCGACTTACCCCCCTAAAAAAAATGACGGAAAGCACGCATTCAAGACTCCCTAGACATGGTCAAGGTGTGATAAACATGTTATGTGTGTGCATTATAAATGTGTGTGAGTGACATGCTTTAACTCTAGTGTATGACCATGGGACTTAAGTGCCTAGACTCAATTAAAGACTTGGACATGGTTTGAACCGTTAATAAATTGGTAAACTGATTAGTAGACTGTTTAATTAGACTCGTCGTGATGACTCGAGCAAGAAACTAGACTTTCGCTATAGCAACAAGATTGTCGCCACTGTCTAAAGCCCGTCGCCAGACGACAGAACTGTCGCCAGGCGACAGACAATAAACAGAGGCGCCACAGCCCAGATTTCTGCGCCATTATTGGAACATTAATCTGGACTGTTTCTAGTAATTTTACTCTAAAGGGACGTGCCCAAAGTCGTACTAAGTCAAGTTGATTAATTTATTAGCCTTTAATTAATCCTAAATTAATTCATTAATTAATTAGACAAAGTCTTTTTTAATCATTAGTCAATTTATTTAGTTTTGAGCACAAGTCAAACAAACGGTTAGCACATATATAGTATGCACAAACAAGGATGCACAAGTAGTTCATATAGTCACAATATGATGAAATGAGTTTGCAACCTAACCATGGCTCTAGTTCTCTAAAATTCAAGGATATGGGTTAAGTCAAAGAGGGTCCATGGTTATGAGTCCGGATGCATTGCGCGGAAGCCTAACCGTTAAGGGTTGGCGCGTATGGATGGGACCCCGCAAGTTAAAAAACTTGCTTCCATGGTTTGGTGGATTCACAAACTTGCATGTACCTGTCGTTGCCAGGAGCGTTCGATTGGGTAGATGAAGCGTGAATCCCCAGAGGGTTATATCCATATGTAGAACACATATGGGTTTCAGAAAAGTGAGAAAAGCTCAATCAGGAAGTAGAATCGAGCCAATAGTACTAGAAATGGTCAAAACAAGAAGGCAGAGTTCTGGCTCAGTATTGGAAGAACTTGGCGCCAGACTACAGGAACTGTCGCCGCAAAAGAACCTTTGTTGCCAAGCGATAGAACTGTCTCCAGGCGACATAAGATCTTTACAGCGACAGTCTCTGTTTTCTAGACGCTAGTTCCTACATGCCTCAGCAGGTATATGTGTTCTTAGAATTTTCCAGATTTCGCAGTATTATTTCGATTCTAGTTGTGAAAGAAATTTCTTAAATTTCCTACGTGTAAAATCCTATGTTTTTGACTCATTTCGGATGGTCTATCCAATGAGGACCTTTTTATGCATATGACAATAATGTTAATCAAAATTACGCACATGAAATACTTAGAATTTTTCGAGTCTCATCCGCTCATTCTAAATAATTGCAAAAATAAATTTCAGGAATTTAAATAGAAATCCTCCCAGTGGAGTCGCCAAAAAACTGTATGGAATATTTCAAGCACTATAACCCCAAGCTTGAACCCCACTGTGATCATACACTTAAGTATGGTGGTGTTCCAAAGGGAAAGAAAAGAGAGTAAAAGAGTCGCCAACAAGTTTTAGGAACTTGTAAACCCAAAAACGATCCAGGAGATCGTCAACTCTATAAGGTCTTGAACCAAATAGGGTTCGGGGATGAGGGTACCAATCCAATCTACAAAAGAAAGGACCCGCCCTATAAAATAGGCCTCTACTTTGTTCTGCTCGTATTCATGTGCGCTTTCTGACTAACATGCAAACATTATATTAACCCTAACCTGTTTATCTATGTTGGTTGAATATTAATGCACAAACAAAACTATTAAAATCACATTAGCCTAAATAAAATTATTAATTATATTATTAAGCGTGATTTCAAGTACAAATTCCCTTTAAAAATGCATAAAAGGCGTGATCAAGCAATAACAATAATATATAAATATCAAGCAACATAATAATAATAATAATAATAATAATAATAATAATAATAATAATAATAATAATAATAATAATAATAATAATAATAATAATAATCATGTTAAGGCATATTAAACCTTAAATATAATAGCAAGATCCTAGGCATGATACTAACAAGATTAATAACAAATCCTAGCATGTCACTAAGCAATAAAGATCAAAGTTTTATACCTAACATGGTACTAACATGCTATTAGAAATAATAAAAGCACCCTAAACATGATACTAGAAAGCAATAATAACATCCTAACATGATACTAGGAATTAAACAAATCTAAACATGCTTTCTACATTGAAAGAGAGTAATAAGATTGCATACTTTGAAGCCTCGTACCTCTTTCTAATAACAAAATACACAAGTTAGTAAACTTCAATGGAAAATAATAAAGAGTAGTTAAAGAACTAAATTAAAATAAAGTTAAATAAAGTTTAAACTAGATTTGGACCAAACCCTCAGAAAATATTAAACCTTGCACGTCTAGGGCGAAGGCAACTTCGAACTTGGCTAGATGATTCTAAGTCTTGTGTATTTGGAATTGTGCTTAAAGGGTTGGTTTAGAAAAAGAGAGAAAGAATGCATATATTGCTCAAGAGAGAATAGAGAGAATTGGGTGATTCTGAATGAATGAAAACGGAGGTTCGAGACCCTATTTATAAGGAAAATAGTCCGAAAAAGTATAGAATTTGATTAGGAATAAAACTACACGTTGTCGCCAGAAATACACGCTGTCGCGAGGCGACAGAGGCGTTGGCGACAGACTTGTCGTTTGGCGACAGTCTGACTTGCACGCACTTTCCACGCGAAATCCGATCTTTAACCAAATTGATCAACGGAATCCGTACAGAAGATAAAATGTATCTCTTAAAAATAATAATATAATAATAAAAATAATAATATTTTATTCCAAATAAAAATCCATCTTTAAAGAATTATTAAATCTAATAACATTAGAATTTAAAAGAACCTTCTAGAAATCTCTAGAAAGCTATAATTAATCCTAATAATTTTAGGAATAATAATTAACATTGGGCCCTCCTCTAGATCATCAGGCCGTATGTAAATAATTGACCGGGCCCAGTTTAGTATTTTGGCCATAACTTCCTCAATATTCATCAAAATTGGGCTTATAATATATCGTTGGAAAAATCTTTTCGAACCCCATCCAACTACACTATTATTGGACCCTTATCATGGACCAAACTAAACTAGTTTGGCTATTTTTAATAAATAGTGTTGTTTTCAAAAACAGAGAGGTGAGAATTTTAATAAAAACTGGACCGCAACACTTGACTTTTCCACACTTTCACCTCATTCGATTATGGTTCGACCTGAAATGCATTCATCACTGGGTTTGGTTTTGGGGAGACACAAATGGGTGTCTACAATATTGTTTTCAAAACTGGACCAAAAATAGAAAAAAAAGTCTAGCTCGTAATTGAGTTGACTTTTTTTTCCAAGATTGATGAAGGTAAGTTGTAATTTGCAACTTATTTCAACAAATATATGAAAATGTGAGCAAACTTTTGTATATCCAATTTTGTCATCTTTCCCTTTTTAGTGTTTGTCATCATTGTCATACTTTGATAATAGAAAGTGAAGTTATTCCAATTAAAAAGTGTCGTAGTTTGAAAATGAATGTTTATCAAACTTAGGTTTGGTGGAGTGTTAGAATAATTTATAAAATTGTTCTATTCACTCTCCAAAATATGGTCTTATTTCAAAACGAAAATCGAGGTAAGACCTATATTTTTGTAGCCCCCAAGTGTAACCTTAGGTGGCTACATATGCTAGGGAATATTTCTCATATTTTTTTTTTCTTGAAGCCCCAAGGTTTGTTTGTTTGTTTGTTTTTTTTTTTTTTTTTTTTTTATAATTTGTGGAATATTGCATATGTTTATCATGAATTGTTTGATCAAGTAACACAATTAATTATCTAGGTCAAATAATAGGAAGTGGTATTCTTCCCTTTGTCATTTTAAAGTTATTAAAATGATTCATAATAAGCTTTGCATGACGTTGATTTTGTAGCATAAATAGCGTGCCCAAATCTATAAATAGAATGAAGTGGGGATGTCTAGGCTTTTTAGCCCCTAATTTGAGGAAAAGAGCGAAATTTTTTTCAAGTATTTTAGTTGCCAAATGGGAGGGATCATCCCGACTTACCCCCTAAAATAGAAATGAACAAAAAGACGGATTTGTATAAATAGGAAGGGGAATCCAACTTTCCCATAGAAGAATAAAGAAAGAGAAATAGACATGTATTTGAAAAGCAAGGATTATTGACTTAATATTTGAATCATCGTGATAACTTGGCAGTGAGGTATACGTGTGATAGCGATGACGATCATTTTTTCATGTAGCGATCATGTTCAATCAATGTTCCTCGCTTAGAGAAGGTGGAGATATCCCACGCAGGCGGATGTATAACTAGGAAGACCAATTCTCAAGAGTTGTAAAAGACATCTAGAGTTGACGTCGAGGCTGTCAATATATCAAATTGTATTAACTCTTTTTCTTTCTAGGCAATGTATATAGAACTTGAATTACCTTGGTAATAAATAGCCCTATTATTAAAAGAAAATAAGATGATTGTTTTTTTTAGAGTGATAGTCATCTCATATTTCTTTGGCAAAAATATGGAAAACATTGAATTTAATTTAATTCGATTGCTTTACTGAAAATGGTGTCATCAAGTCAATGGCTATCAAATCATCCAAATCATTTGATTTTGTTTATATGATTTTGTAATCATAACTCAACACTTCATGCATTTTATATATGGGCATGACTACTCAATTGTAGGTCCATATGTGCAAAAGGCCAAAGGTTGGCCATATTTTCGTGGAATGATGATTTTAATACATGGCTATAGTCTACCTCAAGGAGGGCCTTTCCAAGGTTGTAACGTAGCTAAGCTTGGGGTTATGAAGAATGGACAGGCTCAAGTATACTCCCAAAATCCCTTACTTTTGGTGCTTCTCAGATTAAAACCTTTCTGCTTTATGTGGCAACTTCCTACATTAGGTGCCTTTTCCTTGTCGTCTCTCTCTCTTTTTTTTTTTTTTGACAAGTTTTGTTTTGGGTTTAGAATGATTTTTTTTTTTTTTTTTTTTTTTTTTTTTTTTTTTTTTTTTTTTTTTTTTTTTGCATTGGATCATTCCTTTTGGGCTTAGACTAACTTTATGTCCCCAACTTATGTTTCGTTCCCCCAATTTTTCATTTATATCACTTTGCACCATTCCCATCCCAAGGTATGGAATAATATAGGTTGAATAACAAAGGCTGAACTGACGACGCTCAAAATAGCTACCAAGAAGATGGATTTCCTCCAAGGTTAAGAACATAGGATTATCTTTGTGGAGTTTCAAGTTGCCTCCTGTGTTTGTGAAATCATCATATCCTTTCTTTGTGGGCCAAAGATGGGCCTCTTTTCGTTCAATAGATCTAGTAAGCCAAAGCTTGTTGGGGTTTGTTGAGTCCGACTCACCACGGAAACAACCCCACCCGAGGAACCACTCGCAATAATTAAAATCATAAAGCATAAATAATCACAAAGAAAAGATAACGAATCATACCCTTGAAGCAAGCTTCGCCCAAAACCCGGGGCTCTTACTTGAAAGCTACGAGCACGTCAAGCGCCGTCCCTCCGACGGTATCCACCCACAAAAAGGCGAACACAACTTTAAGGTCTACTACCTTGGGGTTAGCAAGGTCCAACCAAAACCCGAATGTTATATGAGTTTAAGAGTTTTCCCAAAAATTATGGAATGCTCTTTTTAATTCCCACTCAAGCACTTTACTCCAAATCCCAAGGTTGGTATTTATAGAGGAAAGTATGAGTGGGAATTTCTATCCCATCAATGTGGGATTATGAAATTCCTCAAATTAATTTAAAGCTAAATTAAATTAAAATTGCAAACTAATAATAAATCTACAAGTGGCATTACCATGTGAGATGGGTTGGTGAGGACCACATGGAGAATAGGGGACCATACTTGCTCTCCAATCAATACTCTCCTTGTGCCACATGTCCTCACTCACTTACTCCCATTTTCCATACTTCCCCTTAACCCACGGCCCTATGGCCCGAGCCAAGCCGTGAGCAAAGCCCGAGCCCGGCCCGCACCCAGCCCGCACCCTGCCCGCACCCAGCTGCTGTGGCGCGGTGCGGCTGCGGCTGTAGCGCGGTGCGGCTGCTGTTGTACCTAGCCGCGGCTAGCCGTGGCTGCTAGCACGGTGCGCTAGCTCGCACCAGCCAGCCATGGCTCGGCTTGGTGCTTGCTAGCCACCTTTGCTAGGACATTTTGCCCCTAGCATTCAGATGCTCGGGGCACTCCGATGCTAGGGGTATTTTTGGGAATATGGTCGATTTATTATTATTTTGCGCGTCTCGTCTTTTATTATTTTGACTCAACTTCCGACGATCGGTTTCGACGCTCTAAGCTCGAATTACCGACGTCTAAATATTTAACACTCGGGCGACGAATTAATTTCTTCCGAATTAATTTGTCGAGTTGGTTCTCTTATATTTGCTTGGGTGTGACCCGAAGGGTTCAGTCAAGATTAAGCTGTAATATTAATTATATTAATATTACTGATCGGAAGCGGCCTCCACCCAGGCATTCCGATCACTTGACCTTACTGAATATATTAGCTTTCTAATAATTCTGAACCCGCTATCAGAATAATACACTTGTTCGAAGGACACCATTCCTTTCAATCTCCCACTTATCCTTCCGGACAAGTGTGCATTTAGTATATAGCCTTTATCCTATGTCTCTTCATGTCTCTTCATGAACTACAGAGTAAGATTACTAGTCATCTCTGTTACGTCCAAAAGTGTTTCTCGAAATCCGAGTTTGACTGTCAATAAGCAGATGATTTCTAAAATCCATCTGAGCACGGCCATGCATTTTTCACACTCTCGCTCTTTGAGAGGCCTTGTAAACAACAAGACATGTTCCCTATTGTTAGTAGGGGGACATTTCCAGTCTTGTAATGTAGCTTCTCTTACTAAGAGGACTCACCCGCCTGATATCTGTCTTTATAATCCCCAGTTACGGCAGACGTTTGGCGGATACCAAAGCGGACCAGTACTCAAACAAGAGATCTCCCACTACTCATGGTCAAAGGAAAAGAGTTCCGATAGTAATAATGAGAAAATACTTATGACAATTTTTAAATCTCTTAAAGCATCCTCATAGGTCAATCCAGTATGGTTCTAAACCAATACCTCTACAAATGATTTATATCCTCATAGCACAAGAAACGGTGCTACAAATCATACTACACACTAATCTCTGATGGTCATCAATCGTCCACAAAATATGACCTTGATTAGGGATATTTTCGATTAAAATATTCAATGTTCACTTAATAGTTGTTTCTTTATCCAAGCCATTGACTTGATACCCTATTTTGAATATTTATTAAAATTGAATGGACTCATTATTTAATTCTAAGCCACAATTAAATAGTTTTGTGGAATATTTAGAAATATTTTATTCCACTATGAAACTTCACAATGTTTCATCTTATGATAAATGGTTTTTCCCAAATGTTTTAAGAGTAGTACTCTTCATAAAACATTCATAGAAATCACACTCATATTTGATATGCTTGATTTCTTTCATCCAATTATGAATGTTGTCGTTCACTTATTGCATAGGTTTAGTTATAATTACTTTGCAAACCTTAGCATCTTCATTATCCACCATTTCCATAATAAGATGATAAAATTTTGAGAGTGTTAATGGATTACATGTGATTCGGGATTTATTGTCTAAGCAATGGCTCCCACTCATTTTCATGATTTGAGACCTTCTACTTGACAACCTACAATCATTAATGTTCAACAACGAACCTTTCCATTTAACATCTATCTTATTATTGCCTTTAAGGCAACAATATTCTCAACATATATTTTAGTAGACTCCTCGATGATGCCTTGCTTGGGTTTTACTCCAAGCGACTCACAACGATTTGGGATACCCTAATCACTTGTGATCATGGAAATTTTCCTTAGATTCCCGCACATCATATATGGATGCACATCCATGTTACCATTCTCAAGCCACAACGCTTCTTGCCTCGTGCTTATAAATGGTTTCCTTGCTAAGGATCTAATCCTTGTTAAGGTTTGTGCTTGCAACATCAAAACTCAAATTATATTTGTTTCCATGCGTCAAGAACTTCATCCTACTACTTATCTAAGTTCTATGGATGTTCTTGACTATAATCTAATGATTTAATACTTAGATTAATGTCGATTGGTATTATATACGTACTTCACATGCTCTAAGCATGTAAGTCATCTGACGATTCCATATCATAGCCTTACATGATGGATTTAATTCTAGAATGATTCTCAATTTTATTCCATCCATGTGACCTTTAGCTCATACAGTTACACTGAGTCTTGCCAAATTGTTCGCTATATGATATGATTGAAAGTCTCTTACTAGAGTCTTTCTTGTTTGATTTAGTACTTAGCCTAGCTTATACTTAGTTCAAACATTTACTTAGCTTCATACATATGGGTCAAAAGCCTTTCAAAGTCCTTCATGTTTAACATGGTAATTTCCTTTACTCATTTAAACATTTTAATTAAGTCTATACCATAGAACTTAATTCCCAACATGTACTAAGTATCGTCTTTAGCTCGGTCCATTGTCGAAAATACTTTCAAATCTAAGCATTTAGCATTTGATAGTTGTTTCACAATAGAGTTCGTAAACATCTTATTGGACCATTACTGTTGCTCCCACTAAACTTCTTGTTCATTAGAATTTCTATGTTTCTCCATAAGTCAATCCTCTTATTAACTTTATGAGAAAACACGTTCCAATTCCTTCATGCAATGCTTCCTTTAATCCCATGACGGATTCCATGTGCTTGCTTTCAAATCTAGCATTATTTAGATTTTCAAAACCCTTACACTATTTCATAGTCACTTCCGAAATTCCATTTTGGGAAGGCGGTTTTGGTATCTATTTTTCCATATTTCATATGCGCAATTTTGCTAGATCAATCACGAAAAGACTTGAGCATTCCGATTGGTGAATGGGATTTTATTAAAATCAACTCCTTGAAATTAATTATATCCTTTTCAACCAACCTAGCTATGTATGCATATACATTTCCACATTAGTCAGTTTTCTCCTTGAAAACTTATTTGCAATCGATGGGTCTTTCACCTTTCATGCAGATTAATCAAGTTTCAAATATGATTTTCAAACATGGAGTCTATTTCGGATTTTCATGGCTTTTAACCATTATTCGGAATTTGGATTTGTCGTAGCTATCTTACAAGACATTATTCCTTTACTATCTAATAGTAAATAGTATGCTTGTAAGTCTTAGGTTTGTTTCTAACTTAATAGAAAATTTATAGGATTCAATCCAAGCCTTTGGTGAATTCTATACCTATACTGGGCAATTGCATCAAACACTGAGTTTTAAGGCGCTTTCAAAGCCCTTTAATTATGATGATCTTACTCCAACATCTTTAATGTTTTGTGAGTAATGAATTCTCTTTTAAGGCACTTGTAAAGTCCTTTTGAGTATTCTTGATCAAACATTCTCATGAAGTCCTTTAAGGTCTTCCGAGATTCTCAGTTCTAGTTTGTTGCTAAGCTCGATGGTCATCGAGTTCATTTTCCTCCCACTTGTCGTTTTGGAAACGTGTTACTTTCCAGAAAGACACTACTTAGAGCAACAAACCATTTTTGTTCTCAATTAGGATGTGGAGGTAATACCCGTAGTCTCACTTGAATGATTACAAAGAGACATGTATATTGTCTTTGGGTAAAAGTTCGTTGTGAAATAAACAATTAGCTCCTACTTGAGCTATTTTAGTCTTTATTGAGCCATTCAGCTCACACTGAGTCACCTAGCTCCTACTGAGCCACTTTGCTCCCATTGAGCTAGTGAACTCCTACTGAGACTAAGAGCCTTAGACATATACTTGAAAAGACTTTTAATTAGAAGTTATTTCTATCCATAACTAAATATGGCGTCCTTTCTTAGCTTCGACATTTTGTTTAGTGTAACATTAGTCATTTGTGCAAATCTTTAAGAACTTTATAGGAAGGGTTGTGAACCATCATCGTTCGAGTCATTTTCAAATGACACCGAGGTCTCCGTGAAGACACACCATGTTCTTTGTGGAGTTATTTATGAAAATTTCCATTCATAACTTTGAGATAGTCCCGCTTGGCTCAAGCAAACATCGCTCGATCTAATCTAGACATTTTGATATCTTGCCAAGTCGATTCTGTACTTCACTGAACTCTTGAGCTACTCAAGTCAAGTTTGTTCACATTTGATGAATATAGCCATATCCTTTCAAATTCTTTGTGAAACGTTGAAGTAATTGGATCCTCTTTAGCCTTCAGAGGCAATTGTCTATACCAAGAATAATAGCTCTCTGTTTTGTCGGTTTCAACAAGTAAGACTTTTTTGTCTTAGAACGATTCCAATTCGAGCAACTATCAAGAGCCTATCTAATAGAGTCTTGAGTACGTTCTTGTCGATGTGACATTTCTAAAGATGTTTGGAACGCAAATCAAGCCCATGACTTGAACTTAGTGAGTTTATCATGTTAGAGAAATGTTTGTTTATAATCAAGCATTCTTAACTCAACGCTTGGATAACCATCCCATTCAAATAAATCTCGCAACTATTGCTCATTACTTTGAATGTGAGTCTTTCCGTGTGTGAACGGATCAATTGCTGATTATGGAACATAATAACCATTACTTGTTTCAGCCTTTGGCTTAAAAGGTCTTTAAACAAAACATACGACCTTACAACTGATGTAGCTCTTCTTGCTTCATTCTAAGCTTGTAAGTCGATAACTTAGCTTAACTTCAATAGTTTGAGGTCACTATCATAGTGGAACACTCAAGCAGTATCCGATACTTGTGAAGATAACGAATTGCTAAGTAAACTACAATAACATGAACTCATGAGATGAAATGAAATCTAATTCCTTTTCTTCGTTCCTTCTTTCCTATATTTCTTATCATACAATATCTCATAATCTTACTTTAAGAATCATTTCTTTAAGTACCTTGACTCTTATGCTTTGTTAGGCATAATCAAGAACCTAGTGCGCCGTAAAACAAAGTTCCATCTTTTCCATTAATTCTTACTCGAATTACTACATCAATGAGTCCTACTCAATTATGTATGATGCGAAAAGATACATTGGTTGTCAAACATTGACAATCTTGAGTTTGCAACTCAATACCTCATGTTTTATCAAAACTACCTAGTATTTTGAATACATGATGTCCAACCATCCTTTCGGACTTAGTTATAAAAGTCATTTATGAGAATTGTATTTTAGAAATGCTTTTCCTGTCTTTGAGAACTATTCTCAAGGATTTCCTTTACCAATCATGGAAACAATATTATTTGATTTAGAGTACTATGAATATAAGTGCAAAGTATAACCATTTATCAAGAACATAATAAGTTTGAAATTTAATAGCATTCATGCAAACTTCAATCTTATTAAACGTCTTATTTACGCATAAAAATTGTCCCTATTTGGCGAAAATAAGGCGATTCCAAGATCCGAAGAAACGAAGAGTGGTTAAGCATGCTTTGGCTTGTCTTAAACACTCAATCTTCTAGGGTAAGCATTGCCTTGCTAATGGCTCTAAGCCACTCTTGGTTAGACAATCGTCGTATCTAATGCATCTTTGACGATGTATCTCTTTTGCCACGGTATGTGAGGACTCCTTACTCATACCGATGAGTTAAACCAAAACCAACGTGCACACCCGGTGTGCCTTATGCCCCTTAGAGAAGTGATGGCACCTCGCTTTGGCGTAGCCTACCATCACCATCGTCCGGTTAGTAAGTGTTGTTTTGGAAAGGCAAGTTTGACTCAATAATATTAGGGACCTAGGATTTCTATGTTGGTTGATTTAAGTGAACTTAACTAATCATCGCAACATCAAGAAAACCTAAACATGCATCTAATGAATAATTCACACATATATATATAAGCATAAAATATAAAGCGAAATTATAGATGCATATTGGCAACTAGCATGACCCCTTGAAATCTTCATATCTTCAAAAGGTCTTCATTTCCAATTTAAGGCTTTGTCTTCCAAGATACGCTGTCTTCAAGACTTAACCAAACTATGCAAAAACTAGTGTCTACAACTAGGAATAATCTAAATATTAAAGTACAAAAATACTTAACGGTGCGTAGACCGTATTTAGATTTACAAAAATACATAACGGCACGTACTCCGTATTTTCTATCCTAGTCGGGTCCCACTAGTTGCCCTTTCATAAAACCTATGAGAGAGAATATATATATTCCATTCATCCATTCACTATTTGTGAATGGCCCATGCAATTTACAAAATTAAAACAAGTAAAACGCATTTAAACAACGCGCGCACTAGTAACTAATCTAGGTGGTTAATCCGATTAACACGCCTGATTAAAACTAGTCAAAGTTGTTCAACCGATTATATAATTTACGTCATTAATAATTGAAACTCCCACTAAATTCCGCATTTCACTTAATTAATCTAATTAATTAAGTCGGTAGCACCCAAACTTGTCAAAATGAAATTTTGCCAATGCCGCTCAAAACCGAGGCCTAGCCTCCCAAAATTTTAATTAAAATAAACAAAATTAATTAAAATAAATAAAGCGGCAAAATAATTAACATTAAGCCTACTACGGCTAGCCACCTCACCGCACCAAGCATACGCACACGGCAAAACCACGAACACACGGCCCCCAGCACACGGCCGCGAGCTGCTGCCACGGCACAGCCGCGCTTGGCTGCTGCAGCTCGCGTGCTGCTGCCGCGCGTGTGCTGTTGCTTTGCGTGGCTGCTGCCGCGCTTGTGGCTGCAAGCGAGGTGGCACAACCACCTTGGCAGCCACATACGGGCTGCTGTGCAGCCCGGCTCGCCATGGTGGTGCATTGCCTTGTTTTCCGTGCCACAACCTTGGGATTTGATCCCTTTTTCGCGAGACAAAAATAATTAATTCTAAATTAATTTTAGAACTAATTTAGAGAGCAAAATAAAATTTTAAACAAGTCTAACTTAATAAAATTTTCAAAGTGCAATAACCAAAATAATTCCAAGAACCATCTTTAATTAAATTGGTTTAGCTTGGTGCAAAATAAAATTGAGGCAATTTCTCACTTTCAATTTAATCAATTTAAATTAAACTTGAGAATTTGACAAAGTAAAGGGAAGTTGGAAAAATATGAACTTTAATGTTCAAATGAAAATTCCAACATCTAAATTTTGTGAATCCTTGAAAATTATATCTTCCAACATGATGATAACCAAATTTCTATCACAAAAATCGAAATTTTATGTTTCCAATCAACTCAAAATGATTAAAACAACAAAGTTCAACACAAAGTAACATGGAATTTAGTGGTTTTTAAAGTTTCAATCACTTATCACAAATAAAGATTGAATCTTTAACACTTAGGAAGCCTCAAAATAAAATTTTCACACCAAAAAGCAATTAGTTTGCAATTATGTGGAAATAAATCAACCTTTAAGCATCAAATACTACCAAGTACTTGTGCTTTAAGGAGACATAAAAATGCAGAAAATAATGCAAATAATCAACCATATAATCAACAATTTATGCCATTAATTTCAAGGTTAGAAAAGACTTAAAATTTTTCGTCAAAAAAGAAAAACCCCTCGAAAAAGGCATTTCTGGTCAGAATTTGGCTAAAATCACAGTCCCAATAGGATAAAAACCTTTCCAGCACACGTTTTCCACCCAAAATTCACTAGTCTTGGGCGAAAATCTGGGTTCTAGGCCAAACTCAACATTAAAAACGGGATTAAAATAAATAAAACCGAGCTAGTAATCTAATTAGCAATATAAACCAGAAAAATAAGCCAAAATAAAACTTGAAAAAACATGATTATAAAAATAAACGAGCGGGGCTCCGATACCGCTGTTGGGGTTTGGTGAGTCCGACTCACCGCGGAAACAACCCCACCCGAGGAACCACTCGCAATAATTAAAATCATAAAGCATAAATAATCACAAAGAAAAGATAACGAATCTTACCCTCGAAGCGAGCTTCGCCCAAAACCCGGGGCTCTTACTTGAAAGCTACGAGCACATCAAGCGTCGTGCCTCCAACGGTATCCACCCACAAAAAGGCGAACATAACTTGAAGGTCTACTACCTTGGGGTTAGCAAGGTCCGACCAAAACCCGAGTGTTATATGAGTTTAAGAATTTTCCCAAAAATTATGGAATGCTCTTTTTAACTCCCACTCAAGCACATTACTCCAAATCCCAAGGTTGGTATTTATAGAGGAAAGTATTAGTGGGAATTTCTATCCCATCAATGTGGGATCATGAAATTCCTCAAATTAATTTAAAGCTACATTAAATTAAAATTGCAAACTAATAATAAATCTACAAGTGGCATTACCATGTGAGATGGGTTGGTGAGGACCACATGGAGAGTAGGGGACCATACTTGCTCCCCACTCAATACTCTCCTTGTGCCACATGTCCTCACTCACTTACTCCCATTTTCCATACTTCCCCTTAACCCACGGCCCTATGGCCCGAGCCAAGCCACGAGCCCGGCCCCGAGCCCAGCCCGCACCCAGCCCGCAACAAGCTGCTGCTGTGGCGCGGTGCGGCTGCTGCTGTGGCGCGGTGCGGCTGCGGCTGTGGCGCGGTGCGGCTGCTGCTGTGCCTAGCTGCGGCTGGCCGTGGCTGCTAGCACGGTGCGCTAGCTCGCACCAGCCAGCCATGGCTCGGCTTGGTGCTTGCTAGCCACCTTTGCTAGGACATTTTGCCCCTAGCATTCGGATGCTCGGGGCACTCCGATGCTAGGGGTATTTTTGGGAATATGGTCGATTTATTATTATTTTGCGCGTCTCGTCTTTTATTATTTTGACTCGACTTCCGACGATCGGTTTCGACGCTCTAAGCTCGAATTACCGACGTCTAAATATTTAACACTCGGGCGACGAATTAATTTCTTCCGAATTAATTCGTCGAGTTGGTTCGCATATATTTGCTTGGGTATGACCCGAAGGGTTCAGTCAAGATTAAGCTGTAATATTAATTATATTAATATTACTGATCGGAAGCGGCCTCCACCCAGGCATTCTGATCACTTGACCTTACTGAATATATTAGCTTTCTAATAATTTTGAAACCGCTATCAAAATAATACACTTGTTCGAAGGACACCATTCCTTTCAAAGCTTATCAAGATTCTTGAAGTATTGAGTACGTATGCCTTTTTCATATTGCCTGTTTGTATGTATGCGTTTTATTTTATGTGAGCCAATAACAATAAAGAGATTGAAAAGAGAACAAGATAGACGTACTTGAAAATATATTTTTTATTCATTAATTAATGAGAGTACAAAATAATTCGACAACATGAATCTCTTAATCTATCATAAAATCCAAAGGAAAGAAACAAGACAAGACCTAGGATGTTACATCTTGATTTGTTGACAACTTCTTAAGATTACGTCTTCGAGCTTTGTCCGTTTCCGACGTAGGTGAAATCCTCTCTAAAAATCTAGTCCATCTATATGATTCATGGTTTCATTTATCAAGTCCCTTTATTTTCCCAAAGTATTGTAAATGGCACTTGTATGGTGGAGACATATTGTCTATGAACTTTGGGACAAGTTCATGATCCGGAGGTCTTTGTGAAAGAAAGATCAACCTTTAATCGCCACCTGGAAAAGAGGTCCACGAAGCCTTCTTCTCCCCCTTGCCTAAGCAATTCAAGATCGCGCAAGGTATTTGTGAGCTTGATGTTATCTCCAAGTGGAAGTTTGTTTTGCATCGAGGATATAAAACCATGATCTAGCAGTTGGGTTCAATGAAAGAGGAAAAGTACATGTGTATAGACTTTGCTCAACCCCTTTCAATGCTATGATTCCAATAAAGCTCATTAAGTGAGAACTAGGGTTGTTTATAATCTTAAAGGTTGGTTAATCCGTAGTCCAGAACTTTTTTGGAAGAGTCTTGCCACTAGGTTGTGGTGCAAGCTCATAATTGAAGTACCTAGTCCCTGAGATAGCTCGAAGGATAAGTTTCTCCAAGGCCTCTAGTCTTTCGGCTCTAGCTTTTTGTTTTTTTTTGTTTTTGCATAATGTTTTCTTTTGCTTTCTCTGCTTTTATTTTAGCCTTTTCTGCTTTTTTATGAGCCTTTTGGGCTTCTTCTTCTCGTAGGGCCTTTAGGTTTTGGAGTTCCTGTCTAAGTTTCTCCAATGCTGCTTTGTCACCCATGATTGGACTAATATGCGAATGTGGAATATGACCTAGTAATGTGTGTCACGAGAAATTGAGCGCGTTCACTTTAAACCTTTTCTGCCAAGCATTCAAACAATGAACTAGAGTCAAAATTATTGTTTTACTTTTTTTTTTATCCTTGTAATACGGATTCACTTTAAGCAAGTTTGTTGATGAAGTATGTCAAAAAATTCACAAACAATCATTAATGGAATGTCATGATTTGTGTTGACTTCAACAAGGTAATCATCTAAGGATTTTACTTAAAATGAATTGTTTTCGAAAAAGGTAGAAGAGAAAGAAAAGAAAGTTGGATTGAAAATGCTCATCAAATTTTTAGGAATATTTATTGAACCAAACACACTCCTTAAAATGATCAAATACTATAGTATTTGTTGATCATTTAGATTACAATAGAGATCAATATCGTTTTTTTAATTATGATTCTCATATTGCTTATCTTTAAAGGATAATATTTTACTATTTGCTTAAAAAAAATGATGGCCTCCGAATGTAAAATCCAAGAAATAATTAAATCATTTTCTCGGTTTTATCATTCATTATTTTCTCTTTTTTTTCTTTTTTTTTGAGTAATATTCTTTTGTATCATACTCTCTTTCTTTTATTTAAGAACGATATTTCAATTTTTTTTCGTTCTATTTCTCTTTTTTTTTTTTGTGTGAGGCAATCATCCCAAGTAAAGTTCTCAGGATTTTCTTCTTAAACCATAGAAGAGGTAAATAAATTATACTCTTAAATCAAGGTTGACCAATTATAACTAAAATAATGATGAACACGAGAATTGACACGTAAACATATTGATGACGTCCTATTAAGGGATGCGTACTTCTAATGACAAACTTCATGCAAAGTAATGCCATTAGTTCGATTATAAAGTAAGAAAACGAATCATTATAATCAAAAATAGTATCGCGGGCAATTTTCTGTCGTGCGCTAAGGTGGAAGGTGTAACTTCTAGAGTAACATCTTCTACATGCTTTTTTTTTTATAATTTTTTTTCTTTTTTTGCGTAAACGCAAGGAGAATGATAAAAAAAAACGTGTTTTTGGATTTTTCGAAAATTAAGAAAGACAGTCAAAGTAAAAGTTAGACAACGTTGTTAGCCAAAGATATACTTTTAGCACCTACTTAACGATTAATCTTGAAGCGGTAGTATCGTTTTCTCCGTATGATATTGCTCGTAACAAGTCAAAGTCAACGTTGAACAATGGGCGCGCGCAAGACACAGTGTTGCGTGGAGATGTCGCGCGCAACTTCTGAACTTGCGCGTGGAGGGCGCGCGCAAATTTGACAGTTGCGTGTGCCACCTGGTAGGTTCGACCCCTTTTTTTGTTGAAAATCAATGGGCAGATTTATTTATTTATTTTATTTTTTTTTTTTTTTTTTTTTTTTTGGGTCGAACCACAATTTTTTTTGCGAAATATTTTTTTAATTATATCTCTAGGTAACAAGTTAGAACTAGTTAGATTAGACACGAAGCACATTCATGTAGTAACATAAGCACATAAAAGGAACCGTCTAAGCATACAATGCCATTCTAAGGTCAAAAAAGGCTTGGGTGTCCAAGGTACCATATCTTAAGAAACGACGAACAAATCAATCACTCAACGAGTTGATTCATGACATTGCTCTCCCGACATTTTGTTGGCGATTGTTATTGATTTCGGGATAGAAGCCTAGTGTTGGCAACCCCTAGTCAACGAGCCTATCCCCAATGTTTAAGTGTGCTATACTTATGCATGATGCAATGTTGCTTGTTTGGTTTTTACTTTTGTGCAAAAGGAAGATATTATGCGTTCAAGTCTCGCTCTCTAACTAGAGATTATCCAAGTTAGTTCTCGTTACAAACCATAGGCAACCTGGTGTTGGAAACCTTGGATCATAAATACGAACTAATCATGTAACCTCTAAGTCCCTAGTGGAGTCGCCACTGTAAGAAGGGTGTTCCCATCGTAGGGGATCCTTCTCCTTAGATGCCCATGGCCTTTTAAAGCCTAGGACTTTACAGTTGTTAGGGTGTATTAGGATTTGAATTCCTGACTGCTTGGGAGACCTTGAATTAAAGATGATTCTATCATATACGCTTTTTTGTAAGAAACAAGTAGGAGTCGCCAATGAGTTTTAGGAAAACCCATAAACCTCGTTCATGCCTTTCTCCCAAGTAGAGTTCAAGGGATATTTATCATGAATCATAAGTTTACCCATGCCCAAATTGGTCTACATAAACCAGAAATGAGTTCGGGAGCGAGGGTACCAAGATAACGTTCCCTATAGAGGGGAATTGCGATCCTAGCCCTAGTGCGGCCTCTACTAGCTCTTCCTTTTGCACAATTTCATCACCAAACAATATATGTAACACGATACCTAAAACTATGTTAGTTGATTTTATTTACACGCATTAATCATATAGGAATTACATTGCAAAAGTCTTTATTCTTTTTTAATCAAATTCGTGAGAAGAACAAGAAATAAACAATATTCGCCTTGTCTTAAGTGATAAAACAATCAATTAATTATTCAAATTCTAGTCTTGATTAACGAAAGAATCTATGTGAATTAATTAATTAAAAGTTTGTTTAAAGTGATCAAACAACACTAATTAATCAATTAAAGTTATTTAAACAATAAAAGAAAAGTGATTTATCTAAGTGCTCAGGAAACTAACCGTTCTTCAATGTATGCTTAGATCTCTGTCTTAGATGTTTATGGACCTTCTTTCTTCTTTGTACCTCCAAGGGCTTCAATGGATGGATTAGGTTTGAAGAGTAGTTGGGAAGAAAGAGGGAAAAGTAGTATGATAGTAAGAGGGTTTGAGAGATTAGGGATTTCAGAAATTTAGGTTTTTTTAATTCTGATTTTCTGTGTCTTTAGAGCTGTGCGAAGACCCCTTTTTATAGGCGTAGGAATCTTGGTTTAGGGTTTTAGAGCCGTGTCGTTAGGTGGCGCGCGCAACTCTCTGAGTCGCGCTGAGATGTCGCGCACATCACAATGAGTTGCGCGCGCCAGTCGCGCGCAACTGATTGAGTTGCGCTGGTTTGCAGTTTGCCTTATACGAAAACACGTTTTTAAAACTTCCATAACTTTTGATTGCAAAGTCGGATTTAGGCGTGTAAGATATCATTGGAAAGATCTAGAAGTCTACTTTCCAATGCCGTTAGAATTAGGTCAAAAGCTGTTATAGATCAAACGTTATAATCGTTGGAGTGTAAGGGTGTCGGTTTTGGGCTCGGTATAGTATTTTGATCATAACTTCTCCGTTTTGGCTCGGAATTGGGCTTATAATATACCGTTGGAAATTTTTTTGAAAGGGATATCCATCTGTATAGGCCTTGTACAGGAATTTTATGGTTGGTTTATATGTTTGGCTCGGTTTTCAACAATGTAGGTTCCATTGGATCCAATCATTGCATTTGACGCATTTGGGTCCGTTATTAATCAAGTTTAAACATGTATGAACACGTTTTAGGCCTAATTATTAATCGGAACAGTCTCTAAGATAACTTAATCTCAAATACGAGTTTTGACTTACTGCACAATACTTTTCGTAGTCCATAAACACTTCAACTTTGATCTAGCATGAAGAACGGGTTTTTGTATCATCAACGTACTTCCTTAGGGACAAGAGGCCAAATGTAGGTTTCTACAGTACCCGTCGTTTCCAGGAGCGTTCGATTGGGTAGATGGAGCGTGAACCCCTAGAGGGTTATGGCCATATGTAGAACACATATGGGTTTCAGAAAAGTGAGAAAAACTCAATCAGGAAGTAGAATCGAGCCAACAGTACGAAATGGTCAAAACAAGAAGGCTCGGTATTGAAAGAACTTGGCGATAGACTACAGGGACTGTCGCCGCAAAAAAACATCTGTCACCAGGCAACAGAAGCTCTTTACGAGCGATAAGTCCTGTTTTCTAGACTCTAGTTGCTACATGCCTTGGCAGGTATCTGTGTTCTTAGAATTTTCCTGATTTCGTAGTATTATTTCGATTCTAGTTGTGAAAGATAATTCTCAAATTTCCTACGTGTAAAAATCCTATGTTTTTGACTCATTTCGGATGGTCTATCCAATGACGACCTTTTTTATGCATATGACAATAATGTTAATCAAAATTACACACATGAAAACTTAAAACTTTTCGAGTCTCATCCGCTCATTCTAAATCATTGCCAAAATAAATTTCAGGAATTAAAATAGAAATCGTCCCCAGTGGAGTCGCCAAAAAACTGTAGGGAATATTTCAAGCATTATAACCCCATGCTTGAACCCCACTGTGATCATACACTTAAGTATGGTGGCGTCCAAAGGGAAAGAAAAGAGAACAAAAGAGTCGCCAACAAGTTTTAGGAACTTGTAAACCGTTCATAGGGTGAAGGTTACACCCTTTAACGATCCATGAGATCGTCAACTCCATAAGGTCTTGAACAAAATAGGGTTCGAGGATGAGGG